>NC_136057.1:1166152458-1166752458 GCF_964261635.1 Lissotriton helveticus | reverse complement strand
AGAACAGCACACACACACTCCGTCATTGCTGGTATACACCCATACCACACCCATCCAGCACATGCGTCACAACACACGTGACCCTACCAATAAAAAAGACGTGGCGCATGTGCTCTACCTCATTTTAGAAATGCTCCCATTGCAAGCACTGTGATGGCCCGTCCTGGTGGTTCGGACCCCGCATGTAGGCCCGAACTACCAAACAGGGGGCCCACCACCACGTGCGTGGCCTCTTTCTTCACTGAGTTAGTGGTACAGCAAGGACTGAGCGGGCGAGGAACCTGCGATGAAGATAGGTGCACGAGTATGTCCTTTGCCATAGTGATATCAAGACTCAGCACCAAATGTGAATCTCCTTGGTGGCAGAGCGGGACTGCATGATGTAGAACGTACCCTGTCCGCGAAAAGGTGAGCAGTGAGGCCTGGGTGCGCAGTGGATGGAGTAGATGGGGTGTAGCAGACTGGATACAAAAAGGCGCCACAGCGATTTAGGCGTACGCAGTCCTATATACTGTATCTTATTGTATTTGCATATTTTTTTCTTATAACAGGAAAGTTGTTATAGTCGGCAAAAAGTCCGTCGCTCGTGATGATTAAAACCACGTGGATCACTGCGCACCACTTGTTTTCTATAACCAGATGGAAAATATTATCACTCTAGATCGCTCTATGGCAGAACTTTTAAAATGCAAGTCAGGTTCCCCACTCGATCCGTGGCCGGCCAAACAGTATAAAGCATTGGCCCCCCTCCTTAACCCCCTATTGAATGGCATCTGGAATGATTCACTTAGGACAGGCATATTTCCTGACTCTTAGAAACAGGCCCAACTGGTTGCTATTTTAAAAAAATCCAACGCGGACCCAGATGAACCAGCTAATTACACGCCCATTTCCCAGTTGCCGACCCCAGCCAAGGTCCTCGAAAAGCTGGTCCATCAACAATTAGCAGGCTATATCGAAACCAATAGCCTTCTCCATGATTCACAACATGGATTCAGACCAGGCTGTAGTACCGAGTCTGCCCTAATAGAGATGGCGGATTCCGTACGATGGAAGCTGGACGGGGGTTCGAGAGCGGTGTTGGTGCTGCTTGACCTCTCTGCAGCATTCGACACCGTCTCTCATCCCGTCCTGCTTGACCGCCTTCGATCTATAGGCGTTCAAGGTAAGACCTTGGACTGGCTATCTTCCTTTCTATCTAACCGGACACACGCGGTCTTTACCCCCCCTACACTTCCAACAGTCGTCCGTTAAAGTGGGGAGTCCCTCAGGGCTCCTCACTGAGTCCCCTTTTGTTTAATGTTTATTTTTCCCCCCTGGCTGAGCTTATTGCTCAATCAGGAATTAAGGCAACTTCGTATGCTGATGAAATCCAGCTTTTGTTTTCTTACGACACTCCCACCCAGACTACTTTTGACCCACTGAAAGACTGTCTTCGAAACATTGCATGCTGGATGGATAACAATTTCCTTCGGCTGAATGCAGGAAAAACGGAGGTTCTCTTTTTCCATCAACCTTCCCCTCTGGATTCGAACCTCTGGTGGCCACTGGATCTAAGTGCGGCCCCCTCCCCCAAGGAAACAGTAAAAAACCTGGGGATCAGATGGGACACTAACCTTTCCTTCCATAACCAAGTCCAGACGGTATCTGCTGCCTGTTTTTCTAAAATCAGGATGATAAATTTTTTTATCAACTTTCTCCCTAGTAACACCGGGAAAATCATTGTCCAGGCCTTAATAACATCCCATCTGGATTATGCCAATGGCCTATATCTTGGACTTGCTTCTGGCCTCTGTCATCTGCTTCAGACAGTCCAGAATGCTGCAGTTCGACTGGTCTGTGGTCTCTCTCTACGGGAGCACATCACGCCTCATCGACGTAGGCTACATTGGTTGGCAGTCCAAAAAACAGTAGAGTTTAAAGCCCTCACCTTGGCTCACCGTGCAACCAAAAGAAAGAGTTCTGCGAATCTCTCTTCCAGCCTTCGTCCTTATAGCAATACCAGACATCTCCGATCCAACTCAAAAGGACTGTTGTCTACCCCTAGATTCAAAAAAGCTCGTTCTGAGGGAAAAACCTTCCAGGTATGTGCAACCTCTCAATGGATCAAACTCCCCATCTCTATCCGAATGATTCAGGAGGAGCTACCATTCCGCCGAGCGCTGAAAACATTCCTCTTCTGCTAAACCCATATATGTAAGATTCAGCAAATATGCAAGAAGCGCCGGGACACCCCGTTGGGGTAGCCGCGCGCTATATAAAACACACTAAATAAATAAATAAATAAATACTAATTCTTCATAAAGCGAGGCCCATTAAACAAGTTGGAACTGTACAAATAGTTGTATTTTTAATGCGGGAATGAAGGTGTGTGAAAGGCCACATTAAGATAGTATCAATTACCAATCATAACATCTTTCTTTTACTATCTTTTAGATGTAGAACTTCAAGGTGCACTATGTCCCGGCACGTGGTGGAAGACACACCGGTGACAGAAAGGTGATCTGCGAATATTCTTTTCAGTCAGTCTCTCACTTCCTCTCTCCTTTGATAAAGAAATGACGCACACTCTTATCTTCCTTTTATCTTCCTTTTATCTAACAGGTTGTGTTTCACAAATTGGCGTCCTCCCCAACACCTCCAAAGCTCAACGTTTGAGGATTCTGCGATGATGCGTGGCCATCATAACAACGGATAAGAAGGCTTCTTCAACACGTGGGGGACCCTCATTGAATCACGCCAATGGCACAAGGAGAGCAAACAAGCTTGTTTCCGAAACAACAACAAGTTATCTGTGAAAGGAGAGAGTGGGTAGTGTCCCCCAGACTTGCAACACCCATTGGGATCACAGGGCTTCAGCCACCACCCCCCCCCCCATCGTGTGTGTCAGCACGGGCGGAGACAGCTTTGCGGACTGGCGAGCATCTAATTGCAGCTGCAGCTGAGTACTTAACAGGTCTTTAAAAGACTATTTACTTGTAAATGAGGCTTTTGTTGTGTGTTCACCTCTTCTTACAGCCACTCTGTCTATGGTTGGAAATATTAGCCCACCCCAAATATTTTTCAGCCCCCACCCCCTCCTGAAATTTGGCTCTCGTTGCCTGCCTGGTGTGCAGCAGCTTCATGGCGTAGAAATATAAAATTACCTCCGGGCAGTGAGAATAGATAGGTTACAATAGTCTGAGGAACAGATCTACAAGCTTCATGCGGAACTTTTGTGTCACTTTAAACATGAGAAAAGTGGCACTGGTTGTATGGGTGAGTGACTGGGTGTGTAAGTGGTTGCATGGGTGAGTGGGTGGCTCTTTGACTGGGTGAGTCAGTAGGTAAGTGGGTTTGTGAGTGGCATATTGCAAAGTGAGTATCTGTGAATGGTTATATGGGTGAGTGAGTGGGCATGTTAGTGGTGAAATGGATATCTAAATGGATATGTAAGTTATTGTATGGGTGAGTGAGTGTGTAAGTCAATGAATGAAAGAAAAGGATTTAGAAAATGCAACAAATGCCAAAAGGCATCAAGGCATCAAGGCGCTATCAGCAGTACAGTCTAAAGAAGAAGAGAGGTAGGAAAGGCTAACTAATGGCTGTTAAGAAGTGAACAGCCAGGTCTTTAACGCCTTGTGAAATGATATTTGATTGAGGGTAGAAACTGATGGTTGAAGAGATTATTTTAACAGGGATGCTGCCACTGAGAACGTTCTACCTCCCCATCTTCATCTCTTGAACCTAGGTGTCTCTAAAAGAATTGTTCCTGAGGATGGAAGCTGTCTGGGTGTAGCAGTGAAATAGATCATGAGTAGTTGAGGTCCTCTGTTATTGAGGGCATTGTGGCCCAAGCAGAGAGCCTTAAAGGTAATTTGCTTTGTAACAGGAAGGCAATGGTAATAATCGTAAGTAATTCTTTATTGCATGATTAATAAAAATCTTTGCAATTGATCTAAAATTACATAATTGAGCCCTTTTGCAAAGCGGATAAAAGAAATAGAAAGATAAAAGGATACAGGTTAGTTCAATACAAAACATTAATATAAAAGCATTTCAAAAGGTGCAATGTTAATGAATATGAAAAATGTATATATGTACAAAAGCAGTTCAGAGTTTATCCAGTTCATAAATTAGCTGCTGGATTTAGCGCGGTGTTTGCTAATTTCATAAAGCGAACCAGTCTACAGGCTAATTGAATGTCTTCCCCCTTAAAGCTGGCCAACAGAGCTTGTCTGCGGGTTCGCAAACGTCTTTGGTTCCAAAGCTGTGGAGCTGCATAGCAAGTGCAGAACTTCCTCCTTTGGATCTTCGCAGAGTCTGCACTTAGTGTTAGAATCCAAGCGTCTCCACGGGGGAGGTGTTCTTTTGATGGTATTACCCCATCCTCAACCGCAGAAAGGATTCCTTCGCCATCCTTGAAAAGCCAGTGCCTAGGTATACCTGTGGTAGGGGCCTGGTGTAGCTCTGGATCACGAACCACCCGTGAGTCCGCCTAGTTAGTGCTGCTTTATCTTCTTCCAAGGATTTTATTTTCACAGTTTTGTTAACGAGGCGCTTAAAGCATTTGTGTGACCAGCTCGATTCCCATAGGTCTTTTAGCACAAGGGTGTTTATTGCTGCTTGGAGATAGACCATTGCGGGGGAGTCCATATTTTTTACCAGCTCTTTTCAAAGGTAAGTGTTCAGGGTGCCCATCTCAGCACTCTTTACTTTGTGCCAGCATTTTACATAAGCACCCTCGTGAGCTATTTGATGTTTCCGTAAGCCGAACTCAAGCCTTAACTGTGCTGGCGAGGTATACGGAGGGAGACTGAAAAGTATTCACATTGTTTTGCATACCACTTTGTCTAAGGTGGCCTCGTATCTCCCTCTCATACATTCTCTGCCGTAGGTTATCGATGACAATAGTCTTGCTTGTAGTATGTCTAGCAGACGGATTAGATTTGGACCCGCTATTTTATTTTTAATGCTCTTTAGTGCGATGGTCAGTGAAATCCCTCTGTTCTTAATTTCCGTTTTTTGTTGCTTAAATGAGCCTTTCGTGTGGAAGATTATACCCAAATACTTATATTCTTTGACTGTTTCCATCTATTGGTCGCGCAGAAACCACTGTGGGGGTTGCTTTTTGAATTTTTGATTTAATATCATCACCTTTGATTTTTATGAATTTATACTTAGCCGGTTCTTTTCTGAAAAATTGCTCGTTGCATTAATGAGGTGTTGGAGGCCTACAGGAGTTTGGCTTATTAATATTAAATCATCTGCGTACAGTAAGTTGGACAGAGGGAAGCCCCCTAGCTTTGGGGTGTGATGATTGCAGTTGTCAAGGTCGTACAAAAAGAGATTGAACAGGGTCGGTGCGAGAACGCACCCCTGCTTCAACCCTTTTGTAGTCGGTATTTCTCTTGATAGACAATTGCCTGCCCCCAGTTTTATTTGAATCCAGGTTTCTGTATTAATAAAATCAGTAGATTCAGCAATTTGGGGTCACCATCCCAACTTGAGAGCTTAGCCCAGAGTTTTCCTCTATCTATGCTATCAAGTGCAGCTGAATAGTCCATGTAGCACAAATATAGCGATTTTTTATGTTTAATTGTGGAGTCTATTAACAGGGAAAGAGCTTGAATATTTGTCGTTGTCCCTTGATTTTTTTGGAATCCGGTCTGATTAATGGGGATTAATTGTTTCTTTGACGCCCAAGCAGTTAGCTCTTCTAGTAGAAGCCCCGAAAAGTATTTGGCATCTATGTCTATAAGGGCAATGAGCCTGTAGTTCTTGGCATCACTCCTGTTGCCTTTTTTATAAATCGGGGCGATGATTGATCCCTTCCAGGTGGTCAAGATGTGTTCTGCCACCCAGATTTATGAAAAGAGCGTGAGCAGTTGCTCGGCCCAGTAATTTGGTTCTTTCTTGTAAAGAACGGGGGGAATTCAGTTTGGCCCTGAGGCTCCCTCTTTCCGGCCTTTCGCAATTCGTCCCTTGATCTGTAATATAGAGCCTGGGAAGTTGGACTCCTCAACTGGAGGCTTTGGGGCCTTCGTGCTCTCCACTCGGATCTCTAGATCTTGATATGCTTTGTCGGTTTCATTGTTAAAATGGTTAGTTAGATGTTTTACCCAGATCTCCTCCGTAATGTAGGAGGTCACTCCTGGGGTGTTGGGATTCTCTATTTTGTTAACATTGTTCCAGAATCTCGCGCCGTTATTATTTCTAGAGTCGTAAAGCAATTTCGCCCATGTTTTTTCTGTGGAGTCCTGTTTTATTCGCCACAGTATTTTGATCTTATTGATCTTTAATGACCTCAATTCAGTCAGTAAGTTGTTATCGCTCCCGTTTTTCTGCAACCCGCGGAGTGTTCTATTGATTGCACTTTTTATTTGCATTAATTTGCAGGTTTGGGGTGTCAGAGGATGAATTTTTGGGTTACTTATCAGCCAGGCATGTCATTTTTTTGGCTCCTTGGTGCATAGATTTCTTGAGAGGGGTTGGTCTTGGAATTAGCTAGGCCAAAGGTTTTCAGAAAGGTCTCCCAGGCGATTATGTTATTATCATACAGTGGTTTAGCACTTTCCCAGCACATTTTGGCATCTTTCGCAAGTTTTTCTGGATCGCTAGTTGCGCATTTGATTCTTTTACATTTTGACGAGGTTGATAATTTTTGCACATCAGTTGGAATTGTTAGGGCTGTCCCATGTGCCCTTGCGGAAGATGATTGCTGCAATCAGATGTGCCGATTTTAAAATTGTATACTAATGCGAAAAGTGAATAAGATAAAAAGGTGTAATCAATCGCTGAGCTGGAGTTGGAGTTGTGGAAAGTTGCTACTTGGGGTCGAACCCCCGTTGATCGTCCGTTTATCGATATCAGGCCCAGATTTGTTAGATCCACTAGTAGGTTTTTCCAAAGACTTGTTTGTTTGCCCCATGGGCACTCTTCCCATGGAGGGATCCCCCTTAGATGCAAATGATCTTCTGTTGGATGATTCTGTCCTTTGGTCTTTGAAAGGAACATATTTGTCAGTTCTAACACCATGGACTTTGCGCCGTTTTTTTCCCTTTCTGGTGCCTGTAGGTATTGACCAGGATTAACTCTTGTCTATTTATTCCCGGGGTTGATATTTCCAGCTGGACTGCAGTAAGTCCATTGTCCGTTCCAGATGTGTTTTTATTCAGCAGTTCTTTTGCTGTGTTTATTGTTTTTATCGAGGTGTATGTAGTTAGGCCTCCTTTCTGGTGTCCGAATTTTGAGGTTCTACTGGCTGGGAGGTGGTATGTTTTGAAGCCCTGAAGGTGGAACGGCTCTGCCAACCAGGTTTCTTGTAATAGAATTAGATCATGCTGCTGGAAGTATAACAATAGGTCTTTGTTGGTAGTTTTTGAACCTAGCCCGTTTATGTTCCAAGAACACAGTTTTAGCAACGGCTTTATTTTTGGGCCATTACTGATTTGTTCTTTGGACTGTCATGGCCCAGTCTGTCTGAAATTGATTGTTTTTGCTACCCAATCCCAATCTTGTTTTGGATCCGGGTCTCCTTTGTTTCTGGGCAAAGGGAGATCTCTGGCCTTTTGTTCGGCTGAGCTTCCGCGGGCTCCTCTTAATATGGATGTTTTAGGTGCACCAGGGCAATCTTTGTTCTGGGTTGAGTTAACGTATTCTTGAAAATTACGGAGTAATGGTTTGGGTAGCCGGGGTTGTCATACGGTTTTATTCGAATCCCCCAAGCCTCTAGTTGCCTTTCCTCTTTTAAGATTTTTCCTGCCAGGTCTCCGGAAATCCAGGTAGTTTTTGTTATTTCCTGGTAAGACAGATGTTTGTAAGTGATGAATTCTAGATCTTGGGTATTTAATCTTCCCAGGTTTGTAATTGAGTTTAATACTCGAAGAATGTTGCTTCTGTTTTGAATGTCCTCTCGGTCCTTAGATCTGTACTCTGGGATGAATAGTATTGATTTCTAGTCGGCGTGATTGGCGTTCTCCAGAGGTTGTTCGGGTTTTGTTTCCAATTCAGTCCTTTGGGATATTCTGGGCGCTTGGGGAGCTTGTCCTCTCTGGTTCTGTGATTCCGTATTGACAATTGAATTGTAGGTATTGTAAGTGATGCTGTCCAGAGATTGTTCGGATTTTATTTCATGTTCTGTTCTTTGAAGTGTTCCAGGGGTTTGTGGGGCTCGCCCTCTCCGGTTCAGTGATTCCTTGTCAAACTTTACCTCAGGTTCTTTTTTCCTTGTATTTGGGGTCGTGGTCATGGCAAGTTCCCTGAAGTCTGAGCCCCCTGTTTTTTGTGAGGCCGTATCAGCAGTTTTTTATCCCACTTTTTGAGATTCTAAGGAATTTGTTGCACTGTTATTTATTGTCCCTGGATATTCTTGCTTTGTCACTTCTGCATCTGATCCTTTAATTTTGTCGGCTTCTGAAAGTTTGGCCTGTGGGGATGATATTTCTGTTCCCGTTAGAGCAAGGTCGTTAGGGGGACTCAGCTTGACTTTTGAATTTGGTTCATCGTGAGTATTTCTTTGTTCCGTCTCTGGATCTGACACCGTTTCGTTTGCTTGTTGGAAGTAGGATTTTATGGTGCATATTTTATTTCTGCCAAGCCATTGGTTCCCGGCTTCTGAGATATTTGGCGGCTCAGTGGGATTACACTGCTGCTGTTGTTCCTGTTGGAGCGAGTGTAAGGATCCCGCTTGTTCTAATCTCAAGCTTTTGTTCCGATGTGGTGTTTGTCCGTCCTGGACACCCTCTTGGTGTATGCTCAATTCATACGTTTCCTTAGATCAGGTTTTTAAGCTGTTTGATTCCTTGGTAGATTTGAGATGATTCGCAGCCTCTGTTTTTAGCTTTGAGGCATAGTCCGCATTTTTTCTTTCTTCGCTTCCGACTACCATTGCTTCTCTTTTAGAGTTGTTTGCATACTTTATGTCTGTTAGGAGGTCGCTCATTACAGCCGGGAGGGTGGCTAGTTTGTCGATGATTGAATAACATGTGCAGCTTGGAGGGTTGATTGTTGTTTCTGATTGGGCTCTTTTAATCAGCTTGTTCAGATCTAATAACTTGTTGTCGATATTAATGACATGTGTGGTTAGGCAGGTTAGAAGGGTTAATTGGATATCCATCTTGTCCGAATGGTATTCCATGGCTTTTGTCGCGAGATTCATGGTGTTTAGAAGGGACGCCCAAAGACCGCTCTCTTCTGTAGTTAGAGCCTTTGGCGCTTCATGTATCTTGCTTTCTATGTCTTTCAGTGGCATATCACACTTTCCCTGGGAATAATTATCCACCATTTTTTCCCACTCTTCTGTTGACCATCACAGTGCCCTTTAAGTGAAACTAATGTCGGAGAATTTTTTGAGAAAAACATTAGAACAAACTTTGATCTTCACAACGTTTCCCTTTTTTCTAGAGGAAAGGCTTATTGTTTTAAACAATCTCTATAAACAGTGAACTTACTGTTAGATAATTATCTTCATCAGATGTTTCCATATTTAGAAGAAAAACAGTTGCTATTTAACTCATTAAAAGTAAGTAGTTATCAAAGTTTCAAAAGTCTCCTCAGCCTACACACCCACAATTTTCATTATCCTTAGGTTTTTACTTTTGAATTTTTTCTTCAATCGATGAAATGAGTTTCAAACAGAAACTTGATTCTCTATAGTAAAAAACAACCTAGTGATCCAGACTAATTTAACACTCAACTCGGCTATGAAAACTGTAAACTCAACCCCCCAAAAACTTTCTTGAACAGTCCGCAATCCCACTGAATATACCACCATCCTGTTATCAAGCCTGTCCTACAGGCCACAACAAGCGCTCAGTACCCTATCCTCCATAGAAGCTGAACGACTTAGCGAATCATACAACCCCAAATCTCCCTGAGCAGTTTCAAAGCCAGCATCCAAAATCCCAGCAATCATTGGCACAAATAGAATCCCCAGACCTCCGGCTCAATACACCACTATCCATACACTGCACTCTGCTAAAAATAACCCTTGCTCCCTGACCTGTATGCTCATAAAATGTATATATGCTGCTAAACCTTCCACAGATATTGTTGAGACCTTGCTGGCAGAAGAAATTGACATTGCTTTCCTTATGGAAACCTGACTTAATGATCACTCGACCTCAATGCTAGACCTGCTCACTCATACTGGATACACCATCATCAGAAGAGATAGAACAGAACAAGTAGGGTGTGGGATTGCGGTCATCCACAAAAAATAAATACAACTTAACCCCCTAGAGACCATAAACTAAACAACCTTTGAATACCTTGGATAAGAAATCAAAAGTAATGACAACACTTCCACCAAACTTTACACCATCCATCACCCACTAGGTGAAGCACACTCTACATTGAGGAACTTGCCGACCAAATACCACAAATCCCACTAACTGACTTCAATGGCATGATCCTGGGTGACTTCAACCTAAACTGGAATGACACAGATGACCCCACAATCTCCAACCTGAATAACCTACTGGGAATGAACGATCTCAAGCAACTTTGCAATGAACCAACCCACAATAAAGTCTCAACCTTGGAAGCAACAATTACTAAAGATAAGCTTGTTTCCATTCGATCCATCTTGCTAACTGATCTCCATCTAATTCTATTCAACCTACACCACACATCCATCCCAACACCACCCTGCAAATACTTACACTGGTCTAGGAACATCAAGCATGTACCATAAATGGAACTAGAACACAGGATCAATGACAAATTGCATTCAAAAACCCTCCCTCAAACCCAAACCATTAATTAATTTACTGGCCACTACAATCCAACGATAACCAATGCTCTTAACCAGGTTTCACCAATCAAGCTAAAGAGATCAAGACAAATCCAATACAGATCCTGGTTCAGTCTAGATCTCAACAATGAAAGAAGACAACTTAGACAGACAGAAAGGTCATGGAGACAGAACCCCTCATTGGCAAACAACTCATTGACATATCTCATGTGATTTTCGGGCCTTTAATGCTATTTATGGTCATTGTACTAGTGTCTGTTGTATCTGAGTGAGTATCTGATAAGTGCTTGGAGCAAAGTAGGGTGTCAGAACCCCTCATCAGACAATCTATGTTGTGTCAGCCCTGAAACTTAAAATACGCTGGTCTAGTCAAACAAATCAACCTATGAATATTAGTTGAAGCACTTTGAGTCGCGAGTGGAATTCCAAGATGGCTGCTGACTCTGATGGCGCTATTACCAGTTGTTCTACCTTCCCACAGGTGTTGAAGTCTTGGTGAAGCACGCGGTAAATGATTGCTGCGCACTTCACTAGAGAATTTACCCGAATCGGTTCCTCGCCCCAGAGCTGCATGACCTGAGGTGTTTTTTCCCTTTCCCCAATTCAGTCGTCGGGCTTCTTCGTTCCGCGTTCCGAGGTAAGTGACGGGTTTCCCTTACCTGTGCGAATTCCCATAGCATTCAGTATTGAGAAGTGCGTGAGGAGGTGTTTCTTCGGCATTTTCCCTCTTCATCACTTGGACCCGCCTCTTGTCGTCGAGGAGTCGACCAAGGTTAAGGCCAGCATCCAAAGACCTGAAAAGAAGAAAGAAAAAGAGAGATAAGTGATTTGTTTGCAAAAACTCATGTATGGCAATGTTTAAGCTGGATTGTTAAATTAAAAACTGAAAGAAATGATTAAAAGAAAAGAAAAAAAACGGTGACTGAAGTCTTCAAGATACAAAAGTACAAGGAGAAAATAGAGAAATAGTTAGAATATCGAATAGGAAACTTTAGGTATTTAGGTATTTTAGGTATTAGAATTGTTAGTTAGTTAGTATGTTCAGATAAGAAGAAATTGGCAGAAATAAACTACTAAAAGAAAAAACGAGATGGTAAGAAAACTATTGGTGGATTAAGATATAAGAATAGGTGTTAAGATGCATAAATAACCACATTCTATTTAACAGACAGCCTCTCCATTAGAAATAAAGACAAGAGAATATTTCTAAAAGAAAGAAGAGAAGCAAGTGGTCTGGAACATTAGGTAGGAGTTAGATAGGAATAAGAGTTAGTGAAAGATAGAGTAGAATAGGAGATATACTAATTTCTCTCTTTAATATAATTTAGGTTATCTCTGAAGTAGAGTCTGCGTGATGGACTTAACAATAGAAGCCAGAAAGAAGAGTTCCAAAGCAGTCTCTTCTGTTGTTTCTTATTTTATCCACTCCCCCTTCCCCCCGGAAGGTGCTTGAGAGTCTAGCTTCAATAGTTGGCTCTGGAGTATCTTTTAGAGGGAGTCGGGAATTTTGCAACTTCTGGTCCTGTGCAAGTTCTGGCAGTAAGAGTTTTAATTACCCTCTGACAGAGTGACGTGCCCACGTAAAAATACTTGCACCCGAACAGAATGGCTGAGGGCATTAATCTACAAACCCTGGGAACAGTCTTAGAGGCTATTCAGAAGGAATTGGTGGCAGTTAGAGAAGATAATCAAAGTCTTAGACAGGAAATGATGAATTCCAGGAAGGAAACCGCGGACCTAGCTCAGAGAGTGGGACAACCATTAGGTTCAGGATGAGAAAATGTAACTCCCCTCACTGAAGGTTCAAACAGACTAACCACACAAGTAATTAATTTGTTATCCCCAGTCATTATGCTAGCCCCTCCAGAACGTTTTAGTGGGGATCCAAAGAAAGCACAAATATTCCTTACCCAGTGCTCCCTTCACTTTATGTGCCGCTCTTCCATTTTCCCAGATGCATAGTCAAGACTGGCATTTGCCTTATCATACCTAAGTGGAGATGTCGCATCATGGTCAATGCCATTAGTTTCCAGAGATGATCCAATACTACAGAATTATGATGAGTTCAAGAAGGAATTCCTTTGAATCTTCAACAGACGAAGAATCTCTCAAGCGGTCGACAACAAACTATTAGAACTATGACAGGGTAATCGTGACTGTGTAGCTTACCTGGCCCAGTTCAACAAACTGGTGGTTGAAACAAATTGGCCAGAGAGTAAAAGAGCCGTAGTTTTTTACCGTGGGCTACGCGATGAACTCAAGGATGTATTAGCACAAATACCCAATAGACCTACAGAAACTTCGGAACTAGTGGATCTAGTGTTGGAAATCGATTTTTGGTCAAGGTGAGAGATAAGGCGAGAGGAGAAGAGATTTTAAGCCCACTGTACCAAGATTTGATAGAGTTAAGTCCGAGAGAGATCGAACAGTGGAAGGATTATCCAACCCAGCAAAGTGGAACCATCAGAGGTCCTTTAACTAAAGAGGCGAAAGAGAAAAGGAGAGCCGGAAATGTACGTATGCATTGTGGTTCAAATGGGTATATTGTGCGAAACTATCCAAAGAAACCCAAGACGTCATTTGAACCAAAGGAAAACTCGCAGCACCATCTGTAGGATGGAGTTGGACAGGTGGATGCTGATCAAGAATCAACTCCAAAAGAGCACCAGCTGGCGAATACCTTGCAGTCCTCTTCACCCCATTTGATTTTGTCCATGGTGATCAAGTTCCGGGAAATTACTCTGACAGAAGTTTACATGATGATAAATTCCGGAGCAACCGGGAACTTTTGTGATTTAAAATTTGCAGCCAAAGTGGGGCTGAGAGCAATTCAAAAGTCAAAAACTGAACCAGTGCGAGCAGTAGACGGCACCAACCTCTCGTTGGGACCCATTGTGAGCCACACTGAACCGCTGCAGATGATTTCGAAAGATGGGCATGAGGAGTCAATTCAATTTAACTTAATCGATGCACCACAGTTTCAACTTATTCTGGGATTGGCATGGTTCACAGAGCATAACCAAACCATCAATTGGAGTGCACGAACCATAGCAATGGATTCAGTTACTGTAAGGAGAATTGTTTCTGAGAAAATGAGAAAGACAGCGAGAGTAATCCTGCCCATTCCTTATGTATGACCGGTGCATCAGTATGTGTGATCGACTCCCAGGAAATACCTCAGGAATATCAAGACTTTGAAGACGTTTTCAAAGAGAAGGAGGCTGAACAATTACCCCCTCATCGAGCGTACGACTGTTAGATCGACCTGGAGCCTGGTGCCAACTTACCATGCAGTATAATCTACGCATTAACGGAAAAAGAACATCAACACCTGAAGGAATATTTGGATAAGTACTTGGTGAACGGGTTTATACGACCATCTCAATCTCCAGTGTCATCTCCTCTGTTTTTCATGCCAAAAAAAGAGGGAGATTTGAGGTCCTGCATTTACTACTGCACCATAAATAAAATCACAAAGAAAAATCGTGATCCACTTCCTCTCATCTCGGTCTTAGTAGAGCAAGTCAAGGGAGCACAAATATATACAAAATTAGACCTGAGAGGAGCCTATCATTTAATCAGGATGAGAGAAGGGGACGAGTGGAAGACGGCCTTCAGGACTAGATTTGGATTGTTCAAGTACCAAGTTATGCCATACGGTCTGTGTAATGCCCCAGCAGCTTTTCAACATCATATCAATGATGTCCTCAGAGAATACATAGACCAATGCGCAATAGTGTATATTGACGACATCCTAATTTATTCCAGTGACAAAAGCAAGCACCCAGAACAAGTGAGAAGAAACTTACAAAAGCTCAGAGAGAACTGACTATTTGTAAAGCTGGAAAAATGTGCTTTCAATGTCTCTAAGGTGGAATTGTTAGGATTCCTTCTTTCACCGACAGGTATGAACATGGATGAGCGAAAGATCAAAGCAGTTGTGGATTGGAAATCTCCAGCAAGTGCAAAAGAGGTGCAGAGTTTTATTGGATTTGCATATTTCTACAGGAGGTTTATCAGCAAATTTTCACGGAAAATACTACCTCTTACAAGACTACTGAGGAAAGGTGTTCACTTCGAATGGACAAAAGAAGCGGAAGAAGCCTTTAAAATGTTAAAGAAAGGTTTTACTTTGGCCCCAGTACTCTTAAATGCGGATCCATCAAAACCATTTTATGTGGAAACAGATGCCTCAGCTCAAGCGGTTGGTGGAGTACTATCTCAACGACACAAGGAAACGGCACAACTGCACCCAGTTACCTACAGATCAAGAAAACTAACCCCTGCAGAAATAATCTACACAATAACTGAAAAAGAATTGCTGGCAATTAAAGATGCATTCAAGGAGTGGCGACACTATCTTATGGGAGCCAGACATCAAGTAACAGTTTTTACTGATCATTGAATTTTAAACTTTTTTAAATCATTCAAAACCTTGACGCCTTGGCAACTCAGGTGGTTGTTGTATTGTGCCGACTAAGATTTCATAATTACCTATAAACCGTGGACTCAGAATGGAAAAGCAGACGCCTTGTCTAGAATAGGAACAGATGGTCAAAGGCCTCTGGGAGAGAATCAAACAATAATACCTGACTCAAAAATTGTTTGTGCAACCACACACCAAGCCGTGGATGAACAAATTGTTCAAGCCATGAGCCCAGAAGACATGCAGGAGTGGGTAAAAGAAGAACCAGGCAGAGAAATTCGACACCACATGCTTCATCACGAAGGAGCATTGTATTTACCTACTAAAGAATTACAACATCAAGTAATGTACGAATGTCACGACAACCTCTTAGCATGTCATAAGTGTGAAGCCAAGATGAAGGAACTGGTCAAAAGGCAATATTGGTGGCCTAGTATGGTTACTGATATTGAGAACTATGTTAAGACATGTGAAATCTGCGCTCAGGGCAAATTGGGAAGACAGGCCCCGAAAGGGTTGTTGCAGCTTCTGCTCACCCTCCTGGTGCCTGGCACACGATCACACTAGACCTAATAGTTGATTTGCCTTCTAGTGAAGGGTATAATACAATAATACAATTCTAGTGGTGGTAGATGCGTTTTCCAAAATGGCACATTTTCAAGCTTTAAAAGGGGTTCCAACTGCAAAACAACTTGCCAATCGCTTCAGTACACACATAGTTAAAATTCACTGTATCCCGAATGTGATTATCTCAGATAGGGGCTCTCAATTCTTGTCCTGTTTTTGCAAGGCATTTCTGGTGAGTTTAGGTATTGAGGCTCGATACTCCGCCAGTTACCACCCCGAGACAGACGGACAGACTGAGCGGGTTAACCAAGAATTAGAACAGTATTTGCGGTTGTTTCTCTTAAAACAGGAGGGAGATTGGTCAGATTATTTTTGGGCTGCCGAATTTGCACACAACAATGCAAAAAATGTCTCTACAGGGCATTCTCCTTTCTATTTGAATTATGGTAGACACCCAAATTCAACAGTTACCCACACAGAAATCTCGGTCGCAGCAGTAAGAGATTTAGTAACTCACTTAAAAAGGGTTCATCAAACTGCTTCCCAAATTTTAGAACAGGGTAAAAACAAGTACAAGGTTTATGCAGACAAAAAGAGAAGAGTAGGTCCTAACTTACAGGAAGGAGATAATGTTTGGCTGAGCACTAAAAACTTGAGGTTAAAGGGGAACAGAAAGTTTTTACCTAGCTTTATAGGTCCTTATCCAAACAAAAAACAGATAAACCAAGTGACCTATCGCTTGAAACTACCTACCAAATGAAAGATCCACCCTGTTTCTATGTATCTCTCTTAAAAAAGGCGTCACCAGATCTACGAAATCAGTTACCTCCAAAACCTATCTAGTTTGAATCTGGAATAGAATATGAAGTTAAGGAAATTTTAGACTCCAAAAAGGTTAAAGGACAACTGTTTTATTTGGTCGACTGGAAGGGATATGGACCTGAGGAGCGGTCTTGGGAGTGCTGTTCTGATGTCCATGCTCCCGGGTTGATGAAGGTTTTCCATGAAAAATATATAACCAAACCAAGACTGAAAGGACCTCCCTTGTTGGGGGGTACTGTCAGAACCCCTCATCAGACAATCCATGTTGTGTCAACCCTGAGACGTAAAACACACTGTTCTAGTAAAACAAATCACCCTATGAATATTAGTTGGATCACCTTGAGTCACGAGCAGAATTCCAAGATGGCCGCTGACTCTGATGGCGCTATTGCGGTCTAGTTGTTCTACCATCCAACATGTGTTGAAGTCTTGGTGAAGCGCGCAGTAAATGATTGCTGCACACTTCACTAGAGAATTTACCCGAATTTGTTCCTCGCCCCAGAGCTCCGTGACCTAAGGTGTTTTTCCCCTTTCCCCAATTCAGTGGTCGGGCTTCCTTGTTTCCGCGTTCCGAAGTAAACGACGGGTGTCCCTTACCTTTGTGAATTCCCATAGCATTCAGTATTGAGAAGAGCGTGAGGAGGCGCTTCTTCGGCGTTTTTCCTTTTCGTCACTCGTACCCGCCTCTTGTCATCGAGGAGTCGACCAAGTTTATGGCCAGCATCCAGAGAACCTGAAAAGAAGAAAGAAAAAGAGAGATCAGTGATTTGTTTGCAGAAACTCATGTATGGCAATGTTTAAGCTGGATTGTTAAATTAAAAACTGAAGGAAAGGATTAAAAGAAAAGAAAAGAACTGGAGACTGAAGTCTTCAAGATACAAAAGTACAAGGAGAAAATAGAGAAATCGTTAGAATATAGAATAGGCAACTTTAGGTATTTTAGGTATTAGAATAGTTAGTTAGTTAGTTAGTATGTTCAGATAAGAAGACATTGGCAGAAATATACTACTAAAGGAAAAAAGAGATTGTAAGAAAACTATTGGTGAATTAAGATAAAAGAATAGGTGTTAAGATGCATAAATAACCACATTCTATTTAAACAACAGCATCTCCATTAGAAATAAAGACAAGAGAATATTTCTAAAAGAAAGAAGAGAAGCAGGTGGTCTGGAACATTAGGTATGATTTAGATAGGAATAAGAGTTAGTGAAAGATAGAGTAGAATAGGAGGTATACTAATTTCTCTCTTTAATATAATTTAGGTTATCTCTGAAGTAGAGTCTGCGGGACGGACTTAACAATAGAAGCCAGAAAGAAACGTTCTGAAGCAGTCTTTTCTGTTGCTTCTTATTTTATCCACTCCCCCTTCCCACTGGAGGGTGCTTGAGAGTCTAGCTTCAATAGTTGGCTCCTGAGCATCTTTTAGAGGGAGTCGGGAATTTTAGCAATTTATGTTCCTGTGCAAGTTCTGGCGGTACGAGTTTTAATTGCACTCTGACATAGGGTTAAGTGTTTCGTTCTATGCTGGGAGGCCATCTTAAGGGAGCATGTTCACAATGCGGCCACCGGGGCCTGAGTGGGTCGTTCTCGGGTACTCCTACATTTCCTATGTCCAAGATGTGGGATTATCCAGGCTCCCTCCATGTGGATGTCCTCTCTGGTATGGGCCATTCCTTTCGCATGAAGCTAGGTCCTTATATCATTAGGTGTCAAGAACAGGCGGGAGGCAAAGTCATCCGTTTCTGCAGGGTAAACAGTGTGTGGCAAAGCTGCAGCTCCCAGGGTCAGTGTTTCACTTTCGTGGAGGTGCCCTTGATGCACTGCACCTCAGTATTGAAGTATAGAAGTCGGTGTATGCCTTTATTTCCATTTTCTTGTAATACCAGGAACCCTTTATATGGAAACTCTTCAAGATGAGATTGTGTTCTCGATATTTAGGAAATCGCGTAATGAGTGCTATTGGTAGCGGTCCTGGTGGCAATGGCCTGCCAGGGATGCAGTGTGCATGCTATACAAAAAACAGCTTAGGGACCTTCTTCTCCGGTACAGTAGTCACCAGCCAGTTCTCAAGGAAGCCCAAGAAATGGATATTATTGTGCCAGGAGCGCCCCTCTGTTTCCTTCACTCTGTAGATGCAAAGTTTCCAGCTCCTCCTTCATAGTAGCAAGGCTAGCTTGTAATTGACGCACATGGGACCAATGGTGGTCGGTATGTGTTCCGCCTCATCTACTCGGTACACTACTTTGTGATGACCTGCCTTCAGTAACTTTTCATCTAAAGAATCAGCATCATTTTTCACTTCCAATGATGTTTTGGTTAATAGTATGGCATTAAGGACCTTGTCCAATTGCGTTGAGTGCTTAGTAAGAGTGGATTCTGTAAAGATGTGGCATAACCACGCACCTGAAATCTCAGGATGTCCACAGGAGCGATGAATGATGAATGCCCCCAATACCTCTTGGAACACCTCTCAGTCCTGCGACTAGAACGCTATCACACTGGCAGATCTCCCAAAAGAGAAGGGGAAGTGGATGAGAAAGAAGAGAAGAGAAAAACACTGCTTCTTCCCTCAGCCTAGTCCAGCCGGGTACCATGTCCAGGGTCTCTGAGGAATCTACAGCGTGTGTTTGTGTAATACTCTGACGGTAAAAATAGAAAGGATGAGTACTGTTACACTTCTCCGCACACATACACACTCAGAAGTTTAGATTTATCAATGTCATATATGAAACGTGTATTCACCTTATGCAAGGACCACTTGCAGCCTCTTAAGACAAAGACAGAGCAGCGACTGCTCTCACCGGTACCCTGCCACCTTTATTTTAAAATATTGTGATACCTTTGCTTTTTTTTAAAACTGTATTTGGGCGATTTTGGCTTTTAAAATACCAGCAACTTTTAAAACACCAGCTACTCACCCGCACTCCTACCTGCACCCTTTAACACCAGGCTCCCCGCGCCTCCCCAGTCCACCACGGGATTTCTCCCGACTGTTGTGGAGGGAGGAGCGGAGCTCCGAGCACTTCCGGGCTAGAGGAGAGGAGGGGGCGGACCTCACCGGCATCACCCTACAAAGGCTGCCACTCCGCACTCGCATAGCGGAGGCACGCAAAGACAGAGCAGCGACTGCTCTCACCGGTACCCTGACACCTTTATTTTAAAATATTGTGATACCTTTGCTTTTTTTGAAAAAACTGTATTTGGGCGATTTTGGCTTTTAAAATACCAGCAACATTTAAAACAGCAGCTACTCATCCGCACTCCTACCTGCACCCTTTAACAACCAGCTCCCCGCACCTCCCCGGTCCACCACGGGATTTCTCCCGATTGTTGTGGCGGGAGGAGCGGAGCTCCGAGCACTTCCGGGCTAGAGGGGTGGAGGGGGCGGACCTCACCGGCAACACCCCATTTAACTGGATGATCTTCACTACGCGCAGCGGTCGCACGCAGCGGGCACGCCGGCACCACCAATGGCAAGCCCGTCTGCGCCCGTCCGCGGCCGGCCGGGGCCAGGGGCCACCCCCCCTGTCCGGTCGCTTACCTGTGTTAGGAAATACAGCCCACAACTCCTACCTAAATTGAAAAGGGATGTACCCCCATCATGTCATTTTTCCTGGGACCCATCAGAACAACATACCACCTGCAGTCTGTGTGGGTTTCAATTTGTGCCTGTCCTATCAAACCAAACAAGACAATACTCCATGTTCCTGCTTAACTGCAGGTTCCTTCCTAAGCACGCTCTCGAAATCTCTTTACTAATAGAGGATTTAAAAACTGACATCCTCTTCCTCACAGAGACTTGGCTGCACGACAAATCAGAACCAGACCTTGTCCAAACCCTCCCCCAAGGATACCAAATTTTGCGCAATGACCGCAAAACGGGAAGGGGGGTGGACTGGCAATAATCCACAAAACTTGTTACGAAATAGGTAACCGTCCCACCCCTGTCCCAGACAGTGAAAGTCTACCCTTCACGATAAAATTCAGTCCCACAAACACTTTTTCAGGAATACTTATATACCGTCCCCCGGATCACAAGGACAATTCCTCCCTGCCCTTGCACCGATCATAGCAAACCTTGCCTACAGCCCTGCCAACTTCACCCTCCTAGGAGATATTAACACTCACTTTGCCGACCCAAACGGTCCTAACGCCAGAGAAATAACCTCTAGTTTAGACGCCCTCGAACTCCGACAACGAGTGCTCTTACCCACCCATCAAAAGGGCCACCTTCTTGACCCTATTTTCAGTAACTGCCAGAACCTACAAATTGGAAGGCCCTCTCCCCTCCCCTGGACTGACCACTTTCTTATCCCCCTCACATGGACCGCCCCCAACTCCCACCTATCCAAATCCATAACAGCCCAAAAATCCCGAAACTGTTCAAAACTTCCTCAACCAGAATGGCTGGAGAGGCTTGAATCTACTAAACCGCCCATCACCTCCAGCCCCACAGAGGGGAATGAGAACTATAACACCTGGATCACTAAATCACTTGATCGGGTGCTCCCACTCAAAAACATCAACCCCAAACGCGAAAACACGACTGCCCCATGGTATACCACTAAACTGCGGGAAACAAAACGTAACTGTAAAAAGCTGGAGAGAAGATGGCGCTTGGACGATTCACCCACGAAAAAATTGGCCTACAGAGTGGCAATCAAAACCCACAAAGCTTGCATCAAACTAGCGCAGGCAACATACTTAATAAGGCAGCCTCTCAACTCAAGGAAATCTACCGGATATCGAAATCCCTCCTCCAACTACCAGAGACTCCAAAGAAGTATGACAATGTCCGTGCCCACTGTGAAAACCTTGCAGATTTCTTTCTCCTCAAAATCAAAATAATTAACTCTTCTTTCTACCACCATGCCCCTCTGACCAGCTACTCTCGGGATCCCGCGGCACTTCCCCCAGCCACACTTGATCACTTCCCTCCTCTGGACCTCATCAAATTAGAGGCAATTATGCAGCAAACTTTCTGGAGTCAAATACTAGACTCGACCCATCTCAGACGGGCTTTCGACCCCTTCATGGGACCGAAACGGCCCTGGTTGCGGTGACGGAGGAGGCAAGAAGGATCTTGGACAATGGAGGCTCGACAGCCATCATTCTCCTTGACCTTAGTGCCGCCTTCGACACCGTAAACCACAACATCTTACTTCACCGACTCAACGGGGTGGGTATCTCGGGAATGGCAATCACCTGGCTTAGGTCCTGTCTCTCTGATCGCTCCTTCCAGGTATTCATGAAAGAACACATCTCCCCCAGCAAACCCCTGAACTGTGGGGTGCCACAGGGCTCCTCCCTAAGCCCCACCCTTTTTAATGTTTACATGAGCCCACTGGCTGAGGTCGTCCGCCCCTTTGGAGTAAACATTGTCACCTATGCGGACGACACACAGCTGGTAGTGGCTCTAGACCCCCCTTTTAATTCACACCATGGCCGATGTAAATGCATGGAAGCAGTCACCTTATGGATGACATCCTCCTGTTTAAAATTAGATTGGGAAAAAACAGAGCTTATCCTCCTTGGAAACACCATGGATAAGACCAAAGATCCAATCTGGCCCCCCTGTCTGGGCCCTCCACCCAAAGAAGTAATCAAAAGCCTCTGCATTTGGCTGGATAAGTCACTCAATTTTAATCATCAGGCTGCCAAACTATCTGCCATCTGCTTTGGGCTCTTGAGACTACTGCGCAAAATCCTCCCTCTCCTCCCTCTTCACTCCAGACGGATTATGGTGCAAGGCCTTATTCTAACCCGTTTGGACTGTGGAAACGCCCTATACCTCGGGGCTCCACAGTCCACCCTGAACAAACTACAAATTATCCAGAACTGCGCAGCCAGGACCCTTCTCCAAATCCCTCGTCGAACCTCAGTTAAAGCCCGACTGAACGACCTCCACTGGCTCCCAGTAAAAGCAAGGATTGAATTCAAGGCTATGTGCATTGCCCACCGATCCTACTGGGGAACGGGTCCCACCATCAACCGTTCCCTTATAACCGCTTACCACCCTAACAGACACCTTAGATCGGGGCTTCTTACCTCACCACAGTACCCCGAGTTAAGAAAGCCAGGTGCGGAGGCCATTCACTTTCTTATAACATCGCCAAGATCTGGAACACGCTCCCTCTCACACTCAGATCAGAGACCAGACTACTGACCTTCCGTAGACACCTGAAAACCTGGCTCTTTAACAAACCTGAGTAACTCTCTGCGGCTCTGTCTCTGCTACGACCTTCTGCAGCGCTGGGACGCCCTAGGGTAGCCATCGCGCTATATAAATCGTCTTTTCATTTCATTTAATTTCATTAATATCTCAATCCAAAAGGGTGGTAGATATGACTATAATATGATTTCTCTTTATAGTATACTTTGTGCGTTGGTTTACATGTATAGTCTCTTGTTCCAGCAGGAGTAAGTATTTCAAAATAAAAGATTCAAAGGAAAAACAAAATAAGGCAGAACTGGACAATAAAAGGACTAAAGCATATGTTACCATTCATAATGTGCACTTGTGCTTCAAGAACAAATATCACCATTCATAACATGCACTAGTGTTTCCAATTTCTGAACTTGTTGCAGGAAAGTACAGCACGAGGTCAAGAAGTCACAGAAAAAATGAAAAGACAAGCAGAAGAAATGTGCAGCACTTAGATGTCTGATCCATGAGGAATCCTCCTGAAAACCTAATCGAAGAAGAGGTCAGACAGGGCATTGGCAATGACAGCTGGAGAGATGTTGAGACAGCAACCTGCAGGAATCCAGGAAATAAGCCAAGCACAATCAAGTGCAGGGCTTGCCCTTTTATAACCAACAGGACAGGTGCCTGTAAACATGAGGAAAACCATGCTCCTCCACATGAGGAAAACCACACCCCTCCACATGCTGTTGCACAAGGCTTGCCACACCACCAATATGACAGTTGACTATCACATGGCAAACCCCGCCCCTCCACATGCAGTTGCACAAGGCTTGCCACACGCACCCATATGACAGTTGGCTATCACATGTCATAATAAAGACAGTGAAACCAGCATTGCTACAATTAAACAAGCATTGGAATTTACAGGTTGAATTAAACAAGCATTGCTACAACCAATAGAATCCTGCAGTAGTGAATGTAGAAGCAGTATTTAAAAACCCTATGAAGGATAATAAACATGGGCAACCAAGGAGCCTAGCGGGTGGGTACAAATGAGACATGGTGGAGCCTGGGACCCGAGCTGTTCCCTGACAAATGTTGGAGTGCATCCACAGTTTGGTCAGCTGAGGATATGGATGGCCCCAGTGTGCTGGGGTCTGAAGACAGATTTTTAGCAGCTCTAAGCTTCCCCATCATGATGGCATGTGGTGGTGGAGCAGCAATTGGGTCCATGAGAGGTATGCCAATTAGTGTCTCAGTGTGCACCAAACGTTCCACAGATAGTCAGGGTGTGCAGCAAGTCAAGGGGCCACAGGCACAGCCTTCCATTCAGGGCCCTGTCAGACAGACAAAAAAGCACTTTGCTAGCAGGTCAACAGTTCTCACATTCTAACCTAGTTTGATTAAGCACATGAGGAATATATGAGGCATGAGTGTTGGGACTACACTTCCCTGAATGCTGAGGGAAGGTTAGCTTCTTATCTTTTTTCTCTCCTGTCTACTTAAACTCCTCCTCTTCCTCAAACAGGTGCTTGTCACCTGATATTGTAAGGCAAGTGCTTTGGATTGCTGACTCTGCTGTGGATTAGCGTTTTTTCCCTTTGCTCGCTGGTGAGCCATTTCGTTTCTTCATCGGATTTCCTCGTGAGCGTATTGCCAGACTGGATTAGTTGAGCTCAGACGCGGTTAGAATGGGGTGAGATGATGAACGTCTAACCCTTTTCTCTCGTGCTGAGCCACACGAACGCTTGGAAGTGAACTTGCAATTTGGTTTTCCCTGAAAGCGCGAGGAGGCGCTTTCCCCGTTCGAGACATTCTTTTGTTTTAGTAATATAGTAGCACGCACACTACAGGATTGTGAACAGCTGATTGAAAAGCTGTTTTATAGCTTTGTTTCTCCTGTACATGGATGCTCGGTTTTGGTATTATTATTTTTTCCACACTTGGTATGCGTTCACACACACAAAGGTCAACTTGGAGTGATAAACACAGGGAATACGTCGGAGCCATTTATATATGATGTACAGAGCTGTTGAGAGGCTTGGATCACCTTTGGGCCGTAAAGACCAGGACTACATAAACCAGAATCCCGTCTGATTTTCAGATAAGCCATGGTAGCATGCTTACAAAGTGTACCAAACTATTGCATTTATTTTGAGAGTGACAATCACTGATTTAAGTGATAACAGACTTGCTTGTTTTCTTCCTATTGCTTTATTTTTACATGTTGAGCCTTTTTCCGAGGAATATTTGCGGCAGTTTAAAATGTAAGTGTATATCTTCACATAGTCATATTGATCTGCATCATAGAGAGTGTGTATTGTATATATGAAGTATTCTCTCTCCCCTGCATGATTCACGGGCTATAGAGGAGTAAAATCCATGCAGCTCCCAGCCAGTTCTGGATTGATTATTCAAGCTGCTGCAACTTTATTGTTTCTTTTGTCCCTTTATCCCCTTCCCCGTTAGGGTACAGTCTGCTTGAGTTTACTAGTACTCGCAGGTGGTTCCATATAGGGGGAAAAGGAGAATAAGCATCGGTCATCGCTCCCGCTGTTTCCGGCTGATGAGGTTAGTGGTAACCTATGTTCACTTCATGACAACAGTGTGGATGGGCTCTCAGGACATCCCATCAATGCCCCGGATGCTTTGTCCTTGTTTGATTTCTACAAAGGCCTCGTAAACGGTGGGAGGGGGTCAAGTTCCCCTTGGGTGCCCACACCAGGCAGATGGTCAAAGTGGTACTACGGTGGGTCAGCAGGTCAACCTCCCCAAAGGTGCACTCAGATCCCAAAAAGGATGGCACCTAGACAAGTTGCGCACTGTACTTTAAGTTCCTGTTACTAACCCAAAGGATCCAACATGTCACTTATCAGTCTTTATTTATTTTAAAAGATTTATATAGCACAAACAAAACTCATGAGGGTATCAGAAGCCCCTTACAATTGAGAGATAGAGAGGAGGCATATAGATCAGACAACAGGGTAGTTGAAAAGCACAGGTAAGAAAACTTTAGGCTTGCAGAACAAGGCATAATCTGAATTCAGTCGTAGCATGTACTAAGGGTGAGAGACATGTGTCAGAGCAGGCCTGGAGATCAGCGTATCAAGAATAAGTGAAGCAGATTACAAATGTCACGGAGAGGAAGCTAGGGGTTCTAACAACAAAGTAAATATGAAAAAGCACAAAAGAAGTAACTCTCTGAAAACCCCAATCAAAATACAATCATACAAAGTCCGGTAAGAAATAAGGGAGAGGCAGGCGAGTCTTAGAGTGCTTGTCGGGCCCGGTGGTTCCAGGGCAAGAACGTGGTAATTAATGGTGCTTTAACTTCCTTTTTGAAATATGTCATTGAGGGGTTTGTCCTGATTCCAGGGGGCAGGGAGTTCCAAATTCTTGGGGTGATACCCAAGAAAGCTCGGTCGTAAGGTTTCTTTTTATGGAATTTCTGCGGTTTCAGCAGTAGGGTGCTGGCACCTCTGGAGGATCTGGAACCACCAGATAGCACACGTTTTTGTGCATGGTGTAGCGAGGTGTTGAAGTGTAAGGCTTTATGGGACATGCAAACAATTTTTACATGTATCCTTGCTTTATACGGTAGCAAGTGTAGGGATTTTAGCGCTGGCTTAGTATGGTCTCATTTAGAGCCTGTGATGAGACTTGCACCAGAGTTAAGAGTGGCCCTTAGTGGAGCCATCTTAGATCTAGGGAGGCCACAGAGGGTTGCACTTCCATAGTCCAACTTGGAAATCACCAGAGTTTGAACAGCAAATATGAAGTCATTGGGGGGAGAAAAGATTTTATTTTTCTTAAGATGCACGTTTGGAAGTTTGCTCCTTTGGTGAGAGCACTAATTTGCTTTTGTATGTTCGAGCTCTTGTCTAGCATTATGACCAGTGATCTCATGGGGTCAATGCTGAGTGGTATACACTTAGGAGCTCATAGCTGATTCATCCATTCTTTTATGACTGTTTAAGTGGGGAGATTACAAGGAATTCTATTTTAAGAACGTTTAATTTAAGGTGACTTAGAGTCAGCCAGTTTTGGGCTTTCAGTAAAATGGCATTGACTGACCTGATATCAACTGGGGAGGAGTCTTATAGGTACAGTTGGGTGTCATCCGCATACATGTGATAGTGTATGTTGGAAAGTATCAACATTTCACTTACAGGCTCCGTGAACATGTTGAAGGGAGTTGGTGACAGTGTGGACCCTACTGATACCCCTAGATTATAGAAGAGGGATTAGATAGGGAATGATTAACAATGAATCTCTGAGTGTTATTGTGGAGAAAAGAGGCAAACCAGTTTAGGACAGGCCCTGAGAGCCCCATTGTGTGTACCATTAGGTCAAGTAAGCACCTATGTTTAACCACATCGAAAGTTGGTGATAGGACAAGGAGGATCAGAAAGCAGGAATCGTTCTGATCCAGTATTTCGAGTGCATCAGCCACATTGTGGGTAAGAGCGGATCGGTACTATGACCGTGTCGAAAGCCAGACACATAGCTGAACATGTACGTATTTCAATATGAGCTACACCAGGGTCGGAATGTTGGCAATTGGGCTTAAGTTGTGCAGGTCATTTTGAGCTGGTATGGGTTTTTTAGAATAGGAGTAACTTGTCCAACTTGTCCAGCTTTAAAACAGTCTGGGATAGAATCTTGGAGCAGTGAAGCATTGACTATCTTGGCCGATAGTGGGAGTAAGGAAAGCTTGTACTCCTTGAAGACATTCGATAGCAGAGGGTCACAGAAGTGGTTGGAGTGTCTTAATGCTTTACCTCTAAGGGGCCGATTACGATGCAGTCCAAAAAGGGATCAAACGGGATTCGGATTTGGTGAATCCGATTCAGAACCTATGTTTCCGACCGAAATGGATTCCTTTCCAAACTACCAATTGCGATGAAAGGCAACCGTCCGGGCTTTTCGGATCGGTTCTAACGGGATTCGGGTAGTGTTTCAATGTTCTTCCTTAAGTCTAAAGTTAAGCATGCAATCATTCAGCTCAGCTCCCTTTATAACTCTTTTGGGGGGATTTTAGATGTTTTTGGGTGCATAAACACTGCTGCTTGGAAAGGGTCTACTGCCTGTTTGATGACATTTTCATACACATTTAATTCCTTTAGTTCAGATGAAAGCAGTTTGATCTCCATATCATTATGAATTGCCCTATTAGGCATAATATTGTCATCACGTTTTTTACAGTATTTGCAGTACACTTGAAATTCCAGCAAGTCAAACCTGTTCTTTGCCCATTAGGGGAAAGGCCTATCTAAACCACTGATGTTCTTACTTATCTTCAGTTGTAATAGTAACTTCTGTTGTTCTGGTTTGCTTCTTGTGCCGTGCACAACTGCAGCTGACACACACTTGCTTTGGTGTTTCAGAACTTTTCTTAATTAATAGGTCCCTTTCATTTTAGAAAGATGTTGTTACACAATTAATAAGGAACATTGACCTTTGTCTGTACTTTGTTATACTACTTTTTCCTCTGACTGAGGTATTTCAAACTATTTGCCTTGATAATCTATTGAAAGATCTTAGTTTGATCGACACTACCAGGTAGAAGTGATTCCACTGGTGACATAGTTTTCTCACCTAATGATGAATGTGACTATGATAGTCAGATAACCTTCTGATGTGATGGAATGTTCTGTAACACACCTTGTCAGACAATTAAGATGTGCATAGTTTTAACTGACAGCTTGACAGTACCAAGTGTGTACATGTTAAGAAATATTTTAAGAAGCAAATTGTATGTCAAGCAATGCAACGTAGTAACCAAAGTTGCTGCAGTATGTTCCACAAAAGGGTGGAGCTGATACACTTAAGGCAATGTGGCGAGCACAAGCTAAGTGGTTTTTTTATAAATTTAATTTTACCTACCCAGTTGTTTGTCAACTTCCCACCGAGGGTGCCCCACCTCATTTCCCCACCACTCCTACCTGTGCCGGCTTCCGCTGGTCAATCTATGCTAAAATTTTAACCAGTTTTGTAGGCAGGAGGAGAATCATATTCATTCCATTTTTCTTTCTTTCTTAAGTTTGCAAAATTTTTTCTTCATAAACATATCTCATATATACCTGAAGTTCACAAAATAGTATGTAAGGAAGAAGCTTTATAACAATGTTTCTGTTATCACCATTATGTAAAATATCTAATCCATAATGTGTTCAACATGTACATCACTTCCCTTTAAAAGCAGAAATCTTCCTAGTCACAAGAGAGTACTGATAATATTTTTGATCTTCAGAAATGATTTTGCTTCTCTTGTCTTCTATTTGTCACTTTATCATAGATTCCGGATTTTCCAAGTGTCTTCATTTATAGTACTCTCCTACTTTTTATTGTATCTGTTATCTATATGCTCATAACAAAGTGTGCTTACCTTTTCAGCAATTTAAAATTTGGATGATGTCTGTTCAGTATCACAAATTCACAAAAGTACCTATCACAAATGCCAACGCTCTCCTTTGCATAAGCTTTGTCTACAAAGCAATTAGTTTACACACGGGCATATCATTGTCATGATTAGGCCTAGGCAAACTTTCAAGTACGACAGCGTAATTTTGGCAATTCTGAGTTACTCTTTATGTGGGATTGCTAATAATAATGTGATTACTGCCACTCATGGAATTAATTTCGGAGAAAAAATTCCTACTGCAAGAGCACACTTAGTAGGCACAAATGACTGTTCGCGCTGCTGTTTATGTTCTGTTGCTTTTAGCACTATTTTCTAAGTGCAAAATGCATCCTTGCTTCCATTTTAGATGTAAGGGTGCTTTTTGCTCCAAGAAACTAGCCCTTAATGCTGTGAATAAATTGGGAATAATTCTAATCCCAAGTTCACATTTATAGAGGGCGAGTGGCTGCTCACGTTCAATATTCATGTTCTGTTGCATTTCGAGCTATTTCTTAGAGCAAAATGCATCCTCTTCATCATTTTGGTGCAATGGGGCATTTTTGCCGTAAGACAATAGAGTGCTACATGCAGAATTACTTTTTTCATGTAATTCCATGTAATCTCAGTTCATTTTTTGGTGGTAATTTCCAATGATTACACAACATGGAATTACGTGAGTTACACCCACCCCTAGTCATGATGATGGCATGTACTATATTGTCTACATTGGCCAAGCCTGGCTCATTTCCTTCTTATCTTTTATTGCCTGCAAGTGAAGGAGGCTTAGAGAAATCCATGAATTAGCTGACTCCAGAGACCTCTCTTTTTTTGTGCAACTGCTCATAGTGCTGACCAACATGGAGTGAAGAGCATAGCCCCTGAATATTTGACTTGCGTCCAGAAAGCAGTCATGGAGGTGGACAAGTCAGCTGCCACCACTAGAATCATGTTCTCATCCTTTTTTCGGTCAAGGTGCATAATGTGAGGTACCTGTAGTGCACTCTTCGATGTAGAAAGATATTTGAAGAAGCATCACCCAGGAACCAAGACTATCAAAACAGCAGCTGAAGTCTCTCAGTGCTTCTGCGACTGTAGTGACTGTGGCTGATATGAGACAGCCCAAAATGGAAGTGTCCCAAAAAAACATATCTTCCCAGTAAACACAAAAGGAACATGTGTATGCTACACCAACCTTTCTAAGGTAAGAGAAGAACAGGAAGTAGGGCTTGCTGTACAGAAGCTCTTATATTAGACACATCTTCTTCACCTCTTCTGGGTAAAATAAACACTTCCATATCTTCTCCAATCCAGCAATCAAGCATTGCATCAACCCCCAGCCCGAGCTACCAATTCTTTACTCCAAAGAAAATTGCAATGCCATGCAATACCATTCAGTGAAAAAATACAGAAGATCCAAGAGTACAACCACTGTAGTATCTTTAAATGTTCAGCCATTGAAGCCCTATCTCTCCCAGATCTGGCTTACATCCTCAACTTCTTCAAGGCCAAACTCTATCTGAGGATGCTCTCTATCATTCGCACTTACCATTGTCAATGCCTCTCTGTCAATGCATCTTCCCAGAAGTTCTCAAGACTGCTCAGATTACCCCACTTCTAAAGAACCCTACATTAGACCTTGATGACCTTCCTGACTAATGGAATGTCCCTCACCTACTATACATTGGAAAGCTCATTGGAAAAACATTCTGTATTCAACTCAAAGATCAAATCAATGCTAACCATCCCCTTCATGACTATCAGTTAGGGTTCAGATCATGCTGCACCACAGAGGCCCTTCGTAAACAATGTTTTCTTGATCGCAGAAAAAGATGACCCCCCCTCCTGACATTGTTGGATCTCTCAGTTGCCTCTGACACATTTAACCATCCCACACACAGATACACCCTAATGTCATGAATGGAATTCACAGGTAATGGCCTTCACTGGTTCTCCTTCTGCCTTTCTAATGAACAGCTGATTGTTAACATGGGAATCTCTAGGGCCCAAAAGATCCCTATCATGTGGAGTCCTCCAGGATTCCATACTGTCTGTTCCCTGTCATTTACAGTAAGCCACTTGGTGCTCTACTCACAGATAACAGCATCAAGAGTCACTGATATACCAATGGTACACAATTCTACTTGAAACTCTCCTCTTCTTCAGACATCCAACTCCTTAAACAATGTTTGTACATCACCTGGACCTAGATGTTGAGCGCCTGCCTGCCAATCAATACTATAAACCTGGATCAATGGCATGAACCTAATTTTTGTTAACTTCTTTTTATTGATTTTGACCACATATAGGGTACAGGTATAATTGCATCACATTATGATGTATAGCGTTCATATTCATGGACAGTCAGCAGTTTGGAACAGCTTGATTGGTTAACTGTGGGAAATCGTGGCATCTTCTTGGTCATATAGTGTGCATCAGAAGTCTAATTCCTGTATACCCTGAACATTCCCTGCGAGGGCAGGGGAAGAAGAAAGAGCTAAGAGGGGGGCAGGAGGACAGAGAGGGAAAGGAAGGGTGAGGAAAAGGATGCTGGCCTCCAGAGTAGGATGATCACTAGAAACATACTGGCAATCATTCGGTCTGTGTGTGAGCAGGTGATGTCTTTCTTGCAGTATTCATCTATTTTGACGGGATTCCTGTGAGTGAGATTTGGGATATTCCTGCAGGGGTTCCCAAATGTCCTTAGGGCAGGTTTGTGCTGACATTAGTTCCCAGTATGCAGTCAAGTGACCTTGGCAGAATGTAGCATCCTTCAGCCAATCAGCAGCCCAAGGAACACAGCGTCTACCTCAACATATCACCATCTGTCTTTTATTGAGCAGCAGGAGCAGCACCGCAAGCCTCCTACATGCGCAGTTTCCACATATCCTAACAGCGCTTTCAGGGGGGAGCGCTCCATCTCATACTATAGCATTTTGTCCATTATCTCAAACATGTTGCCCCGATAGCGACCAACCTCTGGGCAAGCCCAGGCCAGATGCACAAAGTCAGGGTCTGGGCCTCAGCATCACCCATAATTGGCATTCTCACTCAAGCCGGCACTAAACAGCCACACAGGAGAGCTATAGATTTGGTGTATACATTTAAAGTGAATTAGCCACAGCCTGTAGTTAGGGGATCGTTCTCTCACTTGTGCACAACAGTAAACCCACTGCTCATCTGTTATGGGGTTTCCCAATGTCTCTGCCCAACCTTTCCGCATACTTGGTATACAAATCGGTGATGTCCGATTTATGCCTGCATACTGAAGGTAATGAGTTTACGAGATGATGAGTTTTTTAAGAGGTCCTCAAGGACCTGAAACATAGGGGGGCACTGCTGAAAATGAGGCAAATCTTACTCGCAGGGCCATGCCGACTTGAAAGTATGTAAATCTGTCCAGAAATCCGCAGTCTGCAACCACTAATGTATGGTCAAGTGGAGCAAATTCCACCTCAGAAGACGGAGCTGGTTCAGTCTCAGGCACGCTCCAGCGTCTTCCAAAAATGGCAAATACGGGTGCTGCGGGAATGACATGAACTTTAATGGCTTTGGACATCAACTTTCACCAAATGCCAAATAATTTATATTCAACCTAGACACTAACTTCTCCTTCAAAGAAAACATTGTCAATAAAAAAACTAAAATGTCCTGGCACCAGATTTCTCTTCTAAAGAAAGTCAAACCATTTCTTCCAGTAAGCAACTTCAGAACTGTTGTTCAAGCCCTTGTACTCATGCATTTGGACAGTGGTAATGCCCTATTCAGTGGTTTCCCAGGCTTCACATAGGCATCCTACATGTTGCCTCACATCTCATCAAGGGCCTGAAGAAATGTGATAAACATTGGTGGGAGGCAGAACTTAGCCGAATTCTGCAGAGTTACCTAAAAACTCAGCGAGATTCCACGGAGTTCCAAAACCCGCACATTGAGGTGGAGCCTTAGAGGTACATATAGATCAAATAATTCACACATCTTCTTGTAAGAGTTGTTCCTCTTTATTGCTTCACTACATAAGTCTTGGTGTAGGATACGTGTGGGATAGAATGCTATTTAGGGATAATCGAAGTACTTTAGCCCAAGATGAAGTGGACGCACTAGGTAAGAGATAATGAGAAATGGGAGAATGTGTAAACCGCAGAAGTTGTAGCCCTTTTCCAGAAAGTAGATTTCCGAGTATGCCATTATAATGGATACTCACGAGGACTTCTTCACCTACCTTCAAGAACTGAGGCTCGTGGATATACATCCAGGTCCCTACAACATTTTACTACAAGGACTGAATAGTCTACAGCTCCTATATCGGTAGCAGCAATGAGACATGCAGAGATGAGTGTCATCCAAAAGAGATAGTGATAGAGCGCGCGAGGCCACCCGACCAATAGTTTTCGCCGTTTCCGGCTTCAGGGCCCATATACTTTCAAATCACCATATACATCGACCAGGTGACTTCACGAGCTCTACCAATTTGTGTGTGTGTTCCCTAATATTATTTCTCAGTGCACCCGACTTACCATCCACCGATGCGAGTACCTAATGACCACAATGAATCAGGGAGCTAGCTGTAAAAGAAAGGCAGCAAAATACAAACCCAACCAATAACATGCAAAAATACTGTTGAAATGACCACGGACAACTGGAAGTTAAAAAATGTTTATCTAAAGTTCATTTGCTTCGTGTACAAGGTACAGTAAAATAAGGCAATCAATAACCAAGATAACGTAAATGATATAGCTGTAAAGAAACAAAGTCAAGGTAATCATTCAAGTATAATATGGAATGTAAAATGGAAAAATACTATATATTCTCAGAAATGTTTAAGCATGGACAGTTTATGCATGTGTAACTATAGGAGGGCCTATAAAGAGTAACACGCTTCACTTAAGGTGAACGGGCCTTTGAACAATCTAGGCAATGAGGTTCTAGACCATATCAGAAAATGACAAACTGCAATGCAAAATATAATTTCTAACAAGTGTGAAGACATAGGAACAAACTTATGGAAATATGTAAATTGACTTTCAGTAATTGCGGAAAGACATGGAAAAATATAACATATGCAATGGTGAACTTTATTAAAGCAAAAGTTAGAAATTCAGAAGGTGCAAGATTTTAAGAGGTTCAGATCAATATTTACCTAGAAAGGTGTGGAAACCAAACCCTGGCCACGGGTCAGTTAAGGACAGGAAACCCTCAAGGAAGGATACCCTTCAAAGGACAGCAGGTGCAGAATGGACACCCCGGGTAGGACAGGATACCCTCGGATAAGGAATCAGGACAGGACCTCAGGACAGGACAGCAAACCCTCAGGACAGGACCGGAACCCACAGTTCGGAAGCAACGCCTGCGCTCCACCTGCTCTGCAGCTATCGATCAAGACCCCGATTGGGTCAGCGAACTCCCAGCAAAGTGCTTCGCCAGCACTTTAAGGTTCAGTAGAACCTTAGTCTATGGTCAAATTCGGACAGAGTGCTCCGCAGCGCTCTGTATCTTCAGTCACCTATTGAGTACGATGGGTCAGTGACAGGTCAGCTAAACCAGACAAGTCGGACGGTTCCCTAGGTGAACCCAGGGTAGATATACAGTTTGGGGACAGTGTACCACCCCCCAATGTTGCAAAGTGTCAGAATCCCTCAATTTCGATTGGTCCTAAGGTAGGATTTGGGTAACACACCAATCACAATTCAACATTTCAAGCCTATATTAGCATACTTGGGTACCGCCTAGAGAGATTGGGGTTCTCATGAGAAACTGTGCAGAAATACAAGTGAAAATTAACATTGTAACACATGAGGAGCAACATTCGCCGTTCTCGTAGCGCAGAGGTGGCTTTCCCAGGCGCATCTTGACTGTGGCTGCCAGCTGGCTGAGTTCCACTGTCCAAAGTGGCCACCTTTCAATGCTCCCTGGTCATGCGCAGAAGAGACCGTCAATATGGCTCCCAATCAGTTTGGACCCCCATTCCCCGCGGTACATGAAAAGTAAGCGAAAACAAATTAATACATAATAATGTCATCATGAAAACACATCACAGGGTTTGTACTTTAACTCATCATCAAGAAATAAACTTATGCATTTTAAATGTTAGCTACATTGATACGACCACAAGAGCAGTGGCACGAGCAGTACCACATGATGAGCACAGCTATGAATTACGCATGCGCATAAATTTCCCTCCACTTCTGCAGACGCGTAAGGACACGTGAGTGTGGCTGACGCATGCGCAGTAACTAAAATACAAGCGGCGGCCATGTTAAAGTACACGGGGTAAGTGTATTAGAAATACACGTAGGCAAGCTTCATAAACTTTGCCTAAACAAAAATAAACGTTAGTAAAACATACTTATGTTACCTTATTACACATAAACGAGGTTCTTGACTTCGGCAAGCCGCAAATTATGCGCAGCTTTGCTTCATCAATCCCCTCTTTGATGATATTTACTATCATCTCAAAAAATGGAACCAGATGCCAACTTTCTTTCACACCTTATAAAGTTCTATCTCTTCCAGCAATCGTTCTAACTTTTCTCTTTCAGTTTTAGTAGGGTGAGAAGTCTTCACCTTTTTGTATATCTGATCATTCACTTCCTCCAATTCAATCTCATCCACACTCCGTTTCAACCCTCTTGCATTTACCTCGTGTTTCTTGGTGCGCTTACGGCATTTACAACAGATAAAAATGAGAAATATAATAAGACCTATAATACCAATTGGCATCAGTATCTTGAACAGTAAGCTTTTACCTACACTAGCAAGCCAATGACCTACATTTGAGAGACCATCTACCAGTCTCTTCCAGGCACTATCAACCTCGAGTGGTTTGAGTTCCTTTGTCAAATTAGTAATGTTTTTCACATATCTTTTGATCTGTACACTTTTATCCGGAATATAAGTGCAACAATGTTGCGCCTTCAACATCCGGCAGACTCCGCCCTCTTTCGCTAATAAGGTGTCAAGAGCAAGTCGATTCTGCAAAACCATTGATCTGATCGCAACCATTTCGGTATTGACCAGCAGGAATCCATGAGCTGTTTCAGTAGACAGCACATCCACTATAGTAGACAATTTGCAAATTCTGTGAGTGTTCAGAACCACTCCCACTCCAGGTATCAGTGCACTGAAAATACTACCCATAATCTCACCTATACTTTCTCTTTTACTACGCACTAAGCCATTAGTATTTTCATTGCTTCCAGCTTTTCCATTCACATGGTATATTCTCGGGAAGACAATGCCAAAATAGCAGCTTCCATACCAGTGATACGGCAATTTGAAATAAGCCTTGTCCCCACAAATATAATAAATTCCAGGAAACACAGGCTCTGACCCATTTTTGAAACCCCAACCTCCAATTACCTTGTAATTATGTTCGCATTCACTGGAACCAATGAAAACATTATTATAATAGCTAGTCTTCTCGGGATGAAGACATAGCTTGCCTTTCTTTTCAAAATCCAGCAACAGAGCAGGTCCCGCCCCACCATTTGAGGTGCCTTCCATGTTCTCTGCCCACTTTGGCTTTTTCTGACTTTCGTCATTAGCCTTCTTTTGTATTTTAATTCTTCTTTTCTCTGCCATGTTCAGGAACATCTTTTCCTGTTCACGCAAAGAACAAGTCAAGTTATCTCTGTGTGCATCAGCTATGTCAATGTTACCTATAGTCAAGAAGTAGTCTCCCATATATCTTATGGTGTCGCTTTTGGTATGTACAGGATTCAAGTTCCCACGTATAGGAAGTTCAGAAAAGATTACATCATTATTAGAGTAATAGTACTGTAACGGTCCTCTTTTGTAAAATAAACTAGCTAAAATGCTACAGGAGATTCCATATGTTAATGGCAAGTGATGGTATGTCACGCCTTCAGCCACAGAAGTAGGTAGCTTCATGCAGACATAGCAATCTTCAATTTCCATAGTCTCTACATAGTGTATTAACAAGTTTGCAAAAACATTTAAGTGTGTCCTGTTCTTAATTCCATGATAATGTAGTCCTCCCTCATCTGATGCTTCTAAGTCTCGTTTTGTTTGTCTCAGTGCTCTCTCATGTCTTGCTACACTCTGGGTTGTCAACTCCTCACTGTCTGTATTTACAATTTCAGTAGGGACAATGTTAATATCTTTACTTACAGTGAAGGGTATAAAGATTGTTAGTCCTATCCAAATTACTATCAGTACTACTATACTACATATACACACCTTGCAGCACGTCTTGAAACGACTGCAACTAGGTCTACCATTCACAGTTGAATCAGACATTTCGGCTCAGAAGAAGTTTCTTGACCCCTCTTTGTGGCTTTACACAGCTAGCTTACTTTGTGCAAATTCAAGGTGGTTCGTCTTCTTCTTCAGCAGAGTACTCAGGGACGGGCTCTCCGTCGCTTACGTCAGTTATATCAAGATCTTCAAGTTCTTCCAAAACGAGTGTCCATTCAGGAGACTTGTACTTCTTGTTTTGTCTTTTTATTCGTTCACTCCTTCTTTTGGAAGAGTTTTCTTCTTGCTCTGCTATCCGTGCACTTCTCCTTGCTTCTGCACGTTTTTCTTCCACCGTCTTTATCCTTAGCCTTAGTCTCTTTACGAACCTAGGCTCAAGGTTGTTTCTTTTCTTTAGTCTCTTAGTGGGTACTTGGACTTCACCTTCTTCTCTTAACCTCTTGTTCTCTTTAGCTTGTGGCAATTCTGCTTCACTTTCTTCTTCTTCTTCTCTTATCTCGCTAGTTCCAGGGCTAGCATCAAATTCTTCTGCCTGGTTACTAATCTGGCCTTGTTCAGGAATATTTTGTTTTTGGCTTTCGATTGTCTCTGTTTCTGTTTCTGTTTCCTGAACCCGTTCTTCTAACCCTATCTGATCCTGTTCAAGCACTTCGATCTCTTGATTTTCTTCTGCTCGAACTATTACTCTATTTCTAAGCTGTTCCTTATCCACATCAGGAGTTAGTGGAGGTGTATCGAACACCTGTTCTGTCCCTGTCTGACCTTCTCCTTCCTCAGTTTTGATGTGAATCTCAGGTGGCTGAGGTTCTTCGCCTGTGCCTTGCTTTTCCTGACTAGTCCACTCTCTACCTTCACTAAGTCGTTCTCTTGTTCTGATAGGATCTTCGGTCAGATCAATCATCGGTATCCATTCTTCTGGCCATATGCTTGGCAGCTCGTCATCAGCTACTCCTGGCTCAGCTTCCTGGACCTCTTCAGCAGGCTGGATTCTTGGCAGTTCGTAGTCAACTACTCCTGGGCCAACGTCTGCTGTTCCTGCAGCCTGACTGGTGCTGGGCTGCTCGTTGTCAGCTACTTCTGGTCTGGCTCCTGCAGAGTCCTCTGCTGGATGCCCTTCTTCTTCAAATCCCTTGTCTGGCAATACCTTCTGGGTGTGGCCAGCGTGGATCCACTGGGGAACACCTGCGACCTTCACTGCAGTTGTTGTTACCAGGATTACTTGGCGTTTCTTTCCCCACCTTGGTGCCAGACAGCTTGATCGAGTGTGCTTCTTTATTTTGACCCAGTCTCCTGGAACCAAGCTGTGGAGAGGAGTCGTTGGATTGAGGATGCCGTCGTCTCCAATCTGGCGAGAGATAGAACGCACTTGGTCACCCAATCTTCTGCAGTATTCAAGCACCAAATCATCAGTAATACTCAACAGTTTGCTTCCTGGCACCCATGCTTGTCTCATCACTCTTCCCATAATGATTTCATGGGGACTTAGGCCTGTCTTGCGGTCAGGAACACTTCTCAGTCCCATCAGGACCAGGGGCAGAGCCTTCACCCAGGTCATGCCAGTTGCATCAGTCAGCTTTGCTAGTCTGTTTTTGATAGTTCCATTTACTTGTTCCACTATTCCAGAAGCCTCTGGATGATATGCACAGTGTAGTTTCTGCCTTATTCCAAAGGCCTTACAGAGTTCAGCCAGTATTTCATTCTGGAAATGTCCACCCTTATCTGATTCAATAATGAATGGCACCCCGAATCTAGGTATCAGCTCTTTTAGTAAACACTTCGCTACTGTCAGTGCGTCACTTTGGGGAGTAGGGTAAGCTTCTACCCATTTTGAAAATACACAAACAATGACAAGGACATATCGTTTCCCTTCACAACGGGGCATGGTGATGAAATCGATCTGTATCCTTACAAAGGGACCCCCTGATCTCCCAATTTTGCTCAGCTCAACCATTGTCCTCTTGCCTGGGTTCATCTGTTGACATGACAGGCACCTCTGGCAGAGGGACTCTGCTACTTTCCTGAACTTCTTACTATACCAAGTCTGTTGAAATACCAGAATCATGGCATCCCTACCAATGTGTGACCCTTCGTGTATTAATCTTGCCATTGTGCCAAGCAAGTGTCGGGGTAATACAGGCATACCAGTTGGGCCCAAGATGACACCATCCACACGTCTCGGTCTACACCCATCCTCCTTCCATTTCTCTCTTTCTTGCCAAGGAGCCGACTCCTGCCATTCTCTCACTTCATCCCAAGTAGGCACATCCTCAAACACCTGAAGTTGGCAGCTGGTTCCTGGCCCCCCTCGTTTTGGATTTACGATATACCGATCCCTGGCGCACCATTGGGCCACTCGATCAGCATAATCGTTTCCCAGTGATACTTTGTCCATGCTCTTCTTATGAGCACCGCATTTTACCACTGCCAGTTCCTTGGGTAACTGGATGGCCTCTAAAAGGTCATGCACAACCTTTGCATTCCGAATGGGAGTACCTGAGGAAGTCAGGAATTCCCTCTGTAGCCACAATTGGCCAAAGTCATGCACAACTCCATAACAGTACTGACTGTCAGTATACACTGTTATGCGTATGTTCTTCCCAATTTTGCAAGCTTTTATCATAGCAATCAATTCGGCTACTTGTGCAGACTTGATGTTATATAGGTAACCTGCTTCTTCAATTTTTGTTAAAGAGACTACTGCATAAGCAGCACTCAGGCCTCCTAGTTCGTGTCTTAGACAGGAACCATCTACAAACAGCTCTTTATCATGCTCAGGCAATGGCGTCTCTTTTATGTCTGGGCGGGGTTTTGTGCTGAACTCTGTCAGATCAATGCAATCATGTTCATCATCATCCCCACCTTCCATTTCCAGGGAGTCGGGGAGTAAAGTGGCAGGATTCAGAATACCGCACCTGACAATGCTTACATTTGCTGCACCCACAAGAATCCTCTCGTATTTAGTCAGCCGACTAGGGGTGAGATACTGCGTTTTAGTTCTGGTCAATAGAATTACCACTCCATGTGAGACATACACAGTCACAGGATGTCCCATGACTATGGACTCACTCTGTTCCAAACTTGCACAGGTAGCAGCTACTGCTTTTAGACAGCCTGGTAACCCAGCAGCTACTGGGTCCAAGGTGGCAGAGAAATAGGCCACAGGCCTTCTGGTCGTGCCATGTTCTTGAGTCAGGACTGACAATGCGCAATTATCGCGAGTGTCACAGAATAGGGCAAACTCTTTGGAATAATCTGGCATTCCCAGCGCAGGGGCTGTACACAGACAGTTTTTCAGTCTTGTGAAAGCCATTAGGCTTTCATCGTCCCATTCTACAATGTCTGGCATTCCTCTCGTGGTCATTTTTATCAAAGGCCTGGCTAAGACTGCAAATCCCAGAATCCACTGCCTGCAGTATCCTAGTACACCCAGGAACATTCTGACGTCTTTTTGAGTACGGGGCAACTGCATCTTTTGAATTATTCTCACTCTTTCTGATGTGACTTTTCTGACACCCTTTTCTATCTGGTGTCCTAGATATTTCACTGATTTTGCACAGAACTGTAGTTTGTCAGGGGCCACTTTATGCCCTTTCTCACACAGATGATTTAGTAGGGCAATGGTGTCAACTACACAGTCCCTATGACTTTTAGACGCCAATAGAAGGTCGTCTATGTACTGCACTAAGACCGAATTCCCAGGTAAGATCAAAGTCTCCAAACATTTTTTCAAGATCTGATTAAAGATAGAAGGGCTCTCTGTATACCCCTGAGGGACCCGGTTCCAGCAATACACGTGACCTTCGAAGGCAAATGAGAAAAGAAATTTGCTGTCGGGGTGCAGGGGTATCGAAAAGAATGCATGACATAAATCAATCACAGTGAACCACTCAGCATCCCAAGGAATCTGGTACAATATCACTGCTAGGTTCGGGACAATAGGGCAGCAAGGAACTACAATTTTGTTTACCTTTCTTAGGTCTTGCACTACCCTATACTTGCCACTAGGCTTCTTGATGCCCATAATCGGTGAGTTGCATGGGCTGCTCATCACTTCCTGTATGATGTCTCCTTCTAATAATTTTTGTATTTCCAGAGTGACACCTGCTTTCACTTCAGCATTCATTCGGTAGGGCTTAGTGTTAGGATATACTGCATTGTCCTTGATGGCTATCTGTATGGGGTCCACATCTTTCATTAGTCCCACATCTTTTCCAGTGAAATCCCACACCTCTGGCTTTACCGCTTCCTGGAGTTCTTGGGGCAAATCCTGCAGGGTCAATCTTTTAATTTCTGAGTCAGGTCTAAGTAACAATAGTTTATAAATGCCATCTTCATCCGGGGTCTGTATTTCAACACCTTTTGATGTGCAAAAGATGGTACAGTTCATTTTGCACAGCAAATCACGACCCAGTAGATTCACTGGACTGGTGTCACAGACGACAAACCTATGCATTTGTTTAAAATTTCCAATTGAAATCTCCATTGGTTCGGTAACAGGAGTACTAATCAATTGATTAGATACACCCACTACTTGGATGTTTTCTCCCGAGAGGGGTAGGTTTGGAACGTCCACTGTTCTTACAGTAGAACGGGTAGCACCAGTGTCCAATAGAAAGGTGACATCATTTCCGTCGACCTTTCCTTCAATGTATGGTCCAGACTGGTCTACCGGCAAGGAAGCGCCAAGTACGCACTCCTCGTCCTCCCCTCTCAGGCCCCGTCAGTACTGATCATTACAAAGGAAGGTATAATTTAGCAGATACTGCGAAGTTGCTGTATTTCTGTTCTCACCGCTTTCCCAAACCTCTATCTCCTCACCCTCTCCCTGTTTTCCCCTGTATACTTGCTTTGGCGCACGAGGCACCTGAACTGTTTTTACCTGAGGTTGAGTCTTTCTTGGTCTTTCTTTCTGCGTCTGTGGAGTTAAATCAGGTGTTTTTGCATTATCATCTATTAATTGGGGACACTCGTTTCGCCAGTGTCCAATTTCGCCGCACTGATGGCAGGGAAATTTCTTCATAGCCTCTTCCCTGCTAAATTTTGGGCCGGGGCTTTCCTCCACCCCCTCCCCCAGGACTTTTGTTCTCTGCATTTTTAACCATGTTGCTTAATTGTTTTTCCTGCTGTTCTGCGAGCTTTACTTGAGCCCACATCACTTTTTCCTTAAGGGCCTTTTTCTTTTCTGCCATCTCGTCCTCGCAGTACTTAGCGTACCGCAGGACCTCATCCATTTTCTTGGTATGCCAACAGATTTTATTATCCTTTATCCACTGACAAATTTCAGGTCTTAACCCATTTACAAACCTGTAAATAAAGTGCGTCATGTCCTTCAAATCGATGTTATCAATACCACTGTATGTTTTAAATACCTGCAATAACCTCTCATAGAAGGAGTGCACTGTCTCGTCCCTTTCCTGTGTTGTTCTATCTATTTTTGTCCAATCAGTTTCTTTTGCGGGCACCTTTTCTTTCAAATGCTGAATTACCTGCTCATATTTTCGCATGACATCCTTTGATGGCTCCCCTGTTTCCTTATTTCTTGGGTACTCCTCACTGGGCCAGTCTATGGCTATTTTACACTGGGTCCATAAATCTACCGGAACCACAATGTCGAAAAACCCATCCAGGTCTTTCCACAGACATTTCTGCACCTTCACGAACCTTTCCACCTGCCTGTACCAGTCTACTGGTTTCTCTCGTAATTTTGGAAAATCGTTCGTAAAGGACACAATATCCTGTCTAGACCAGGGGACATGCACATATTTCCCTCCAGGTACTTCGCGCATGGGGCATAACTGTTCAGGTTTCTCCACCTCCCTTAAAGCAAATTCAGGAGTCACTTGTCGGGAGCGAGCCTCTTCCCTCTTTTTCGCCCACCTGCTTCTCCATCTTTCCACATCTCCCCATTTCTGCAGTACTCCCATTAATTCTTTAATCTGCAGTTTTTTTCCTGCCACATTCAAGTGCTCTATATCTTTGTCTGAGAAGTCTGCTCTGTACGGTTTCTGTAAGGGCTTGGATTTTGAGATATCTACCCCCATGCTAACTGCTGTTTCGGTCAGTTTTTCGTGGAGCACTCTGGTGTTCCTTGTAAAGCTTTTACATATAAACGACAATTCTTCTTCAGAGTAGGTATTCAATCGATCCAATCCCACATTTCCTGCCATTAATTCTTCTATTTCTACCCTCAGTTTGTAGAGGTCTAAAGGTTTCGTTTGCGGAGTCTGTTTCTCTAATTCACGACTCCAACTCTCAATTTCATCCGGAGTTACCAGAGAGACACTCCTAGTACCTGTTGCTGACTCTAATTTAATTTCTTTCGCATTAAAAGGGTTATGCCTCTGCTACATTCCCTTTCCGGTCGGTTTGTTTGGCAAGTCCAAGAACGCAACTTCAGACTCGCACTCACTGGACTGATCATCTATGATTATCGGTTCCTGTCTCGGGGGTGCCATGACTGGGGTCATAACTGGAGTAATCGGATTTCCCTGACCATTTCCATATAACGGGACCACTGGTCCAATAGTTACTGGAATAGTCAATGCCTCAGGACTGGTATTTAACTGGGAGATTTTCTGAATTATTTCTGTCCTTTGTCTAGCTAGGGCCTCTTGCTCCTTTTCCACTAGTATCCTTCTTAAAGTCGTGTCATGTAATATCTGTGGGGTCAAGGGAGGAGTAAAACTCGGGGCAGTAGGATGCGTTTCACTTGGTCCCCCACCATAATTTGGTTTCGGGAATAAAGTTCCAGTGTTAAAGGACCTGCGCTCTTCCCCATATGGAGGTTGAACAAAAGGCAGTCCTGAATTCGATGGTTTCTCTTCGCTTTCATACAAGGGTCTGGGAAAGAAAACTTTCGTACGTGAATATTTTTCTTCCTGGCTTGCGGGCACTTTGGGATATATATCCCTTGTTTCCGCCGGTTCGGGTTTCTCAGAATAGGGCAATACTTGACCACCCCCTCCCAGTCCTAGGAATCTGTCTTCTTCCTTGAGGAAGTGGCGTCGGGGAGCATCTCCTACACTGGAAGGTCGGGTTCCCTCGTTATAAGGTGGCGGACTTCTGGTACAGATGTCATCTATCAGTTCATCATCTGACTCCCCAGGGGCCCCCCAATGCTTACACTTTTCGGTACTTTTCTCACCCGCTGCAGGGTTATGACATGCCGGCATCATGGGAAACAGACCCTCAACAATCATGCTCTGCCTCCACTGTTTCATCCTTTTATCCCTGGACTCCTGTTTCAGCCTGGGGTACCACTTGGTCAAACCCTTGTCCATTCGGGGTCTTTCTCTTTCAAAAGCCTCAATCTCCCATTCCTCTAATGCCTCATACTGCGTTAGTCTCGGTCTGGGATGCAGTTCATTCATCCGAGTTCTTAAATTAAATAGGATCCTACCATTGAAAGTCCCTTCTAACGGAAAAGCCAATACTCCGTCATCTTTCGTGTACTTCACCCAATTCTCCAACCACACACAGGTATTGTACCCTCGGTCAAACATCATAAATGAGGCAGGAGTATTGGGTGGTGGGACAAGAACACCTTCTCTAGATTTAATTGGTTTGTCCGTTTTAAAATAATTTTTCACCTTACTTACAAGGGACAATTTTCTCTTTGTTCCGTACATAATATCGTATCTATTAGTTTTCCACTGATCCCTTTCAAACCCTAGGTGCCTTGGATCAGGTCGAGTTCCTGTAGTCTGCGAGTGCCACATACGACTTCTACGCTAAACTTTGTTTACAAACTACCTCCAATCAGAACGCGCTTCAGAAATCTGTGCAACCAATGGGTGCGCGACTCTAAATAATCTCCGCCAATGGGTGCGCGGCCCCTTCGTGAGACAGTTCCCACGCTCTGGCGCTCACCCCTCCTTTACAATCTCAGCTCCGCTACCCGCCCGTTGCTTCTACCAATCCCAGCGCGGCACAGAGTGACGTCAGAGGCGCTTCGCGACTGACTCCCTCCCTTCACAAGGTAACGGAAACTTTCTTTCTTTTAAAGTGCTCAGTGCTTGGTTATTTTACAACAAATACACATTCGCCACAGTGCTCAAGTGTCTAGACAGAGAAAGAATTATTTTACTGCAAGTAAACTACTTCCATTTACTTTTCACGCGCTGCGGGTAGATCTCTTCCGCCTACCCTTCACTCTAGCATCGGTGAACCTGTTATTCCCCTAAACTCATCCACTTCTTTCCGGGATATATTCCGAGTTTAAGGTTTCCCAGCGGACCCCTCTGCTTTCACGCTAGCTCCGAGGAACCTGCTACTCTTCCGATGTGACCCTTACTAGGTTACGCCACTATGGGAATTTTGCCAATGAACCCCGTTACTGACATTTATTCACACATGTATTCAGAAAACCCTAGTTAGTGCTTCCCGGTTATCTTAACCTGCACCTAACTTTCCTTTAAGCCTGTGACCTCAGGACAATGGATTCTATTCACCACTTGCCCTTTCAATTCCCCGGGGAGTTCGGACAACAAGAAACTAAACGGTTGACAAACGCATGGATTAATACATATAACAATATAAGAACAAGAATAATAATGAAAAAACAGTTCATTTATTTCAGCAGCGTATTCACAAGAGAGTGATCAGTCCCCTCGGAACAGCCGCTCTTATAGCAGCATTAATGTACTAGCAGCTTCCGACTCAACTAGTCTAACTAATCCTGCCTAACCTTTAGCTAGTCCCTAACCATCCTCTGCTTACCAGAAAAAACTGATAGAGCGCGCGAGGCCACCCGACCAATAGTTTTCGCCGTTTCCGGCTTCAGGGCCCATATACTTTCAAATCACCATATACATCGACCAGGTGACTTCACGAGCTCTACCAATTTGTGTGTGTGTTCCCAAATATTATTTCTCAGTGCACCCGACTTACCATCCACCGATGCGAGTACCTAATGACCACAATGAATCAGGGAGCTAGCTGTAAAAGAAAGGCAGCAAAATACAAACCCAACCAATAACATGCAAAAATACTGTTGAAATGACCACGGACAACTGGAAGTTAAAAAATGTTTATCTAAAGTTCATTTGCTTCGTGTACAAGGTACAGTAAAATAAGGCAATCAATAACCAAGATAACGTAAATGATATAGCTGTAAAGAAACAAAGTCAAGGTAATCATTCAAGTATAATATGGAATGTAAAATGGAAAAATACTATATATTCTCAGAAATGTTTAAGCATGGACAGTTTATGCATGTGTAACTATAGGAGGGCCTATAAAGAGTAACACGCTTCACTTAAGGTGAACGGGCCTTTGAACAATCTAGGCAATGAGGTTCTAGACCATATCAGAAAATGACAAACTGCAATGCAAAATATAATTTCTAACAAGTGTGAAGACATAGGAACAAACTTATGGAAATATGTAAATTGACTTTCAGTAATTGCGGAAAGACATGGAAAAATATAACATATGCAATGGTGAACTTTATTAAAGCAAAAGTTAGAAATTCAGAAGGTGCAAGATTTTAAGAGGTTCAGATCAATATTTACCTAGAAAGGTGTGGAAACCAAACCCTGGCCACGGGTCAGTTAAGGACAGGAAACCCTCAAGGAAGGATACCCTTCAAAGGACAGCAGGTGCAGAATGGACACCCCGGGTAGGACAGGATACCCTCGGATAAGGAATCAGGACAGGACCTCAGGACAGGACAGCAAACCCTCAGGACAGGACCGGAACCCACAGTTCGGAAGCAACGCCTGCGCTCCACCCGCTCTGCAGCTATCGATCAAGACCCCGATTGGGTCAGCGAACTCCCAGCAAAGTGCTTCGCCAGCACTTTAAGGTTCAGTAGAACCTTAGTCTAGGGTCAAATTCGGACAGAGTGCTCCGCAGCGCTCTGTATCTTCAGTCACCTATTGAGTACGATGGGTCAGTGACAGGTCAGCTAAACCAGACAAGTCGGACGGTTCCCTAGGTGAACCCAGGGTAGATATACAGTTTGGGGACAGTGTACCACCCCCCAATGTTGCAAAGTGTCAGAATCCCTCAATTTCGATTGGTCCTAAGGTAGGATTTGGGTAACACACCAATCACAATTCAACATTTCAAGCCTATATTAGCATACTTGGGTACCGCCTAGAGAGATTGGGGTTCTCATGAGAAACTGTGCAGAAATACAAGTGAAAATTAACATTGTAACACATGAGGAGCAACATTCGCCGTTCTCGTAGCGCAGAGGTGGCTTTCCCAGGCGCATCTTGACTGTGGCTGCCAGCTGGCTGAGTTCCACTGTCCAAAGTGGCCACCTTTCAATGCTCCCTGGTCATGCGCAGAAGAGACCGTCAATATGGCTCCCAATCAGTTTGGACCCCCATTCCCCGCGGTACATGAAAAGTAAGCGAAAACAAATTAATACATAATAATGTCATCATGAAAACACATCACAGGGTTTGTACTTTAACTCATCATCAAGAAATAAACTTATGCATTTTAAATGTTAGCTACATTGATACGACCACAAGAGCAGTGGCACGAGCAGTACCACATGATGAGCACAGCTATGAATTACGCATGCGCATAAATTTCCCTCCACTTCTGCAGACGCGTCAGGACACGTGAGTGTGGCTGACGCATGCGCAGTAACTAAAATACAAGCGGCGGCCATGTTAAAGTACACGGGGTAAGTGTATTAGAAATACACGTAGGCAAGCTTCATAAACTTTGCCTAAACAAAAATAAACATTAGTAAAACATACTTATGTTACCTTATTACACATAAACGAGGTTCTTGACTTCGGCAAGCCGCAAATTATGCGCAGCTTTGCTTCATCAATAGCACTTACTGAAAACAACTTGGACTCCAAATCTAAGAATTTCACAGAGTGTGATTTATAAATTTTTTCAAGAATAACTATTATTCAGTTATAATTTAGTTATCTTATTTATGACAGAGCAGTAGTGATGAGGAAGATAAAACTAAACAGAAAGGCCTACTAATGCATATGCTTATTTAAAGGCGACCTCTGAGAAAAAGGATGAGGATATTAATACATCGTTGTTTGAAGGATACATAATGCCTCATGCACGACGTACAACATAACTCAGGCAGGAGAGATCCAATAAATTGCATTCATAAGGGCTAATTTTGTATTTTTTCTGGACACTTTAACACTGTAAATTGGCAATTTCACAGGTATATATGCACGGAGAACAGGCGAAAACATTACATTTGCTCAGACTAACCAGCTAAAAAGTTACACTGTGCTGGTCAGATGGTGCAAAATGTCAGTTTAAGATTGGTACAAAATTGTCACGAACTACTGTGAACATGGGCATATGCAGTGCATAATTGCTAAACACTAATGAAATGTAGGTACATTTTTGTTGTATCATAAACCTATTCTGCTGCTGCAGTCATGCTCAGAAGATGGCCTTTCCGACATTGTGGCTTTGAAATAGACAATGGAGTGTACTGCTCTGTGATTCTGCCGGCAGCACAGGTGCTGAACCGCAGTTCACAAAGGCAGCACAGGCCCAGCATTGAGTAAAATTACTTCAAATACAGACACTTGCTTCACTCTGCGTATGTCTGCAGTTGGAAATTGGGATGATGATATGGTCCCAAGGCTCATATGTATTTAATCGAAGGGCAGACATAATTCAAAAGGCAAGAACTCACTCAATATTACAGGAAAAGTGAGCTGGTCAGATGTGTTCTATTTGAGAGGAGTTGCAGATGAAACATCTATAAGCCAGTTAAGGGAAGTAAGCGGTATAGTGGAGACCACAGAACAAGAAGAGCTAGAGGCACGAGATTAGAAGGTAATGGAATAACGAGAATGGGAGACTCAACATCAGGTAGAACAAGAGATGATGACACACAATTCTGCATCTGATTGCCAAAGGCTAGCCCTGTATCATTCAAATTGTCCAGGGCAGCCTCATTGTGGATCTGTCTGTCTCCTATCTATGTCAGATCACATGATCACCTTATTCTGTGCAGAAATATGATGAGTGATGGTGTGACCACCTCAATGAGCTACAGTCCTAGACCCCTTCATATCAGTCAACATGCAAGACTGTCAGTCATAGTTATGATGATCTTTTCTAGCATTTGAATAGTGACTAGCAATGGGCTTCCTTGACAATGATGGGAAGGTTGAGCTCTGCTTTGGTTGTTCACCTATAACTTCAATTATTCTGGGCTGCGTAGTTATGCAGCATTTCTAAGTAAATTCATGGATTTAATCCATCTGCAACGTATGGAATCTTAAGGTCAAATTTTCTTCCAAATGTATTTTCAGCGGAAAATATTTTTATCATGCCTATCAGGTATCTCTTATAATCATTCCTTGCCTACAAAGCGTTTTAAAGGTGGAAATGCTGTGGTCATGGCAAGTTGAAATGCTTTCTATACGGTGACAATAGCCATTTTGGGGGCCTTTAGGGCTATTAAACGTTCTACTATGTCATAGGCTTGAGAACAGAGTGGCATCATTTTATATGCTTAAAATATAACCTTACAGCAAAGATCTTGAACTCTCCTCCACTGAAAGGAGACTATTTCCTGACTTCACCACAGGCAGGATTCTAAATATGGAGAACATCTTGTTGAGTGCTGGTGACTGCATCAGTTGTAGTGTTTAGGATGCCATTCTTGACCTCAAGAAATAGGAACACTCATCAGTTACTAGCAGTAGATATTGCTCATGGAGATGGGTCCAAAGAAATCTGTGACTTTCTTTGATACACTTGTTAGGAGATGTGATGTAAGCGCTTAGGAGCGCTATCCTCCCCGGTGCTCTGGTGCACACTGCATTCACCTAATAGTCGGTCAAAAAATGTGATTCACACCTTTTGAAGCAACAGTCACATGGAGGACCTCATGTGCCAGTTCAAAAACTTCACCTTGAAGTGAGTGAGAGATAATCAGCCGAGTTCCTCTCAGTAATAATGCACTATAATGTCTGGTCCTTTCACTGAAAACATCTCAAAATACCATGAGAACCATCAGGTAACTGTACTGATGGAGCTTGTGAAAAACACTGACGTTCTTCACACGCTTAAGTGTCAAGGAGATGACCTATGGCTTATAGAGAAGGATCATCAAGTGACGCTTGAAATATGTCTTTTTTGCATAACACAAACAGGCATGATTGTCTGTTAATGCAGTAAAGGTAGTGTTTTATCTTGATGAACCCTGAAAGTTGATGAAATGCTGAAACTGAAACCTCAAAAGGACAAAATTGGAAGTGAATGTGGCCATTTAGGGTGAACCTTCTTTAAATTTGAGTTGATAGTAAATGTTATTGAGGTCTAAACTTCAAAAAGACATGGGCTTGATTTAAATGGTGGATCATATTTTGGCCAGCTTCCGTTAAGCGCATAGCTACTTATATGTGGCTCTTGCCCTATTCCTGACACTCTGGAACTGGATTTATTGGTGGAATCCTGCGAGTTACCCCTTCTAAGCAGTCAATAATGTCCTGTTGAGGAGTTTCTTGATTTCTCCTTCAACTTGATTTTTGTGCTAAATGGTATGCCAGGGAAGTGCTGGGCAATAGGCTAAAGATTTTCTTATTTCTACAGACGGATTTGTCTGCGTCTGAGCTTCCGGATGCCCTAGAACAATTCAGGAAATATTTTCTTCATGTCAACTTCTAATACAACTTTAACTTGGGCTATAATTTGACACAGGACTTGCATTTTGATTGATGACCTGAAAATGAAAATAAATCTGGTACTTGTCTGTGCATCTACGAATAATGAATCAAATTGGAGTTTTTTTAACACACACGTAGAGGCTTAACTTGGCAGGCATAGGAGCAACTTCTTGGGAAGTTTTGCAAGATTGATGTCCGTTGTGACATCGATGGTAGCACCAGTGTCCTTGAGGAATGGGATTTTACCTAATTGGTGGTAATGTTGAGTACAAACTTTATCTGCTGATCACTCTCTTCTGAAAGGATAATATGTTGATTGAGAACCGTTTTGCCTTTCCTATTGTCTCTGGGCTTGGTAACATTAAAATGGCTGGAGCATTTACCAGCATTTTTAATCCTATGACGAGGGTGGAGCTGCATTTTCACATCTTTGCAGACATTGTTGTGACCTTGAAGGCTCTGGAAGTGGCCCATCTGACTGAAGTTATGTCATGTGTTGTGACACATGCCAAAGTGCAGAAGGTGGAAACCACAGTGGAAACATGTGCTTTTGTAATCACCCTTACCAAAACCCATCTCTGATACCGCGGATGGAATAATTAACGTTATTCCTTATATTGTGATAACTCTTTATGTTGACTTTAGGTGCATCAGGACACAATAGAAGTATTTTTCACTCTCAGCGTCGGAACCATCAGTGTAAGTTTCAGAGTCCCTGATTCCGAGTTGCTCGGAAACAAGGTACTATTCGCTGCACCTCATAAATAACGACATGAGAGGCTTCTTTATCACAGGTTATAAATAACAACTATCACGAGTTTTTGGGGAATAACAGGTGGATTTTGGTGCTTATAGCACCTGACGCCGCATGGTATGGTAATGACTGTGGGGCATATCATCAAGGGCATTATCGCCGCTTTAGCGGCACTTTTTGCCGCTAGAGCGGCGATTATCTTAACGCCCTATCAGCAAAGTCACGCTATCGCGTGAATCTTTGCCTTAGCGCACTTTCCCTCAACGCCCAGCTTTGCATCTCAAATGAGATGCAAAGTGGGCGTTCCTTCCCAAAATAAATGGAGAAATGTCACTAACCAACATTTCTACAATTATCAAGCTGCACACTAACATGCATGGCGATAATAAAAGTAGCGCTAACTGCGGTTATCACTACCCTCCTTATGCCTGCTTGTAATCTGAATTAGCCATGATATCCAATGGAAGGTGGATATCATGGCTGAGTCTGCCCCGCCCTATCATAGAGCTATCGCCATAATTTGTGTGATTATCCCGGATTACCAGCGATAATCGCACATATGGCAGCTTGCGCCTGGAATTTTATCGCTGTTGAGATAAGCGTTGCTGATAGCACGCTATCTCAGGGATAAAATGCAGGGTTAGCCACGATAATTATCCTCGCGCTAAGCGCACTGAGCGATAATTACTGCTGTCCCTTGCTGATATGCCCCTGTATACTTTTCCCCTGCTATATTCCAGCAGGTTTAACCTACCGAAATTTAAGGAAGAGTGAGATATTTAACAACGTGACTACTGGGTGCATTCAATAACACCCAACTTGTAATTCCATCCCTTGCACAAATAGGAGTTTGAGTAGGATTCGGAAAATACTGACCCACTCATTATCAGCTCAAAAGTACTTTATTCACAGACACCATCAGGGGCATATGTTGCTGGAGGGATGCCCAAAGACAGTGAGTGGAATCAATGCACAAATTCTATTTAATAATATTAATAATTATAATTATTATTATCAATGAGATTAAGCAGTGTAGCTTTATGAGGAAAACATTTTTCCTCCTCTTTCACATTGATGCATTGGGGGAATAAATCACTATGGGCATTATTCAGCGTTTGGCAGTCCAAATGCCCACGAACAACATCTGCAAATGCCAGAAGATCACATCACTGGTGGTCTAAAAACTTCCGTAATACAGGTTGACCATAGTTCCAGCGGTGTGGCTGTGGAGATCTTGCAGTGGTGGTGACTACTTTTTCCAAATATATCAATGACTTTGTGTACATTTCAACTGCATATGTGTCAGATGCACACATATGCTTGATAAATGTGGATCAAATACCATAAACCCATTGCCCGACCAGCCTACATGTGGGCAGTCCTAGCAATGGGAATGTGGTGCAAAATTCTCGGCGTGAAGATCCTACTGTGAGGTGGGAACATAAAGAAAGGGATCCATGACAGACTCTACCTGAAAGAACAAGAAAGGGGTGAGTACGCACTGCAAGTCCATCGTCACCGACACCGTGGAGCAGGCGGTGGAACTGCCGAGGTCACGTTGTGGAAAAAGCAACTCATAATACGGACGTGGTGCAGGTTCCCCGTACTGCCCTATGGCGGTTGCCTTTTCCTGACCACAAACCATGCAGTTTGCTGGCGATCTTGGCGGTATGGTTGCAGTCTTCGCAAAGCCTATCCACACAACTCGCAATACAGTGCTCAGACCGCTGAGCTCAACACGATCGGACCACCACCGCCGGTATAGCTGTCTACAGGATCGCCAAGCTCGTAATAAGGCTCTGTGTGTTGGCAGTGATGCAGTGACCAGGTGCAAACAAGGACACTACTGGCACCAGGTGAGCTTTCGCTTCAATCCATGGTCACCAAAGCAATTACTCAATAAATAACTTTGGGCTTAATTACAAGCGAGTCTGGAAACATGGTGCTATTTATTGCGCATCATAAATAACGATACCCCAGAGTATATTATTTAATGGGTGCGATAAGTAGCACTCATTACACGTTTTGTTGGGAATAACATGCATTTGTTGGCGTTTTGAGCAGCAAATTTTGCATGGAACGGTAAATACTATACACAGTTCCCCTGGTACATTTCAGCAGGTTTGACCTGTTGAAATTTAACAAAACTGGTAGAGGAAGTTTAATGAAGGATGAGGTAATTAAATAACTCTCCAATTGTAATTCCAACATACGCGTAATCAAAGCTCAAACCACCCTGCATCCAGCTGGATCTTCAAAGCATTTTTCACAGTAAGAATAAAATCCTAGAAGGAAGCATGCAAATGTCAAGCACATATTTAAAATCTTTTCTGTAGGCTGTAAAAGTGTAAAAGTATCATGAAACAGCAGGAAGGCAAAGGGGGCCATGAACTGCTAATGCACATAATGAGAAAGTGTGTGGTAATGGGCGGATGAAGGCAGATCATCATGACTGGAAAAACTGTTTTGTGACAGCTGTTCCTGAAATTACAATGCATTGGGATTTTTCAGTGACTGCTAAGGGAGCTCATATATGGGAGAATTCACTGAATCCATTCTATGTAGTCTCATAAAAATAAACAATGGTGGCGGAAGTGGAATTTTGTATTGCCCTGCAGTAGTTTGAAAAAAGGAGACAGCGAGACAGAGGGAGAGGGATTAAAAGGAAGAGGAAGAGAGATAGTGAAATGAGAGAGGAGCTCTGACTACATACCCATCTTTAACCTGCTGGCATGTAAAAAGACAAATTACGAATGTCTAAATAAAAAACAGGGATTTAAATAAATATTGATTGTACATGATTTGCTTTACCACTGATGGACAAAGACAGAACTTGAGAAACAGTACCAAGATTTTAATGCTCATTGAAAAAACTGAAGGGCCGATTATGATGATGGTGGGAACGCAGGTTCCACCGCCATCTGGACCATATTATCGACAAGCCATATTACCATGGCGGGTGGATAGTTGGCGGTCAGAAAGACCAACTACCACGCATCCGACGGGCTCGTTGAGCCCGCCGGTGCATCTGAAGGAAATCATATCCCTACAACCATGTAGGTGCCTATCAGGCTCTGCCGTAGGGATTATGATGTCCATTTCCCGCAGGAACCTGCCCTGAAAAGGCAGGCAGCAAGGGGCTTGGGGGCCCATAAGAGTCCCTCCCTTATCCACTGGCCATAAGCTGTGGGTTTTGGGGCACCTATGGGGGTCCCCACATATCCCTGTACCACGTGGCAGGCACTGCACGGTGCCTGCCACGTAGTGCAGGGATATGTCAGGTGTTGCAATGTAATACCTCTGTCGGGACCGCTGACAGCCTGTCGGGCAGTCCCATTTCTGATATGGTGACGTGCAGGCATAAGTTCACCCACCATCCTAATCAGCCCCTGAGTGTCTGAAAAATCAAGCATTGGTGACTCGTGTATTTTAAAGTTCAAGGCCCAGGTGAGGCTAGCTGACGACTAAAAGGACTGCTCTCTTAAGGCTCTGTGTAGTGCTACTGTCACCCACTGAAAACTCTTGTATTGGTCACACGAAGATATTTTAATCCCTTGGCCACGGCCGTAATTCCACCGCGGCGCTAGGGGGGAGGGATCCGCGCGGCGCTGCCATGCTCGTGATGGAACCACTCCGTCACAAGCCACGGTGGCGCTGTGCTTGTGACGGAATGGTTCCATCACGGCCCCGCCCGCTCAATAGAACACGCAGGCGTGAAATCACTGCAGCGCAGGTGCGGCGGCCGGGCCGTGACAGAACTATTCCGTCACCAGCACAGCACCACCGTGGCTTGTGATGGAATGGTTCCATCACGAGCATGCAAGGGGTTAAAGAGGCATGCTGTCAAAGACAAAATTATTTAGCAACTGCAGGATCCTACATTGAATAACTGAAATCAAATATTGCATTGAACCACAAAGACCAAACGATAAACACTTGATTTTATGCTGTCACAGGAAGACACCCAGGGGGTGATTATGATGGCGGGCACATCGTCATCACAACACCATGATACCATGGGGGGGGTACCGCTGCAGACAGATAGTCCATCCGCTGCTTTTCTGCCGGTCGGCAATCGCCACGATTGCAGGCCAGGCGGAAAAAGAGAACAATATGATGGTGGTGCCCAATGTTCCCTCTAATTTTTTTCCTCTGTGTGCGGCAGTGGAGGGTCCCTGTGCGCTGCAACCATGGCTATGTGCGCCAGGAACCGAACCTCGCGTGTCTGCGGCGCCAAGTGCCCTCTGTCCCACTCGTTGTCGTGCCTTTATGCCCTCTGTCCCACTCGTTGTTGTGCCTTTATGCCCTCTTGCCCTCTGTCCCATCGTTTTTGGTGCCCTTCTGCCCTCTGCCCCACTCGTTTTTGGTGCCCTTCTGCCCTCTGTCCCACTCTTTTTTGGTGCCCTCTGTCCCACTCGTTTTTGGTGCCCTTCTGCCCTCTGCCCCACTCGTTTTTGGTGCCTTTCTGCACTCTGTCCCACTTGTTTTTGGTGCCCTCCTGCCCTCTGTCCCACTCGTTTTTTGTGCCTTTCTGCCCTCTCTCCCACTCGTTTTTGGTGCCCTCCTGCCCTCTGTCCCACTCGTTTTTGTTGCCCTCCTGCCCTCTGTCCCACTCGCTTTTGGTGCCCTTCTGCCCTCTGCCCCACTTGTTTTTAGTGCCCTTCTGCCCTCTGTCCCACTCGTTTTTGGTGCCCTCCTGCCCTCTGTCCCCCTCATTTTTTGTTGCCTCCTGCCCTCTGTCCCACTCGCTTTTGGTGCCCATCTGCCCTCTGCCCCACTCGTTTTTGGTGTTCTTCTGCCCTCTGCCCCACTCATTTTTGGTGCCCTTCTGCCCTCTGTCCCACTTGTTTTTGGTGCCCTTCTGCCCTCTGCCCCACTTGTTTTTGGTGCCTTTCTGCACTCTGTCCCACTCGTTGTTGTGCCTTTATGCCCTCTGTCCCACTCGTTGTTGTGCCTTTATGCCCTCTTGCCCTCTGTCCCATTGTTTTTGGTGCCCTTCTGCCCTCTGCCCCACTCGTTTTTGGTGCCCTTCTGCCCTCTGTCCCACTCGTTTTTGGTGCCCTCCTGCCATCTAACCCACTCGCTTTTGGTGCCCTTCTGCCCTCTGCCCCACTTGTTTTTGATGCCCTTCTGTCCTCTGCCCCACTCGTTTTTGATGCCCTCCTGCCCTCTGTCCCACTCGTTTTTGGTTCCCTCCTGCCCTCTGTCCCACTCGCTTTTGGTGCCCTTCTGCCCTCTGCCCCACTCATTTTTGGTGCCCTCCTGCCCTCTGTCCCACTCATTTTTGGTGCCCTCCTGCCCTCTGTCCCACTCGCTTTTGGTGCCCGCCTGCCCTCTGCCCCACTCGTTTTTGGTGCCCTTCTGCCCTCTGTCCCACTCGTTTTTGGTGCCCTTCTGCCCTCTGCCCCACTCGTTTTTGGTGCCTTTCTGCACTCTGTCCCACTCGTTTTTGATGCCCTCCTGCCCTCTGTCCCACTCGTTTTTTGTGCCTTTCTGCCCTCTGTCCCACTCATTTTTGGTGCCCTCCTGCCCTCTGTCCCACTCGCTTTTGGTGCCCTTCTGCCCTCTGCCCCACTTGTTTTTGGTGCCCTTCTGCCCTTTGCCCCACTCGTTTTTGGTGCAGTCCTGTCCTCTGTCCCACTTGTTTATTGTGCCTTTCTTCCCTCTGTCCCATCGTTTTTGGTGCCCTTCTGCCCTCTGCCCCACTCGTTTTTGGTGCCCTCCTGCCCTCTGTACCACTCGCTTTTGGTGCCCTTCTGCCCTCTGTCCCACTCGTTTTTGGTGCCCTTCTGCCCTCTGTCCCACTCGTTTTTGGTGCCCTCATGCCCTCTGTCCCACTCGCTTTTGGTGCCCTTCTGCCCTCTGCCCCACTCGTTTTTGGTGCCCTTCTGCCCTCTGCCCCACTTGTTTTTGGTGCCCTCCTGCCCTCTGTCCCACTCGCTTTTGGTGCCCTTCTGCCCTCTGCCCCACTCGTTTTTGGTGCCCTTCTGCCCTCTGCCCCACTCGTTTTTGGTGCCCTCCTGCCCTCTGTCACACTCGTTTTTTGTTCCTTTCTGCCCTCTGTCCCATCGTTTTTGGTGCCCTTCTGCCCTCTGCCCCACTCGTTTTTGGTGCCCTCCTGCCCTCTGTCCCACTCGCTTTTGGTGCCCTTCTGCCCTCTGCTCCAGTCATTTTTGGTGCCCTTCTGCCCTCTGCCCCACTCGTTTTTGGTGCCCTTCTGCCCTTTGTCCCACTCGTTTTTGGTGCCCTTCTGCCCTCTGTCCCACTCGTTTTTGTGCCTTTCTGTCCTCTGTCCCACTTGTTTTTGTGCCTTTATGTCCTGTGTCCCGCTCGTTTTAGTGCCTTTAGGTCCTGTGTCCCACTCGTTTTTGTGCCTTCCTGTCTCGTTTTTGTGCCTTACTATCCTGTGTCCCACTCGTTTTTGTGCCTTTCTGTCTCGTTTTTGTGCCTTTATGCCCTCTTGCCTTCTGTTCCGCTTGTTTCCCCAACAGCTGTGGCCTTTTGTTTAAATATTGCTGACAATCAGAGCCCCTTCACGGGCTCCGATTAAAAGCAATACTTAAACAAAATGCCACAGTCTGCCCCGCGCTTTACTAACAAAAGCGTAGACACTTTCCAAACACAGCGTGTGCTAAAGTACGCGCTGTGTTTGGAAAGTGTCTACACTTTTGTTAGTAAAGCGCGGGGCAGACTGTGGCATTTTGTTTAAGTATTGCTGTTAATCGGAGCCCGTGAAGTGGCTTTGATTGTCAGCTGTCAGCAATATTTAAATATAAGGCCACAGTCTGCCACACGCCCACGCAGCCGCAAACACCATAATCGCCATTATCCCCACAATCCCCACCAGCCCTCCCGCCTCCTTACCTGCACTCCACACTCCGCACTCCTCACGCCCGCCGCCACCACTGGAAAAGTGCCTCATGTTCGCGCCGCTCGCTTTTTAAAAGCGGCGGGCAGCGCGACTCTCTAGCGACGTCCTGTGTGCGCGCTGCATGCTAGGTGGTGCGCGCTGACGTCAGGGAAGGTGCGCACGTGCGCGCGGCCTAGAGGGAACAGTGGTGGTGCCTTGCAGGCTCCACCATCCATATTAAGATGGCAGCGGGGGATATGCCTTTCCATGGTGGAGAGACTTCCATGGAAAGACATACGGAAAATCACTTTGGGGGTCCGTTGCGGGCCCCTAGGGGGCCGGGGTGCTGCACTTGTGGAATACCTATGGTACCCCCGACATTGTAATGCTCAAGGTGGCAGGCACTGCGCGGTGCCTGCCACGTTATGCATCGCAATGGAAAACCCGGTTTCTAACATTGTGTACGGTGCTGCAGCCAGCAGCACCGTCCACAATGTTAAACAACCAGGATGCGCCCACCAGTGTTGTGAGCGCATCCTACCTAATATGGCGGGCGGGACCGGTGAACCTATGGCGGAAGGTCCCAGCTAACTAGGAATGGGGGCCGCCCGCCATCCTAATAGGCCCCTTAGTGAAGTGGCCGCACAATCTAAGCAGCAAAGAAGGAGCGGGAAGGTGTGGATGAATGAAGCGAAGCAGGAGCACAGATGAACACAGGGATCTGCTGGTCCTTATACCCTCATCAAAATGTTTAGTCATGATGACACTAGATTTTTTGAGGTACTTGAGGGATGATCCCCATGATACCTCCTGTGTTTCCCAGTACTTACATGTGCAGATTGAGGTGTCTGCCCCTGTGTGCCATGCTTTTTAAAACACCCCTCTAAAATTGAGCAGACATACTAGATTTTTTGAGGTACTTGAGGGATGATCCCATAATTCCTCCTGTGTTTTCTTTGTGTTTTTTTGCTGTGCACTCTTTTGGAGTGTCCTCTTGTACTGTGCGTTTGCCTGTTTGTTAATGGGAGTAAACAGACTGAATCTACTCACTAGAAGGTCATAATGCTAAGAACATTAAGGACACAGGTAATGAAGACACAAATAATAGAGAGCCCCGTCAAAGATAGAACAAAAGTAGATCACTCTTTCGAAGGTTTGTGGTTCACTTCACAAGACCCAATAGGTGTTTTTGAGAAAGTGTTAGCCTGACTTTTTCGCTAACACCAGATGTACCTTCATAGGCACAACAATCAACCCTCAAATAGAGTAACATTATTTCACACTCATCTCTCTTTGCTTCCAAGGACAGCCATAACTCAAATCAAAATGTGGATGCCTAACTTGTGGTCAGACACTGGCCTTAATACTTGATACTTGAATACTAGGCAAGGGTCAGAAAATAAACAGTAGAACGAAAAATACTGGCTTATCCTAAGTCTGACAAAATGTATTAGTTCAAATACAACTCACAAAGAGGCATTTGTAATTTAAAATTAGAACGTCTCATGGGAGGATACCACTAATCTTAACCCAATATTCTAATTAAAAGTACAGTAAAACTAATAATTCATAGTAGACTCCCCTTATAGCTATGAAAACTAAACAAAACACTGGTCACTGAAAATGCTTCAACTGTTAATGCAGTGAGATGGCAACAGGTTATAAAACATATACCTAAGGAACACATGAGGCATGCATCTAGCATCATGGACAGACATTGATGTATGGGAAAATACTTTGGCAATTTGCGCCAATAAGGAAGACGTGTCAAGAAGATCATACACTGACTCCAAAAAGGGTGATCAATCGAATTATGACCAAAACTATTTTTAACTTACATGGATTAAATAAATACATTTCCAAGGCAATCAACACACACATATTATAGGATTAACATTACCTGTGAAACAAAGCAAAATGTTTAGTCATGATGACACTAGATTTTTTGAGGTACTTGAGGGATGATCCCCATGATACCTCCTGTGTTTTCTTTGTGTTGTTCTGCTGTGCACTCTTTTGGAGTGTCCTCTTGTACTGTGCGTTTGCCTGTATTACCATGGTGGGTGGATAGTTGGCAACAAAATTCCTTTTATTGATTTATCTGTTTACTTACCTGTAATCCTCCGTAATCCATAGTTTACTACCCCCCACCCTGCCCCTCCCCCTCCCCATGTCACCACCCGGTATCTACTTCCACCACCGACCGCTACTGTCCTGAGGCAGGATCCCTCATTTACCACAGGTTTTTATGTTTTTTTTAATTCTCAAAGTACCGCTATTCCCTTCCCGCTGACATCTTCTTTAAGGGGTGTGACTGCTTCATTTTCGGCCATGCTGCGCGCTGATTGGTCCATTTCCCCCAATCAGAGGTGGTCCTGGGAGGAGTCAGTTGTGCTCCCAGGTACATTACGCAGGCGGGTTGGGGAGAGTGCTTTTCAGTTGAGGCATTGCTTGACATTAGGTCCTGAGGCAGGCTCCCTCATTTACTACTGGTTTTTATGTTTTTCTTTTGAATCTCAAAGTAACGCTATTCTCTTCCCGCTGATATTTTCTTTGGGGGGTGTGGCGGCTTTATTTTCGGCCATGCAGCGCACTGATTGGCCCATTTATCCCTATCGGAGGTGGGCCATAAGGCCTACTAATGCAGCCTGTAGCGCAGTTTTAAACCAGCCATTTTAACCAGTCCTAGTCCTTCCTTTTTAACCCCTCCCCTGCTGATGACGGAACCGCTCCATCATCAGCCGCGGTCGCGCTGTGCTGATGACGGAGCGGTTCCGTCACGGCCCGCTCGGCACGCCTGCGCGGCGCGGATTCCGCGCCTGCGCTGAGCGTTCTATTGAGCGGGGCGGGCCATGACGGAACCGCTCCGTCATAAGCACAGCGCAACCGACGCTGGTGACGGAGCGGTTCCGTCACCAGCATGCGCCCGCCGCTCTTCCGCCCCGCCCCCTTAGCACTGCGGCAGAATAGCCGCCGCAGTGAAGGGGTTAATACCCATAAGTCACCCCTAAGGTAAGCAGTAAAGGCTCATAGGGCAGGATGTCTTGTATTTAAAAAAATAGGACATGTGGGTTTTGTTTTACAAGTCTTGGTAGCAAACAGCTCCTAAATTAATTTTTCACTACTGCTTCTCTCCCATTAGCTAACGGTGTGTTACCTTGTTACACTTAATAAATGAAAAAAATATAATTGGGAGCAGATAGAGAAATGATATTTACACTCAAATGAATTGTAATCTAAAATGTTCTTTAATGGTCAGATGGAGTTTAAGTGACAATGTCCTTGGTCACACGAGTGTGAATGGCTCTGCTGCTGGGTTTATTCCTTCCAGACCGCAACACAAAAGGAGATTAGATGTGGACAGGATGGGCCATCCTGCCAGGATGGTTGGGGGCTGAGCTGTATTCAGCCCCACTTACATTTCAAAGGGCCAGCATCCAGCACACAAATAGGAACCTGATGTTGGTCCTTTGTCACCTCAGACGCTTGGAGCCTTGACAGGGGAAAGAAAGAACTTTTCAGAACCAGATGAGGCGGTAGTATAGGGAATCCCTTACTTAAAAGGGTGGGATCAGGTATACATTTCAGACCTTTATAGACACTCTTCAGTACACTCCAGGACCTGTGGACATTACAGAAGGAGGAAAGACTTGCTTCCCAAAGGACTGCTCTCCTGCTTGAGGCCTAGCTCGTTCTACAGAGGACTACCCCGCTGCTACCAGAGGACTTCCATGCTGCTTGAGGACTGCACTGACACCCAGAGGGTTGCACTGCCAATTGAATTGCTCTGGTCTTTGAGAAGGATACTGGACATGTTTACTTAATCCCAGGCTATCTGAGTGACCACAAGGGTCAGGTGGCTGACCTCCTGTCTGAGCTACATGGACACAACAAGTTCCAGAGGTCTCCCTGCAACTGACCATCTGGCCTGTCACACTGAATTTGCCTGTACCTGATTGAGCCATGCTGGCCTCTGCTGAAATTAGCTCCTGATCCCCAAGAGGTGCTCCCCACTGTCCTGGACCTTTGGATGGAATCAGCTGAGTACCTCATGTGAAAGAAGGTGAAATCCTGAGGTTTTGGGCTGTTGGTGACCTCAAATACACCTGTTTGTGCCAAGACTCTGCTGCCCATGATGATTATCAATGCAAAGCTCCAGTGATCCTGAATCTTCATGCTACAGTGATGACCATCAAGGTGAGATCTGCACTTTGTGTTACAGCAAGGACAGTCCATGGTGACTATCAACACAAAGCTCCAGCAACAACCATCTGCAGGACCTTACTGGATCTTTTTGCTGCAGCAATGACTGTCTGCGACCCCACTTCTGCTCTTCGTGCTACAGCAACTACCGCCCATAATGCTCTCCTTGTTCCTTACAGCCTCCTCCGCTGCAATCGGAACTCATTGTCCCGTAATTTGAGAAGGTAACTTTTTCAGCTGGACTAACCTGTTCCCTGTATCTCAATAAATCAGGTTTGTATAGCGTGCTACTCACCCGTGAGGGTCTCAAGGCACTGGGGGGCGGCTCAGGAGTCAGTTGAAGAGCCAGGTCTTGAGGTCCTTCCTGAACGCATGCAGGGTCGGGGAGCATCTGATGCTCACAGGGAGTTCGTTTCCAGTCTTGGCTGCGATGTAGGAGAAATATCTCTCCCGCCAGTTCTGTGTCTGTGGATGTGGGGGACCTCTGCCATGGCGAGGTCAGCGGAGTGGAGGTTCCTCATGGGTACGTGGAATGTTATTCTCTCATTGAGGTATTTGGGTCTGATGTTGTGTAGGGAATTGTAGGCATGGGTGAGGAGTTTGAAGGTGACCTTCTTCTCGACGGGGTGCCAGTGGAGGACTCGTAGGTGTTGGGTCATGTGCTCATGGCTGGTCTGGCTGCGACATTCTGGATGGCCTGTATTCTACGCAGGAGGGTTTTGTTGATTCCGGCTTAGAGGGCGATGCCGTAGTCTAGTCTGCTGGTGATGAGTGCGTGGGTGACGGTTCTTCTGCAGTCGAAGGGGATTAACTTGAAGGTCTTACACAGGATGCAAAGGCAGTTGAAACTGGTGGAGGCGACGGCGTTGGTCTGGCAGTTCATGGAGAGGGAGGAGTCGAGGATGATGCTGAGGTTCCGAGTGTGGTCTGTAGCAGTGTGTGGGCTCCAGGGGACGGAGGGCCACCAGGTTTTGTCCCAGGCGGATGTGAACAGACCAAGGATGAGGATTTTGGTCTTCTCTGAGTTTAGCTTCAGGCAGCTGTCCTCCTTCCAGGCTGCCACGTTCTTCATGCCTTCCTGTAAACAGAGGCTGGTGTCATCAGGATTCTTCATGAGCGAGAGGATGAGTCGGGTGTCGTTGGCATAGGATACAATGCTAAGCTCATGCTGTCTGAGGATGGCGGCGAGGGGAGCCATGTAGGTGTTGAAGAGCTTGGGGCTGAGTAAAGATCCCTGGGGTACTCCGCAGTTGATTTCTGTTGGTTCGGAGAGGAAGGGAGGGAGTCGGATCCTCTGGGTTCTACCGGAGAGGAAGGATTGGGTACAGCCACGGGCGGCTCCTTGAATTCCTGTGTCATGTAGTCTGGATGCTAGAGTGTGATGTGAAACGGTGTCGAAGGCTGCACAGAGGTCTAGAAGGATGAGGGCTGCGGTGTGTCCCTGGTCAAGTAGCATGCAAATGTCGTCAGTGGTGGTGAGGAGAGCTGTCTCGGTGCTGTGGTTGTTGCGGAATCCCGACTGGGAGGCATCCAGGATGAAGTTTTCTTCTATGAAGGTGGTCAGCTGGGTTTTTATGAGTCTCTCGGTGCCTTTGGCCATGAAGGGGAGGAGAGAGATGTGCCGGTAGTTTTTCAGGACCATAGGTTCTGCTGATGGTTTCTTGAGGAGAAGTTTTACTACTGCCCTTTTCCAGTGATCTTGGCAGATGCCGGATCTGAGGGAGGCGTTGATGGTGCATCCCAGTTCGGGTGCGATGGCGGTCTCGTGGAAGATGTAGGGTGGGCTGGAGGTGGGGGCTCCAGAGTGGGCTCTCTTCCTGGTAGCTGTAATGCATTTGACGGTCGCGGGTTCCCAGGATGTGATGGTCGCTTATCAGCGGAGGTCGGTAGGGGGGTGGTGTTCATTGTTGGTTCATTTAAGTTGTCATAGAGGGCCTTTATCTTCAGGTGGAAATAGGAGCTGAGGTGTACTGCGCCTTCAGGTTGGCTTTGAGCCCATGTATTTCTGACAAAAAAACTAATCTTGTACAACAGACCCAAAAGGAATGATGCTCTCTTCCACCTCTCACCACAACCATGACCACCATTGAACACTTATAAAATGAAATGGGGAACAAGTAATAGATGCAGGGAAAGTGGAATGGGGTAAGAAAGAACACAGAGCCAAAGGCGTTCACTTCTCTGGCTTGTTACTCTAATGTCTGTATTTTTAAATGGCTAGCTAAAAAAGAAGAAATTCATAAAAAAAAAAAAAAAATGTTCAGCATATAACTGTAACAGTGACAGTGATACATCTTGAAGCTATCTCTGTATAACCAAGTCTCTGCCTTCCTGATATGAAGGAAAATGTGGTATTCATTGCGGGGGCGGGTACCCACCTCAATTAATAACTACAACTGTTGTCAGGTTGAACCCTAAAAGTCACTAAAATAACCTGAGCTCACAACCCTGCTAGTTATGGCACAGTCAGATAAGGGGGTGTCTACAAGGGATTTCACTTAATTCACAAAGTAGTTGTGGTTCATACGTTATTTACGAGTCAATGCAATACAGTCAGACTCCGAGGTGTCCAGCAAGACAACCAACAACAATATATGTGATTCACAGAGCACAAAGGAAAACAAAAGAAAAACAAAGCAAATGGAAGATCCTAGTCAAAAGGAAGAATGTAACTGATAAAACATAAAGAAGGGTACAAATCAATACAATAAATATCAGCAAAAAAGTTATGAGAAAGATGCACAAATAAATTTGAACACACAATTCATAACGAAACGTCAGCTCCTAAACATGACAAAACCAATATTATCCTGTCATCAATAAATATGGTTTGAAAAAGAAAGATTTCTTGGAGTTGACGAGAATATTGACGTGGCTTCAGTCCATTAGACCATCTTCAGGACACAAGATTTAATGCCAGATATATAACCTTCTATGGTGGTCATAAGGAAAAACTGGTGTTGACCTTGGATCCAAAACGATAATTGCAACGCAGCGTTAAAATTGCTCGTAATGACAGACAGCCTGTGATGGGTCTTCTAATGTTCTTTGAAGATGAAAACAACTCCAAATTAATTGAATGATGTAATCAAACGAGGGGCGCAGCAGTGTTGCAAAGAAAGAGAGCCATTGCTGGTTTCCCTGAACCAGCCTGTGGGTGGGTCAACGTTTGTGTTCCCCACCAATGGGGTAGCATTTCCCAGGGGTAACCCTACCCACTTTTCCAGCATTCCCTGTTTGTCCTAATGCAAACAACCCTCAAGTACCACTTTCTGTCTGAAACCAAGATAGCAGAACCTACCTTCTATCTGATTTGTGCAGAGCACCTGTGCCCACCCAGAGGTGAACAACCTCTCCTCTGTAGGTGCTCAAAACCAGCTTTCAGCCAGCTACTCTGCAAATGAAATTGGTGTACGGCTAACTAGATGGACACAGGATGGGACAGAGACAGTTTATTACATATTCCTGTTACAGGGTAGGCTGTTTATGTTCTTTGGCACGGTCTGGATGGCCATCCTGCCAGAAGAACAGAAAACCATCCATCTGTCACACAAGCACTTTGTCTCAGATTTGAAAGCAAGTTCACACCTAATCAAGGGAGCTATTCAGCTCCTGGGAGACACCTGTAGCTAATGCAAACGTACATATGGAGCCTTAACGCAGAGAAAAGGTAATTTTCTAAATGTACCTTTTCTAAAATAAATAACGTTTACAAAGTCAACCTGACCAGTAAATTGTGCTTGCCTTTATATTTTAAAAAGTCAAAAATTAACGTTGTGGCTTTTTCCTTTCCAAATATATTAGTATTGAATATTATATTCAATCCCAGCCAACCCTGTCACAGTGAAAATGGCTTTGAGAGCGTTTTCAATGCAAGGACATTTATAACACCAAATGTTTAAATGTCCTGCTTTTCAGTAGCATTCACCCTGCTTTATGAGTGTTGAAGTTTGGCATATTAATATTCAAAAAGAAGGTTTAGGCCTGTCAAAATGGGTTATTTTGACAGGTTGAATTTGCAGTTTAAATATGCAGAGGTAGGCTACACATGGCAGAACTGCAAGCATGTTTGCATTGTAACTGCAGTGTGTGACAATGGGTGCTTCAGCTACTGGTGACATTAAACTTACAGAACCTGGGTACACTTTTGTACTATATACGTGTGACATATAGGTTTGTTTACTGTGCCAATGGAAAGCACACACATGTTACCACTGGTTAGCAGCAGTACAATGCACCGAATTGGACCACCAAGGCAAATCTCTGGGGTACACCACACAAAAGATGGTAATTTCAAACAATATAAGCCTGACAACTAAAATTGTGTTAGACATAAATAACCACATAAACAATTTTATGTTTCCTCCCAAGCGGTTGGATGACTAGTTTCCAATTCACATATATGCACACTCTCATACATATGATTCTGATTTGTTTGTAGCACTACTAAAGAGTAATTGTAATTCATTAACTCACTCTAATTCCTAACTTTCTAAATGTATGTAATATCTCCCTAATGCATCTTGTAACCTAAACATTCATCACATATCATAAACATAGATGTTTTCATAACAACATTCCTTCTGTTAGTTCACAAAAAAATTCAACTACATTAATTAAAGCAACAATCCCAGAGTCTTTGACCACTTAAGTCTCTGTTAAATTAAAAATGTTTGTTTTACAGTTGACATGATATTCAAAAATACTTCTCTGAAACCCAGAAGGTCTCTTATCAATCCTGTGGGAAAGTGGAGTATTATGTAGTGATGCTGGCTAGGCTTCATTATGCAATACTCTCACATTACCCCAAAGATGGAACTTGGATTCACATAAATAAATACTTAGCTCAGTCCTCGTAGAATGGCAAGGAAAAGTCATACTTTACTAGAGGAACATGTGTTAATAATTTCAGCGTACAAACATGGGCCATAAGTAATCAACACAACTCGATAAAAATCCAACACCAATTCATAAAGAGAAAGCAGCTTTTAATGTAAATTTAGACAACAAAATAAAGTAAATTAAGAAAGTATAACTGGAGTTCTGGATTTTAAAAGCAAAATTAAATCAGTGCAAAACAGTACTGCAAAACTTTATTATGGTGGACATTGGGAAAAAGCACTAGTGACAATCGGTCACTTGCAGGTCGAGTTACGTGGCACCCAAAGAGGGTACAGATGATGTGTGTCTGTCAGATTCAGTAACTTTGTGATTGCCAACGTGCACAGGAGCAGAACAATGCCTAATTCCCAATCCCCCCTCCGGACCACCAATGCGAGGTATTTATATCTCCTCTACAAGTCTGTGCTAAGGGGGGAAAGGGTTTGGGGATAAGAAGAGACAGCCAATTGGTTGTATTCTCCTGATAGTTTCTCATAGTGTCTTTTTCTTTCTTCTTATTCTCAGCTGTAACACAATATCAATGCTTACTACAAGATTCTATTTCTTATTAAATTCTCATATACATTTTTTTAACAAATCAGTTTCCGTTAAACTTTTGACTATTGCCTCTCTTCTGTGGTGTAGTTATCGTAAAATAATCCTGACCTTATTTCTTCTCGTGCAAGAGATGACAGCAACTCAGAAAAGAAAGCTACTCCAGGCCTTTGTCAATCACAGATGAAGAAGCTCAGGTAAGTAGTTTCCTAATTCTATACCTGGCTAAAATAAGCAGTGTTGAGGTCCTGAGTGTTCGTTTGCTCTGATATTGTCTAATAGTTTTAAATTGCCTTAGTAATAGCCCAACCGTTTCTTGCATTTAGGTAAATGGCTATTTCTGTTCTTAATTAGCATTAGATTTACCTCTACTACTGTTTCTCTTTGTATTTAATTCACACTCGAGCACGCAAGTGGGAAATTAATTCTCGAGTTAAAGTACGGTATTATCAATTATCAGAACCGGCGTCTATCAGCACTCGAACGCTTTAGTCTGTAATTAGTTGTCTAGTCATGGAGGCTTGTGCAGAAAGGCTGACCTGTACTAAGGACATCTCCCCCTTTAAACAAGACACCGAAGAACTAAAACGACAGCCCCCGCTCTACCATCAGCTTTCGCGACGGAGTTCAGGAACAAGGCAACTTCTTCCAAAATTCCTCATGTGAAATTCACATTTGAATACTTGTACGCACTTCACATTGAAATCCAGATTGAAATTCAGACACTAGAGCGCTGCTAGGTAAGGCGAGTTGTCAGACATCTTGGAATTCCAAAGCTGCCAACTCGTCCTCCATTTCCTACCTTTAGTAGGATGTTTAGAAAGCAGGATTTAGCAATTATTGAACAATGAGGAGGAAAGCTCCTGGGAATCCTGACAGGGTCCCAGGACCAAGACACGACAGTCAGTTTGATTTTACCTGACTCAAGCAGCTCAGATGCAGAGTTGTCCTGGCTGTCCATGGTGCTGAAGCGGGAGCCATGAGGGAACTTGATTTACTGCTTACACAGTGCTGGTGAGGAAACAGCTGCAAAAAGTCCACAATGAGGCCACTGATGGCATTGGCGGAAGGTTATCCGGTGTTCTCTCGAGTTGCAGTGTCGAGTAAAGGTGGTGGTTACCAGGCAGGCCACCAACAAGCCTTGGCATCGCTAAGCTAGGAAGAAAGTTATTTCGATGTCCAGAGGTCTGGGGTAACATGGTAGCAGCCTGAAACCTGCTGTAGGTCAGTACTACGTTTCCCCCAATGAACTGGACCATCTACTGTTGGGCAATCTTTTGGAGAGTCCGATGGCCAGTGATTCTTTGGTTCCCGTACATTGCTTTTACCTGTGGTGAGTAGGGAGTCTGGAGTTGCCTTTGGATCTGAAAGTGTTCCCCCTGCCTGGGGGAACTGGGACAATTCACATTCTTGCAGTTCCAGGAATGTTGCCACAGATGCAGAGTATCACACCTTTGGTTTGTGCAACTCCTATTGTCACAGACTAAGGGCCTCTTCTGTGTCCTTTGTTGTCAATCAGATCAGAACTGATGTTCTGGTATCAGGGGTGCCACTTAAATCCTTAATTTAGGGGTTTTAGGGATGTGGGTGCAAGTGGCCAATGGGCTACTAACCACAAACACTAATCTTTCCCTGAGGTGACCACATCCGGGAGTGTGTGTCACCTTTTGTGCCCATATCCCTCTATTCTGTCACTTTTTAAAAATGGCAGAAACCTTTCATAACTGTGACGAACAGGTACCCACCCAAGAACGGTGTTTAGACAAAATATCGAGATTGTAATATCGATTGACACAATTATCGGGTTGTATATATCGTGACACAGAAATATCGACAGCAAGAACATTGTGCACAAGAATATCGATTTTAAGGTAAGTAATATCAATTTTTAAAATATAGAAGTCATTAATATCATTTACAAAATTATAGTTTAAAATAAAAATTTTCTAATAACTGTTATGTATTTTAGTATATATTTTAAATGTATGTGATGTATGTTTTTGTATAAGTATTGTTTATTTTTTAATATGTGTTACATTTTTTGTAGTTATTAATTTTATTTTAATTACATTTTGCATTATTTAGTTCTGTAGTAGGGTGTGGGTATAGAGAGGAATAGGGTGGTAAGTAATTAATTATGATAAAATAGTAGTTAGTTGTGAATTAAAATGAATGAATGCATTGACAATTCATTATGGTAATTGTGTAAATAATTTTTTCATGTGGGGTTAATAGGGGTTATGGTTGGGAAGTAACCATCCCCACCTCTTATACTTTATAGGAGGTTTTCTAAGTTCCATAAAGAGCAAGGGAACAGCCAAACTATACAAAAACTCCTCAGGTTTTATGGTGCACCTCACTCTTTGTAAAATGTCCTCTATGTTTTGAACTGAAAATAGAGCCTTATGCTCCCAATGTGTGCAACTCCACTACCCGCGCCATTCCTCTGGGGCGGTTCCAATGACCCAAATACACTTTAACAACTGTAGGTTGCACCACTTGATATGGAAAGCCCCAAAATAATGTAACTATACCAAGGTCCATCCACTCTTGTGAAAAGTCAAATTTCTTTATTCTTCTTTGCAATATTGATAATTATACACCACACAGCCAAAGCATTCTTTGCGAAGAACTTCATCAGGCCTGTAAGACAATATTTAAAAACATTTGTAATACACTATAATCACATGTAAATTTTATACACAACATTCATTATATACAACCTTATTATTGCATAGCCTAAAAGAGACAGGAGAGCATTCGTTAAATACAACCTATTTTTTACAGAGCATACCCTTTCTCCCAGTGAAAGATAAAAGCTCTCATTACAACACGAGACCTCACAGAAAAGAATAAATAGCCCCAATTACCACTTGTGAAAATTTCTAACCAATATTCCTTTTTAAAGCACATTTCCAACAGATACATTATTTTTCCCTAGATGGAAAATCCATTTTTACCCAATACAAAAATTGAGGAAATGATTTCGAACACCTTGAAACCTATATAAGAAGCAGTCAGCAACAAAACATTTTTAGAAAACATACCCAAGTGTCTTAACACTTGTCCCCAAGTTAATCCATTTTTGATTCATCTCATAGTGCCCGCTTAGTAGCGAGCTATTATTAAGTCAACAACAGAATATTTCAAAAGATTCAGCATCAAAGCATTATTCGAAAACATTCCCAGCAACCTCATCCCTAGTACTCAAACTAGTCCTGATTGGTTTTATGTCATATTGCCTTGTTGAACAGAGAGCCAGACCCATTGTTTAGAGCGATGTAAATTACACCTACCAAGTTAATTAGATGTTTCCAAAATTCGACCCTTAGTGTGCTTGTGTAGTCAATCCCCGCGGTCCGCCTCCTTTGTTTTCAGATAGCCACAGGTAAAGGCTGATTTGGTATGAGCCTGCCTGTGAAATAACGCATAGATAGAATATGAACTAATAATCATATTCTCCAACCTTTGACATACTGTAGTATATTCTATTCCTCTGGTGCCCACACAAGGGTACCCAAAATGTCAAGCACATCCTTGCTAATATGCACAACTTTATTGCCCTTGGGAAATAATAATTACAAATGCCCACAGATATTGTCAAGCCTGTTGCAAATCTTATCACCCACCCTGAATATTGGTGATTGGCAGACCTCACTCTGTATTCTCAATAGTTTTACTCCACACAATAAGCCAAAGAAAGAATATATATATATATAGAGGGCCACCGCTTACCTAATTAGACAAGCTGCATCAAATCCATGGCCAGCTCGGACTGAAAATTCGAAACGCTGGTATCCTGCTCAAAAGGTATATAAAAGGCTGATGTGCCTATAGGGGAATTATATAACGTTAGGCATTCAGCCTCTATTTAACATGTGTATGCTACAAACTATCTGATCACAAAGAGACCCGCAGCCTGTGCCAATTCATTGGTAAAAATTCCCGGAACATTTGAAGTGCAGCCTTATGTCCAAAGCAACTGCCGCTTATGTCCTCCAACCTAGTACCCAACCAGTGTGTCAAGAACCTAAAGTACCAGAAACCGATTTGAAACCGGTCCGTCTCTCAAGACAATCGAAGAGAGAACACAAACAATAAAAAATAGCCCTTTAGTCAAACTCAGAACTTCCGCAGAGAGGAGACGGTTAGTACCCCAAATCTTTGGGCCTCCCACTCTGTAACGGAAAATCGCATAATGTTAAATGGGTCAGGAATATGCTTACCTATGAATTCCGTTTTCACGCCGCATAGTAACAAGATAATATGGTATGCTCCAGAGAAAGCGCCCGACTTAACTCCTCATTTTTATACCCGCCTGATCTTATCAATAGCAACAACGTTAATTAACAACGCCACCTGGTGCTCATTCGCCAATAGTTCAACTACCGATCACATTTAATGCCCAGATTTGAATTTGATCTTGGCGTGTAACAGGCGCCCGTGAGTATAAGCACCATTAATCATGTCACCTTTCCAGCTAAGATTAATCTTGTGGGTGGGAAGTAATTATTTCTAATTAATTAATAATTAGTTGATAATTAATAATTGAACATTGATTTTGTTAATTGTTCAATTACTTTTTTTGGGTGGGTATTTTGAGTGTATAGGTGTAAAAGGTTGGAAGTCATTATTTTTTATTAATTAATAATTAGTTGTCAATAAATATTAAAGCATTGATAATTAAGTATGGAAATTATGTTTTTTATTTTAGGTGCAGGTTGTGGGGTTTATAGGGGTAATGGGTAGGAAGTAACTTATTTTTAATTAATTAACAATTAGTTGTTAATTAATATTAATGAATTTATAATTAATTGTGTTAATTGTTTAATTACATCTTTTTGGGTGTGGGTTTTGGGTTTATAGGGGTTGAAGGTGGGAAAGTCATTTTTTAAATAATAAATACATATCTATACATTAATAATAATTAATAATTAATTATGTTAATTGTTTAATAACCTTTGATTCTGTGGGGGTTTGGCTTTTATAGATGTATAGGGTGAGAAGTTAATACATGTCTATGAATCTTAATTTGTTTTGAATTAATAATATTTGTTTAATAAATAATTAATGATGTAATTCCGTAAATAATTTCATTTCTATTTTAGATGTGGGTTGTGAGTTTGGTGGTGGTATAGGGTAGTAAGTAAAAGCACTACATTGATATAATAAATAATGTTTTTGTTAATAAATTATTTCTAAGTAGTAAACATGTATTTGTACGAAAATTACTCTTGTGATTGTATTTAACATAATGTTTGTAGGTATTTGTGATACGTATTTAACATTATAATATGTATTAATTCGTTTTAATTTTTAATATTAAATATTTTGTTGATGCTATGTTGTTTATTTTTAATTTTGAACTGATCCAACAGTTTCCCTACTGTTGTACTGACTGGAGTGGGAATAGTAAATTATATCCTTCTGTTATCCAACACTTTCCCTACTGTTGCACTAATTGAAGTGGGAATAGTAATTTTTATCCACCGGAAATCCAACACTTTCCCTACTGTTGTACTGGCTGGGGGTGGGAGGAGGGGGTGACCCTATAAAATGGGCACTTTCCTACAAATCCAGAAGGAAATAATAGTTAATTCAAAACTCAAATGCAAAAAGCAAGGTCTTGACTTCTTCAAAGTTTGATTGCCTAGCAAGGGTCCGGAGAAACATTAGGGATGTTATACTGGACTATCCAAGATGGTCACCACCATCCCCACCCCTTATACATTATAGAAGGTTTTCTAAGTTGTAGCTCATTGTCAGGTGGCATCATATAGAGTAACCCTCATGAGCCTGCAGCCTTACTTCAGGCCACAGAGACACTTGCTATGCACTTTCGAACCGTCCGCATCTGAACAGTAGTAAGTGCCTGTAGTCTCATCATACAGCATCTTACAGGCTAATATCGCTTTTGAATTACGATTTCAAAATGCTGCAGTCATTCTTAGTTTTAAGAATGGGAATGATTATTGTCAACCTAAATCATTTGCCTCATTTGCCTCAGACAGGGTTTATTATAGGAATATCGATACTAGAGCTCGTCTGAGTAATGACCGAATCTATTAGGTATTATTTTCGGGCAACTGCTGGAATAGTCAGAAAGCATTTCATAGGGTAAGATTGCAGTTTTTGATAAAACATACTCTTGAGAAATGTGTTTTCCACTTCATCAGTATAGAACTGATAATCAATATGGTGTTGTAGTCCTTGCTTGGGTGTTTACTGGGATATTGCTCAGATCTTTAAATACAAATTATATGTCATATTGTTTCCTTCAGAGGGACACATTTCAGGGGTGTCTTCTCCTATCTTATTTGAATATCCTTTGACCAACTTGCTGCTGCTCTGAGAGATGATTGTATATGATACTAGCAAATTTAAAATGTTGTCCTTTGCTAATGTTCTTGGACTACTTTTATCCACTTCTGCAGAAACATTTATTTCTGATCAGTGGCCTATCTGAGAGGACAACCAACTTTCTGGTTGTACAGAAAATCGACCTAAAAATTAACCTTTTCTTTTGTCATCTCACAGTTCAATACATTAGTAAATGTTCATGGAGGAGCAAAGATGGAATCCGCCTGAGCTCACGCTGCTCGGCTGCTCACACCGGACGCGTAACGCTCGGCTAGCTGCCCTGCGCTTCTCACCAGGCTGTTGGATCGTCACGCACGCCAGTCCTACATTGCAATGCGAGCATCAAGTCTGCTTTTTTTTGAAGGGGGTTCTTCTTTGGCAATATTTTGCCAGCCAAAAGTCAACTGTACTGCCCTCACTGCCCGCAAGACGTTGGTGCCGCAGGCGCGGGCCGTTTTGCATTTTTCTACGGTAACGACAATTCTTTGTCCGGCTTTCCCCGCATCCCTCATACCCTTTAATGAGGACAACGGACTCTGGGGCCATTGGATTTTTCCCCTTAAAAACATCCAGGGAGTGAGGCAATTTGAATCCAGCAGGAGCCTCATGAGTGCCCAGGGGTGATGAAGAAGCTCTAAACAAAAGACACCTGTTGCCGCCAAGGACTCCAAGGACGCCAAAGAGGCCGCTTTAGCCGCCACCGTCACTGAGGGAGTACCTAAAACCAAGTCTGAAGTCAGTGGGGACAAGAAAGTGTTGGGAAACTGTGGGGTAAATCAGGGGGGGGCACTGCCCAGAGATCCTAAAAATGCTGAAATTGCTCACCCCCCTGCAAAAATCTTCTTGGGAGTCAAAAAACCGCTGTCAAATCCCAACACTAAAACCCCCTCCTCACTCATCAATCACCCATCAACAGATAGCGCAAAGACAGGGGCACAGCAAGCAGGGAATGCAACGGAATGCGATGCCTTGTTTGCCGGCCCAGAAATTGATGCGGCTGAACTAACAGACCCCACAGGAGCACAAGATGGGCCCCCCAAGACCCTGCATCAGCATACCCACTTGCTGACGCCATGATTTCTCTGATGATTCAGTCTACCCAACAGACACAGGCATCAAACAACATACTTAGTGAGAATAGCATGGGGATCCTGCTTTTCATCCCTGACCCTGACCCTGGCGAAGCAGGGACCGACAAAGGTATCAAAAACTTGGTGGTGCCCCCGGCTCCCAAATTCCCTGGACCCCCGAAGCAGGATTGGAAGATTTCTACTCTGTTTCAGAAGTACTTCAACTTCTTCCAACGAAGACGGATCCGAGGATGCCAGCGAAGGGGACAGTGAGGTCTCACACAAAGACACAGGCACGGTGCAACATCCTAAAAATCCCACCAGCAAAAACAAATGCCGCAGCCAGCTAAAGTGGGACTACTCCGACTCTCAGGTATCATACCCCCTTAATGAAGACGATCTAAACTCTACTCAGCGGGGAAGCACAAGGAGCCTGCAAGCAGAAACCTCTGAACCCTCTCTAGCTTTAATACTGGCCTCCATCAAGGAGTTTCACGAAGAAGTCCGGGCAGACAATCGTATTGCTAAGAATGCTGCCAAAAAGCTGCAGGGTGGGCTGAGGCGACTGAACAAAACCTGCGCTGACATCAGTGATCGGGTTACGATGGTGGAGGCACGAACTGAACACCTGCAAACGGATGCCCTGGCCACCAAACAACAGGGGGAGTCTAATACAGCCTGTATGATAGACATGATGACAAAGATGGAGGAGCAGGAAAACCGTCAGCGCCGCAACAACCTCCGTCTACTTGGCATTCCGGAGGGGAAGGGGGGACGACCCAAGGCGTTTCATAGTTAAACTACTACAGGACTCCTTCCCAGACCATCCGGGGTGGGATTGGGACCGTGAAGTCCAGAGGGTGCACTGATTCCCCTTTCACCAAAAGCGAAAACACAGCAATGGCAACCCTCCAGGAGGGCAACCAAGGGTATTCCTCGTTTACTTTGAGAATTTCCTCCTCAGACAGATGATCTATGATCAGGCCCGCTTCAATTCAAAAAAAGGAGCCAACGGGATAACTTTTTTTTGCCAAACCAGACTTCTGTCATCAGACTATCGAACGAAGATGGCGTATGAGGCAGCTAATCTCCCCTTTCCAACAGCAGTGTGCGGAAGTGTATCTTATGAATCCTTCAAGGCTCAAAGTAATTTCCAATGGAATCACTAAGATTTTCCGATCCGAGATTAAAGCTGGGGAGTATCTGGAGGAACTGAAATCCAGGAAGAAATAACATATGTTCACTGCTGAGAAAACCAGACTTGAGCCGCACACCCTCTGACTTTATTTGACTTTACTTGACGCTCTCTTTTTTCTCTCTCATGCGACCTTTTTGTTTTTCTATGTTATTGTTGTACTACTCCACATTTCACAGAGCACAACAAAAAAAAAAAGGGGCATGCAGCCAAATGATAAACTAGAGCAAACGTTTCTATCAATCCGGCGTGGCCGGCATTCGGGGCTCAAGATGATCACCATCACTCAGGCTCTTCCTGATTGCTCAAAGAAGGGGGGAGGGGAGAGGGATGGGAAAGGCACCTCAAGAGAAAAGTTTAGCACAGAAAATGTAAGCACTAGTTTTTTAATCTTTTTTGCACATACACATACATATCTAAAGCACACTTGCTATTGCATAGGACAAGACATTAGGAGTCTGTTGTGTTTTTGCTCTTTTGTTCCTTCTTCTCTTCTTAAATGGCTAACCTAGACACATTAAGAATTGTTTCTGTCAACATATGTGGGCTAAACGATCGCTCGAAAAGGCAAAGCGTGGCGCTGGGGCTTCGATCTTTGGGGGGGATATCAACTGCATACAGGAAACTCACATTGAGGGCTTCCAGAAGCATCTATTAGACTCCTTGTGGTTCCAAGTCTTGGGGGCTACCACTCAGGGCTCTAAAACCAGGGGGTGGGAATACTGGCTGAGAGAAGACTCTCCATCTCTTCGCCCCGGGTCAAGATTGATTCTCTAGGCAGATGGGTGATCACTGAGTGTCATGTCTCAAATAACCCCCCTTTCACCCTTTGCTCAATCTACGGAAGCAATGCAGATGATCCAGGAGTCATCAACTTGGTTTCAGGGGAACTAGCACACTGGCCCACCCCCATTGTCCTCTGCGGCGATCCTAATTTACATCTGCCTTGCAACTGGGATACTGATAGTCATTGGAAATACAAGGGCAGGAACCCCTGGTGTATCAGGCTTTGACAGGTCGTGCGCAGATACACGGTTTAAGGGATTGTTGGGCGAGACTAAATCGCTCCCAGCCCAGGTACACCTTCTTTTCTGCTCCACATCACACCCTTGTCAGGCTTGACTACTTCTTCCTTTCAACTTCAATCATCAATAATTGCACCATTGAAATAGCCCCACGCTTTATGTCTGATCACAATCCCCTTATCATTAACATCAGAGGTTTGGGGAAACCTAGAGAGGCTTCCACCTGGAGCTTTGAAAAAGCTCTGCTACAGGACCCGTTATATCAGACACATATGCAAGGATGGTTAGAGGAATTTCTAGATATTAATGTTGGCTCTGCCTCCCTTATGACAGTTTGGGACACGTTAAAAGCAGGGATTGGGGGCGAAACCCTTGGATTTTCAGTGCGCAAAAATAAAAAAGAGAAGATGGTGATAAGTAATTTACAGGGGAAGCTAAAGATGGCTGAAACCAAATTAACCCACTGTATTCAAACAGGGCAAGACATCGAGACAGAGCTGAAAGAGGTAGTGTTGGCCAGAGCCTAAATAGGGGCAATTTCTGCTGAGAAAACTGCTGCAAAATGGGCAAGCTCCCGGGAGAAAAACTACGAGTACAGCGATAATATTGGGCATCATCTGGCTGTTAGGACCAGGCAACAGGTTTCCTGCAGCGAGATACATACAATTAAACTCCCATCAGGAAGTGAGACTAATGATACCGATCTCATACGAAAGGGATTCTAGGATTTCTATTCCAAACTATATACCGAGGAGAACCATGGTACCTATGACTTAATCTCAAGGGAGACTACCAGCTACCTCAGCGAGATCAACCTTAGATCTCTTTCCTCAGAGAATAGGGAAATACTAGACTTAACCCCTACATGTTATGAGATACTGGAATCCCTCAACAGCCTCCCCAAAGGGAAAGCTACTGGGCTGGGCGGCATCCCAGTAGAGTTTTATAAGATCTTCGCCCCACAAATTAAATTAATTCTTATAGAAGTAATAACCTCTATATTTAACGGGGCTTTGCCCCCAGCATCCTGGTCCATGGCCAGAATAGCTATTTTCCCAAAAAAGGATAAATCTCCATTAGAGATGAGTTCCTATTGACCGATTACACTCATTAATGGTGATTCAAAGATATTCTCCAAAGTGTTAGCAAAGAGAATATCCTCAGTGGTTGAATCTTTGGTCTCAAAGTGGCAGCATGGGTTCATCCCGAAAAAAGGAACAACTGAGCACGTAGACGGGCTATTACACTTTTTGACGCCGCACAGGCTGCTGGAGACCCAATGTCACTTACACTCTTGGACGCTGAGAAAGCCTTTGATCGGGTCTCCTGGAAATTTTTGTGGGCAGTCAAGAGTAGAATGGGATTTGGGCCAAAGTTCACACAGGCAGTACAAGCCCTCCACGTAAAACCAACAGCCTGTGTCTTCGTTAATGGACAACTAACCAGGCAATTTGAGATCTCCCGGGGCACCAGGCAGGGCTGCCCATGCTCCCCTCTGCTGTTTGCCCTTTATTTGGATCCCTTTATTAAACAAATAGAGAGAAATAATGAGATCACCCCAGTCAACTTTCAAGGTAGTTATACCAAGATCATGGCCTATGCCGATGATCTGGCTATCACCTCACCCAATCCCTCAAACGCCATAGTGGCTCTTGAAAATGAGGCGCTAAAATTTGGGAGGCTTTCTGGCTGTGCCCTGAACCAAAACAAAACCCAAATAATAACAAACAGCCAAATACCCTGGACCGATTACAGAGTGGTCTCCAAAGCCAAATATTTAGGAGTCTCCACCTCTTCAAACCTAGATAAGATTGTTACAGACAATTTAGCTCCTCTGGCCACACATACTAGGAAGGCACTAAAACAAATCAATAACCCACATTTAACCCTTGTTGGTGGATGTAATGTCATAAAGATGACATATTTTCCTAAACTACTATATTTCTTTCGAACAATACCTCGGGAATTTAGTAAATCAAACCTGCAAAAATTTCAACAAATATTAACACAGTTTATCTGGTCATATTCCCAACCCAGGAGGGCATTAAGGCAATTATGTTTACCAAAAGAGCGAGGGGGTTGGTCTTTCCCTAACATCACTCTTTACTCCTGGCTCCGGTACTACAATATAGCTCTGAACTGTTAAGAGGCCCCACTCCCTTATACATCAGGCAGGGGGGCTTCAGGATTCAGAGAAACTGACCTACTTAACACTTTACGTAAACCATTAACCCCTCGAATTGGCCTGTTCTACAACATTATAAATAGACAGACCCCTGACGACTTACAGAACATAGCTGACAAATGGCACAACAAACTCGCTACTCCCAGCAGCACATTTTTTAATTCACTCGCTCTTTCACAGAACATTTTAATCTCAGCCAAATTACAGGCACAACATTTCAAAACTATTTTCTTTTTGTATTTCACTACTAGCAAGATTGCAAAGTGGGGGACCGGCCAAGGCACCCTATGCCCTAGCTGCTCGGAATATGGGGCCAACTCCAGCCACATTTTTTATACATGCTTAAAGCTCTCTATTACACTAAATTGCATACAGGAATTCTTAACCGCTTCCGTGCGGCGCCGATTCCGCCCCTGTGCTGGACATTCCAGAACAGGGTGTGGTCGTGACGGAACCGTTCCGTCATCAGCACAGCTCAGCCGTGACTGATGACGGAACGGTTCCGTCACTAGCATCGAAGGGGTTAAAGGAAGTTACAACTCAGCCTATAACATTAAATCCATCTGTCATTATGCTAGGAACACAGACCGAGACCTCTCAGCTGAAAAAAGATGGCTTAATTTTCATTGCGATGACAGTCTAGAGGATATGTGTGGCCTCTGCCTGGCTCGACCCAGAGCCCCCGTCTTTCTCACAATGGCTAGCCAGATTTATCGCTACCTATCACCTAGAAATCGCTGTGTATGCTAGGAAGGGTCGGAAAGGTCGGAAAAAGGGACTGGAGATGTGGGGAAAACTGACTTCTTGGTTGGCACAGTCAGGATAACCACCACTTTGCCCTGTTTCTCCTCCCAAGAGCCGTTCAATCTTGGCTTTTTTCCCTTCAGATGACTCCTGGGCCTCATGGTTTCTTATTTCCTCTTAAGTTTATGTGTTGTTTGTGCATTTTGGTTCGCTGTACCTTCATTTTTCTCTAAATTATACGTAGTTTTTTTTTTTCATTGAGGGGTGGGGGGTGGGGGGTGGTCGCTCCAAAGAAATGCTTTATGTATTTTTTTTTACCTTGGCAAATAAAAGTCTTAAAAAAAAAAAAAGTAAATGTTCATGGAGGTTTTCTCAACAATCAAGAAAAGTTGCTCGATTTGACTTATTCTTACCTCCGTGAATAGCTAAAGTAGACAGCCTCAAATATTGTTGTTATTTCATAAGGGATGTCTGGGGTGAAATCTAAATTCTCCTTAATGCTGCCTTTAAGATGAAAGGCGCGGGAGAATAGAACAAAAATGAACCTGAGGATCCTCCCTGCCTCAACTACCATTGTATTATAACCTCTCCATTAATTCGGAATCTTTTCTGTGGTCGAACTGTAATGCAAGGACCGTTGAGGACAATACTTTATCGGAAATTCGGGACTGCCATGCAGTAAAACAAGTTTGTAGGGATGATAGGGGCAGGATGATGGCTTTGGTCAGTTTCACTTCTGTTATAACCTCTCCCTTTCCCCACATTCCACCTTCCTCTTGGTATGTTCCTAAACCCCTTCGCGAGTTGGTACTGCCCAGTCACGGTGACAGGAGTGCACCTTGGAATGTTGTCACTGAGGGCTCAGGAGCGCCAGGCTAGGCAACTAGAGGGATGTTCTAATAAACTCGGTTTTAATTACAATTGGTTCACAATTTCCTAAAACAATAGTGGCATCTTCGCGATGGAGAAGTGGGCAGGCTTGTGACAATTGGCAAAACTGTCACTGGCCTAAAGGAGCATGTAGAAAAAGTGGGTTTCATTGTTGCGGCTCACTATTTACAGCTTACAATCTTACCAAGCTATTGTACTTAGTAAATGCACAATTTGCTTTGAAGATTTACAGAACCTAGTGAGAGGATTAAAATTGGAAACTATCCGTCAAAGTAGCTGCTTTAGATAATAACTTGAAATTCACCCACTATTGTATGGTATTCAAGTACTACACCCTGTTATGAATAAGTGGGTGCTCTCTGAGTCGGAGGGATAGGGACTGTACAAAAGTATTTGGCTGCTTGTGCCATATGTTATGGTTCTGAGCGCTGATTTCTGACTTTTGAATAGATGTACACATTCGGCTCTCATTTATCAGGATGTTATTTTTCAACCTATGCAGAAAAGTATGTAATTTCTACTTTCAAGCACAGATTGCAGTCACAAAATTGATTATGTGCAGGGCCATCAGAAAGCTGTGCTGAGGAGGCGTTATTCTTCAGGGCTCACACTTCTTCAAGCCTTTGTTCTCACGCTGCAACATTTATTTATGTTTGTGGAAGCCAGCCTGCCCTATTTATTAATGAGGAGACAGCCAACCGAGCTTGAAAAGTAGTTGGCACGAGATGCTGGAGCTGCCATGTTGTCTCATTCTCTGCCTGGAGGATAAAAATACACTTTGGGTATCTCGTGTGAAAATTGGAGACGAGGGCCTATCTTGCATTTAAAATCCACCCAAACAAGAAGACTGGTTTGCAGTGAAAACGTCTCTAGCAACATATTTCCTGCTCAACCCTGTTTCCTTCCAGAAATGTTCTGCTCAAACCAGTCTTTTGCACCAAATGTTGTTTGTAATTTAATGCACGTGTAATATTTGACACTTTATATCATTTTTGTAGCATACATTTGTAGGAATTTGCATACTGGCCTAATAAAAGGCATTTAAAAAAACGAAACACAAACTTTCAAATGGATGCACAACATGGTAACTAATCTGCTTTAGTGATGATTGAAATGGTAATATATTAGTATGGTGCTACTGTGTATAACTAGAAAGTTGTTTGGAAATTCTTTGAGATTCACCCTCATCAAATAACTTCTAAAAGTATTTGAACTTCTCGCTTAAGTACAATAGCTTGTTTATAGTAGACAGCATGCGATGCCACAACTCTGCCATTTTTTTTAGCTCTGTCAATAACAGGTGTTAATATGGCCCAATTAGATGGTACTCAAATATTCAGGTGAAGCACCCACATTTTCTGTTATGGGAAACAGTGATATTTAACTGTAACTTTACATTTTGGATGAGCTATGTCATGCCACATATAGCAAAAACAAAGGGCTTGATATAGAGTTCGGGGACAGGTTACTCCATCATAAGTGTGACCGGTATCTATTCTGTCAATTTACAAGTGCCACCATGTGTCCTTTGAAGAGCAGTTTAAAGTGAATAAACGTTGCCACAATGTCTAACATCACCAATAACTCAAGAAATATCTTGAGACATAATTAATCTAGACAATAAAGGGCACATGTGGTCGATGTGATCTAAGAGAGAGAGTGGCCATCTTGCTAAAGGAGTATACTTTATGCTAAGTTCAGACAGGACACCATACATGAGCATGGATGAAGAACCCAATCTTATGATTAAAAAAAAAACCTCACTGAGGAAATCTAAGGGCCAGAGTGGAAGCACTTATAAAGATTACTAAAGATTCGATTGATTAATCCGACTTGAGATGTGTGACAAAAATCACACTAAATCAAAATAACAATGATCAATATGAAATGCCAGAAAACTGTTAGCCTTGAAGCTAAAACAAAGGAGTAAACGGGATTGTCCTTATGAATGAAAACAGACAGATAACTATGGCACCAAAAATGATAAGCACGAAATCCATAGCATTCTAGAAATATTATGTAGTGATTCTTTATATCGGGGATTGGCAAATCACCTGTTAAGAAAAATATGAACAAGCACAGGCCCACCTTTTTGGGCCGAATGGTGAGTACAATTCACCCAAAATAATTCAGAAATGACCTAGATTAGTTCAAGAATTTCACACGTCATATATCTTTTAGTGGAGACATTCCAAGTGCCAAGGTCAGGTACAGAGTTCAGCCCTGTGCTTGCTCTGCAAATGAATTTAAACTCACCATATTGAAGAGGTTCAAGAAGGACAAACATGCTTTTTTGTTTCTTTTCTGAATCTTGAGAGGCCACACAGTTTCATTTCTTACTCTTTTCAATTCATGCTTCTGTGTCAAACATCAGTATTTGAAAATGTGAGCATCACAGTGGAATCAGGATCATGGACCTCTCCTCCATTTTCGGTTGCTGGCTTTCATTTCTGTAGTAGAGGGGAGCTTATTTAAAATCAATAAAGGTAATTACAAATAATTAACAGTGGAAATGACTATGCCTTCCTGAGTGTCTGCTAAGAAACATCAAGACAACAAGAGAGATGACTGGGCTGTTCCTAGGGGGAGAAAGAAAGAAGGAGAAGGTCACTAAGGTATAAGGGCTAGTGCTCAATGGAGGACCACCCCTGGGTATCCAATTTGTTGGATATAATGGCCTCACACACCCTTGCGAGTGTCATGCTTCATCATAGGCAATGCTCCTCGTCGGGCAGGCGGTGCAATGACCAACGGGCTCACCTCAAAGAGGGGCTCTTTATCGGAGATCTTTTATCCAACTGCCTATGGGTGAAGTGGGGGTGAGGGGCTAGGACAGAGTAGATAGTGCGGGTGAGGATAAAATATGTTACAAAGGGCATTCTCTAATGAATCACAATGTGAGAAAGTGTTCACTATTCGTGTAATACCCTGATCTGCCTGAGATGTGAGTTTCTCATTGTCATCACTATTTTAATTAGGCAGGTGCCATGTACTTCGGTCTGTACTTTATTCTATATGCACTACTGAGTGTTTAAATTAAGTTGGTGTGCACTGTAAACAAGTCTGTTTAAGGAAGGACAAGTGCCTGGTATTTTTTTCAAAACAACAGGCACAGCAGGGCAATTAATTAAAGGCATCCATTTCCTGCTGTCCCTGTTTTACTGCCAGAATACCTGATATTTTTATTTGTACACTGAATGATGAGCAATTATACATTGGTGAGCAGTTTCCTGCTCTTCTTGTTTACTGCCAGAGTGTCGGCTATTTTGTAATTCTTTGTGCAACGACTGCTGACTAATTAGAGCCCTCTGTTACCTGTCCCAGTTTACGGCTAGAGACTGTCTTCTGATTAGCAGGCAGCACTCTCCACATGCATGACCGCCTACAGACACCATATTCAAAAATTGGCTGACTGCTTAAATTCGTCAATCCGTCTGAAGAGAGAAATGCGTCTGCTGCCAGCACCACCCATTGGTTTCACCCCCACTGCCTGATACAACCAGGAACTCTGACCTGTCAGCTCGGGGATTGCAATTTATCTTGGAATCTGGTCCCTTCAAGAAGAGTTTCTACCAGCTTGAACCATGGAACCTGCTGATGATGACTCTATGCCTCTCTCGCATTCATTGTGACCGTCATTCTCTCACTGCTTCTCAGTGTTACAGCTACTTTGGTTTATTACACAGACCTCAGGTCAGTGCACTAGCCGGCTGCCTCTCGTCTTTGGTATCTTCTTCTTCAGGAACACCCTTAGAGTTTGAATTTGAATGAGTATTTTTTAGCAGAAGAAAAAGAAAAAAGGACCCCAAGTAGACCTGAATTTCTTTCTGTAATTCTTGTTTATTTTCCCAAGGACTCATGTCCAAAAAATTCTCTACATTACCTTTTTTTTAAAAATAGCAATTATTCACCCAAGTCTAATATTATCTTATGGAGAGTAGAAGGGTAAACTTGAAGGTGGTCTCCACAAGTGGATTTAAGAATTTTTGAGGTTAGCCACAAATAGCTGAGGGGGGGTGGGGGAAAGAAAAGCATGCTCAAGCTGATTGTAAAACATTCAGGTATGGTTGCCTAAACTGATTGTGTTCTTTTGTCACACAGCTTCTCTCCTGGAAAATTGAGTGCACCTTGCCACTAAAACATGAATGGTCCTGCTCAAAAGGATAAACACACTCCTGTCTTTCTTTCTATGGGTGTGCCAGATACACCAAAATCAACTCTTTCTCTCTATCACTCTATCCCTCTCTCTCAACCCACGCCCTCCCAAGGTGTCAGCTGTGTCTTCTGATAATAATGATTCACCTCAAGGGGAAGTGGTGGAAGATCTGCACTTCCACAGAAGTCCTGGGAATTCAGGTGAGTATACCTTGGTGTGATGTGTTGAACATTTAAAAGTAATGCAAGTATTTTTTCAGTATACACTTCGATATCCAAACTACGACTAGAACTGGTAAACCCTTTAAAAGATCATAGAATAATCATGTTAATGGGTTTAAGCTCAAATTCTTGATGATTGAAGGTTACAAAAACAAAAAATAGTAACCATGTAAATGTTGGATGAAATGTTTGGAGATGATCTAGTAAAAATGAATAACATTATAAGAAGATTCACGTTAGCAGTCAGTAAATGAAGTAATTTAAGTCAGACACTGTCATGTTTCCTTCTAATTTAATTTAATGTAATTTAATTAGTGTGAGTAGAGAACTGAACAGAGTCTCTGTTCGTTGTCCACTGAAGATGCCCTCTTCAAGCTTTTAAGTTTGCAGTCAATACCTATTTATTCTTCATTGACAAACTGCCCCACTAATGCAACCAGACAGCAGCAGCGGTCTGTGCAGGTAAGTGTGGTGGGCCGGTGGGCGAGGTGGGGGATGTCAACAGACGACAGGATAGAAAGTATTTATCTATTTAATTTTCCCTATTCTGTAGTCTGCTGACTTCCCTCTCTCCCTTTCCGGCTCCGCCCCACCGCACTTACCTGCACTGACCGTTGCTGCCAGACAGTATCCTCCGGTCCACATACCAGTCGCCATCGGGCTTTCAGTCTTGCCCTTGAACCAACTACACTCAGTTTTAAATGCATAATATCTGGGACGTGTATTTCGTGTTCTGCATACAATTTTATGTGAAACATAATTAATATTGCATGTCATGTACAGTATGCAATTTTAAACATAGGCTTTTGTTAACATTTTATTTAAAGTACTGTATACATTTGTAAATGTAGAATACAAATAATATGTGTCGGCAATGCACTGGGACTCCAGAGGTTTGTTCAGCAAAACCTCTTCCTCCCCTCAGATACAAGTAACTATTCCAGCAGTAATTAACTAATGTGCGCATTAATACTGTCAGCGGCAGCTCCGTAGAAAACATTTCATTCATAATCAATTATGCAAAATTAATGGCAGATAAAAGTCTTACTCATATTGGATTGTGTTAATTTCATAAAAAGCTACTGCCAATGGTAAAGAGCATTTAGCTGATTTGCTTTGAAAGGATCCTTACTGCAAAATAACAGTGCCTCTATCCACTGCTATTAGCTGCTCACATGCATTAGCACTTACATTTTACACACTCTACATAACTGATCTTTAAGAGATAAGAATAATATTACTGTGATGCAGCCTTCTATGCAAAGTGCTCTGACAAGGGCATAATGCATCTTGTGAGGCTCTTAATAGACCCGGGTTTCCCAAGCATGTCTTTTAATACCATGTGCAGGCTTCTTCCACTGAATATAAATATATTTGTATGAGGATTTGCAAATAGCACGCATGTAGGTGAATCCAAAATTGAAGTATACTTGAGGGGTCAGGTATTTGAGTTCAATTAGATAATCCCTAAAGGTGTTTATCAGTATCATTGATCCCTTGATGAAGAGAGCCCCATATCACTGGATCAGGCCCCTGTTATCTCAGTCCATGGCAGCATCACTCCATTTCAAGCCCATTCACGTTAAGCTGCTGCGAATAACCTGGGGGAGGTCTGTCTGTCATCACATGTTCAATAAATAGAGTGCGTCTTAAGATGATTCATTAAAGTGCAAATCCAAATCCAATAAGATAAAGATTGGAATCACTCTACTTTGGCTCTCTGCAGAGTCCTCATTTATAAAGGAAGCATTTAAGATGGAACACACTGCTACTTTCTTCCTGCAGCAACACTCAGTTCAGTGTTAAATGTAACCATACATTTTGGGATCGGATCCCTGTCTTACAGTTTGTTTCCGCTGCCTCACCATATTCTTGATTGTCTGCAAATTACCTGGTGCACTACAAAATTCGCTTGCTCATAAATTTAAAGCGGCATATACATTATGCACATCACACGTTATCAAAAGTCGAGTGGTTCTCTCTCTTTCGGTGGCTCCTCTGTTAACAGAGAACATTTACAACACAAGTGGTTTGTCTATCTCTGTCCAATATACTGTTGTCGGACAAATACATGACACTTTCCATTAGAATGTCACGCACCTACAGCTCAGAAATGCAAAATGCAGCAATTTAGCAGCTAAAATAATCCAGCCTGCAATATGCTTCATAAAGCATTATTACAAAAGGGCACACCAGTTAGTTAGGAATAGGCCAAGTAAGTTAGTTAGGGGAGGCAAGATTGAAATGACACATTTCAAACAGCTGTATTCCCCATTTCATATCATGAATAAAGAAGTTGATTAGTTACTTGATGTAGTTCCTTATGCATATTCATTATTTACAGGTCCTTACATGAAATATATTCATGTTCATATTCGCGCTCAAACTCGCATTACACCTTAAGATGAATATTAAGGTAATATTCATGGGTAAGTAGAAAATTTTACATACTTCTGTCATCTGTCTAGTCCTTGCCTACGTTTACACAAAAATACTTAGGGCCTTATTTATGAGAAGTGACGCATCACTGCGTGAAAGCAGCGATGCGTCACTTCTCAGTGCGCCCTCCTTGCAACATGATTCATGCATCATATTTACTGTATGACGCATCATGTCACAAGGAGTTACAGATACGTCATTATTTCGGACATATCTGTATGGCGCAAAAGTGACGCATTGCTGGAGTGTGTCACCTTGCATCAGTCTTACGCCTGCTGTGAGGCGTCAAATATTGACGCATTTGCACCCTAGAAGTGGCGCAGTGAAATCTGGTAGATTTCACTGCGTCACTTCTATGAGGCTTCTATAAGGCTTACTTATGTGGGAACGTCCACCCTGCATACATTATACCTGATGCAGGTATAATGTAGCGCAGGGTTTTACAAAGTGACGCATCTGCTCAGATGTGCCACTTTGTAAATAGGGCCCAACAGGAGGCATGTTTTACGCTGCTGATGCGTCACAAAAAGTGACGCAACGGAAGCGCAAAACTTTCGCAAGGCCTCATAAATAAGGCCCCAAGGATTCAGGTTTGCCTCAGCTACTAAAACTCTTGCGTCACTGTCTGACCAGGATTTCTTTGAATGCTCTACTAAAGTACCTGTTATTTTGTAGTGTAGTTCCTATTATCCCAATAGGCTCTGCGCATTGGAATAATACCTCCAATAGTATAGACCTAGACCAGACGTTAACTAGGTCTTCTACTGTCGATATTAGACTTAAAGTTTTGGGTTTGCCAGCTAGCTCAGAGTTCACTAGAAACTTTCTCGAATAGGCAAGTAGGAGTTGAACCTCCCTGGATAGACAAGAAGGGATTAACTTTCTGACAACCATAGAACATGACAACTTTGCTCTCCCCTAATCAAGAGTATATCTCTAGAGTCGTGTGAAAACAAAAGACAACTTATTTTACTCAGTCAGTACGTGCATTCTTAGTTTCACCAGATTGTAGAGAAAAGGAAGAGGCGGGCGTGTTCAATAAAAGATGTTATTTATTGATCAGTCTCTTTTCTCGTACAAGAGAAATGAATCGATATTATCGCAATACTTATGGTTAAGTAAAGTGCATACAATAAAAGCAGAATTATAAAATAATACTGTAAAAACATTGATATGGTTTCTAAGCCATACGTTATTTAAAATGGATAGAATAGATACATACATGTAAACATTTGACTAATAGTACTCAACTGGCGCTTCTAACTACGCCTACCCCAGTGTACTGTTGCAGGGTTTCTGTACTCACACAGAACTGTGCACAGAGGAGTGGAACCTCGGCAAATTAGGGTGTCCCAAAACTTACCTTAGCAACCAACTCACCCCTTACCGAGCTAGCTACAGTGTCTCATTGGACATATCAAACTCCCAATAATTAGACAAACCAGAACATGAACTTACAGTACCTCAGGGTACGTGGGACTCATGAACACTCTTTCGTTATATTATCATTACAAACCAGAACATGGAGTAAAGAAGACACATGTGCATTTGAAATGTTTATTTACTAATGCCGTCTTCTCAGGCGCAGTATCTTAGATAATACAAGTATACTTATTATCAGTATCAAAATTACCAGCATAGTTACTAAGACATAAAAAGCGAATGGTGACAGCATGTTAACATGCTGTAATGAATAAGAGTTAACAACACTTATATCTCACCCTCCCTAACACATATATTATATTATTAGCTAAGAAGGTCTCTTTGGGTTGTTTTAGGGCGGGCCCATACCTTAGTGTCCTAGCATGAAGGAATCACATCAGCATACACCAGCTCTCTCTGCATGTGCACCGCATCAAGTGTGTTAACAATTCTCGTGCAAAGCAATATCAATCCCGCCTCAAGCCCAAGTTGGCAAAGGCTGCACTTGTGTTATGACTATGAAGGCGTGGAGATCAGACCTCATAACAATACCATATCGTGTTGCTCCTGAAACTTCAGCACTCTCCGTGCAGACATGGTTTATTAAACAAAACTGATATCAGAGCAATAACATATTATTCTCACATACACCACGGCAAACCACTAGGTTGAAAGCTAAGTCAACAATTAAGGGTCGTGTGCAGAAGTTGCAAAAAAGGAAAAATGGCGTTTAAATCTCAAATGTACCTATGCTAACTTAACACGATATAAGGATATATAGGAGCTATACAACAGTACCTGACCTAAGCCTAATACGTGGGCGGGGATAGAAAGTAGCAGTTTAAGTTAAGTTTGTTTTGCCAAGTGACTGACTCAAGAATTCTCTGCAAGGGGTTTATTCAGCTCCGTACCTGAGATCTAGGATGGTTGAGGGATAGTATCTCTCGTCTGAGGTCTCGATATTCCAAGCTGCCTGCGAGGGCTGCTCGGAAGCGCCGGAGCTGGATTTCTCGGCAGGAGAAAGCAGCGTCTCGTTCTCAGCGCGTCAGGAAGGCGGGGCAGCGCCAGTGGGCTTCGCTCTCTGCTGGGCTTCGGCAAGTCTCGCTGCTCCGATCTCGTCACCACCGCGTGTGTTTGCTTAAGGCAATATCGGTAATATTTATACCTGTAAGGTGCCGAGATTGACGTAAGGATGGACATAGATACGTCAATAAGGATGTCATACGAGCTGGTCGTTAGCACATTCTTTTACTGAAGTTCTCGGGGAAATCAAAACAATGGCCGCAGGGTTTTTCCCAGGTTGTCATAGGTTTGATTTGTTTTGAGAACTCCGTATGCCTTATCAGGGGCTGGAGGAATATTGCTTTGCCTAATTAGATGGCAAGCGTTATGACCTAATCAGATAACGCGCTCCTGTGCCGTGGTCTGGCGTAATCAGATAACGGTTTCTGCATCATGGGATGGCTGCTAGTTAACTTGTTAACCAGAATAGGTTCAGGAATAGGGGGATCGATACAGAATCTATAGGAACACATCACAATTTCATCAATCCAGTAAGCTAGGACCTATCCAATACATTCCTCATATTCATTTTGGAGAGCCTGATTACTATGGTACTCGGAAGCCACCTTTTCCCGAAGATTCTGTTCAAGTAGTGAGCATAAATAGACCTGTAGGAGGTAAATTGAGTTCTTACCTGTGTTCTTCTCCCTAACAGCTTGGGCATGCAGAAATTCTATCACCAATAATTATGTACAGAGATTAGAGGCCAGCTTCTTGCCCTGCTTACTTAATTCCAAATTAAACTGACTAATAACCCTCCGGGATGAAAGCTTTCATGACATTCCATACAACATGATGCAAAGCAGAGTCCTGATTCACTGACACAACCTCCTTCAACTGGTCAATCATACAAGTTATGTAAGTGAAATTGGATAAAAGCGCATGTGGGAAGGTAAAACATTGTCCCTCTTTTCTTATAGCTGATAGCACCATTGTTACCAACACTAGGTTATGATCTGATATAATTTTGGGACACATCTCTATTTTAGGATATTGAGTCAGCTGTGGGGCTGTAAAGACCAGGTGTATTATGGAATAATGGTATGAAGGGGAGAAAAGTATGTAAAGCCAGGTTTCCCCAGGTAGAGAGTTCTCCATAAATCCACCAGACCATTAACCTGGAGTATTTTGAGAATTGAGGCCCAAGTTTTAACCATACGGTGGTGGGCCTTATAGTTAGTAGTGTCAATGGAATAGTTAATTGTACAGTTAAAATCACACAGCAGCACAATATCTCGGGACCAATCCAGTAATCCCAGCCTCAGCTGATCAAACAGCCCAAGGTCATCAAAATTAGGGCCATATAATGTACACATAGATATCTTTTACATAAAGACAAGCAGTTGGGCTATCGCCCACAAACCTCTAAAAACAGAGGAAACTTTTAGAGCAGTGCAATCCAGATGACTAGTACGTATTATAGTAACCCCATGAATAGATGCCGTTTGCCTAGTGCAAGTGACAATATTATACCCCAACTGCCTCAGGAGAGAATGATCTTTATAAGTGAGGTGAGTCTCAGTTAAACATAATATTTGGGGTTTATAGGCGGCAATTTCCTCCAAAGCCTATGGGCACCCCAATGTTCGACTAAACCCAGCTACATTCCAACACATTACCCTAAATTGTGTAATGAGACATGATTATCAGCAACAGCCATGATTTCTGCTAAATTCAAGTAATTTTCAAAAATGACATTCATATCAATAGAAGAACAGGAGGTACTGCAGGCTTATTTTTTCAAACTCCCCCCTGAACAACCCACCCTGATGCAAGTCACAAATCCCAACAACAGCACCCACAACACCCTTCTCCCCAAAACATCCCACCCTTGGGGCCTGCCAGATAACCATGACAGCCGATAATGTACTCTGCAACCCCAAAGTGCTAATGATTGTATGATTGAAAGACAAACCATCTCATTTAAATAAAACCAATACAGCAGACTTAGAGAGCAGTTCCATAAGTAGACTCCATAATCCAAAAATAAATTATCTACTATCCCTGCCAGTTTCTATGAATCCTTGAGATCTCAATTTCAGAGTGACAAAAAAGTATTTGACCGTCCCTCATAACCTTCAGCCTAGCTGGCTCCTGGAGAAAAGCCTGAGCCCCCACTGCTCTTAGGGTGTCAACCAATTGTCTTAATATCCACCCACAATCCAATGTTTGTTTACATAGATCCAACCTCACAAAAAAGGATAGAGAGTCTACTGAAATCAGGACGATGGATCAGTTTTCAAATAAATTGCTTGTCTCAGTAAACAATGGCCAATGAATATCAAGATAGGCCAAGGTAAAGCTTTGCTACTTTTTGAGCAGTCCTGGTGTAGTGGAAGTTGATGGGCTCATTGGATTTGGGAGCTCTTATCCCAGCCCGATAGTTAATGAAAAGCTCTGGAGGACAGTTGCATAATAAAATTGCCGCAGATTATACACCTCCTTTCCTTCTAGAATCCTAAAGACCCTAAGATTGTTTCACCGCTGGCAGTTCTCCAGGTCTTCAACCTTAAATTGTAACAGAGTGAGGATACCATCATGTTCTCTGGCAATCTTAGTGGAGGCCGTTCCAACCTCTTCCATGTCAGCAATTCTTTGTTATAGGTCTGAGATCTGGGTGGTAACTATTAAAACCACCCCTGCAATAACTGCTAGTGATATTTGCAGTTGTAGGTTGTCTGCTTATGCCTGAGCATAATAATGTGGAACCTTGGATTGCTGAGTCTGCAAAAGTTGTAGTATTCTTTTTTTTAATTTTTTATATTTTATTGTAAACTTAGGGCATCATAAATTCACATAATGTACAGATTGTTCATTATCCAGTGGCACTAGTAACTTCAACATCACTTACATCAGTTCTACCCGTGACAATAGGATAGATCCCATAAACAGTACATTAACTTCGTTGCCCCCTCCCTTTAATCCAACACCTGATCAGTCTCCATGCTTGGTGGTTTGCATATATACCCTCTGAATTTATTCCAGGCTCCTCAAACTCGTCCCCATTTTTTAGGGTATCCTCGATGTAAAAGTTGTAGTATTCTTGCTAGTGTATGCTCAGGAGCCAGAGTGTATACGGGGCCGGTATTTACTGAGTCTACATGACCGACACCACCAGTAAGGGTACTTGTTGAACCTCTGCTGGTTAGCTGTTTGTTCACTCATGAAATATTTTGGCGGCTCTTCAGGGATTGGTAGTCTGTGGGGATCATAGCCTTTCCCCAGGGGCTCGCCCCACTCATTGCAAACTTTGCTATTTTAAGATCAGCCCACGCCCTTGTTCATCTGATCTCGACCCTAACACCAAGAACGTCACTATCCTTAGCATCCTCAGCATCAACTGTCGCTCTTTAACCAAACACCATGCAGAGGTGTTCCATCTCTTCCAAGAGCAATTTCCTGAGCACTTATTTCTAACAGAAACTTGGCTTTCTGATGATTTGGTGGCGATTCCCGCACTGGTCCTGCCTGCTGGGTACGGTATGAGCACCCACAATAGGACCACAGGTCAACTGGGGTATCACCATTAGTTATAAGGCTAACTATACCTGCTGCCTAGCCCCCCTAACAGACAATTGTATGTTCTCTGGGCTCTTGATCTATCACCCTCCCGTTCCATTGGCTGCTTTCAGAGAAGCACTAGCCAATACTATTTCCTGATTGGCCCTTAAGGCACCCAATTTTAACATTGTGGGGGACCTAAATCTCCATTTAGAACTGCAGGAGACTTTGGATATCCCTGCCTTCATGGCTGCCAATATGGAGGAGGCCCTACCACATTTTCAGAGGTAGAGTACCCAGATCCTAGACTTACACATTCCATTGAAACTTGCCTACTCAAAAATGCCCGGCCCAATGGTTGGTTTAATGAATCTTTGACCTTAGCCAGGAAAAACTGTAAAGTCTTTGAACGTGCCTGAAGGCGATCCTGTGACCCGCTGGCTAAAATAGAGTATAGCGTGGCGATCAAGGCGTACCATAAATTGGTCCATAAGACTAGGGCTGCACACTATGCCAACCAGATAACCGCGAGCAACAACCCCACTCAACGTTCTTCTCTCTGCTAAAGGACCTGGTAAAGCCCTCTGTTGCCAATGCCAGTGTTATATCCTCGAATCTGTAATGTGAAGCACTGGCCAAATTCTTCTTGTGGAAGGTTGAGCGTATTTACAGTAGCTTCCATGCAGGGAACAGTCTTTGAGGTACAGACTAACGTGTATCAGCAGGTACCGAGCCCCACTCGCTGGCAGTGTGTCCCCCGATCACTTACCAAGCCATGGAAGCCCTGTTTACTAAGGTAAAATTGGGATCTCCAGCAGATCCTATGAAACCCGATACCTTCCGGAAATACCAGCAGTGTCTTCTGCTGGAGTGCTTGGAGTTAATAAATCTCTGCCTGTCCTCAGCGGTGGTTCCTAAGCCTTGGAAGCATGCCAAGGTGGTCCCTCTACTAAAAAAACTTCATTAGATGTCTCGAAGCAGGAGAACTTCCATCCCATCTTGCGGCTCCCGTTCTTGTTCAAGATCTCAGAATCAAATTATAAATCTCTTTTAACATCCTACCTGGAAGTTAACTCGATACTGGACATCTCTCAGAATGAGGTTCAGCCTCATCATAGCACTGAGTCAGCTTTTTTAGCAGTCACGGAACAACTACAGACCTCCTTGGACGCCGGCAGAACCCCAGCATTAATTTTGCTGGATCTAAGTGCGGCTTTGACACGGTCTCCCATGAGATCTTGCTTCGCCGTTTGGAGGAGATCGGTGTCAAGGGGTTGGCTCTCTCTTGGTTGTCATCTTTCCTGGAGGATCAGACCTTTGAAGTTTTGGCCCCTCCCTTCCACTCCTGTACTCACCTACTGTTCTGTGATGTGCCCCAGGGTTTACCTCTCAGCCCAACCTTATTTAATATCTTTGTGAGGCCACTGGCTCTGCTGGCCAAAACCCAAGGCATCTCCCTGGTGTCATATGTGGACAACACTCAGCTGGTGTTTGCCCTTTCTAACAATCCCAGCCAGGATAGGGTGAAATTTTGACAAGACTTGACAGCGATTTCAGAGTGGATGGCTGCTAACTATCTGCAGCTTCATTCGTCCAAATCCGAGATCCTTCTGGTCGGCAGAGATCATAAACACCACAGGGAGAAAGGGTTATAGGGATATTTAAAGACCTGCCCAGGTTCACGTCCCCTACCACTCAATTATAATAAACAGAAAAACAGAAAAAAACGGGGGTCTAAAAAGCCACTAATGTAGCTCGCTGTCTTCGACTCCTCACTGAGTGAATCAGGACACAAGTTACCTAAAAGCCTAAAAGCCGTGGTATTTGTTTCCCTACTGGCTGAAACATGTTGGCCCTTTTGCAGTTATTTGCTGAAACTGCTTTTTGCACTTTTCTGTTTTTAATCAGGGGTTGAGTTGATATCCTAATAAAAAGTGCTTTTTTACGCCTCTTCACCCTATTTTACTCACCACTTTTTTGTGTTTTTGCACTGCAGTGAGTTCCCTTATGATCTACTACTTATAGTCTAAAGTGATTGTGGGTCTGATACAATTCAGGCTAATATCGTGGGTATGGCAACAAGTCTCTATGATCAAAAGCCATACCATCCCGATAGATGGATGACCAAATGAGAGGATTGATCATTGCGATATATGATGGGAATCCATTTAGTTGTATTTGGATCTCACTGGTAATCACTTGTTTTTGCTCCTTTTCCTGCTTTTTCTGTCCTTGTAGGCTTTTATGTAACTTGTGTCCTGACTCACTCAATGAGGAGTCAAAGCCAGCGAGTTACATTAGTGGCTTTATAGACCCCCGTTTTTTTTTTTCGGTCGGTAGAGATCGCCATCTCTGGGACAAGGAATGGTGTTCCCCTGCTATCGGAGTTCCCCCGCACCCAAGCCAGTGGTGAAAAATCTCGACATAATGATGGACAGTGATCTCACTTTTGAGACCAATGCCAAATCAGTAGCAGGGAAATGCTTCGGGCTACTATGGGGGCTGAAATCTATACTGGGCCTATTTGACTCTAAAACTCACCAATTGATCATTCAATCCTCTGTCCATGCCAGACTAGATTATTGTAATGTGCTTTTCTTGGGAGTTAATAAATCCAATATCAAAAGGCTGCAGCGCGTTCAGATCGCAGCTGCTCGCGCAATTTTCACTCTCCCTAAATACTGTTGTGTCTCCAGTCTCCTTCTCCGGCTTCACTGGCTTCCTTTTGAGCAGGTAGAGCGCTTTAAAACGCTGTGCATTGGTCACAGACTTTTGGCAGACAGTGGCCACAGAATCCTGAGAGATGTATGCTCCCAATATGCCCCTACCCGCCTGCTACGCTCGGCAGACCTGCTTCTGGCCAGAGATCCCCGGATACAAAGGGCCAGGGTGGGCGTGCGCTCTTTCATGCTGTGAGCCCCTGCTCTCTGGAACTCCCTCCCAATTCACATTCATAGTATCTTGGACCACCATATTTACAGAAGGTTGGTAAAGACATGGCTATTTACACAATGCTAATTTTTCTTTGTTCGTAGTCTCACTTGGTTGTTTTAGCACTGGGATGCCCAGTTTCTGGGGCAGCCATGCGCTCTGTAAATAAATACTTTAACATTAATATTAACATTAAGGGAGGTTCGAAGTTGTTCATTCTACTAGGGCATAAACGGATATTGTCAGGTCTGCTCAGGACATTCAGATAGCTGAGCTGAATCAGCCAGGCTATCACCAGCATTACTACCCATTCCCGTGGGTATCAAGCTCTTTTTTGCATTAGGGACAACTTAATTCCTTAGGTGATTCACTTTTAAAGGAGCTTCAGCTGGCTATCTTTTAGAGGCTTCATCTTCTGTTTGGAAGTGGTTTTGCCACTATCATCACCTTTAAGAGCACTGCTACCTCCTCCCTTTCTTCTGTTCCAAGAACCATCCAATATAGATTTAGGGAGTACCAGTCCTTATATCGAATACTGTACATTCCAACAAGATACCTTGAGGGTTGTTATCTGATAGGGGCAGGATTACCCTTTCCCCATATGAGAGAAGCACATGCCTCCATTTCACCATTGTTATTAGCGGAGGAAGCAGAATTGCATAGATCAGGCAACCAGAACCTTCAAGCCCCTTGTCCACCTCCATTAAAGCATGTATGGCTAATCTACTGGACCCAGCCCAATCAGCTCTATCTGTAGACATAGCCTGGGAAGTGCCCACTACATCAGCAACTGTCTCAATGTGTCCTGTAGGCAACACACAGCCGAATATTGAGAACAATGTTATCTTGCAGAATCGTATTTGTTTTGTTAGCTGTTGATACATAGTTGTAGTCGGAGGTTTCAGCTGCGGAGAGATTGGAAGGAGCAGGTTTGCTCCCCTGGAAAGCCTCAAGCAGATTGACAGGGTCAGGCAAAGTCTCCTCCGCAAGCACTCCCTGTTCCAGTCAATCATGAGAGAGCATGGTGCCCCTGCTCTCAGATGCCAGGAGTTTGGAAACAGCCTGCCCTTTTATCAACTGCATACCCATCTCACTCCGTGTACTCTGGCCAGCAGGCTGTATTGCGCTATTCGTGGGTCACCATTTGTGGCCTCCAATGGACGAGCCTACCCTCACAGGCTTGACAGGGGAATTACAGCGTTACATGCTGATGGTTGGAGCTGAATCCTCCAGGGGAAATCTGGTCACTGGCATGTTATAATCACAAGGATCAGCTTCATCAGCTACGGTAAGTATCAGCCAGCCAGGAGTTTTCAGCTAAAGGTGGGCTAGTTGCTGGTGTTATGTTATGCTATTTTAGCTTGTAATGTGCATGATTCACCCCGGAAGAGGTATATCAGTGCAGCATTTAACTTAGGCAAGGAAGGCAACACGAGTGTAGAAACAGACGTTTTCTGAATTTAAGGTGATCTGTGCATTTCTGTAAGTGTAGTTTGTTCCAGTACCAGGGGGACAAGTAGAAAAAATATCTTTCTTGATTCGAGGAGTAGTGAGAAAGGATTTGTCTGTGGACCTTAAGAGTATGCCAGGCCGTTAAGGTGTGAGTTTCGTGGCAAGATAACTTGGCCTATGCCGTTTAGTGAATTATGAGTTATAAAGCAGCTCTTGAAAATTATTGCTTTAGCACACTGGGAGCCAGTGACGTAAGTGAAAAGGGGTGTAGAGGCTACCCTGGAAGGGACATTTTGGAGGAGGCGAAGCACTGTATTTTAGACCACTTGAAGTTTGACAAGTAGTGACTCATTGAAAGCAGCCTGTAGGGTGTTACAGTAGTCCAGGTGGCTGATAACCAATGCATGGCCCAAAGTTTTGCACACAGAAAGTGGAAGTGAAGGAAAAACTCCAGTGACAGGTGGTGGGAGAGAGGAGATCACATTTGCGGCTGCATCAGCATAGAAAGACTATTAAGTTAGTTAAAGATGAATATGGTGTTTTGCATTCCGATCAACTAGTTATTGGTAAGCTATTTACTGACTTCTATAGAAATTTGCTCCTGCTGCTCTAGTTAATGAACATCTCATTGATGAATATATACAGAGCAAGATGAGAGGCAAAAATTAGAAGAAGATTAACTATTAGCAAACTTAAATTAGCAATTGGGAGGTGGCATTGCCTGCATCTTCCGCAATTCTCTCTCAGCCAAACAATCCCCATCTGCCAATCTCTCCTCCTGCAAATACCTCTGCATAGATATCTCCAGCACTCTCAAACCTTTATGCAGCCTCCCAATCTGCTACCACCCCCCTGGTGATAATCTCCTTCTAATCGAACAGGTTATGGAAACCATCTCCTCCAACCTTGCCAGACACTCCACCCAGATCTTCCTTGGTGAGTTCAACCTCCATTGGAACGACCCACACGATCAGGCTGTCACAACACTCAAAAATATTCTTATTGAAATGTCTCTTACCCAATTCTGTGACACCCCCACCCACAAATTAGGCTCGACACTTGATCTCATCATCTCCAACCAAAATTCAATACAACTCGAACCCATTCTCCCCTGTGACTGGTCTGACCATCATTGTATCAACTTCCTGATAACTGAAAGCTGGAACCACAAATCTGATCAACCACTCAATCCTAAACAATGGAAAAGACTGCTCTACACAACAAGCGTTAATGAGCTCATAGAATGATGCAATCTCTCCCTTTCCCCGCCCTCTAACATGATTGACGTGCATGACCTTACTGACCATTATAACAACACCATACTTTCTGCCTTGAATTATACGACTCCCCTCAACTAAAAAGAATTCGCATTAAAGACTTCGAATCATGGTTGAATGACAGACTTAATGCTGACAGACGCAGTCTTGGACTAGCTGAACGCAAGTGTAGATCCTCTCACTCCACAGATCTACTAAATTCTCTTAGATCACAAAGAAGTAGATACAACAAATTCATAAGATCTACGAAATTCAACGTCTTTAAACATCAACTGGACAATGCCAAAAACCGCCCGAAACGACTTTTTGAGCTCATCAAATCTCAATCCAATAACACTGCTACCCAATCTCAGCTCACAGTTTGCACGCAACCAAACTGTGATGTGAAGGCTGAATTCTTCCTGGAAAAGACTAACAAAATTGAATCAGACCTTTGGTCTGCTGTGCTCACTCTCGCGTCCCCTCCTGTCGACCCTGTCTCCACTCTCCTGCCCCGTATCAGGTCCTCTCACTCAAGAACGATGCCTCATGGAGTCATTTCACTCCCATCAATGACATTTCCATCCACAACATTCTCTCCACCCTTAAACCTTCAAACCACTTCAATGACCCCCTCCCCCCAACTTCTTTAAAGAAATGATAGATTCACTTGCGCCACTCTGGTCCAAAATAATCAATGCCTCACTTCTTCAAGGTAAGATCCCGGACTCCTTGAAGGCGGGCCTGTTGCTCCCTATTCTTAAAAAACCCTCGGCTGACCCAGATGACCTGAACAACTACCATCCAATCACAAACATTCCGACCCTGGCGAAACTTCTGGAGAAATGTGTTCATGAACAACTCCGCAAACACATTGAGCAATTCAAGCTTCTTGACTTATTCCAATCAGGTATCCGAAGTGGCCACAGAACTGAAACGGCCATCACTCACATCAGAGTTGACGCCCTCACTTTACTCGACCAAAATGAAACCTGCCTTTTAATTCTGCTCGATCTCTCATCTGCTTTTGATACTGGCAAATATGACAATCTTCTTTACCTACTAGAACGCAGAATAGGATTCTCTGGTACGGTCCTGAAATGGTTCGCATCTTTCCTTGACACCAGAACCCAGAGAGTCAAATCCAACCAATCTCTCTCCAACCCGAGTCCTTGCACACTTGGCGTCCCCCAAGGATCCTCACTCTCCCCCACCCTCTTCAACCACTTCCTGGAACCTCTGACTGTAATTCTTAAAACCTCCAACATACAATATCACATGTATGCTGATGACACCCAACTTTACATGAAAATCTCTTCCCCCAAGGACATCATATCGCTCGATGGAACCCTTCTCAAAAACCTCAACTGACTTACTTCCAACCACCTCAAATTAAACGCCCTCAAGACGGAATTTCTCCTCATAGCACCGCTAAACAATCCCCTACTGTGCTGCAATCTCTTTGTAACCTCACTGCCCTCAACTGCAATCCTCACATTGTTGACTGCACGTAATCTCTGGGAGTTGTGCTAGACAAAAACCTAAACATGCTGAGCCACATCAGATCTTCGACCAAAGGAGCGAACTTTCAACTCTGCATCCTAAGAAAACTCAAACCATTCCTTCCACATGATGATGTTAAAGCAGCTGTAATAGCATTGGTCATCTCCAGGCTAGAATACGGTAGTGCCACTCTTTGCGGTTGCCGAAACTCAGTCTAGCTCCCATCAGAGCCTCTCTTAATGCTGCTACTAGACTCATCACGGGCTGTAAGAAGACCAATCACATTTCACCGGACCTGAAATTGCTCAACTGGCTTCCCTTTGAAGCTAGGATACAATTAAAGATTGCATGTATGACCCATAAAGCACTACACATCAACACCCCACTCTACCTGACTAACACGCTTGAGCTATCTGGTGGTTCCAGGTCCACAAGGAGCTCAGGCACTCTGCTGCTCAAGCCCAAGAGATGTAATAAGCTTAAAACCTACAACCGCTCATTCTCTGGTATTGCACAGAGAATCTGGAACTCCCTTCCAGTGGAAACAAGACTGATTCCTTCTACCCTTGCCTTCAAAATGGAAGTCAAATCTCTACTACTGAACAAACTCCTCTAATGAACAATGCGCTGATCTTGATGCTATGCTCCGACTCCATACAAATGACTGTTTTTTTAATTTATTTTTTGTTTATTTACTTTTATTTTATTTTATTTTCTTTTATCTGATTTGCTCTTGATGTATATTGCCCTAATTGTCTCGCTCGCTACCTAATTCTATGTGAAGCGCTCCGATGCCCACCTGGGTCATGTTCGGGCTATACAAAACTTTAAATAAATAAATAAATACAATTCATTCCCTTCCTTCAGGAAAGGCAGCTGGGGATGATACTATCCCCTTGGAGTTCTACAAGGTATTCAGTAAAGCACGACTCCCTTTATTTATGACTCTGATTTTGCATATTGATTGTGGGGGGCGATGCTCCTGAGTTCGGGAATACCACTAATGTTAATTTTCTTTAAAAAGGATAGACCCTCAGATAAGAGAGAATACTGGCCCATTTCTCTGATCAATTCAGATGAAAAAATATTTGCTAAAGTTCTTGCTGCTCGACTGGCCCCTCTGGTCCAGTATATTGTCTCCCCTCAACAGCATGGATTTGTTCCTGGCAGATACGCTTCCTGTCATATGAACACAGCTGTGACTGTGCTCAATGTGGCTAGAACTTTCGATAGCAACGTGTGTATGATATTACTGGACCCTGAGAAGGCCCTTGACCAGGTTGTATGGTATTTTCTTTAGTCAGTTCTGTCAGCTTTCAGGATTGGCAGTAGGTTCCTCTTCTGGCTATAGCTCACCCTCATTTCGTATCTGTAGGGCTGCCCATTGTCTCCTCTACTGTTCTCCCTCTACATTGAACCACATCTCCGACTACTTATTCACAATACTTTGATTCAGCCAATAGTATCTAACGAGGTAGAACTGAAAATCAGTGCCTACGCAGATGATGTCACAATCTATTCATCTAGTCCTGCGGTACAAATTTCGGTTGAAGCAGAAAGGTGAGAGAGCGCAAACTGACCTAAATGTATGAGTACATCACACTTACCTGTAGTAAGCACAATTCATGAGGAGAAATGCCATGAGTGCTAATAGTATCTGAAATTATATTCTGATTGTATAGCTAATGTAGAGATTTAAGTAGAAGTGGAACTAATACAGAAATGTGTGACACTATATGATTTTATTAGATGTGATTATTTCTGAATCCATGTCGTGTAGCTGTTAAAATGTAAGATGGTATGTGGTTAAACGCAGAATGTGGTAGGCCTCAGGGCCAGAGCTAAAAGGGAAGGTGTTTCTTTTCACGACATAGATTGTACTAATGTTTTGGTCATTGCATTAATGGGCCATGATTTATAGATGTGTTTACTGAATAATAGAATAAGAGTATTAACATGCTTTAATTAATGAAGAAGTTGAATGCTATAATTATTATGAGAAATGCTGTAGGCCTGAAATGTTTTAACATTGATTTACACGTACATGTCTGGGCCAAGAAATGTTGCGAACCTTTTTGGAAGTCTATGAGAGTTGGGATCTTGGCTGCAGATGTCTGTCTGCAAGAGAAAAGGGGGAATCCAATTATAAATAAAATGAATAGAGGTCTGTTCAGTAGACGGCCCAGACATGGAGGAGGGTTCCGGAATGTTTAAGGGGTATCAGCGGGCCGGAGAAGAGTCTGAGAAGCAAGGTCAACTCCAACGTATGAGGCCCAACACAAAGCAGCATGGAAAAAGCCAGAAGCTACACCACGTGAGGGGCGTCTCGCGAGGGGCGTCTCAAATGTTGTTGACTGTTTTGTATTAGGGACAGTACCCCTGGGTGGAGTTAGAGCAGATACCTGAGGACCCTTTAGAGAGCGGATGGGTAGGCAGAGAGGGGTCATGACTGGAGAACTATAGGTTTTCACCAAGAGACTTAGAGTGAGTGACTTCCCTTGGGGGTCATTCACTGCTGACACCTTTGTTAGGTTGGGATTTGGTTAAGTAGGGATACCATCTAGAGCAGGGTAGGGACAGCCTAACCTGTGTGTTTTCCTCCAACTTAAATGAAGGAGAGATATGCGTCAATGCTGATAGCTTTATTATTCTTAGAACTTGTGTTAGTAATTTCCGTTGCTCGTCTGAGGGCTTTCAGAGAGCACATGTATGTAGTTGGACCTGTGTATCTCGTGAATCTCATTCTGAGATGCCTGTATTTGCAGCTTATCCTATCCTTACAATAAACTTTTGAAAGCTAGAAGTTGTTTGTGATCTTTTGGAGCGGGGTCCTTTATTGGGTGAACTAGTTTGGTAACAGGGGCACTTTCTTCCTCAAAGACAGGCAACAAAGGTTCAGTCGACCAGATCGAGGTTTGGATCAATAGTGATAAGGTATCGATCAAAATCTCGCCCTTCCAGTTGGTAGCAGAGGATGGTTGCCTTCTTGAGGACGGTGACCTAGGCCAGGTTAGCTTACCCCAAGGCCCCTAGAGATCGATGATCGGAAGAACCGCCCGCTGAAGAAGATCCGGATGACGTGAGACAGAAAAAGCAGCAGTATCGGTCGAGAGTGAGTATAAAGGGTCATGCGTGTTAGATTGCGGTGTTTTTGTATTGTATCTATGTTGTAATGTCTGGCGGAGTTGAATGTCTGTAGAGTGACTGTGGAACAGGTTGTGAGCGCGCGCAACCGGTGGAAATCTTAAGTTCAAGGAGAGCTTAAGTGGTTCGGGTGTATCGGACACCCAGAGTAATTGTCAAATAGTGTGAAGGGGGTCATGAGGTACCATTGATCACCCGAAAGACCGAGATAGGGGGAACGTAAGAGTGAGTGCGTGAGTAACGGACGCTGGTCGGAAGTTACTGTGTGTGTAAGCAACCTATCAGAGAGACGATAGACATTTCGTCAGTTGTGTTGACAATTACATATAGACTGTGGACGTACAGTCGAGGGAAGTGACCGCTTGGTCGGAAGTAGTCATTTTTCGGTGTATGAATGGGACGCATGCATGACCGGGAGACGAGTTGAGAAAGGAGGGGTGCTGCTGCGAAGCGGAGAAAAGTGACGTCAGGAAGTGTCGCGCAGTGATTGGCTGACCGGAGAAAGACCGCGCTGTGATAGGCCAGCCAGCAAAGACGTCAGAAAGTGTCGCGACGTGATTGGCCGACCGGAGAAAGACCGCGCTGCGATAGGCCAAGTTAGCAAAGCCGCGACAGGATTGGTGGATTGTCATTAGGAAGTAAACAGAGTAGCGAGGCTGGATATTGTGCGCATAATTATGAAGTGTTTTAAATGGCTGAGAGCGGTGTTTAAAAAAGAGAAGCGGGGATCGTATGAAGGGGAAGAAGCCCCGCCGGAGGGTACGCCGGCTCGTTACATGGCAGTGAATGTTGGGTTGCATACGATCCTTTGGATATCAGAGTGGAGTAAGATTACGGAAGGAAATGAGGAACTGACGTTCCCGAAGTACGGGACGTTCAGATTAGAGGTGTTACATCGATTAAAATCAGTCATGACCTCAATGAGACCCTTGCCTAGACCGACCCAGTTTGAAGCTCTTGATGCATGGATTAGGGCAGCGCATGAAAAGAATATGAACAGACGACAAGAAAGGGTGAAACGATCGGTAAGGGCAGTGCAGGATGCCAGGTGGGATGCGGATGCTAAAAGATGGAGAGTGCATAACATGGAAGTAAATAAACTGTACCCAGTGTTAGAGGTGCCCGGAAATAAAAGCCCCCTAGAAGAAGATGATGAGAGCGAAACAGAGGATAGCCTGATAAACAGATTATTGACAGACAGGCCACCCCCGTATAATAGAGCAGGGGGAGAGGTCGAGCATAGAGAAGGAGAAGAGGGGGGCAATGCAGGAGAGCATGGACCGCTTCCCAGTTCAGAGTGGGATCCTGAGGCAAAGAAAGAGCTGTCCCAGCCTAGTCAGGTGCAACAGGTAGTCGGGAGGTTTGTGGTACAAAGAGCGCCGGAAACGGAGAGCGCCACATCCTACGCATTACCAGATGCACTACAGGTACCTGTTACCATAGGTCCTATAATATCGATATATGACCAAGAGAGAGCAAGAGGGGAAGAACGGGTACGGAAGGACAGAGAAAGAGCAGGGACGGCAAGGAGGAACGATACGATTAATTCCCCAAGTCAGATGCCGATACCAAGAGAGTGGAGCACCCCGATGCACACAGCAGGGGACCCAGGAGGGGATCCTGGGGGCCCTAGATGGCCAGTGGATCTGAGGGGATCTGGACGAAAATCCTTTCAAGAGCTAAATGAGTACATGAAGAAGTGGGATGAGGCAGTGGAGGCTCACAAGAGCATCATAGCTGCAGAAGCTGAAAGGGAAAGTCAGGACAGCAGAGCTCGGACTCACTGCGGGGCTGGGGAGAGCAGCCCGGAGTGGGACTGTAGAGAGAGAGATAGTAGGGGAGTCACCCATTGGGCCCGGAGTGGAGGTAGAACAGACCTGGAAAACGGGGGCCCCGGGAATGGGAGGGTGGCGCGCCCAATACTCAGTGAAGAGGAGAGAAGAGCGCAAGAGTACAGAAACAGCTTTAAGTGTCCACACTGTGTGCCCGGCACCAGAGAACTGAATGGGAGCTGTGAGAGGTCGCACCATAGTCCCTGTGATGACGGAAATGAGCGCAGCCCAGGGAATATGGGGAACCAGGAAGGATCGTATCGGATACTGAGCGATACTAGGCAAAGGGAGGGTAGCGACCAGAGGGAAAATAACAGAGAGGCGTACGGTGAAAGGAGAGAAGAAGAAGAGAGTGGGCAGAGCAAGAGTGGGGGTAACAGGCCCGTGTTCCATCACCTTCCAAGATCGGATGGCCGAGCATGGGACCTGGAGAGATGGGAGCAAGGGAAGGCACTCATTAACTCTCCCGAGCCCAAACGTAGAGCTCGAAGTTGGGATGGTAGGGAGACTAGTGAGCCCCCTTCGAAAGACATATTGCGAGCTGAGATAAAAGCCAAGAGACTCGATGTCGCCAGCTTGAGGTCAGACCTGGATGACATGATAGATGGTACCCTGCCTTTAGAAAGAATGGAAATGTATGAGCAAGATGAAATACTGTATATGGCAAAGGACATCACTCGAAAAGCGAGAGCAATCCATGAGAAGTTAGTCGAACTAGCAGGCAAATATATGGTGGACCTGTCAAGAACCAAAGCATTACAGGGTAACCACAGGCTACATTACACAGATCGAGACCTAGATGAGAGGAGAACGATTGGGCTGAAAACGCACATAAGGGAACTGATCACTGGAATAAGGACATGGAGGGCACTAGATAAGTGGGAAGAGAGGTGGTCCAAGAAAGGGACCGGCAGGAGAAGCACGCTTGGTATGACACCAGGAGGACTGCAGGGAATAGAAGCATACCCTTTGCGTGAAGTCGCAAATGGGAACTATGTGCATGTCCCTTGGAGTAGGGGAGATTTAGCTGCTTTTACCACCTCCTTCCCCAAATTGCGGGAAAACCCAGTGGAGTGGTACAAGCAAGTCGAGAGATTTGTAAAAATCTCAAAGGTCCTATGGATAGATCTGAACACGCTGTTTGACATTGTAGTACCAGGAGATCTGTGGACAGCATGCAAGGTTAGCGCTGAGTGGCCCACAACGGAGCCAGAGAGAGATGCTAAGACTAATGGGCCGTCCGAGATTGTGATGGCAAAATTCGAGAGAGTGATGACTTGGCTGAAAGAGAAAGTGCCAATGCAAGACATAGATTGGGTCAGAATAGACCGAACCAGACAGGAACCTAAAGAGACAGTCCACGAATATTACGAGAGATTGCTGAAGGCGTTTAAACAGTATAGCGGCTTGGATGTAATGGATCCAAAAGACATAGGGCAATTCGTGTCCAAGTTCGTCCTGGGACTGAGACCGGATATTAGTTTAATGATTCAGCAACACTCGATTTGTTGGCAAAGTAAACCCCTAGACGAAATACTGAGGTATGCCAGGTACTGCTGTGATGAGATAGACTCCAAGGCTAAGAAACTAAAAGAAAAGTTGATGGTGGTACAGATGCAGGCAGCAGGAAAGGGGGGACAGCAGCAACAGCAGCAAGGAACAGGTACAGGAGGAAAGAAGCAGTACAGTCAGAACAAGGGCAATGAGGAGAGTTCCACCTTTAGACCCAGATTAGACATAGCTGCCTTGAAGAAAACGACTAGGTGCCACCAGTGTAACGAGGTGGGGCATTGGAAACGCGAGTGTCCCTACAATGTAGAGATAGGAGAACAAGAGATAGAGGAGGAAGAGGTCCAGAGCGCGCCTACAAGAGGGGTGACGCCATACCAGGGAAAGGTGCTCAAAGGGGGGGGGGCTCCTCCCCGAGCCCAGTTCCCGCAACCTCCTCGAGTAGGGACTATGGGTAAGACCTATAGACAGATGCCCCTGTTTGTAGAAGGAGAAGAGTGCTATTATGTGGACCCATTAACCGGACAGAGAGTGGAAAGAGAAGACTGCACCCTCGGGGCAGCCTTGGAGGTGGATCAGAGGGGACCCTATGTCGAAGCGGAAGTAGCAGGGTGCCCTACGACATTTCTGGTGGACACAGGAGCCACTAGATCCACGATCAGATCAGCTGCAGTTCCAGACCTGCCCATGTCTGGAGAGACCATACAAGTGGTAGGGGTCGCAAACAGGAGAATAACCAGCCAATTGACAGAACCGGTACAGGTGAAAATAGGGAAGTACAGCGATGAGCACCAGTTTGTGGTTTGCGATTCAAGTCCTGTGTGTCTGCTAGGGAGAGACCTGTTGTGTAAATTGAATTGTACTATATACTGTACACCTCAGGGAGTGGAGGTATTGACCAATGATGATGACGCAGATTTCAAAGTTGCAAACTCAAGAATATGCGTGGAGCTGTACCCTACTTTGACAGTAGATGAGCTCCCCTGGGACTTGAGAGAGACAGTGGCACCAGAAGTATGGGATTTCACTGGGGAAGAGATAGGATTGGTCAAAGGGGTGGACCCAGTGAAAATTGTAGTGAAACCGCATGCTGAGTTCCCAAGAACACCCCAATATAAATTGACTCCAGAAACGATTGCAGGCATAAAACCCGTGATCGAGTCCATGATTAAACAGGGAATACTGAAAGAAATCGTGGGTAGTCCATGCAACTCCCCGATTATGGGTCTGCAGAAACCAAATGGGAAATTTCGGATAGTACAGGACCTTCGAAAGATTAATAACATAGTCGTTTCGTGTTGTCCAGTGGTACCGAATCCATCAGTGATACTGTTTCAGATTCCATTCCAAGCTGAGTGGTTCACTGTGATTGATCTTTGTCAGGCTTTCTTTTCGATCCCTCTGGACGAAGAAAGCCATTTTCTTTTCGCATTTAAGCTGGAAGGTCGCGTCCTAACATGGTGTCGCATTCCTCAGGGGTATACAGAGAGCCCATCGATCTTTAACCAGCTTTTGAAGAAAAATCTTGAAAGTCTAGTGCTGCCCCAGAAGTCAGTTCTGGTCCAGTACATAGACGACCTCCTCGTGGCGTCAGAAACAGAAGAAGCTTGCAGGGAGGACTCTATTGCTTTGTTAAATCACCTAGCTGCCAATGGGCACAAGGTGTCCCCGGGAAAGTTGCAGTACTGCCTGACAGAAGTGCAGTACTTGGGACACAGAATAGAGAAAGGCAAACGGAAGGTGTCACCAGACAGGATAGAGGCGATCATGAAAATGAATGCGCCTAAGACACAGAGAGAGGTCAGGATGTTCCTAGGGATGGTGGGTTATTGCCGACAGTGGATCGCGAACTTTTCACTGAAAGCAAAGCCCTTGCAAAAACTGACGCACAAGGAGGTGAGCGATCCGGTACCATGGGACAAAGACTGTTTGATGGCATTCCTACAGCTGCGAGAGGACCTGTGTCGTGCTCCGGCATTGGGAATGCCTGATTACAATAAACCATTTTTGCTTTACTGTTGTGAGAGAGAAGGTTGCGCGTTGTCTGTGTTAGTCCAAATCCATGGGAATGCCCGTAGACCAGTTGCTTATTTCTCGGCTACTTTAGACCCAGTAGCCGCAGCGTTGCCCGGATGTCTCAAATCCGTTGCTGCAACGGGTGTCAGCATTGAAAGATGTGAAAATATCGTCATGGGGCACCCGTTAGAGGTGTGCGTGCCCCATTCTGTTGAACTGTTGATGACCAGGACCAAAACACAGCATCTGACCAACAGCAGGCTCACGCGCTATGAGCAAGTTATTCTTGCTGCAGAGAATGTGACCCTCAAGAGATGCTCTGTTTTGAACCCTGCCACCTTGATGCCACTCCCAAATGATATCGAGGATGATGATGAATGTACAGACCATGACTGCCTCGATGTGACTGAACTATGCACCAAACCCAGACCCGACATCGTAGATGAGCCACTGACCGACCCAGACGAAATTTTCTTTGTCGATGGCTCATGTGTAAGAGACGAAGTTGGGCAGTTGAGAGCAGCTTATGCTGTTTGTACGATTACTGGAGTTGTGGAAGCTGGGTGCCTGGAAGGAGTACACTCCGCTCAGGTAGCCGAGATTATTGCCTTGACACGTGCTTGCTTGGCAAGCAATCAAATTCGAGTCACCATATACACCGACAGCCAATATGGTTATGGGGTGGTTCATGATTACGGGCAGTTATGGTCTCAAAGAGGGTTCATGACCTCTTCAGGCTCTCCCATTCGCAATGGAGAGTTTGTGCGCCTGTTGTTAGAGGCGTTGCAATGCCCAGCAGGTATCGCAGTTGTAAAGTGCACCGCACATACCAGAAATGAGGACTTCGTTTCGAAAGGCAATAGATATGCTGATGAAGTTGCGCGGTATTGCGCGGAACAAGGGTACTCTTTCACAGAGGTGGAAGTGGGTGGAATAAATGTAAGAACTGAATTAGCCATGATATTGGAAACTGTTGATACTTGGGATGAACTGTCAAACATGCAAGAAAATGCTCCTGATTTTGAAAAAGAAACATGGGAAAAGGCAGGATGTGTAATGGGTGAGTCCCATTTTTGGGTCTCAGCAGACGGCAGAGCAGTGTTGCCCAATGAGATGGTGAGTCCAATGGCCAGACTCATACATGGTCCCGTACACTTAGGGAGAGATGCTATGCTGAGAGTGTTTAGACAGACTTGGTACAATCCTAAGTTTAGAATAGCAGCAGAAGCAGTGTGCCAGCGTTGTGTGACCTGTCAGCAGCTGAACGTAGGGAAAAGAACACCAGTTGCACTGAGTCACATAGGAAGGTCTGGAGGTCCATTCAATCGAATGCAGATAGATTTCATTGAAATGCCAAGGTGCAACCGCCTCCGCTATGTCCTGGTGGTTGTTTGTGTATTCTCCAGATGGGTTGAGGCATACCCTACACGTAGGTGCGACACCCTCACAGTGGCTAAGTTACTGCTTAGGGAACTCATTCCGCGCTTCGGGGTGCCGGCCTTTTTGGAATCAGATAGGGGAACGCATTTTAACAGCGAGCTTGTGAAGATGATTTGTGCAGCTCTGAATATCGATCAGAAGTTGCATTGCAGTTACCGACCAGAAGCCTCAGGAATTGTGGAGCAGATCAATGGCACGATCAAAGCCCGAATTGCAAAAGTGTGCTCCTCAACGACCCTGAGTTGGCCTGACGCCCTGCCATTGGTCCTCATGAGCCTTCGTAGTACCCCAGACAGAAGAACGGGGTTGTCACCACATGAGGTGTTAATGGGGAGAGCAATGAGGCTGCCATCTGTCCCAACTACTGCACTGTTAAATATCACAGATGATATGATCCTGGATTATTGTAAGGGGCTGTCTGACGCCATTCGTTCTGTGTCCCTTCAGGTGCAGGCTGCCGAGGTTCCATCGTGCCAGGGCCCGTGTCATGACCTGTATCCTGGGGACTGGGTCCTGGTGAAAAAACATGTGAGAAGAAGCTGCTTGGATATTCGTTGGCGTGGGCCCTTCCAGATCATCCTGATCACGAACACGGCTGTGAAGGTGGGAGGCCTGCCCAATTGGATCCACGCGTCACATACGCGAAGGGTTCCAGCACCTCGGGAAGAAACAGCTCCTCTCTCGGATAGACGTCCAGCAGAGGACCGAGAAGCCATAGAGGGGGCTAGCCAAGCTGTAGAGGTGCCAGCGGAAGCAGGGAACGAGTCTGACCAAGCTGAGGACGGTCAGTACAACAGCGAAACAGACGACGCTACAGAAGGAGAAAGTAGCTGGGAGTACGAGTCAGACACTGACAAGTCTGACAGAGAGCGAGAACAGACAAGAAGGAGAAGGAGTAGAAGGGCACGTGGAGAAGCTAATTGGCCGCAAAGAAGGAGCTCTAGCCTGAGGTCAACTCCAGAGGTAACCCTTCCTCCGATATCAGAAGACTCAGACCCGGAAGAAGGTGCTCAGGGCGCTGAAGCACCGGACCGAAGAAGGTCAAGAAGAGTGCGTGTGCCTAACAGAAGATACTCCACACCTGAGTGGACATATCTGGCGACAAATGTCTGTGAAACAGGAGACAGGGAGGATCCGAGCGGTGGTGGTGTCCAGTTCTGAGCCCATCGTCACCGTGGAAATACGACTGTTGGTACCCGGAGTCGAACAAGAAGGGTCACTAACATTCATGCTCCCCAGACCTCCCCGCCTCAGCAAGTTAAAACACATGTTTCTCTCAGAATTGCAATTCCCCGACTTTGGTACAACGATAACAGCACATGAAGAGCACAATCTTCGTTTGGAAATACTGAACTTTGCTATCGAAGCTGCAGGCACAAACCTGATAGTAGACTGTTAAAGGACTTTGTAAATAAAGCGAGCAGAAAAAGAAGATTACCTAGCGCCCAGGAAGCAGAGAATTTTAGGGAACTTCCCTTGAGTTGATGGAGAAGGGCTAGGGTTGTCTTTATTGAACTGTTAAAGGACTTTTGCGAAGAAGGTTGTCAGCTTCCAGTTGTGTGGATTCTAAAGACAAAAGGAGTAAAAAGAGACTGCAAAGGAACGAGAAGAAAAGAACTTTTTGCCAAGATAAGAGAGAGCTATATTGTCTGACGAAATGGAAGCCGGCACCCAGAACCGCAGAGCTAAATGTATAATAGGTACACTAATAGTAGGAGTGATAATATTAATAGCTTTAGTGGTAACAATTTCTTATGTAAAGGGACATGAGGAAGAGGCGAAGGTAACTGATGTGAAATCTGTGGAAACGCTTACACCCACTGTTGCTGGTGAGAAAAGGGAAAACATTCAAGAGAAAGCGTTATTAGCTGCAGAAGCCCGCAGGTTACACGTAGATGAGTCCCAAGGAGACTTTAGGTCAAATGCTTATGCTAAACTCTTATATGAATACGTGGATGCCATGGAGGTTAAGGACTGTTACGTCTGCATGCAGTTGCCGGCGTCTGTAGATGAAGGCATTAGATATCATCACCTCCCGCTGACATATGGCATTACATGTAGCTTATTGCTTAGTATATTTTATGAGAGAGATAGTTTTGAATACTATTTCTCCAACTATGATTCAGTGTTGCCAGAAGTCCCAAATTATAAGCAGATGAACAAATGGGACTACTGGAAGAGTGAAGACAGATTGGCCAAGTTCTTCATTCCTTGGATTACCTTAGATACTTCACATGCCCGTAGAAATAACCTGACATGCAAAGTGTCAGAAGTCGAGAAGAAGTTCATAGGGCAGGTGGATGATCGTTATAGGAGACAAAAGATTTTGAAAAAATCAGGACAATGGAAAACAGATTGGACCGAGGAAGAGAAGGCACACAAGAGAAAGGGTAGTAGTGGTCCAATAGCTTTAGATAAGACGCAGAGAGGAAAGCTATGTCTTCACCGAGCCAAAACGTATTATGAAAATGTATACGTGGGAGAAGTCGACTGTGAACATGCTTTCAATATAGAGTACTATACTAAAGATTTCCTGAAGGGAATGCAAGTGATTCCAAATGTGTATTTTGTATGTGGAAGAAATGCCTATGTGAGACTACCTGACAACTGGTATGGATCATGTTACCTAGCAATTGTCTTCCCCAAAATATATCATGCACAAGACTTAGTGATCATTGAGGGCAAGACATCATCGAGGGGAAGGAGAGATGTAGGAGATGCAGAAATGGTTGGAGATGTCTTTGGAGCTATGTTCCCTCTTTTGGGTCTAATCCTTAATGATGTTAAAATTAGACGACTGGCAACAGTCGTCGACAGGTTGTCTGCCAGCACTGCTCAGTCCTTAATGCTGGTAGAAGGAGAGATGCAATCGATAAGGGCTATGGTTCTTCAGAACCGTCTTGCGTTAGATGTCCTACTAGCAAAAGAGGGCGGAGTCTGTAAGGCTTTGAAGGTCCAGGAATGTTGTACTTACATTCCAGACAATTCGAAGCCCCTTGAGAAAGTTATTAGGAACATAACTGATATTCACAAGGAGATCGAAGACTTGAGTAGAGAAAATGTCTGGGAAAAGGTGGGCCACGGAATGAGTGAAGTTGGAGGGTGGATTTCCACCTTAGGCAAAAGCTTTGTGTGGTATATACTAAAACCTATCATCATAATATTGATCTGTGGGATCATAGTATGGGGATTGGTGAGGGTATTCAAATGGTACAGAGCAAGAAGGTCAGAAAGGGCCCAAAGAGAGCAGCTGCAGAGATTGGCTGCCATACAAGATAATCAGTACAGGAGTCTGAGGGCTCTGGAAGCGCAGAGACAAGTTATGCCAGCAATAACTGCAGTTTAAATGTTAGTGATGACCCCGAGAGGTCATCAAAGGGGGGAACTGAGAGAGCGCAAACTGACCTAAATGTATGAGTACATCACACTTACCTGTAGTAAGCACAATTCATGAGGAGAAATGCCATGAGTGCTAATAGTATCTGAAATTATATTCTGATTGTATAGCTAATGTAGAGATTTAAGTAGAAGTGGAACTAATACAGAAATGTGTGACACTATATGATTTTATTAGATGTGATTATTTCTGAATCCATGTCGTGTAGCTGTTAAAATGTAAGATGGTATGTGGTTAAACGCAGAATGTGGTAGGCCTCAGGGCCAGAGCTAAAAGGGAAGGTGTTTCTTTTCACGACATAGATTGTACTAATGTTTTGGTCATTGCATTAATGGGCCATGATTTATAGATGTGTTTACTGAATAATAGAATAAGAGTATTAACATGCTTTAATTAATGAAGAAGTTGAATGCTATAATTATTATGAGAAATGCTGTAGGCCTGAAATGTTTTAACATTGATTTACACGTACATGTCTGGGCCAAGAAATGTTGCGAACCTTTTTGGAAGTCTATGAGAGTTGGGATCTTGGCTGCAGATGTCTGTCTGCAAGAGAAAAGGGGGAATCCAATTATAAATAAAATGAATAGAGGTCTGTTCAGTAGACGGCCCAGACATGGAGGAGGGTTCCGGAATGTTTAAGGGGTATCAGCGGGCCGGAGAAGAGTCTGAGAAGCAAGGTCAACTCCAACGTATGAGGCCCAACACAAAGCAGCATGGAAAAAGCCAGAAGCTACACCACGTGAGGGGCGTCTCGCGAGGGGCGTCTCAAATGTTGTTGACTGTTTTGTATTAGGGACAGTACCCCTGGGTGGAGTTAGAGCAGATACCTGAGGACCCTTTAGAGAGCGGATGGGTAGGCAGAGAGGGGTCATGACTGGAGAACTATAGGTTTTCACCAAGAGACTTAGAGTGAGTGACTTCCCTTGGGGGTCATTCACTGCTGACACCTTTGTTAGGTTGGGATTTGGTTAAGTAGGGATACCATCTAGAGCAGGGTAGGGACAGCCTAACCTGTGTGTTTTCCTCCAACTTAAATGAAGGAGAGATATGCGTCAATGCTGATAGCTTTATTATTCTTAGAACTTGTGTTAGTAATTTCCGTTGCTCGTCTGAGGGCTTTCAGAGAGCACATGTATGTAGTTGGACCTGTGTATCTCGTGAATCTCATTCTGAGATGCCTGTATTTGCAGCTTATCCTATCCTTACAATAAACTTTTGAAAGCTAGAAGTTGTTTGTGATCTTTTGGAGCGGGGTCCTTTATTGGGTGAACTAGTTTGGTAACAGGGGCACTTTCTTCCTCAAAGACAGGCAACAAAGGTTCAGTCGACCAGATCGAGGTTTGGATCAATAGTGATAAGGTATCGATCAAAATCTCGCCCTTCCAAAGGTTTGGGGCAGTCTCCGTTTACATGCTCAATATCTCTAAAAGTCATGTTCTGCAGAGTCATCATGCAGAGATTCCCATCCCTGAAACCACTTCAGTTGTTACAGTAGCCAGATTACTAAAAATGGGTCCGGTTTAGGATCACCAAAGATATTTATAAAATCTGAGGAGAAATTTGCATAACATTTGGTGTTCCATTTGTAAATTAATTCAGTTCCTGTCCCTAATTCCCCCCCCTATTTCAAACGTTGAAGCCTACATTTGTCATAAACGAGGTTTAAAAACCATGGGCAGCTTTTCGATGCGACCAGGCTCCAAACCTTCTTTACTATTCAAACATGCTTTGGTCTCCCCAGACATTCTTTACAATCATCTATGGTTTGTGGCTGGGAAAAACTTGAATGTTTTAAAGAACCTCAATAGCACAGCTAATACGCTTTCAATTAGAATATTTTATAAGGTTATGGCTGTTTATAAGGTAGACCATCAGCCCTTGCATGCAGCCAAGTCGACCAATACTTTAGGAAAGACCATCTCAGCAGATGAGATCCCCGATGCATTTGATATAATTGGTCAGTCAGTTCACTCAGTAAGTCTTAAATGACAACATTTTAAAACTCAATGCAGGCTCTACTATACGCCCGTTAAGAAATGAAAATAGCCCTTGAACCAAACTTGTCGAAAGACCAGCTGTCCAAAGTGAAGGCTGTACTCTGCGGACATTGTCCATATGTTCACTGGTCGCCCTATGTTAAAAGCATTCTGGCCAGGTATGCAAAGCATCTCTCCTTACATCTGGGTTCTGACACGCGTTTGTTTGTTAAAGACATTATGCTACCTCAAAAACGTGATGTCAACCCAAAAAACTCTATGCTGATTGTCACTGCACGTCTATGCATCGCTAAAGCTTGGATGGATTCGACACCCCCCATCTCTAATTGGTGGTCTACACTCTGTCAGACCTTTGAGCTTGAAGCAGTGATTTCCAGAACCAAAGTCGTCACGCGCCACTAGCGGTTTAAATATGTTTGTGGCCAGTTCTCCTTCTAAATGATGTATGATTTTTTAAATTCTCATTTTCTTTCAAGTACTCAGGGGGTTACTTACAAGCCCCCTGCGCCACCTGTACATCACATTTCCCATGTTAAAAAGACGCAAAAATGGCGCAAGATGCTTGTAAATAAGGCCCTCTGTATTTACTGCTATTTTATCGCCGATGTTTTCATACATTATGCTTAATGGTAATACTGAAATGAATATTTATCATTGTATCGGCAACTCTAATAAAAACTTTTTTTTTTAAACGCTACTCAGGTACCCCACTGGTGCTATGACAGGCCATTCCATGCCTTTGCCACCTATACTGTGAAGCAATTGCTAATATTCGGTCCATCCTATGGTACTATACCACACCTCCTCGCCTGCAAATCCTAGATTTTGGCAATCTTTTAAAAGAAAATAAAAAAAAAACCTTCACTGGCTAAATCCTCAATCTCATGGTCACTATTGTTCACAGGAAACATTCACTCCCCTACTTCAAACAAATAGGGTGATGAATTTTGATACTACCGATTGCCTCAATGCCAGCTATTTGCAGGCTGATCGAGGCAATTTCTTTAAACTCATTTTATGAAATTAAAGCTTTAAGATAACCTCATCCTGTCCACTCTTTCTGGCACTGATTTACAACAGCTATCATAATAATTATCTTCATAAGAGTGAAATTTCCAAATAGTATCTATTTGCAAAAAAGTTCCATATTGGTTCCACTAATTCAAAACACAAGGACTGAAATATTGTTAAATTTATCACAATTCGACTGAGATAAGAATTAATGTCAAATCTTTGTTTTCAGGCACTAAGAGGATGGTCTAATGATACCTATAAATCATCCACGGAATTAGCATGGAGTATAAATCATAAGAAAAAAACTAGAGTGTTAAACTTCCTATAGTTGGTAGCGTAAAAACTGTTGCAAACATACTTTGGACCAAATGTACTCAGGTTTTTGCTGCTGCAAATGTGCATTTACTTCTCAAGACAGTGCTTTAAATGGGCCGGTACTCACCGGTACTGAGTACAGGCCCTCCCCCCCCCCCCCACCCCCAAGAGTACTAGCACTTCTCTGTTACCAAGGAGAGTACCAGTACTCACTGTATCAGAGAGGCATTTTAGGTCAAACATAGTCATGTGAGCATGCAACGCATTTCTACCCTGCGGCGCATGTTCGCATGATGGTGATTTCACAAGGAAGGCAGTGACACCATGGCGCCACATCAGAGCAAGGTGTGACGTCACCTGCCAGGAAGCTGTGCGACAGGAAGAAAGGGAAGCTCCTTAAAAAGAAAAAAAATTGCTCTGGCTATCCCCTTCTTCTTTGCCAGCACAGCAGGAAGGGAAACAGCCATAAAATTCGACCGACGAGCAAGAAGCAGGTTTCCCGCCAGTTCAATTGTGGAGCCAGTGACAAGGAATCTTCTGCCACTCCGTAAGTGAGTACCCTGTGTGCAGCCCCAATCTCATTGTGCCTAAAAAAATAACGTGTCTGTGTGCACTTAGCGGCAGCAGTGCTTCACCACGGTGCCCTACCTTCCAGGCTTCCGGGCAGGGCTGGGAAAAGAGCAGGTGGCTGGCTGCCTGGCGTCTTTTGCTTGATGAAGTATTTTTAATTAAAAAGTGCAACTCACTAATTGTGTTTACTTTCACTGCAGCTACTTCCATGCACTCCAGAAAGAAGCTGTGTATATGGTATGTGCAAATCGAAATGCTAAACTGTGTGCAAGTTCCCTGGGTTATGTTTCAATAAAAGGCACATGTCAAGTACATTTATCTTAAAAAGGAGATAGTTATCCTTTTAGAAATGCATTTCACTTCCTTTCTGATTAGCATGAAGGTTGAAACAATTTGGTATATGTTGTTCTAGATTGTGGATGTGAAGATTGAGAATGTTTCCTTCTTGCTGCACTCCATCCCTGGTCTGCCAGGGTCCTGACTCCTGATCTTATGTTATGTTATCAGGGGAATTTATAGAGTGTATAGAGTGCACGTTCACGATAAGGTCTCTTGGCGCCAAGGTAGAGGAAGTGGGACTGTCCACCTGAAGTGGATTTTTTCTTGGCTTGGCATGTAAGTGTTCTGTTTCTGAAGACTACGTAGGTGATGGTCGTGAAGATGACTTGAGCCTTGGTGTTGAGCCAGCATTGTTTCTACCTTCAGTGTGGGTGGATTTGGCCAACTTCTATAAGCCCATGATGGGAAGTGTTACAGTGGTTAAGGTGCCTTCATGGGTGTCTGAATATTGTTAAGGGGGCTGCTGGGCACAGTGTTGCCTCCATTCAGGTTGGTGAGGACCACGGCGTCAACTGAAACTGACATCTGGAGCGAAGGGTTTCGGGAGACAGAGCTCTTACCATACTGGAACAGGCTTATATCCAGTTACCTGCCACAGATGCAGCAATGACTAGATTCCCCAAACAGTGAATGTTACTGACATCCTACGATAATCACAAACAGGGAAATTCTGTTTTATTTCTGCATGTCAAAGACTGCCTGCTTTGGGAAAGGGACAGTTACAGCCAGCCCTTCGCCTCCTTTTATAGCAAATTGATGCAAATTCAAGTAACTTTCTTGGGAAAATAACTGCAGTTTTCAGCTAAATAAAGTAAAACCATATGTTTTAGGTGTGGTTTATCCTTCATTTGCTGCCTTCTTCTGGATGCACACCCAACACTCCAACTTGCAGTTTCACACCCACAGAGTGCCACTACTGTGTTGTGACAAGCATAATATGAAAATTAATTTCCATCCATGTAAAATTAGTGAATTGGCAAAGTGGTATACAGACTACTGAAAATATTGTCCCAAGAATGTAGTTGTCATTTTACATGTGGCCAGATGGCTAGACCCCTGAGGCAAGGCAGGGAGCTTAAGAACCACCCACATGACTACAGGCCAGGACACATATCCCCGCACTAGAAGAAGGGAGCAGGCAGAGAAGTCAAAAGAAGGAAGGATCGTGGTTAGCGGGGGAATCACAGGCATGCCTTTCCTGCTATAATGCTGTGGAGACATTCATAAGTGTGAGGTTGTGAACAGTACAGAGATATGAACGACAAGTGCCAAATGTCTGCCCCTCCCAATTTCCACTACAGCAGCTTAGAAATCTGTAGGTTTCCACTGCACTATGACGTGCACTAGACTATTCATCACCAGTTGACACTACAGCTGGCTGTATCTGGCATTCATGAAAAGGTGATCCACACAGTAGGAGTGGGCGCACCAGGGAACCCACAGCACCCACTAGAGGAAGCCAAGCCTTGGACTTAAGAATAAGGAGTAGGCCTAAGGGAAGCTTTGGGCATCAACCACATGTGGGTACATGGTGCCTGCCATATCAGAAACAGTGGCTACAGCAGGACTGATGAACCCCATCCTCTACAGTGACACCGTGCTCATTTGTAAATGGTTATATGTGCATCCATCCCTTCACTAGCCCCTCATAATTTTGGACTAGATTTTGCTGGGCAGCACGGTTTCTGAAAGTGAATCAAAGGGTGAAATATTATTGCTCTGTTATGAGACCAAAGACAACTTTCTTCTCCCAAGGTCACTAGCATGACAACTGACTGCTTCCTTCCACCCGATGCTGGTCGAGCATTAACAATAAATTGCAAATTGAAGCAATGTGTCATCATTTGCAACCCCAAAACATTCTTGAGCCCTTTAAATGTTTTTCATTAGACCCACCCTAAGTCCCACCTCTAGCCCCGCCTCCTTGCCATGCCCCAAGCTCGATTCGTTAAGTACCTGCACTTTTCCCCCCATTTAAAGCACTGGCTCAAGATACCTCCATTTACACCTGCCAGCATTCACAGGCAGCGCCGCAAATATACTTGTTGCTGTCGATTTCGCTGGATCAAATGGTGAGAAACCTGAGGTTGTAAAATCCCACTCGAGAGTTGAAAATGTCTGTCATACACCACTTCGTTCAATACTCTTCAACCGCAAATTTTAAGAATTGGGCAATTTGGGTAGAGCTTGTGAAATGCAGGCTCCAAAACTGTTGAACACCCTTAAAATGGTCTTATAAAGCACAAGTAGCTGAAGTTTTTAAAACGTATAAAAAAAAGATTCAGGTTTACCAAGTCATGTGTATTTATTTGCTGCATAAGATCTTTTTTCCACTTTTTACTTGCGGTTTGTGTCGCAGTTGAGCTGAATTAAAACAATTGCATACATACAAAAATGTAACCCATGTACGAAAAAAACAGTTACACATATAATCTGCTACATCCCTATTAAGGTATTATAAAGACTGCACTTGTTAGGCCATGACACCGCAAAAGAGGAACACAAGTAATCCCTAACTGTTTTAATTACTGATGGTCCGAATGAACGTAGTGTCTTGCATTGCAGAATTTGAATAGCACGTACTAAACCTATGTGGAGTGCTAAAGCGCTCGCCCACACAAACGTCAAGCTATATATACTGTGTAGCTGAAAGGGTGTTGTTTTGGTTTAGAGCCTATATGCAAAGTATTTTCATGTTGTGCTTGATGACCACTGAGGTGTGGTTATCGTTTTATGGAACGAATCGCCTGGCCGTGGGATAGTTGAGGGTATGTGAGAGATAGATGTGGAAGTTATGATTGTAACAAGTTCTAATAACAAAAACAGACACCTACACAGAACAAACCTGGTTATAATGACAGTGGAAGACTCGGGGGTAGATATACAAACATTTTGTTCTGAGTTTGCCTCATAAAAAAGATGCAAACCAGCACAAAATGTTTTTTTGTTATTCACTTTCCAGCGCAAAACTTGCTTTGCGCTGGAAAGTTGCCTAAAAGTAAACAAACCAGCGTGAAGCAGTGCGTTGCTCTACTTTCCATCAAGAGGACATTACATGGGTGGCACATGGGCATTCCCATGCAGACATTCATGCTTTTTGACACAAAACACTATTCACTAACAACAGTGGACAGGGTTTTGCATAAAAAATTAGCGCCAAGTGAAAGCAGATGCATTTCTCCTTTCTTTTCCAACTTTGCAGGTGTGCTGCACTGTACAGCACATATACAAAGTACAAAACGTTTTAAAACTGCTCTAGGCATAGTATTTTGTATTGGAAGAGAACACTTCCAGTACAAAACCTATGGAAGACTCATACACACAACCTAGCACTATGGCGCAAAGGAGTGTGCGTGGTGCTCGGTAGCAAAATTCTGCACCTGCACTAAGTAGAGAGGAGGAGAGTGCCATATGTCTGTAGATAAGGGGCTTTCCTGCTCTCTCCTTCGGGCTTAGCACTTTGGGCCTACTGCGCTACATTATGTGACAATTTTCTGGCCCTCAGGGTATGTACACCAAAATGTACAGGGGCTAATCAGAGAATTCCTATTAATCCCTATGGCACACGTAGATGGTGTAAAATGAAAAAAGGAATGCCAAATTGTCAAGAAATTAAATTGGCGACATGAGCACTTGCCAAGTAATTTTTAAAGGCAGGATGCTGCCTAAGCTGAACAAATGCAACACATAAATGAGAGCAAGTATGGTGGGCAACTTTTGCAGACATTACATAGTATTTAGAGACCCACATTGCACCCTCTCCTAATAAATAAAAGGAAGCCAAACTTTTGAGCAGAGGTTTTCTCTCCAAGCCTTTCTCCAGGTCCTGAAGGTTCCAAAAGATGGACGAGCACCAATAGAGCATAACCTAGTGAGGTTGTGGCTCAGAACAAATCAATACTGGTGAGAGCACATGTGAGTATGAGAGACTATGCGTTTGGTCATGTCAGTGGCTGCCCTGACCACGCAAGAGCAGATCGACTTCTCAAGCACCCTTCTGTCCTCACACTACCTTGTGAGCTGAACGCTCTTCTTAGATTCCAGAGACCCTTGCTATTTCTAGTTTACAAAAGAAGGCATTCCCCTGACCTTCTACAAGCTGCTTCCAAACAACTTCAAATGTCACTATTAGTAGTGAATGTCATTTTAGGGAAAAAAAAATCAATGTGGTGAAAGAAGACTTACCCTGCCTCCCAAATTTTGATTGGGACTGGGGCATAATAGAAACTTGGCAGTTCTCAATTTCTTCAGGGGTGGGCGTAACTCACATAATGGGCTGTAGTGTAATTAGGAGAAATTACTGCAAAATTATGCAAGGTTATGTGGAATTATTTGGGGAGGGTAACAGCATTTAGTGGAATTTTCATAGCACAAAATGCACCCTCACATCCAAAGTGGACCGAGGATGCATTATGCGCTAAAATAAAGAGCACTGAATGAAACAGAGCATGAAGAGCAGCCAGCAGCTACTTGTGCTTACTAAATTCAATGCTCCTGTGCTCATGCTGCAAGATTTTTGTGCTAAATTACTCATAATCACGCAAGTGCACATGATCGTATAATTTTCGGTAATTTCATGTCAAAAGAGTAACACAAAATTACCAAAATCATCCTAATTACTCATCTAATTGTTATTATGCTCAGGCCTAATTTTCCTCAGCCTTAGACCAACTCTTCTCTGACAAGTAAGACTTGTGAAAAACACCTTTTATATATTTCTCAACAAGTTAATTTTCCTTGAGATCTCCTCTGGTATTTATATTCTCCCTTGCCTCCCCCATTAACTCTGCTGTCACCTCTAACAAGAGTCCTTTAATTGGAGACAACAGCAGCAAATAGGTGCCCTTTTCTGTCCTATTTTTCACTTAATTTAGCTTCTATGAGTGCCGTCTTCATCAAGCAGTGTGCGTCCTTTGCGCCGGAGGTTACTGCATGCTCAAACATGATCTGGGACAGCAGAGCCTTGGCTTGCCATGGTCATTGTTAGACTTGGGCCTTAGGGCAGGTTCACCCCTAATCTTTTTGCCTTTATTTGTGACCCTGGGTAGTGACTTTTGGGTCTTGGCGCACTTTTTCCCTGTGTCCCAGAGTAAAGTGCGTGCGTGTAGTATGCCTGGCCTGCTCTCCCATAGGAATGCATGGGGAATGTGTGTGTCCCTGGTAGTTCCTGATGTGTGGGGAGTGCAGGCTCGAGTTTAGTATGTATGAACTCGTGAGAGCGAATGCTGCAAGATGGTGTCTGCGGCATGTATGTATCTAGAAGGGAAGTGCTACTTCTGGACATTGATGTATGTGTGCAGCGAGGGTGCTGGAGGGTGATTGGCTGGAGCTGGCTGGCATGCCAGGCTCCAGGAAGTCTGGATGGGTCTGCCTGGTGGTGAGTGTGAGATCAGCATGAGTAATGTGTGGGAGGAGTGCACCTGGGTCCTGGATGGGCTGGGGTTTTCCCCACACAATGCTGGCTCCGCCCCCCTGTGGTTTGTCTAATGACCCAAGCCTCCCCAGTGAATGAAAGGGGTGGTTGGGCCATCAAGGGTACTCCCAAGCCAGCTGCAACTGGTTTCCCCCCATCCTGCACCCTGAAGACAAAGGAATTTATGGTATAAAAATGGGGCTGTGTCCCCACAGAAACTGTTCTCTTCTAGGATCATTGCCAGAGGGGGCTTTGCTGTTGCTGGGGCCAGGAGGACCGCCACTTGGCTTGTCTCCCTGCCTGGAGACCCAGTGTGCTGGCTCTGGGCTCAGCCTTGCCCCCCTGTCTGCCTCCAGACCCTGCTGGAGCTTTCCTGTGCCTGGAGGCGCCCTGATCTTGATTTATAGCGCTAGGCGCGCTTTCCTGGTGACCCAGCGCTCAATAGCGCTTTGCTTGTCTTTTTAGCGCTGAGCGCGCTTCTTCTTGAGCCCCTGAGCGCTTGGGAGCGCTTTATTGACCTGGCCGGTGCCCACCCGGCATTGGGACCAATATTGCCGATTTTTGGGCGAGCGAGTGCCCACCTCGCTTTACCTTTTTAATTGAAGGCCGGTGCCACCCGGCATTGCCCCGTACTTGGATGTTTTAAATTACCACGAGGGAGCCCACTCCTCGGGTACTGAGAGCCCGCCTGCCTGTCTACAGCGAGCCGCCGCGCTGCCCGCGGCGACCCGGAAGTATTTGGCCGACCGGCCAATCACAGCGCGGCCCCTCAGAGGCCGACCGGAAGTCCCGCCTCGCCGGCGAGAGAGAGGAGCAGCGCGAGGCGAGCCGGCAGTGTTCCTGCCCCCGCAACACCCGCGATGTGCCGGTGAGTGAGGGACAGGGTTCTTTGCTTTCTCCAGAGCGGCCCCGGTTGGCAGCGGGCCGCTCCAACGATCCGGGGCACATTTGTTCTTGAGCCCTAGAGGCTCCGCCCGCATTGGTTCTCGAGAGCCCCGAGTGGCTCAGGGCACTTTCTGTTGTCGAGCCCGAGGCTCGAGGGGGGCAGTTGTTGAGGAGAGCCCAGAGAGGCTCCAGGGCCCCTAGATGTTCTTCGAGCCCAGCGAGGCTCCCGGCCACATTGTCTTTGAGCCCACGAGGCTCTCGCCCCTATTTAGTTAGAGCCCACAGGAGGCTCTGGGGGCATTTCATTGGTTTAGAGCGCTGAAGCTCTATTTGCCTATTTGCCTTGCGAGCCCGGAGAGGCTCTAGGGGGACACAGGTAGCTAGTTGGTTGTAGCCCCGAGGCTCCCACACTGTGTCTCCCCACTTTGTTCCTGAGCCCACCTGGCTCCAACGTTGCCCAGTTCTGTATTTACAACTGTCCAGCACTTAGTGGACAGTTGCTACGTTTAGGTTTGTGTGCTGTGCTGCCTGCGCAGCTTCCCTGACATTGAGACTCAGGGCATTCCGCCCCTTTCGAGGCCAGTTGGCCTGAGGGACATTTCTAGTGTTGTGCTACGTGCACCCTGCGCAATTTATGATTCCTGCTTATTTGATTTCTGCGCAAATGTTCTACCTGCACCTCTGAATGTGTTTTAATGTTTCATGTGCCCTTGTTTGTTATTACCTTTGCTAAAAGTGACCTGCTTAGGTAATTCTTTGTTCTTTTATTCCCCTTTGCTAAAAGTGACCTGCTTAGAGGAATGTTGATGTTTTATTGCCTTTGCTAAATGTTACTTGCCTAGGTGATTATTTTAGGTGTCCTTCCCTTTGCTAAATGTGACTTGCTTAGGTGATAGGTTTTCCTTCCATAGGTCCTGATGATAAGGTCCTAGTTCCCTGCGTGATTTCCCTACAGTGTTTAGGGTGGCGTAGGAGGTATTTACCCTTTACCAGTAGTTATTGGTTGTATGCTATTTTCACTATTTCTGTGTTACAGTCATTGTATGTTTATGTGCTAAAGTGTTATACCTACAAGTATTATTTCTAACAAGTGCATACCCCTGACAGTGGTCCAGGTGGCCCTGTCCTGTACATAATCCCTTGTAAATCTTGCCCGTGCCTGTTGGCACATTGTAAAGTGTGTGTGTTATCTACTATGTTCTTATTATTATAATACAAAGGCTATTTTTGATATAACCTTGTGTGGAGTTTCCTTTGTGGTGGGCCTTTGGTTGTTGTCGCTGGGGTGCGCGCGCAAACGCTTTACACATCGCCTCTGAGATTAGCCTTGCTGCTCGCGCCACGTTACCTAGAGGGTGAGCGGGGGTTATCTTGGTGTGTGACTCCCTTGCCCTGACCTTGGAAGTGGTGGTCTCTGACTGACCTTGGCGCAAGCCTTGGCCAGCCAGAGGTCCCGTTTCTAACATTGGTGGCTAGCGGTGCGGATTGGACTTGCGTTTGCGTTGTACCACAGTGGCGACAGGCCACACTTCAAAACTCTGCCATTTTAGATAACCACATTTTTGGGATTATTGTTTTTTAGGGAAGTTCAGTTTTGCTTCTCCTGAAAGGTGTCATTTTGTAATTTCTGTTCAGTACATTTGTTCCCCGCCCTGCTTCCAGAGTTTGGTACCTGTGTCACTTGTGGTCAGGTTGAGAAAATCAGGGGTGGTAGAAGCTGCCTTACCGGTCCGAGGGGAGGGTGTGTGTGAATGAGTGGTGTGTTACACTGGACAGAGGAGTGCAAGTTCTCTGAGATAGGAATCTTGCTGAATTTTGTAATTGTGTACTCCTGTGTAAGCTCAGACCCCCAGGTTCTCTGTGTCAAACTCTTCTTGAGAACGTCCGCCAAAATGGAGCCTGTTTTTGATCTCTGTTGTCTTTTTAGGTACAGTAGGTCAGAGCTGGTCAGATTCTGTGAAGAGGGAGGCATGGAGGTGAGTGAGTTGGATACTCAGTCCCAGCTTAGGGACAGCCTGATCCAATGGCAGAAGGGTCAGTGGGATCTTGAGTACAGTGAGAGAGAGAGGGCCCGGGCCGCACGCCATGAGGGTGGTGAGTCTGTGGGGAGCCCTGAAGATTCTGATGAAGAATGTGAATTGTATGATGATGACAGTGGATGGATATCAGCAGATAGTGAGGACCCCATAGATAGGGAGTCCCTTGCTGGGTCCAGTGTCAGTACCAGCGCCCCATCCCTTTCCCTGTCCCCAGAGGAGTGGTTGGATAGGAAGGAAGAGAGGGCCTTGTTCAGGGAGAGTAGGTTATCCCCTGAGTGTAATTGTAATTGTCTGGATTCCCCAGGGAGGGTGGAGTCCAGTGGTGGCAGCTTTTTAAATATAAGTGTAGACAGTCCCACTCTCAGTTCCCCGAGTATGTTGCCTGCTTTCCCCGCAGAAGAGTTTGGGTTGAAGTTCAGGAGACTTAGGAAACAGCCTCATCAGTCTTGGGAAGACTTTGAGGATGAATGTTGTGGAGCACTGTTTGATTGGAGAGAGGCTCACGTGAACGACAAGTCTGGCAGTTTATTTAGCATGGTTGTCACAGAGCACCTGCTCAGTTATTGTTCACCCGGGTTGCGCCAGCACCTGTTGAAGTTTGGATCGTTTATTGCATGTGAGCTTGCAGCGGAAGCAGAGTGCTGGGACAGTGCGAGAGGTTCTTTTGAGTCACTAGTGAGTGATTCCAACAATAGTGGGTCAGGTGTCTTCCAGCCCAGTGTGGTGGAGGAGGGTAAGAGTAGCCCAGCTAGGTCCTTGGTTAGTGAGAAGGGTGTAGGGGCTGACTGCCTGTCTCAGTGGAGCGGGAGTGAGTGTGTGACCGAGAGTCCCCAGACGCCCGAAGCCCTGTCACAGAGCCTGGATGGTTTCTTTAGGGAACACCAGGAAGGGAACCTAGACTTGCCTGTTAGTTCACTTGAGGGAGATCTCCTAGTGTGTAGAGAACCTGGAGCATCTGTAAGCGGAGCTTCTATGGTTCTAGAGTCTGGCGGTACCCCTCCAGTAGGGAGAGTACAGAAGTCCAGTGAAAGGAGTGATTGGGGGATAGGATGTGAGTCCCCAGAAGTCCTGGAGTGCCAGGCATTGGTTCCACCGAAGGTTTTAGACCAGAGGTTGGATGGCCAGGTTCAGGATCAGCCTGACCTGAAGGGTGGGACTACTGTAATCAGTGTCCTGACCAGTTCTTTTTCCAGAGGTACCGCCCCGGTTGGGAGGGAGCAGGACTCTGGAAGGGGGTGCAGAGGGTGGGAGAGCCCACCTCTGACCCCGGTGCAACCTGAGGGGTTAAACCCTAGGTTGGGAGAATGTTGTTTAGAGGGAACCCCTCGCAGGAGGAGGAGGAACCCTAGGAGAAGAGGTAAGGGGAGGAGAGCCTTCCCTGAGACTCCTGGTCCGCCTGAGGTTGTAGACCCTAGGTTGGAGAACCAGTGGCAGTCTAGCCCTGTCTTGCAGACAGGAAGGGTGGAGAGTGGCTTTTATGTTCCAGGGGTTACTACCCCCCACTTTGTGAGTAGGCAGGATCCAGTGGTACCTGGATGGCCTAGGGCCTGGTCCTCGCCGAGGGCAGCTGGAGAGTACCAGTGGGGTAGCCCAGTTAGTCCCTACAGTAGTTTTAGGAGGAACCCTAGGGGTTCACCGTGGCGTAAAACAGGAGGGTGTCCCTGCAGTTGTGGGCCCGCGTCCTTGTTTTATCACCCCAAGCAGGGAAGTCCATCACGGTGGTGGTTGGTCTGCCCTGCGTTTTGGCTGGAAGGGGGTCGTGTTAGACTTGGGCCTTAGGGCAGGTTCACCCCTAATCTTTTTGCCTTTATTTGTGACCCTGGGTAGTGACTTTTGGGTCTTGGCGCACTTTTTCCCTGTGTCCCAGAGTAAAGTGCGTGCGTGTAGTATGCCTGGCCTGCTCTCCCATAGGAATGCATGGGGAATGTGTGTGTCCCTGGTAGTTCCTGATGTGTGGGGAGTGCAGGCTCGAGTTTAGTATGTATGAACTCGTGAGAGCGAATGCTGCAAGATGGTGTCTGCGGCATGTATGTGTCTAGAAGGGAAGTGCTACTTCTGGACATTGATGTATGTGTGCAGCGAGGGTGCTGGAGGGTGATTGGCTGGAGCTGGCTGGCATGCCAGGCTCCAGGAAGTCTGGATGGGTCTGCCTGGTGGTGAGTGTGAGATCAGCATGAGTAATGTGTGGGAGGAGTGCACCTGGGTCCTGGATGGGCTGGGGTTTTCCCCACACAATGCTGGCTCCGCCCCCCTGTGGTTTGTCTAATGACCCAAGCCTCCCCAGTGAATGAAAGGGGTGGTTGGGCCATCAAGGGTACTCCCAAGCCAGCTGCAACTGGTTTCCCCCCACCCTGCACCCTGAAGACAAAGGAATTTATGGTATAAAAATGGGGCTGTGTCCCCACAGAAACTGTTCTCTTCTAGGATCATTGCCAGAGGGGGCTTTGCTGTTGCTGGGGCCAGGAGGACCGCCACTTGGCTTGTCTCCCTGCCTGGAGACCCAGTGTGCTGGCTCTGGGCCCAGCCTTGCCCCCCCTGTCTGCCTCCAGACCCTACTGGAGCTTTCCTGTGCCTGGAGGCGCCCTGATCTTGATTTATAGCGCTAGGCGCGCTTTCCTGGTGACCCAGCGCTCAATAGCGCTTTGCTTGTCTTTTTAGCGCTGAGCGCGCTTCTTCTTGAGCCCCTGAGCGCTTGGGAGCGCTTTATTGACCTGGCCGGTGCCCACCCGGCATTGGGACCGATATTGCCGATTTTTGGGCGAGCGAGTGCCCACCTCGCTTTACCTTTTTAATTGAAGGCCGGTGCCACCCGGCATTGCCCCGTACTTGGATGTTTTAAATTACCACGAGGGAGCCCACTCCTCGGGTACTGAGAGCCCGCCTGCCTGTCTACAGCGAGCCGCCGCGCTGCCCGCGGCGACCCGGAAGTATTTGGCCGACCGGCCAATCACAGCGCGGCCCCTCAGAGGCCGACCGGAAGTCCCGCCTCGCCGGCGAGAGAGAGGAGCAGCGCGAGGCGAGCCGGCAGTGTTCCTGCCCCCGCAGCACCCGCGATGTGCCGGTGAGTGAGGGACAGGGTTCTTTGCTTTCTCCAGAGCGGCCCCGGTTGGCAGCGGGCCGCTCCAACGATCCGGGGCACATTTGTTCTTGAGCCCTAGAGGCTCCGCCCGCATTGGTTCTCGAGAGCCCCGAGTGGCTCAGGGCACTTTCTGTTGTCGAGCCCGAGGCTCGAGGGGGGCAGTTGTTGAGGAGAGCCCAGAGAGGCTCCAGGGCCCCTAGTTGTTCTTCGAGCCCAGCGAGGCTCCCGGCCACATTGTCTTTGAGCCCACGAGGCTCTCGCCCCTATTTAGTTAGAGCCCACAGGAGGCTCTGGGGGCATTTCATTGGTTTAGAGCGCTGAAGCTCTATTTGCCTATTTGCCTTGCGAGCCCTGAGAGGCTCTAGGGGGACACAGGTAGCTAGTTGGTTGTAGCCCCGAGGCTCCCACACTGTGTCTCCCCACTTTGTTCTTGAGCCCACCTGGCTCCAACGTTGCCCAGTTCTGTATTTACAACTGTCCAGCACTTAGTGGACAGTTGCTACGTTTAGGTTTGTGTGCTGTGCTGCCTGCGCAGCTTCCCTGACATTGAGACTCAGGGCATTCCGCACCTTTCGAGGCCAGTTGGCCTGAGGGACATTTCTAGTGTTGTGCTACGTGCACCCTGCGCAATTTATGATTCCTTCTTATTTGATTTCTGTGCAAATGTTCTACCTGCACCTCTGAATGTGTTTTAATGTTTCATGTGCCCTTGTTTGTTATTACCTTTGCTAAAAGTGACCTGCTTAGGTAATTCTTTGTTCTTTTATTCCCCTTTGCTAAAAGTGACCTGCTTAGAGGAATGTTGATGTTTTATTGCCTTTGCTAAATGTTACTTGCCTAGGTGATTATTTTAGGTTTCCTTCCCTTTGCTAAATGTGACTTGCTTAGGTGATAGGTTTTCCTTCCATAGGTCCTGATGATAAGGTCCTAGTTCCCTGCGTGATTTCCCTACAGTGTTTAGGGTGGCGTAGGAGGTATTTACCCTTTACCAGTAGTTACTGGTTGTATGCTATTTTCACTATTTCTGTGTTACAGTCATTGTATGTTTATGTGCTAAAGTGTTATACCTACAAGTATTATTTCTAACAAGTGCATACCCCTGACAGTGGTCCAGGTGGCCCTGTCCTGTACATAATCCCTTGTAAATCTTGCCCGTGCCTGTTGGCACATTGTAAAGTGTGTGTGTTATCTACTATGTTCTTATTATTATAATATAAAGGCTATTTTTGATATAACCTTGTGTGGAGTTTCCTTTGTGGTGGGCCTTTGGTTGTTGTCGCTGGGGTGCGCGCACAAACGCTTTACACATCGCCTCTGAGATTAGCCTTGCTGCTCGCGCCACGTTACCTAGAGGGTGAGCGGGGGTTATCTTGGTGTGTGACTCCCTTGCCCTGACCTTGGAAGTGGTGGTCTCTGACTGACCTTGGCGCAAGCCTTGGCCAGCCAGAGGTCCCGTTTCTAACAGTCATCCACAAATTCTGCCCTTGGGTCATGTAGGCACAATTTATGGTACTTCTTACCCCTGTCAGGCTGACACAATGTCTTGGGTTAGCCTTCACTCCGGGGCACTTAGTTCCAGCCTGCTCACTCCCGATTGCAAAGTCTTGATCCACAATCTGCCTTTATCAGCATTAGAAGATCAAAGTACACGGGGGCATATCAACAAGAGTCAGCGTTAATTACCGCTAACCGCACTTAGGTGCTCATTAGGATGGCGGACGGACCTGCGTCCGTCCGCCACCCCAGAGTAGGAAGGACTGTCCGCAGGGGCAGCGGCGGTCCCTCCGTGCAAATTAGGATGTGACCGCCACCCTGGTGGTCACATCCTGTATTTTTAACATTGCGGCGGGTGCTGCTTGAAGCAGCACCCGCCGCAATGTTAAAAATGAATGCTGTGCATTTGCATGCACAAAGTGGCAGGCACCGCGCGGTGCCTGCCGCTTCGTGCACGCAAATGCAGGGGGGTACCATAGGTACCCCCCATGTGCACCCCCCACCCCACCTTCACCCAGGGGGTCCGCAACGGGCCCCCGAAGTGAATGTCCGTATGCTTTTCCACGGCGGACAAGCCGCCGCGGAAAAGCATGCCTTTCACGCCATCCTAATATGGCTGGCGGTGTCTGATAGACACTCCCAGCCATGTTAAAGCTTTTTCACCGTGGTCGGAAGGCGACTGCGGCGGAAAAGCTGCGGACGGAATGCCAGACCCACCAGCCATCCTAATATGGCGGTGGGTCTTTCGAGGCTCCGCGGCGGTTTTCCCGCATCCACCGGGCCGTCGCTTCCGCCGGCCCAGAGGATGCGGGAAAACCTCAATCATAATAGGCTCCTTAGTGCGGTTTTTGTTCATGCCGGCTATCGCTGGGATTTTTCGCCATGCTTGCGCTGTATTAACAACGCATAGCGCAATGGCGATATAAATTCCAGCAATAGCGGGGAAATTGCTGTTTTGCATTGAACATCGCTGGTTTTTCAACGATATTCCCTGCAAAACGGCGATATGCTTGATGATATGACCCTGTGGTCGTGACATAATATTCCACCTCCCATGTTACACATACATTATTCAGGATTTTAGCAGACGTTTGTTTTTGGCGAAAACCGCAGTTTTCGCCTAAATCTAACATCTGCTAAAATGCTGTGGGCTGCCTTGTAAATATCGCGATGTGCACTTAGCGATATTTGACAAGTCCCCCTGTGTGCGGTACGCCCAGTGATGACCACTATGCATCTCATTAGAGATGCAGAGCGAGGCGTTGGGGAAAAGGCTGCTAACATGCGCTAATGTATGTTAGCGTCCCCCTCGTAGATAGGGCGATAATATTATCACCGCTTTTTTGGCTTTTGAAGCCAAAAAAGTGGAGATAAGGCCCTTGTTAATATGCCCCACATTTCCTAAAAGCCAGCAATACAAAAACTGCTCATTACTGCTTTGAAGCTGGTCATAATGTCTGGTAGCTTGAATTTATCAACATGTTTCGTCCATTCATTCTTTAGAAAATTAGAGGCAAAGGTTAATTTATAGATACTATTTTGGTTTGAACTCATACTAAATTCACATCAAATTCCTCTACAATTTAATTCAGGGGTTGAGACTCTTAAAGAACAGCATATCTGTCAACAACTCCATTTCAGCTTTATAGTAAAAATGTTAGTCAAAATGCATAAATCATGTTTTAATTGGATGCTCATATAAAACGTTTGTATGGAAGTGCAGGTCATTGCCATTCAAGATCAGACAAACAACCTGGGCTGCGCAGATAACAAAGACGATGTCAACAAGCACATACACATGCCAGATGGTCAACACAATTGCTGAACATTACATTACCCTCCCAGTGGATGCCTGCCAAAACATGTTCTGCAGATTGTCTATCCCATGTGACATTAGAGGGCAATTAAGGCGATGTACAAATGCCTAAATATTGTTAAAATAAGAAAGAGGCTGCAGTAGTTACAATCCATGTAGCCACCAGGGTAATGCTGCTTTATCTGAATCCAATTAAAAAGGCAGAGGTATAGCACTTTTTCCGAACCAGCTAAAGGGTTCTGTGTCTCACTATTTGTTGCACATTGAAACAATGCTGCATTAATGGCTAACACTTTAACCATAACATTTAGCTAAGCGACTAGCATGAAAAATGTTTAATAAAGACTAAATAGCAAAAACAATGCTCTGCAAGACCATATTTCAAAATCTAAATAGAGCAGTAGAGAATCAAGGTGGTGTTTCAGCAACGTGCGACCTGGTCCTAGCAAATGTTTACTCTGTGGCAGCCACTTTATAAATTATCAAATTTGCAAATGCATACGGAATGGCCAGCATGCAAACTGGTAATGGCATTACAAACAGATACAGAATAATCTGTAACTTACAAAAATGTTTATTTTGGGATTTATAGTTTTGAAAAAGATATCATGCCGATGATCTCATTGGTATTTATTTTAAAACTAAGGGCCTGATTATGATGGCGGTTTTCCCGCATCCTCCGGGCCGGCGGAAGCCACCGCCGGCCCGGAGGATGCGGGAAAACCGCTGCGGATTGAAAAAGACCCCCCGCCAGATTAGGATGGCTGGGGGATCGTTTTTCAGTCCACAGCTTTTCCGCCGCGGTCGCCTTCCGACCGCGGCGGAAAAGCTTTAACATGGCTGGCGGTGTCTATCAGACACCGCCAGCCATATTAGGATGTCTGTAGAAAGATGCCTTTACACTGCGGCATTTCCGCCGTGTAAAGGCATACGGATTTTTGTTTGAGGGCCCGTTGCGGGCCCCCAGGGGTGAAGGGGGGGTTGGGGGGTGCACATGGGGGTACCTATGGTACCCCCCTGCATTTGCCTGCACAAAGCGGCAGGCACCGTGAGGTGCCTGCTGCTTTGTGCATGCAAATGCACAACTTACATTTTTATCATTGCGGCGGGTGCTACAATGATAAAAATACAGGATGTGACCGCCAGGGTGGCGGTCACATCATAATTTGCACGGAGGGACCGCCGCTGCCCCTGCGGATGGTCCCTCCTACTCTATGGTGGCGGACGGACTCAGGTCCGTCCGCCATCATAATCGGCCCCTAAGTTTTTACATCTACCAGTATAGTTACAAGATTAGCTACATTCGTTCTGCTAAGATGAATGCACAAGGTCACTTAAATTAACTCTTCCAGATACATTCAACAGTGATCCAGAATGTTTTCCGACATTTTGGCTCTAGGTGGTCAGCTCAGTTTCAGGTGTACCATTGGAGTGGTTCCATGAGTTCAGGGAGGGAAAGGAATGTGGCATGTGGAACAGGATCTCTATGGGCGTCACTACTTTTTCCGAAAAAGCTTCACCTGGTGCATGCATAAGAGCACAGTTGCTGTGCGGCCCCTTCCCCGAGACAATTTTCTGGCAGGTGCTACCTATTTTGATGTTATTCCCAGTTGCGCTTGCTGCGAGTTGTGTATTTCAGTCCTTGTATGTTCACTACATGTGGAAGAAAATGTGGGACGAGGGTCATGTTGCCGTGTGCGTCTAGCCGTCTGGTGTTGCTGGTGCTTGCAATGTACCCTGGGAACATGTTTTTGTGTTTTGTGCATCTCCCTGTTCCTGGCATGTGGTGTGCTAAGTGGCCCTCCCTTGTGTCATCATATACCTGTCTTTTGCTGATCTTGACCCCACCTTTTTTCTGGAATCTTCTTTTTGTGTTAATTTTGGGTAGTTTTCTTTTAGTTTGTGCTTTTCCTTGAGTTGTATAATTAATTGCTTCTCTAGCCCCATGGGGAGAGGGTCAGAGACTGTTCTGTGGCCCTCTTCACACCCTCTATTGCCCCTGTGGGGTCAGAAGTCAGGGTCAAATGTTTTCTTGGATTGTGCTTGCAAGGTTGGAGCAACGTGAGTGGACTATGTGTGGAATGAAGGTGAGCCTGAAAGGGATGCACCCGTTGCCCTGAGTTACATTCGGTGCAGGGGTAGAAGCTTGGAAACCTCTGTAGGTACCTTAGACAACGTGATTATTCTGTGCTCTCGTAGGATGGCTATGTCGCTAGTGTGGATGTCTGATTGACACAGCCAGAGCACCCCTGAATTCCTAGACACAAGTAAAACTTTTGGACCCTCAATGCTGTCTGTTGGTCCATTCTGATACATTTTCTAGGGGGATGGGTTAGGGTGATACTGGTTGTCTTTATCATCGGAGGTGAACTACTGGGGGTTAAGTCACTCGGATTATTATTACCTGTCTTTATTTACTGGAGGGACTATTTTACTGTAAATGTTGGCTCTGTAATTGCATTAATGCACTACCTCCCCACACATTCACCCCTCCTTGTCCTTTGTTGGGGTTGTGGCCCAATTCCCTGTAGTGCTGTGATCCCTAGCAGTGGTTGCTGCTGCCAAATGTTTACCCAGTCACTTGATTCATGCTGCGGTTGTGTGAAAAATGGCGGACCCCCCTGTGACTGGGTGCATGATATGTTTAGATTACCATGTGCATTGGTATTGAGGAGTGACGTCAACCATATCCTGTTGTGTGGGATTTTGTGGCAGCTGGGTCTCATTCTCTGACATCTGCTGATTTTTCTGCTCAGTGTATGCCTTTGTCCAGTATGCCTACACCTGGTAACATCAACTATGGCTGGAAAAACATTCTCTAATGCCTGGTTGCATCCGGCTTCCCTGGCCTCTACTACCATAGCTCGTTCATGTTCCAGGACTACGTATTTGGAACCCTTTCAAGTTTTGTGGTGGAGCCCCCGTTGTGACTGGTGCCATCTGCATGGCTGCGGCCATCACTGCTCCTTTGAGGGCAGTCTTTTTCAACTCAGGCTGCATTCATTTTGCTGTGTTTCACAGAGCAGAAGTACCTGGAATCTCGGGGGAGGAGCACAGTTGCTGGGTGAGAGCACAGTGTGAGAAATCATTGAGGTGCTGGGAATGAGGGAACCTTTGTAAAATGGGGTATAATCGAGTTAAGGATAAATGGTGGAGGGATCAGATAAACTAAATGCAATGTAACCCCCTGGTAACCCTAAATCAAAACAGTTACTTGTTTATAAGTACACAAAGCACGTATTCAATGAGTACATGGTTACCACTTTCTACTGTATGTCAAGCCCTTTTCCATGCTCCTGTATCACCCCATCAAAATCATATCTTAATAAAGCACGGAGGACTTAATTCAAACATACAACATGTGTATTACACAAACACACATTACTGTCAAAAAACATCCAGCAAAGAAACTTTTAGTAGAAACCTTTATGTAAAAAACCATTCAACAAGACAATATACAATGGGATTCTCTTACACAGAATTGTTCACATATATAGTTGCTCCACACACAAATCAATTATGAAATTAAAAAGAGTCCCTCATAGAATACCACTTTTTCCAGTGTTTTAAGTCCTTTTTCTCATTTTAACTGAAAGATCAATGGTCCCTTACAGGTTGGAAATGCAATGTCATCCAGTCCCCTTCTTGGCTTCATAAATGGCCTGTTTGGGGCCATGCAATACTTTGACATATTCTACTTAACCTTATTAATAGTCTAACACGTTTTAACCTTCTTTATGGGACCCTTAAATTACACTGAAGGTCTTCTTCAGGGCTGTACCAAGTTGTAGGACACTACAAATGTGGAGTTAAAGGAACAAAACCTAGTGACTTTAACCCCTTGATATCATACTCAAATGTGCCTATTAACAATTTAAGTTATGCCCCACAGTGGGTCTATGTGTAATCTACCTTGACTTAAAAGTCTCAAATGTATAGCTTGTCTCCTCCTCTGGTGGCTGTGTAGGGACCTGGATAGCCACATTTAATGGACACATGCAGGGTTTTGTATCTGGATCAGCTGCAAGGGGACCAGAGGATCCCCATAAGTGTTTAGAGACCTTGTTTAATTAATCTTTTGTTGTTATTGACATTTCTCACTGATACAGCAGTTTTCAGAGCCTTGTGTTCATTTAAACCTAGGAGTGTTCAAGAGTAGCATGACTTCTTGCTGTGTGGATGAAATCCCCATATCCACTCGGTGACTTCTTTGGACTTCCACCAATTTCTTCCTTTTGCTGGCAAGCAGACACTTGTTTCCTAATTCCATAGGTTCTGTTTTACTCTTTGCTCTGATGCACTGCGGATGCTGCCTCTGTGCTTCTTTCAAACCACGTATACTCTTCTTATAGGATATCTGGGTAAAACGTGCTTCTGTGTCCCATGGTGTTTTGGAAGGTGTAGTCCTTTCGGAAGTCCTAAAATAAGTCTTAATCCTGAGCAAGCAAATGTCTTTAGTTGCAGAACAAAATATTCATAAGACAATATTTGTCCAAATCCAAATTTTCTTCTGTATGTCCAAGAAGTCATCACTTCCCATTGATACAGATGATTCACAGATGGTTCATGCCATCACATAGAAGTGCTTCTATGTCCCATGGTGTTTTGGGAGGTGTAGTCCTTTCAGAAGTCTCTGCTGCTACCGCATAAAAAAGTGGGTAGTTTCAAAATACACGAAATGTGATTCTTCCAAAATAAAAACGTGAAAATATGGTTTTATATAAACACTGATCCGCACCATCCAGACAGAGGCCTGTGTGGTCCTAGCACCCTCACAATAGAAGCATTGAGGAAGAATGGGTACATTTGTTAGCTAAGAAGGCACACTGGCTGGGCAGTGTGCAAGAGGAAGTTCACTCTCAGCCCAGACCCACCGAATGGCAGGGTACAAAATGACAAACAAGGTAGCGAGTTGGGGCTTAACTCAAGGTGTAGGCTACCCCCCATTCATTGGTGTGAAAACCAATGGGGAACTTTATGACCCCATAAAACAGCATGTAAGATGGCCTGAACATACTAAGAGGTGTCACAAGAATGGCAAGCAGATAACAGAACACAATTGTGATATGTCAGAAATGAATTATGACCTGTCATGTGATTTACGAGCCTGTTAAAAAATATTCATGACTGCTGAATGGATTGGTTAATGAATCGTCATGCTTATGATTTATAAGCTTGCCAAAATGATTGATGATGGGGGCGTGGCTTGAGCGCCGCACAAGATGGCGGCTTAGCGTCGGAGCTCCGCTGACCGAGCACCGGCGCCGGCAGATTTCTCCGCTTTCACCGGACTTCCTTGGAAGATAAACCCTGAATTCAGTGTGGGAGCATGAGGTGAGCAAAGGGCTCTGCTCCTTGACTATTAACTCCAGCGACATGCGCTCCTTTTTGCTGTGACGCGGTCCGCTTTTCCAGCGGCCGCCATTTTCCTTTTGCCGCGATACTTTCACGAGCGGTAATTGCCTCATGTTTCCCTCGTTCTCCTTTCTTCAAGGCTTTCATTGTCTGCTTCCTCCCTCATCAGCCTACTAATCACAGCGGAATGCCTCTTCAGTTGCTGTTTTCTTCTTTTCATATTTTGACGTGCGGGCGTCATTTTTGATAACTCTGCCTCATCTCTTCACTTTTCAACTCCCTGGTTGGCGCCTTTTTCGACCGCATTGTACTATGCGCTACGCTTGTTGGTTCACCGCAGTGTTCCTCTTTGCGCAATGATGCTACGGCAGTCTTCTTAACGAACATTGGTACCATTGTAATATTAACATATTGGATAAACTGCGTGCCCTCGAAGTTGCTGTCCTAGCGCTTGTATGCTCATACACTGCCTATTGAGTTGCTGCGGTGTCTTCTTTGCGCATAACATCTATGGTGGTTCTCCTGAAGAGGAACAGTATGTTACACTGCTATCATATTGATTAACTCGACGTATCCTCAGCCTTGTTATTCATGTTTGGCGCATTTCCTGTACGCTTTAAATAGTACCGTGCCACAGTGTTTATTCTTTGCATACTATTTCTACGAACTTTTTCCTGTGGTCTGTAGTGGCACTAATACATGGGGAAATTACGTACCCTCAAGCTTACTGCTTCTACGCCCAAACCACGTCATTCCTCAGATTCTGACTCCACGACTCCACCCATGGAGGATACTGCTTCTCATAAGTCGGACCTAACCCCTGGGGCAATTCCAAAAGCTATTTCCTCAAGTAAACTTTTGAAACCTGCTTCAACAAAGCGCCTAAAAAAGGACCCACCCTCCCCAGGCTCTTCGTCACATTCTGCATCTATGGATCTTATTCTTGAGGAAATTTGTGCGCTCAAACCCTTCATGGCTGAGACTACTAAGACTTTGCAGTTTCTCCACGACAAATGGTCCACTCTTGAATCGCGTGTTCTTCTGGTAGAACAAACCACGGAGTCCCTTCAGACCTCATGTTCTAGGATTTCGCTTTTGGAGAAAGATGTTTCTCTCTTGAGGAGGCAGACGGAGGAGTTGGAAAATCGTAATCGCAGAAATAACCTACGCCTTTATGGACTTCCTGAACTTACAGAGGGATCCAATCCAACTGCCTTTTTTCAAACCTTTCTGCCGAAAATCCTGAACCTTCCTCCTTCCTCTTCACTTAATATACAATGTGCACATAGACTTGGTCCTAAAGTCTCCACCAAACCCCGCGGAGTCATCATGCTGTTCTTACAATATACTGATCTCCTGCAGGTTCTTTCAGCAGCAAAAGCTAAAAAACAAGTTATATGGGAAGGTCATCGATTAAATCTCTCCCAGGATGTGGCCAAAGTGACAGCTGATCGTCGGAAACAATTCCTTGATTTGAGACCACAACTCCGAGCTCTTAATGCCAGGTTTGGGTTGCTTCATCCTTGTCTCTTCAAGGTGACCTATAAGGACAAGACTACATTTTTTGATGATCCACAAGTCCTTCAAGAGTTTCTTCGACAGCAGGAAGCCGACGTCATGGACACTGCAAGACCTGTTTAACCATGCATAACTGAACTGTTTGCCTTTCCGTTATCCTGTCGTATCATATTTTTGTTCCTTCGTCTCTGCTGATTTATATCATGCCCTAGTATTTTGTATTTTGTATTTTGTATTTCGTATGTTTCTCTAATATTCATCCTATTTTTTGTCTTCTTCCAGATGCTCTACCCCTTTCTTCATCCCGGTGTATTCATGCATCCCTCCAATTCAATCCTCTGCTGGTTCCTCAGGTGTTCGGTGGCGTGTGTTCCGTTGTCGGTGTCGTCATCTTCTGGCGTTGTCACCCCCATTCTTCGTTCTTCGTTCTGTATCTGTTGGTATGTTCCTATGTTCTTCTTATATTGCTCTGTCCTTTCTACTGTTCTCTTTTACTATCTCCTTTCTTTGCTCTTTTCTCTCCCTCTTTCTCACTGTATTTATTTCTCTTACATACTTTATATCTCCTTTCCTGCTACCATTCTCTTATCATCTCACCTTATTTTTCTATTCTATCTTCTTTTCCGTATCATTCTATTCTTGATTTCTATTCCGAGTAGTTACTTGGAACGTTAAGGGGTTAAATAACCCCATTAAACGTCAGCGTGTTCTGACGCACTTGACTAGGCTTAAAGCTGATGTAGCCCTCCTCCAAGAATCCCACCTTTCGGAAAAGGAGGCTGTAAAAGTCAAACGTTGCTGGGTGGGACATGTTTATCATTCTCCAGCCTTAGGTAAGAAAAATGGTTCGGTTATATTGTGTCATAAAAAGTTAACAGTTTCTGTTACATCTCAAGAATGTGATGTTAATGGTCGATGGGTTCTTGTACATCTTCTCATAGACAAGATTCCAATAGTAATTTTCAATGTTTATGCTCCCACAGGGATTGATAAATTGTTTTGGCCTGCTATTTCTGAAAAACTTGTTACGCTTGATGAACAATATGTTATTTTCGGTGGTGATTGCAATCAAGTTCTCGACCCCATTTTAGACAGGAATTCTAAAGTTAAGTTTGTTTCCTCCAAAATGCACTCCCAATTTACCGCATCTATTCAAAATAACGCATTAGTTGACATTTGGAGACTATGTAACCCTGACCTTCGAGAATACACTTTTTATTCCCCTACCCACCATTCCCAATGTCGTATTGATTACCTTTTTCTTAGCAAATCCCTAGCTCAACTTGCCCTTCACTCAGACATTGGTTCTATCTTAATTTCAGACCACGCTCCCGTTTTTGTTGATATTGACCTTATTCCCTTCTCTCCTCACTCAGGACGTTGGAGATTTAATAATTCTTTACTTCTTGACTCTGATTTTTGCACTCAATTTACAGTTTTTGCTACTGAATTTTTTACACTTAATCATCTCCCTGAATCATCCTTTGTCATGGTATGGGACTCATTTAAAGCAGCCGTTAGGGGATTTGTCATTAATTATGTCTCTCAAAAGAAAAAGAAGTCGATTTCTAAGTCAACTCAACTTTTAGATAAAATTAAGAAGTTAGAATATGCTTATTATAATTCTAGCTCTGAATCCTCCCTTCGTGAACTTATTTCAGCCAAATTCGATTTTAATAAATTTACCACAAATGCAGCCTCTAATTCTCTCCTTAAATGCAACTCTCGTTATTATGGAGGTCAAAACAAAATGGGCAAATTACTAGCTAACTATCTTAAACTACGAAAAGAAAGAACCAAGATTGAATCTCTACAAGGACCGGCTGGAATTTCTCTGTTTAAAGATAAGGTCATATTAAATCAATTTGTTTCGTTTTATCAAACTTTATATACGCCTGAATCCAGTCCTGATCCCACTGATCTTCTTACTTATTTTCAAGGCCTTCCTTCCCCTCTCTCCTCTCATGTTGATTTTCAATCACTTGATTCAGATATCTCCCTCTCTGAAATGTCTCATGCTGTTTCAGTCCTCCGTCGTGGTAAGGCGCCTGGGCCTGACGGTTTCACTATTGAATTCTACAATCATTTTTCCTCCCTTCTCCTTCCTAAACTACTCCTGTTATTTCAATCTTTTGTTGATTCTGGATCTTCCCGGGGAACTTTTCAGGAAGCTCTAAGTTGTTTAATTCCCAAACCAGACAAGGACCATACCCTATGTAAAAATTATCGCCCCATTTCCCTTGTAAACACAGATTATAAAATTTTCCCCAAAATTTTAGCTCTTAGATTGGATCCCCTATTACCGAATATTATTGGCCCAGAACAATCAGGCTTTGTTAAAGGTCGTTTATCGTCAGATAACTCCCGTGTTTTCTTTAATATTTTGAGTAAAGCTCCCTCCCTTTCTTATCCATTGGCTGCCATCTCTCTTGACGCCGAAAAGGCTTTCGATAGAATAGGATGGGACTTTATGTTTCAAGCTCTTCGTTGGATCGGTTTTTCACCTAAATTCATTTCTCTTATTTCTTTACTTTATTCTAGCCCTCATGCTTCAATTTTTGCAAACGGTATGACATCCGATTATTTTCCCCTTCAACGGGGTGTACGTCAAGGTTGCCCCTTATCCCCTCTTTTGTTTGTTTTAGCTTTAGAACCCTTTTTGACTAAGATCAGAATTGATGAAAATATTTCTGGTTTTCATTATGGCTCCCAACAACAAGTTAAACTATCAGTCTACGCTGATGATATTTTATTATACTGTTCGGACCCACAATCCACTTTACCTTTCTTTTTAAATCAAGTTGCCTCTTTTTCTAATGTTTCTGGTTACCGTCTTAATATTGATAAATGTGAAATCTTGCCCTTAAACCCTCTCTGTCAAAAATATCTTTTTGATAATTCTGGCTTTTCTTGGCAGCCTTCTAAGATTAAATATTTTGGTGTTTAGTTTGCTCCTCGTCTCTCAGATACTCTTAAGTTCAATTTTGATTCACTTTCTGTTAAACTTAATGCTGCTATTACTCGCTGGAACCCTCTCTTCCTTTCTTGGTGGGGCCGTCTTGACTCCATCAAAATGATGTTGGCACCTCCAGTACTTTATTCCACCTCTATGATTCCCATTCACATTCCAGACCATTACTTCAAGTCGTTAGATTCTATTCTGCTCAAATTTTTGTGGAAGGGTAAGAAATCTCGAATAGCCCTTTCTGCTTTGAAAAGAGATAAATCACTAGGAGGGGTTAAATTTCCTAGCTTCAAATCTTATCATAACGCTTTTTCATTAAAGCAAGCTCTGCGTTGGCTCTCTGCGGACCTTCCTTTTTATCCCCCTCTTTGGCTAAAGTTAGAATCTTCTTTCCTTCATCCTTTTGATTTTCGTGAGGTTCTTTCCTTCACTTCTAACGTAACGTCTCTTCGCTCCCCCATTATCTCCCGTTCTCGTTCTCTTCTTCAACCTTACTTACTATCCTCTTATCCATCTACTTCCTCCACCCATATCCAACCTATTTGGCATAATAAACATCTCAAAATTCGTAATCGTTCATTATTTTGGAAAACCTGGCATTCTCTTGGTTTAAAATAGATTTCTCAACTTCTTTCGGGTAATCAACCTCTTCCTTTTCAGGACCTCCAAAAACAATTCTCGTTGTCCTCCTCTTCTCGTGCACGATATTTGTCACTGATTCCCTCTCTCACCCAATACCTTTCTTCACTTCCTGCTACAAATTCTATCCCTACAGCACATCTCCCTGTTTCCAATTTACTTGATCAGTCCCCTTCTGCTTCTTTTCTCTATAAATCTATTCAATCTTTTACTGATCGTATCAAATCTAGGGTTGAGTTGGCTTGGGAAAAAGATTTATCTCAAGTTTGGTCCTTCACTTTATGGGATAAAGTTTGGTCAAAAAGTCATAGTACCTCCAGAGCTGCTAACACTACCCAAACCATATTTTTTGTTTATAATTGTACATTATTTACCCCATTACTTCTGTCATCGTTTTCCTCCGACACTCCCTCCACTTGTTGTTCCTGTCCCTGCTCTTCAGCTGATTTGAAACATATGTTGTTTGATTGTCCTCCCATTTTTCGTTTTTGGCAATTGGTATGGTCCCAGTTTAAAAAAAAATTCAATTTTCGTTTTTCCTTCTCCATTGTTAACATTTTTCTAGGTTCTCTTTCTCCTATTTTTGCCGATTCGTCCCATAACCATAAATTAATTGACCTTTTGATAGCCATTGCCTTACACTATATTACATCTCATTGGAAACAAGCTAATGATGTTTCCTTCAATGCTTGGTGGAATGCAGTCTGTTTTAACCACCGTCTAGACACTACTTTTGTTTCCCCCATTTCCCTTGCAATCAAACGTGATCTTTTATGGCTTCCCCTCACCGAGTATTTATCCAGAGTTGTCAAGATCCCAGTTACTTCTCAAGTCCGCATTGCTGAAGTCCAAAAACCACCGTGATTGCATTTTCTTAATTGCATTTAATGTTTTTTGATATCACTTATGTACTTTTATTCTACAGGTTATACCTCAATCCCCCTGTGTTCATGTACATTATCGTTTGCCATATTTTTCTGTATAGCTTTATTAATCAGTTCTACTTTTTTGTAGAGAGATTTCTTGTGTTTTATAACTTATGATTGTTTCTTCAATTTCTGTCTTTGCTTCTTTATACTTTAATAAACTTCAAACTAAAAAAAAAAAAAAAAAATGATTGATGATATCCTGTGACGTTGATTCATGGCCTGGTCATAGCTGGTTATGACCATGGTACTGTAATGCAAAAAGTAATTTGTACATGGTATACAAAATAAAATGCAGACAACATCTACCACAAAAAAGAAGACACAACATGTGTTTGGACAACTTTATTGGAAAATGTATGTAAAGAATGACATGCATGACAGTTTTAGAAGTGGGTAAGTACAGGGATTATGGGAAGTGGATAGATTGTATGGCAAAGTGGTTTTTGGAAATACATGTTATATAAAGTCAATAACCAGTCAGGGGCCTGTTTGATCTTCGTGTTCTCCCAGTAAATGCATTACAGGATTGAGTATCTTTGCCTCAAAGGAGCTGATGCAGCAATGAAAACTGTCCTTTGAGTTGAAAACATCCATTTTTAAAGGTGTCTAGCTGTAATTCATTTTCTGACCTCGTGATTTGTTTTACGTATATCTGCTTTCCCACATGGACATAACACACAGTATACACAGTTTTTGGTTTTGCATGTAGTATTTTCAGAATATTTTTTAGTCTTCCTATTATATCTGAATTCTTCCCCTCCAATAGTTGCTGCACAGACAGACCAGCTCCTACATTTGTGATGTCCTCTAACTGGTCGGAGTCCAAGAAAATTCTGCATAGTCACCATTTTGGACTAGTCTTGTTGTCTTGGAATGCACAAAACTATCTTTATTATTATGCTTCCTTCTTAGTGCAAACACTGTTTGATTGATAAATTGTTCTCTTTCTGAGTCCATGACCCAATTTCTTTTGATAATTGTTTTCACTAAATCTGTTACTCCATTAAAGGTTGTAACACAGACCAGGCTAGCCATACCTTTTTGTCATTAGGCTATCATGAAGCGAACATTGAGTAAATACTCCATTGGCCATCTATATTGAATCCAGGTGGGAGAGCACTTAACATAGTACAAGAAACCGAAATAGATAAACTAATGTATCTAAAACAAATTAGGACCAATCTACAAACCGATGTTTTACTCGAACATATACGTGCAAGTACTATACTGCAAGGACTGCAAGTAAAGAAAATGTGAAGGTGACATTTAATGATGCCCCTGTTTACTCAGAGACTTTAGCTACATAGGGACTAATCAGCTTATTTATGAGAGGCTAATGCCACTGGAGCATCACTTTTTGTGATGTACCAGTGGCGCATATCTACGAGGTAACGCAAAGCCACTCTGTATGGTTTGCATGGCCTCATAGATATGGAGTAAGACAAAGCAGCGCAAGTCACTGCCTTTCCTTACTCTGCATCAAGAAGACATTCCAATTGCGCTGTGTGGGTTTCCCACGTAGCACCCATAGATTCTGATTCTGTTCCAGATTTATTTAATTATGTACCCCTCGGGCAGAGTTAAAACCTTGCGCCTCCCCAGTGCAAGAGTAACGAGGAGACAGTTTTTATTTCTCCATGTTTTTTTCCTTCTTCCATATGTGCTGCCTTCTGCAGCACACATAGAAAGAAGAAAACACATTTCTGGATTGTTTTCAAGCAGGAAGGTTCCTGCACAAAAACAACCCTGCCTGCAATGGAGGCATCCCTGCACCATGATGCAAGGATGCCTACGTTGCCTCTAGGAAGCACATAGTGCGCCAGCGCAGGGGGAAAGGACAGGAATGCACCATCATTCATAAATATGGTGCATTCCTACCCTTTCATATAGGCGTTGGTCAGCACTGAAGAGAAGACTTGCTGCATGCCCTCCACAAATTCCTCATAAATGAGACCCTAAGTGCTCGAGGATTGGATGTTTCTGCTAATTACAACAGGGGAAAGATCGATTACCAAAGAAATGCAGGCTATCAAAGAGTTCAAGCAAACCTTAAGAATAGTGCAATTGAGGATGCTAAAGCACTTCTGAGCAAGTTTGAAAACACCTTTTGGAACATGTATCTGCAGTGTTCGTGATGAACATTTTCAGCAAAAAGTGTCAGTTTCTCGTCATTATTTCTTTTTTGGGCTCCAGGTGTTTCTTTTTGGACAGGCTGCTTGTAAAATCAGTTTTTTCTAGTAAATTGGATCGATAAGGTCAAAGGTTCGTAGTGTAGTTATACAAAGCAAGTGTTTGTTTCATTAAGTTTTTTTGATCTCTCAATTGCACTATTAGCTTTTCTTGAAGGGCATGGGCAATCACATTCCCTGGACCTACCCTTACATTTTCTTTCATGAAGTCTGTGGTTTATATGACATATGTGCGATGAAAAGTGTATATTACTTTCAGTATTTTATGTAAGTCAGATTTAGTTCCAGCTGCGTGCTTTGCAGAGAACTTTGACTGTAGCAGCACCGTTAAGTATATAAGGAGCAAATTGAACAAATTAGATTAGCTTTGATGTGTAAGGAGCACTTACACAGGGGTATTACCCCCAAAAAGTTGGCCCAGAGATAGGAGGAGTAGCCTGTAAATTAGAAAAGGTAGGATTTTTTCACAGAGGACGCCCCGCCATATCACCCACATAACTCCCCAGAAGCATTTCACCACCCACAAGTTCTTTGCTTTTTATTTGCAGTGCAGGTGGCGAAGTGTCTGTCGGAAAAATAAATTCTAGAGAAAATGTAACTTCCCCTTGGAGATCAAATGTCTGACACTCTCTAACTCATTCACATTCAATATACAGCATGCATACATTACTGATTCAGGTCAAATTACACCGGCCCCACCTATGAATGTACCACGATTGTCGAGATCTAGCATTAAAGGATTATTTAATTTCTTTAAAAAACACTGTATATCACAATGCACTTTTAGTAATTGATAACACATACGAATAGAAATATAAACTTAATATATAGCATACAGTATACAATAAAACACAATATGTATTGATAATAAAAACCCGACGAAATATCCACGGTGACAAACAAAAGGAGAAACAGTGTATGTGAACGGGGGAACCTGTTTGCACAGTTCTATGCGCGCTGTTACATAAGCTGATCCAACACTCTACATCAAGTTTGCATCCTGGTGAGTATTCAAATCTATTTCTACCCAAGATGCCATGTGGTTGGATTCGGGAGTGCTCGACGTCGATGCGCTTCAGGGGTAAGTCACTTTTATAATATTGTGTATTTTGTAATAAAATAACGAGGAATACACAAAAGTCAAGTAGAGTGGGTTTATTGAAACCTCATCCACGAACAGCCACAAATAACTGACCAAATCAGAACCTTAGAAGAGTGTACATTCCAAGAATCAAGAACGTGGGGAGGAATGACAACTCTTAAAGGGAAAGGAATACATACATGTAAAAGGAGAGAACATCACACATCTCCCTTCCTTTATAAAATGAAAGAGAACATCACACATCTCCCTTTCCTTATAAACAAGCGAAAAAAAACAGACTAAACATAATCTTTCAAATAGTACGGTGCACTACGAATTCTTTGACTTCTTGTAGAAGAAGATGACAACCTGTCAAAAGAAGAGTTAGTAGGAAGAAAAGAATTATTGCACAAACCATTGTCATTATGAGATGAGCCACAAAACAAGTTAGGATTAACAATCACAACACGACTCTTATTCCAAATTCTTCCATCTTCAGTCTTAACAGCATTTTTGAAAATTTTGATAACAGCTCTAACATCAGTATATTTGGACCACGGTTTTCGTCCAACAGGGGTCTTTATCTTAACTAGATCACCAACTTTTATCTCATGAAACTTAACACTTTTCTTTATGTCAAAATATGACTTACGTGCACTCTGCTTAAGCAATTCTCTCGTCCTCCATTCACCTATGTCATTGCTCACCAAACCTTTATTTAAGCACATCCACCCAGGACACAACAAGGTATTAGGAATCCTCCCTTTGAAAAGCTCGAATGGTGATCTCCCAGTGGAAGAATGAGGGACGAAGCGATAGGTATTTATCCTGTCCTGGAGAGTGGTTTTCCAATTCAAACCTGAAGCCCGAGCAAGTTGAATTGACTCCTTTAGAGTTTTATTGACCCTCTCTACAGCACCATTAGTCTCAGGGTGATAAAGTGAACATTTTTTTTGAGTAACACCACATTTCTTTAAAAAATCAACAAAAAGTGTGGAACAAAACTGGGGACCATTGTCAGATAATATACTATTTGGAAATCCTTCCTTAGAAAACAGAGGCTCCAAAAATTTAATGATGGAATCAGAAGTAATTTCCCTGACAGCAGAAACTTCAATCCATCTTGAATAAAGATCAATTAAAACAATGAGGTAGGGAGTATCAGAAACACCAGATAAAGGACCCATAATATCAATGGCAACCTCATCCCAAGGATGACCAGGTAAATTCCTCTTAACCATGGGCATTTGTTTAGTTTTAAGAATCTTGTCGCTAGAACAACACTCAGGACATTTTCTGACCATTCTTTCAGTCTCAAGATCCATACCCGGCCACCAAAATTGCATACGTAAGAACTCTTTGGTCTTAACAATCCCCAGATGACCACAATGAGCAAGGGACAACAACTTTCCTCGTAGAGAAGAGGGAGGAACAAGTTTAGTACCACGAGTCAACAGACCATTATTTACAGAGAGTTCATCTGAAACCAAAGACCAAGGTTTAGACAGGCGTGAATTACCTCTTAAAGAAAGAATCACATTGGAAATTTCCTCATCTTTACCCAACTCCAACCTCCATTCAGTCTCATTAATTGCACCATCAGTAATTTCACACACATTAGTACACTCATCAGGTTCACACAAATCATCATGATCAGTATTTTCACTGTTAACTAATCTAGATAAACAATCAGCCGACCTGTTAGCTATCCCAGGAATATATTCTACTTCAAACTCGAATTCCTGCAGAGAAACAATCCATTTTCTAATTCTTGAGGAAATGGCATCAAGACCTTTCTTTGAAAAGACCTCCCTCAAAGGTTTATGGTCAGATAATACACACACCTTCGTTCCCCAAATGAGATTCTTGAACTTTCTCAAAGCCCAAAAAATGGCAAGGGATTCCTTCTCTATTACAGAGTAATTAAACTCCAATCCTCTGAGGCAACGAGAAGCACAGCAAATAAGATAATCTTTACCATTTCTCTTCTGAACCAAAACCGCACCCAGGCCTTTATCACTTGCATCTGTGAACATGACAGTGGGTAGTCCAGGAACAAACGCATGAAGAGAAGGAGCTTTTTTTAACTCTTTCTTGATACACTCAAATTCTTCCTTGCATTCACAAGACCAGTCAAACACAACATTTTTTGCAGTCAATTTTCTCAAATTATGGGTTTTGTCTGCGAAGTTTGGAATAAATTTACCATAAAATTCCACCATGCCCAAGAATGAGAGAAGTTCATCTTTACAAGTTGGATCCTTAACTTTGTCTATAGATTCAACAAGTTCCTTCTTTGGAAAGACACCATCACCAGTGATACGATGACCTAAATAATTAACTTCCTGAACTCTAAATTTGCATTGGATCTTTTCAAGGTCATGCCAGCACCAACTAACCGTTTTAACACATCAGACACACGACAATCATGTTCAAGAATATCATTTCCATAGATTAACAAATCATCTTGATAGCACTTAACACCTGACAAGCCTCTTAAGATCTTTGACATGATACGTTGAAAGACCGAGGCAGCCGAAACGAGGCCAAAGGGCATTCTCTTAAATTTAAACGTACCCATAGGTGTAATAAAGGCAGTCAGGTCCTGAGAATAAGTATCTAGCTCTACCTGATGGTATGCGGAAGCTAAATCAAGAGTGGTAAAATATCTTGCACCTTCTAAAGTGCTGACTATTTCATCAATATTAGGAAGGGGAAACCTATCAACCACTACTTCCTTATTTAAGGCCCTCAGGTCAATGCAAAGACGAATTTCACCCGTAGGTTTCTTTGCTATAACCACTGGCGCAAGCCACTCCGTTGCCTCCACAGGTACGATAATATCATTCTTCACTAATTTGTCAAGTTCTTCCTGAACTTTCGCCTGTTCTACAAGGGGAATCCTCCTTACTTTAGCTGCAATAGGAAGAGCATTGGCTTTTAATTTTATGTGAAGTTTGTACCCCCGCAAGCACCCTAGTTGCTCTTTAAAAACATCTGGAAATTGTTTTGCCAAAGATAAAGACAAACTTTCATCACTCACATTGTTACTTACAGAGTCAGACACTTCTTGAATTTGAACTTGGGGAGTGGCATTTGGATCAAGTGTCACTCCTAAATAGCGTTGATGCAACCAACCTAATAGTGCATCACCTTTCTTTGACACATAAACTTTACCAACTGTAATCCTTGAACCAAGTTCTATTTCAGCCATGAAATAACCCAGCATCACAATGGGTTTTTCACTATAACCTAGAGGAAAAATATCACATTTGAATAGTTTCACTTTGTCCTTAAACAACTCATTATATAACTTTTCATCAATTATGGTTATCTTCGAGCAAGAGTCAAATTTTAAATTAATCATAGAGCCTTCAACACTAACTAAATGAGATGGGTGGTCTGATTTGTCATCATTAACTTCAAAACAAATTGATCTCACATGAGGCTGAGGCCATCTTCTTCTTGAGTTATCGCTATTATATGTTTTGCTTCTGCACAACTTCGCAAAATGACCCCTCTTATTACATAAATTACATGTAACCTTCAACGCAGGGCACATAGGTGAATTAGCCAAATGATTACTTTGACCACACCTAAAACAAGAAAATTTGCTACTGGAGGAAGGTAAAGAAGAATTAAATGACTTAGCATGCTTTTCATCATTAACAAAATGCTCTACTTTTTTTAATTGATAAACAGTCTCATCCACTTTTACTTCATCTTTCGACTCAGGGGTAGCCGGCTTTTCTTTCTCTTTTCTAAGTTCACCAACACATTTCGTCATGTGCTCTACTTGTTTCGCTATAGTTAAAACTTCTTCTAACGGAGGTTCATCTTTTAGCCACAGTTCTTTTCTTATATCATCATGTGCGCATCTTAAAACAAACTGATCACGTATTCTTTCATCAAGTGTCTGCCCAAAATTGCATGACGAAGCAAGTTTTCTCAAGGAAGATACATATTCTTCTACTGTTTGATCTTTCTTTTGTTCACACAAACCAAAATGGTACCTTTCCATGATGGTGCTAAGTCTTGGCAAATAATGCCTGTCAAGTTGAACTATGGCTACTTCATATTCATTAAGATTTCTTTGTTCTGCAGCTGTTAAGTCTGGCAAATGTTCGAGAACATCTTGTCCTTCACCCCCAAGACAATGTAATAAAAGTGAGTGTTTTCTTTCAGCACTCAGATTGGTTCCGCAGACTCTAGCGTAGTTTGCAAATATTTTTTTCCATTTTTTCCATTTTACATTTGGCTCTCCAGGACTTGTAAGGAAAAAAGCAGGTTGCGTAACATTTTGCATCTCCTATACAATAAATAAATATTCCTTATAAATTTAACTAAATATATAACCTGTAACTGATCACCTCTTGATGTTTTCTTTCTCCTAATTATGCCTTGTTTAACAATTGTCTGTATATTTTCTTCCTTTGTGCCACTCTATTAATGTGTTGGAATGAAGATTAAATGTTAATTGTCCAAAAGTTCTGAGTTCTACTTCACAAAGCTTTTAACCAGAACAGAACGTGGACTTCCAATAGATGGCAGTGCAGGTGATTGAGATAAATAGCGTTCTATTATAACTCAGCGCTGCCCTCCTGAGTCACAGCGTTATTCATGCTTGAACATTCCAGAAACAATGTACGTTCCACTGGAACGCAGCGCAGCTCTCCTGAAGCGCAGAACAAATCATCAGCGTCAGCTTTGTGCACCGTCAGCGCGTAGCGCGTCTTTTTTTTTTTTTTAGTTGGAACGCATGCGTTTGAAACGCACGCTGACGTCAGCAATACAGAGGCAGAGAGCGAGAAGAAACCGAAGCGGAGCGCGAGCCAAAGCAAGCTCGTCGTTCTCACTTAAAGTCTTTTAGTTTAAAATCTCCCAAATCCTATTATTTAAATAATACACCTCCCGCTCTCCTCACCACCAGGATTCTTTTTAAACCGCCGCTGGGAAGTCTTCGCTTCACTTGATATTCACGTGGACAGCCGCTGGAGGAGAAAACAGGTCAGGAAGAAGAAATCCGTTTGAAATGCTTGTTGTGTTGTCCTGTTGAGGTCATCCCATCCTCGTCGCCAGTATAATATTGTGTATTTTGTAATAAAATAACGAGGAATACACAAAAGTCAAGTAGAGTGGGTTTATTGAAACCTCATCCACGAACAGCCACAAATAACTGACCAAATCAGAACCTTAGAAGAGTGTACATTCCAAGAATCAAGAACGTGGGGAGGAATGACAACTCTTAAAGGGAAAGGAATACATATATGTAAAAGGAGAGAACATCACAACTTTATTTAAAAAACAAGGGGCATATTATCAAGGACAGGCGATACATTATCGCCGCTTTTATCGGCAGGAAACTGCCGATAAAGCGGCGATAATGTATCGCCTGTCCTTGATAATATGCCGCCAAATTCCTCAGGACAAAAAAACATAAGGGATTTGTTTCTTCCCTCCTTGGAGTGCTAACAGTGTATGCAGTTACTCTTGGTGATGTGTTTCCATTGAATAGGAAATAATTGGTGAATTACATCCAATGAATAAGAAGTTATTCTCTGTAGCATGTGGGTTTCTCAATGCTACCACAGTATGACCACGTTTCGGGGGAGTTTTATTTCTCCCAAATGTCACTTTTATATATGGGTGGACATATAGTCCTATCTTAATGCAGGGAAACTAGCTCTCCTGTTTGGCTTCTATTGTAGCGCTGTCACCGTCTGGCGGGGGAAATCCCTGAACATCATATGGATCTTCTTCCTACCATGGAACAGTGACGGCTGTATCCTATTTGCAGTCTCACGCCCAAAGGTAAAATGTCAGTGTTGGTTGATAATAATTTTTCTTTACAACAGCGCATCCGCGTCCATTTTAATGCAGGCATAATAAATGCAGCAGGAATCTCGCATGCCGAATTCAACATAAGCTCAGAAAACTTGTGCTTTTGCAGCAGGAAATTAGGTCAAATATTTCAAGAAGTGAAATCCTAGTGACTCCTTCTCGTGTCCTCCTAAGGCTAAGTGCTGGAAAGGGTTCATGGATTTTTCTTTTTTTTTTAAAGAGGAACTCAATATCGGTGGAGAAGAAAAGGATGAACCCAGCCCATCTGATCTCTCGCGGCCACCTCTTGAAATGGATTTTGGCCTCAACACCAGCTAAAGCAACCTCACGTGGCTGCTGCAATACGGTCTATTTCCCTTAAGCAGTCGGACAATGGGACCCTGCATCTTGAGGTTGCAGACAGTACCTGGACGAGTCTTCTGAAAACATTGATCAATTACGTCTAGGGTCAATGGGCAATAGTTCATAACAAAATGGGACATAGCCCTAGTAGAAAAAAATGCAAGATTTACCAAGGTCTAATGGGGTCCATGACAAAAAAGAAGACGAAAAACGAGCTAAAATAATTGGGACATTCTCTACGGTCTGCTTAGGCAACACCACGAACCAACCAAGCCATCCATAGGCCAGTCACATACACAGCCCGGATCCAGGTCCCCTTTTCCTCGCCCCAGTTGTACTGTCAGCGTGTGCTATTGTCATTTTACCTCCGGCAAAAGATTAGTGATTCATTACCACACATTTTCTCGAGCAACACTTTTATAGTTGCATCTAACATTTTCTTCATACGACAAGCTGCAGGCTGAATGAAATAAATTAAATAATGTGACAACAGCAGTCAACCATATAGAATTGGCCTGAATGTGAATATTCCATCTATTAGGCGACAATAAGCCTGTATGGTAGATTGGCAGATTCATTGTTATTGATGCACATAATCAGCACATTAAAAGCGGCACAGCGATATTCAATGGCTTTCATCTGGACCGTGTATTGCGTTTGCTTAGAAACTTGTGCCTGGCTCTAATTTAAGTGACTGGAGCAGAACGACGAACGCTGGCTCGATGAGCAGTCTATGGGCCATCTGAGCCCCATAGTGCACAATTCAAATCCTCGCATCAGTGAGTGGACTGGAAAGTGCTCAGGAGGCTGTGAAATGGCAATTTCTGATTTGCATCCATAAAGTATTGTTTAGGGATTGCAAGGAACTTTAAAATAAAAGGTGAATGGCATTCTGAAAGAAGTGTAATATTCCAAAGGGCCTTTTAATATGAGGTGTAAAATGCTTTCTTTGAGCATTATTTCTTCTTAAAATGTGAACATTTGGCATAGCTGGCTTAGTAAAAGACTCAAGAGGTGGAATAGCCAAATATTGAAAGGTTTTATTTTTTTTTACCCCTGACATAAACTGAGTTCGTTGGCTGAGTCTAAAGTGTGGAAATAAATAGCCCACAGCATTGTAACAGTCTGTCTACAGTCTGAAAGAAGATATTACATACTGGCCAGGCTTTGAGGCTATGGACCTTGCTACCAATAATCTTGGCCTTTCAAATCTCTGCTTCTGCAATTGACATAAAATAAAGACCCACATTTACTAATAAGTCATGTAACACAGGGCAGCACACATAGAAGTAACAAATAGCCACTATGGATTGTTTATGTGCAGGAAGGGACAACTTCTTACACATAAACAATTATTCCCTGCAACACAAGCACCCTTGCACTATGGAGCAGGGGTGCCTGCGTTGGTGCTAGGCACATAACTTTATCCCCAGTGCTAGGGTAAAAACAGGGGTGCAGTATTGTAGTAAATACGTTGTATCCCTGCGTTTTGAAAATGTCGGAGCTTGATGCTGCCATATTTGGAGTTGCTCCGCACTCTGATATTTTCTAGTAAATATGTCCCTCAGGTTTAAGGCTTCCGCACTTTGTATATGTGGTGTACAATGCAGCACACATGGAAAGTACAAAAAACGTGGAGAAATGAAAACATTTCACTTCGTTGTGTCTGCCTCCATAAGGCGTAGGGTTTTGGTATCTATGATTCTTTATAAATGGGGATTTGCTTCAAAACCCAGGGGTGGTTTTATGGAAATGCCTGTGCACCTATGGAGTGCTCCCTTGACGCAAAATAATGCAAGGCAGCATATTGCACAACAATGCAAATCCTGATTTGTGTTGAATAGTAAATCCTGCCTTAAAACCATGCATCAGGTTTGTGATACAAAAGTAACACAAACCTGATTCAAACCTTTAGTATATCTGGGGTAAAGACTTTTGCAGGTCAAATCACTATCTCCTTGAGCCTCAGATTCCCGATCAATTGACAACAACTAGTTTTTACTTGAATTAAGACTGTATAGAAAATGAACAAGGCTGCTAAGAAACATACTGAATGTTAAATAGCTTGGAATGAACTGATCATTTGGGAAAGTTGGAATGCTCTACAATTGACTGGGGGATAGAGGGTTGCTTTCTGAAATGTGTGATTCGGTGGATCCTTAGCCCTTTCAGGATTTGAAGAGCAGCACACCCTGCGTTTTTTGTTTTTTTACAGAAATAACGATTTAAGGTATTGTATTTAGCCCTAAAGTACTGAAATATTTAATTCATTTCATTCAGAATTGTCTCTATCCCTAAGCCTGTTTGCCAAGACACCTACAAGAATTGTAGCATTAATTTGTTGTTTGGATTTTTTTTTTTAAATCATATATTGATGAGAGAATTTCCCACCATAGGAATCTTGTTTAACCACTGTGCTCGCTCCCAGCAATACGAATACCTCAATTTCTTAATTCTTAGATGGCTAGCTCACCATTTGAAGATATATCCCATTATAAATTTTGACTCCGAAAGCTTCTCCTGTCTGCACTTTAGAAGCCTGAGTACACTGATAATACAACTTCTCCTAGGACTCATTTTAGCTCTCAGTACAGCTCTTATGTTGGCATCAAGCTGCATTGCTCTCCACCAACAAACCCACAAGAGATACAGAAACATTGTAATGTTGCTGGAATATGCATTTACCTTAAAGATTTGGAAAGATAAGAGGTGTTTGGTAAATTCAGAGCAAGTTGGTTTGATAAAACAAAGATCCTGTAAGAGTCTCAACACAATGCGTCTAAGGAAATTCTCTCGGTGTGCAAAGTTTAGGCTGATATTATTTACCTTTCGTGAAGTACAATAAAGTACATTTCTGCATGCTTAAAAAAGCATCTCAGTGATAAATTAACATGTTTGTTCATCTGATAAGGACACAGATGACTCTCAACCTCTGGGAGAGCTAGTGTGTGCTAGGGTGTATGTGTCCAGCTGCTCGGCATGAGTAGCACATGATCACTATGATCACTATGTGTGGTATGCATGTTGTGTCCTTATTGGCTGAGTGTTTCTATCTACATGTGTTTTATGTAGTTTTGTGGTATTTTTGGGGAATGCAAGCCTTTGGCTAAACATGTTTTATTAGGGCCAATTTACTCTGACTTGTTTGTGGTGCAATTTATCTATCTGAGGGATTGATCAATGTTTTCCCTGAGTGTGCATTTATCTTTGTGTTAAGAGAGACCCCTCCTGTGACCTGTTATTCACGTGGTTGTGGGTCACAAGACCTGCCTGATCATGTATCTCTGATGCAGGATTGATGGGAAGGTCACCTTAGATACATCCGACAGCATTAAAATGCTTTCATTGAACTCCTAAAAATAATAAGGCAGTCACTGGTATAATTTTTATCAACATTCCCAAAATTGTGAGTACATTTGTCGTAGCATACATTGACATTGTCTTTAATGATATTGGCATAGTTATGTGTGCATTGATCATGGCTTATATCAAAATGGTTTTTACTGGTAACAACATGTCATTTGTGCATGGATTATGGCATACATTGACATCGATATTGTCGGTATCGACGTTGTTGTGCCGAAATAAATTATGGCATACATTGACATTGCATTTAAGGGTATTGACATTTTTATGTGGGCACAGGTTATGGCATACGTTGACATTGCATTTATTGGTATTGCTGTTGTCGGGCCTGCACATATCATTATATTCATTGACATCGTATTTACCCATTCTAACACTCCCCCTCTAGTTGACTACTCTATCCCCTTCCTATGTCATGCTAGCTATATTATTCAACAGAGTGTGTGCGTCTGTCATTTCTGTGACTTCTTCCCAACCTAGGTGCATTGTACCTAATTTTAGGACTGTTTTTACAGCAGGAAACCCCCATTTGTAGGTAACCACATAACAAAAGTAAAACAATAAAAACTGGCATCAGTGATGTGAATAGTTTGGACACCGATAGGGGGATCCACAAAAAGATAGTATGCAACCAGTCCTGCTCCAGGGCACCTGTCTCCTTCTTCATGTCAGCTTGCAGACGATACAGTTTTTGGATGACACAAACTAATGTCCCATTGTCCATGTCATTTCTGTGAATAAAAGTACAACAGGAAGCACCTATCTTAACATACTCCACCCTCCATCGTGGTCATCAAGTTTAACACGTACTGATGTTGCATCATCACATGGCAGATGCTCTGTTTGTCCTTGATAGCGTTTTGGCCAAGTTCAGTGTTATTTATCCTCTTCATCAACTCCCACCTGGTCCTTTGCAAACAGCGGGTGTTTGCCTTTGTTTGTACGGTGAAAAAGGGAATTGGCCTACCGGCGGTCAGTTGAGTCCCTGTGAACAATCTAAATTCTTCTGGAATGTCCTTGTACTGAGTCCAGCCAAAATAATCAGCATTATTTTCTCCTTGGAGCCTGAAACAACAGAGTTATTTTCTGCTGTACGAGATGTTGAGACAACCTAGATCTTCTCTAGGGATGACCAGGGTTGGGGTGTGTATGGTCACGAGGGTGCAGAGGCCCTGCCATCCGGGGATAAGCTGGTTGTATGCAAGGTCACCGCATTGCCAGTAGAAATCCATCAACGTGGAGGTGCCCCACTGCGAGTCCAGAATGTGTAGTATCACGCTGAAGTTTTCATTACTGCCCAAAGGTATGGTTCCTTTGCTTCTGGAACACAAAGAGTACAGTGTAAGTTTCCGTACAATTATGGGTTGCTCCTTCCCCTCTAAACATGTATACATATTAATCTTGCTACCCCAGATTTCCTGACAATGTGGCTGTGCAGCCTTTGGACCCACTCCAATGGGACTCATTTACCACACTGTGCACTGAAATTTCTTGTCCGGGGTCCACTTGTCATTAAAGAAGGTGGACCCAAATATGTTAAGGGCCACCTTGGGACTGTAGATATAGGGGGAAGTGAACATATCTGTGCTCTGATGTGGTGGTCTTTTTATCTCCAGGAGCCTATTTACTAAGATGTCCTTGGGTCAAACAGTGTCCTCACCTATGGTGCTCCTTCTGTGCATCCTGTCTACCTCGGACTGGATATCGCTAGGCTTAGTGAAGAGTGTTAGAAATTGGGGTTTCTAGTTGAAAGAGGTAGGTACCTTTGTCCAAATAGGGACCTTTGCTTCTAGTCAGGGTAAGGAGGATATACTCCCAAAATAACCCCTGCTTACTCCCTTGGTAGCTTGGCTTATCTCAGAGGCAGTGTGTAAAGCATTTGTGAATACATACAGTAATACATTGAACACTCTTCAAATGGACACCACACCAGTTTAGAAAAATAAGTCATCTTTATCTAAACCAAACAAGACCAAAATGAGAAAAATCCAGAATACTGTAATAAAAATATTTCTTTCAAATGGTAGAAATAGTTCAGTTCAAAGCAAATTGGAGATGCAACACTTTTCAAACAAAGTACCTTGGATGCGTCATGCACACAAACAAAAAGTGTCACAGGAAAGGTGATGCATTGTTTCCTTACACTCAGGGAAAGTGATGCATTGGTTCCTTGCTCCAGGGGAGGTGTTGGTCAGTTCCTTACTGTTGTGCAGGGGAGGTGATGCAACAGTTTGTTACTGCGTCCTCCAACGATGTGACAAACTTGGTGCCTCGATGCGATGATCCAGGACTACGTGTGGGTTCTTGCAGCCCCGCAGCAGGGCTTGAATCAGAATCAGTGCAGTGATCTCAGACTTCGGAAATCAGTGCACTTTATGCAGCGTGTGGCAATTTCTTGAGATGTGGGCAGGTTCTGCGACGGTTTCTTCGGTGATGCATCAGAAACAGGTGCGGATGCATCACGCTTCTTGTAGTTGCATTGCATTTCTAGCTCCCAACAGCCAGAACAACCTCCAGAGACCCAGCATCGCTGAATGCCCCTCTTGGCAGGTCCAAACTCCCAGAAAGGAAGTTCAAGGGAGCTTGGGTTGAAGTCTTTGTGTCCCTGAGACTTCAGAACTGGAGGGAAGCTCTTCTTCAAGCCTTTGGAGATCTTCCTCAAAAGGGGTCACAGCAAACAACAAAGTCCTTTTCCCTGTCCTTGGCAGAAAGTAGCCACTGCAAGGCAATCCCAGACAGCAAACAGCACAGGGGAAGTGTTCCTCCTCAGTTTCTTCAGCTCTTCTCCTTGGCAAAGGTTCCTCTTGATTTTCTGGGAGTGATCTAACAGTCTGGGTCTGGGTCGTTCTTTTTATACAGCTAAATCCTTTGTTCTCTGGTGGTAGAAAAGTACTGTGCTCAGTCAAAACCAGTTCTGTCCTCTCTGGTGCAGCTTCCTGGCTGGAGGTGGGGACAGCATTGTGGAAGGCAGACCAGGCCCATTCAGGTGGGAGAACATCTCATCCCCCTACTCTAAATGCAGCCCAGGTCTAGACAGCCCAGCCCTGACCAATCCAGACAAACCCAGACTCTCTAGAGCCACTGCACATCCCCAGCCCCTGTCTAATTTCAAAAGTGGTATTTTCAAACACAGAATGTAAAACTCACCTTCACTAAAAATGCATTTTAACATTCTGAGCCCAGGCATGCTAAACTTTATTTTCCCATCTTGTTCCCAGGGGTAGTTATGTTCATAAGATGTTATAAGCAAACTCCCAATTCTATCCTATGGGAACAGATAGCCTTAAAATAGTGAAAAACAACATTGCCAGTATTTCACTATCAGGACACGCTACACACATCAGGGCATGTCCTACCTTTCACATACACTGCACCCTGCCCACAGGGGTACCATGGGCCTCCCTTAGGGGTGACTCACATGTACAATAAGGGAAGATTAGGGCCTGGCAAGTGAGTGCACTTGCCAAGTCGACAGGGCAGTACTAGACTGCATACAGGGACTGCAATGGCATGCCCGAGTTACATTAACAGGCTGCTTATGTGGGTGGCCCAATCAGTGCCTCAGGCCCACTGGCAGCATTTGATTTACAGGCCCTGGGCACACACAGTACACTGTACTAGGGACTGACTAGTAAATTAAGTATGCTAATAATAGAATCACCAATCCATAAATACAATTTATAGGGAGAGCATGTGCTCTTTAGCACTGATCAGCAGTGGTAAAGTGCCCAGAGTCATAAATCCACCACCAACAGGTCAGAAAAACACAGAAGTAAAGCAACAAGTTCTGGAATTACCCTGCAAAAAGTCTGGCAAAGAGATACAGTGCTGTGGGGTTGGTCTCATACCAGGTGATTTTTACTATTGTCCTATGGAGTTCTACTGTATTGAATAAGATCTTAGCCCTGATCCTACATGGGTACAGATGGACGAGGCATTTTTCTCTTTCAGGGACTGTGCCTGGAATAGGTAAAGCCTGTCTGTGCCTCCCTGTAGGATATCAGTGAACATATATAACAAGACCTGGAGGGGCTCAAGAGCATCCCAGCTAAATAGAGCATGTACAGAAATACAAGAATACATAACCTAATAAGCATTTGCAGGTTGTAGCGTCATCATGGGTGAGGTGTCTGTCGTCTGGACGTCCAGAGGTGTTTGGTCTTGGTGCAGTGCAAAAAAAGGTCTCTAAAAGGATTGTGGCAAAAGTCAATTTTGTCCCTGTGAAAGAAAGTCATTTTGAAAGGTTTGATGAAAGGAATGGCAGGCCACAGCAGTGTTGAGGAAATTCAGTTCGATCACAGACCTCTAGGATAAGGGCAGCGGTTTATAGGTGAGCTTGAAGGAAAGACATCATTAGGCAGTTGTCTGAGAAATACCTGCGTTCATTTTTTACTGATGCACTGAAAGGTTTAGCTGCAAGCAAATATCTTCTCATGGGGTAATGAAAAGGAAGTGCTAAGGTTTTAAGAGGATGGTGGGTTTTAAACTGTTTATGAGGTGCTAGGATTTCAGAAGAATAGTGAGTTTTAAATTGTTTAATGCACTTTGTATTTTTGGTCTCCCCTCCTAGCTATGGAGGGGACAGTACTCTTTTCCTTTGGGATGCTCCATTTACACAGGTGACACTTGGACCAGGTAGTGATGTCCTTTTGACCTGCATGTGCTGTGTGCAATTGGGAGCTTGAATTTTAGGCTAATGTTTCCGTTTACACGTGCGCATCCCTTGGGTCTCTGCACATGGCATGACATTAGACTTTTCTCTAATTAGGCTGAGTTACGCCCTTCTTCTGGAAGGATCAAGAATCATTGGGCTTCTTTTAGGCTGTTTTGTGTGGGTCCCAGTGGGAGGTTATCTGTGTTTTTGGGAGTTGCTAGTTTTGAAAAGGGATACTGGAGGTGGTTGGAAGGTTGTGTGTGAACCTCTGTAGAAATCTGCATGGAAATAGCTTAAACTGTGTGTGTTTGCAGTATTGTGTCAGCCAGAGTCATGGATCTCATTGGAACTTTATGTGTTCAGCCGAATGAAGGTGACACTAATAAATTTGTCAGGTTTTCCTTTGGACTGGAGTCATGTGATTGCATTTATTTGGAGGTTTGAGGATATTGCTATCATCGTGGTCATCGCTGCCCTCTGCGTAATGAGGAATCCGGCTCCTAATGCCAATACCAGAGCATTCTCCTCATTTTGGAACTAAAGGAGGGCCTCCATTTAGCTGTAAACCATGAGGTGGTTGAGACATACATAGCCTGCCCAAAGTTGGACTGGGGAGAGGTCCTCATTCCTGTTTTTATGCATCAGCTGTGGGACCCACCCTGCTCCCTCATCAGACTGTCCTCCCTCCGGTGGCATGGTCAGCCAACCCTGCCCTTGGGGAGGAAGAGTAGTGGAAGCCCTGGGCCCCCGTGGACATCCAGATGGTGAACTCTAGCATGAATTCCCAGTCAACATAGTATACTGCAGCTTACAAATCTGTGGCTGCAAAGCTGTGTGAGGGATAAACATCCTGCTGGGGGCAGTCTTGTTACTGTGTGTTCGTGGGATGCAATTGTGTAAAGGCGTTGCCTCCACAGACAGTTACCCCTCCGTGCCATGGCTATGTTCCCAGTATCTGTCAGGCTGGGTTCCCTACCTCTTGTGGTGACTGTTGCCACGATCTCAGCCAACCGCCCAGTCCCTGCTGTGGCGGGGCACCGGATGTCAGATTTACCTGGAGCGGATTGGAAGCTGCAACGATGTTACCTGGGCTTGATTTTGGGGATTGAGTAGGCTTTCCTAGGATTGTGCCATTGTGATGGTGGTACATTTTTAGATGGCACTGGTTAGCCATGTGGTCCATTCTGTGACAATAGTGGCAGTCTTCAAGGCCAGTTTGGATCCCTGACCTTGGTCACTAGGACTGGGTGGATACCCTCTTGGTTCCATAAGCAGATCTCTCCTTAAGACGGATGCCATTTGGACGTTCGTGGGTAGCGGGCCACCCCTCAAGGGCGGTCTTTTTCAGCCTATGTTGGAACAGTTTGGTGCTGTCTCTCTTGGCTTACTCTTGCTTCTCCCTGTCTTTCTCCTGTCTCTTCTTGTTACAGAGTAGTATGTAGCCCTGTATTTCCCGCCAAGGTTTGGTGTCTAGCCCTACTTCACTATTTATCTGGTCTGGATCTCAGTGGGTAGTTCCCTCTTGAGGATGTTGTAGAAGAATGCAACCAGAGGGTCTGTGTCAGTCCAGGGCTGTCCTGTCTCCTGCCCCCATTGTTCTTCTCGTCCCGTCGAGGAATTCAGTCATGGGCTCTCCAGGCTTCATGCTTTCTGCCATCAGTCCTCCTATGTCTAGGCGGTAAAGGAATATCTCCCTTAGAGTTGTCCAGATCTGGTGTCTGAATTATTTAAATGCAGCCCCGTCATGCTCGGAGTTGATAAGCGTTACCGCGGGGATGCGGGCTTGAGAGAATACCAATGAGGCAGCCAAGCAGACTGTTGATGTCACCTAAAGTTAAGTTTATACCTGTGGTGTTCATTTCAAAGCATGAGATCCATTTTCTTGCCCGATCCATGAACATGTGCAGTTTAATTCTGAGCCCTTCTTTGTCCATCTTTGCCCAAGGCACATAGATGATTCCTGGTGCACCTTTCTGCAGTAGTGGACAAATCCCGGTTTGGGCAGCTCAGTCGTTTTCTCCCTAATGTAATGTTCCCATTGTCTCAGGCACTCTAGCATGTAGGAGTAGTTCCATTTCAGATCTTTCCCTTAATGCTGAATGCAGCCCTCCGCAATGGCCATGTAATCTGTTTCAGAGGATCACTCCTCTGGCCAAGAACGATCATATTGGTGGCCCTTCCTTTAGGTCCAGGAGGCTAGTGGATGACAAAAAGGACATACGAAGGCCTCATCTGTTTCTAGGGATATTATTTCACTAGGGATTGGTCTGTCTGACCAGTGTATTCAGGGGGAGTGGCGGACGTCATTGATCTTCTTGTGCAAGCATTAAGGTGCCATGCTGTTTCTTCTGTTTCTCAATTGTGCACTGTCAGCCTTTCCTAGGTACCTATTTAATGTTCATCCAATCTCCTTTAGCAATGGTCAGTTGATGTGTGGAACTCAGTTAGGGGTGTTCCTCCTGCTTCGTCTGTGGGCTCATCTCTATGTGGGACCTAAGGCATAGCTCCCATTTCCTCCAGGGGAGAGGGAGTTGTTTCCTCTTCTTGATGGGCTTCCTATGTTGGAACTCTCTCTCTCTCCTTCCTTAACTCTCTTCTTCCCTATAACTTCCACCTGGGTTGTCTCTTTCTCCCAGTGCAACCTGTTGTTCTTCTATGCAATGTCTTGGCTCTTGGCTTAAACTCACTCTCTGATGCTTCCTTCGTGCCATAGGCCTACCTGGGTGGAGTGTAGCCTGAGGCTCCTCCTTTGGAGTGATAATTTGAAGGACAGAGTGTTCCTTTCTGTCCCTCCACTGGTTGAATCATCTTCCAGAAGGGCTACAAACCTCCCTCTAAACTTATAGGATCAGTGGGGTGTTCAGGAGTGCGTACTCCCTGTTGGGCTGCAACAGATGGGGGAGGGGCGAAGCCCTGAGGGCTGAGCCAGGACTCCCTGCATCTGGGCTGGTGGGACCTGTAGTCTTCTTCCCCGACTGACCTCTTGCTGCCCCGGCGGAGGTCCAGCAGCCTCCTCGACTGGTGTATTGGTGTAACTCAGTACAGCGGCGACTGGGATGGCTGGCATCAGTGAAAAGCACATCCCTCCTGGTATATGGTGTGGGAGGTGGAAGATGATTTAATTATGGGCTCTAGGATGCTCTTGAAGGCTGTGGCCACGTTGAAGATGGGCCACAGTTCTAGCAGGGCCTCCCACTTAGTCTTCTTCTGTCCTGTATACCTGGTCCGTATTGAGTCTTTGTGTGTTCTATATTGTTGGTGTCCAACATTCCCCCTCAGGCCAGGGAAATGCGTGGGCTTTTGTATGGCTGTGCCACTCACATCAGTGTTTATTTAGTTTCCTATCCTGGGTGGGGAACATCACTTGAATGTGGCTTATTGGAGTCTCCCTAATAGACCTGGGAACTTGTTTTAAGGATTCTGCAAATGTACTCAAATTTTGGGTATTATTTCATAAAGCATAGACTTACTAACATGACATAACATTTAAACATGCAGCATACTGCAAAATATAACAGCACCACAACATCAATAAATGCATACAATGAAAAAATCTAAAAGAGACCAAGAGGGAAAGAGGTTGACAGAATTTATTTTTACTTTGTCCAAAAAACCTTAACCCCTTCCTAGTGCCTACAGCCCAAAGAGGAGGGGTGCTCCTTGTAATATGCAGAGCTAAGTGAGCCAGATAGTCTGTCACTATGGGCTTGGCGGACAAAGATAGCGGCAATTTGTGTGAAATAAGGAATAACTTGACAACTATCAGCCCTCTGTGGCCATACACAACCTATGCCTTATTTCACCAAAGTCCAACTTTTTCTAAACATTCTGAATTACACCCTATATCACACCTAGGGGTAAAGCATACGGACTGCCTGAAACCCAGTTGTCCTAGGGGCACAAATAGACATTTTCACTGCTTTTAGCTCCCCCCAGTGTTGAGAAACCCCAGAAGTCTCTAAGAAAACCAATTTGGCTAAATAATAAGATCGAGGTGGTGATCCTATATAACAAGCAGTTGTGTCACCCAATTGTTCAAGCTAAAAAGAATAATCCTAAATAACACACCAAGGGGCAGGGGTGTACTGTTCTGTCAAACCCAACTGTTCAAGCTAAAAAGTAACCCTCCATAACACCCCAAGGGTCAGTTGTATACTGTTGTGGCAAGCCCAACTTTTAAAATTAAAAAACAGTAGCTACCTTCACCTTTCTCTAGGGTGATGAGTAGGGAAAAATGATCTATGTGCTTGTCCTAGTTTGCCCTATGTCACATGTTGGGACTAAGGATCAGATGTAGCCTCTTAAACTTGTGATGGCGACCCCTGGATGGACCTATGCCCTGCAGGATTCAGCAGATCTTTGAATCAATTATGGCATCTGCTCACCAGTTTTGTTTGCACAGTTGTGAATCCAGTCAGGCAGGGGTCCTTGTCCTTCGGCAGCAGTCGGGCTCGATAATGCAATCTCTCTTATTTGGCGCACCAAAATGTTACTTGAATGTGAATTTACCTTAAAGAAATGAAAAGAAAGAAGCATTTGGCAAAACAGGAACAAGTTGCTTTACTTAAAACCAGGGCACCATTAAAAATTCCTTATTACATTCAGCTGACATGGATAATGTTAGTACTTTGAAAGGGACATCTCTCCCTTCTATTGGCTCTTCAGATGCCCACTTCAACATTTGGGGCAACACTCTGTTAGTCCACACTTTAGATCTCCTATTACAAAATTGCTGGGTATGGCTGCCTATCTGAGGCTTACCATTGTGGCTAAATCTTCACTGAACTATTATCGACTAGGATATAGCTCAAGACTGAGGAGGGGCTATGTCACTTCACTGTGATCTGTATCTTTTGGATACATTGTCATTAGATACGGAGTATATATTGGAACTCTTTAGTTCTGTCTAGGTTTAAATAATTTTTGTGTGATTATAGGTTGTGGAATGGGATAACACCCATTACCCCAAGCCATACTTTGGCTAATGGTCGAAATAAAAACAGAAGACTGGCCTTCAATGCCCTTACCTAGGATGAGATTTTACTTTAATAAGGTATGATTTGGTTAGAACTTGTTTTCTGCCTTATAATAGATTTACGCTGTGTTTTGGGACTCTGTTTTACGATGACTTTAAATTATACCTGATAGGTTTTCACCAGTATCACTTTTATGAGAAGCGGATTGAACATCACTGACAGCCTTCATTACAGAAGGCCAACACATTTTCTCTTGTTAAAAATCATCCTGATATAGATTTAAAGTGGGTATCCCTTTGGGAAATAGAAGATATTCAAACAACCTAAATGTTTATAAAGAAGTAGATATGTTCCATCCCATCTAGAGATTATAAAAATTAGAGTATGAGGAATAGATAACAATCAAGTTTCACTGCAACCTAGATGTTTGAATTCAGCAGAGGTCAATCTAAAAGAATCATGTCTGTATCTCCTGTCAATGACATTGCCTTGTACCATATGACAAATAACGTTTTTGTTTGTAGACAGAGCAGTATTAAATTGTAAAATGTATAGTTCGATGTACATATTTTAAACTATTGTTTTACTATGACTGCTCTTTATATATTGTAAATATAAAACGTTTGTATAGTTATGATCATCTTGTAAATATTGTAAATATAATTGGTATTTGTGTATATAATATTTGAAGCCCTGAAGAAGTCTGAGAGGACGAAACGCATTGGCTACGGTTTTATGTGTTGTGAAGAAGAGTTCACGAATAAAGAAAATTGGAATAATACCTGCTGAATCAATGTCGTATATAATAATGTGATATAATCTAAGTAACTGTAATAAGGAGTGCTGGACCAAATTGTCTTTTTGAGTTTGTATTGTCTGTAGTCTTCAGGAGGCATGCGGTGATTCCTACATTCCCATAATCCAGCCTGCTGGTGATGAGAACCTGCATGTTGGTCCTTCTGTTGTTTACTGGGAGACACCTGAAGATCTTGCGGATCATGCGTAGGATGTGAAAGCAGGTGAAAAAGACTGCATTTACCTGTTTCTTAATGGGAAGCTTACTGTCCAAGTTGATACCGAGGTTGCGGGTATGATCTGTAGGGCTGTAGAATGAGAAGAGTTCAGCAGGCAACCATGTGTCGTTCCATGGTGCGCTGCTGTTCCCAAAGATTAGGGCTTCTGTCTTGTCCGCGTTGAGCTTGAGACAGATAGAAATGGATAAGATAGAAACCCACCGCATTGGACGGGCATCATCCAAATGTAGAAGGGATTACATAATTGCAGAAAGAAAGTCCTTCCACCCTGAGATGGCTTCATTGCAGCTATTCAGGTAGAGCTTGTATTCAGTTGGTGGTTTAACTACTTAGGGGTCGATTCTGATTTGGATTGGAAACCGTACGCACCGACACAGACCGGGACAGAATACCGACCGACGCGTACACTCGCCGTACGACCTGCGAAGTACAATGCATTTCGTATAACATACAAACGACTGGCACAGAGTATATTCAGTCTGACCAAAACTTAGAGAAAACATTCACTCGCTCATAAACGGACCCAGAACCCTTGCGACAGACACGGATTGGGAATAGTTCCGACTAACACAAACACGTGCCGTATGACCTGCGAAGTACGATGCAATGCGTGTGAAATGAAACCGACTCGCACAGAGCTCAAGACATAAAACAGAAACTTACAAGACATAGAGAATAGCAATGAAGAGTCCATAGCACCAGACGCGTATACAAACGCTGCAACATAGCACAATGTGAGTAAGACCGACTCGTATCACCCCGCAATGGACTCTGTAAGCGTCCGTTCCGGTCAACTGAACGTCTCCGCCATGCTCAAAATAAATCAACAAAAATAGACAGAAAAAGGCCAAACAAGAATTGACAAAAGAAAAAAAAAGTCAAACTAAGACACACCCACAACCCCACCTGTATAAAGGGCCCAAATCCATACCATGGTCCTTTGCAAATTCCACAGAGCTGCCAGCAGGGTACACAACACACTGCACTGACAGACACACTCACAACTCAGACAACACACAACCTTTACACCACTAAAACCACACTCACAAACACCCAGCTAAACTCACACCCACTTGCCCTCACTTCCACCCTCACACACACACATATTAATCTCCACCACCACCCAGCACCATGCCCCCAAAGAAGAATCCAAAGTTCACAAATAGTGAGTTGGAAGTGATGGTCGATGAAATTCTCAGAGTAGAGCCAAAGTTATTTGGCACATTGGTCCAACAGACTTCCCTGTCCCAGAAAACTAAGATGAGGGAGAGGATTGTGAACACAATGAATGCACAAGCAGCTTGCCTGCACACAATGGATGACATCAGGAACAGGTGCTACGACATACGCAGGAGGGGCAAGAAGCTCATCGGCAGAGACCATATCGTGAGGCAGCGTACTGGCAGTGGCCCTCCTACCAAACCTGTGCATTTCACTTCCTGGGAGGAGAAGGTGCGGGCCATCCTCCCACTGGTGGGCATCCATGGATTATCCGGCACACCAGAGCCGGGTGAGTACACAAACAACTAATCTAAATTGTGAGGCAATAGCAATCCACATCCACAGACATTAATGTCAGGGGGTCAGTGAAACCACTCACTGTTATCAAGCCACATCAACCCAAACATAACTATCCTGTGGTGTGTATGCCAGTTAGATAAACACAACACCTGCAATGCCTCAGTAACATGTAAGTATGTCAATACACGTACAAACATACTAACAAATATAGCAAGGATTTGGCTCTAAACACCAACAAACACTGCCAGCCATCTTGCTAGCACATTTACACTACCTCCCAGGGAAGCAGAGTCCCAGGAAGGGGGTTGGGTTTGCTGGGTAGGTGGGTGTAGCCAAAAGCATGCTGGGAGTCGTAGTCACAGTCAACAGTCCTCCTCCCACATGGCCCAGGAATACCCCATGCACCATGCTCGCCTCACAGGGACTGGAAAAGTGCTGCCAAGATGGCTGACACTTGCCTCTGTTTTGGGGAGCACAAGGCCCTGCTGGGAGTAGTACTCAAACAAACACCTTGCATCACTGTCTGACACCTTGAATCTGAAGTTTGACTCACTGTCATAGAAGCATGGTTCATGATGGCCTATCTGGGCTGTTGGGGAAGAGGAGTGCTACCTCAGACTACATCTACCAGTAGACCCTGTCACACACATCCCACCCACCAGCACCAACAACACACCTGTGTCAGGCACGGGAGTGCACTTGTGTCACAATGGACATGTACGTCAATTAATCAATACATGAGCTGTCCATGCACATAGCTCTACTTGCATATAAAAACGCATCAGTTTTTCATGACAATGATCTAAACCAACATTGGCATCTGCCTGTGACAATTGAGGACAATGCAATGCACATACACTTATCATGAAGCACAGTAGCAACTTTAATGTGTTTGATTTGTTGATGTGTGCTGAACCACAACATACATTGTGTGTCTCTTCCACCCAAAGGGACAGCTGGGGAAACTGCAGGTGCAGAAGAAGAAGAATCCCAGTTGCAGACTCTGGTTGACCCTGATCTTCCTGGTGTGGATGCCTGTCAGTCCTCTTCGGATGACAACAAATGACCTGGCCCCTCCGGTGTGGATCAGCGTGCAGCACCAGCAGTTGTATCAACAGCACACTGTGCCACCACTCCTGCTACATCTGTGAACACCCAGATGACCCCTGCCAACCCGAACAGACCAAGTCAACATAACACTAAGGGAACAGCACCACAGGACACCCTGGATGTGGCGGACAATACTACCAGTGCCAACACAGAAGGAGGGCCAGTGTAGTCTGTGCCTGCAACGGCAGGTCATGCTTGTGTGGGTAGGGGTGGTGGGAGTGGAGGCAGGCTGAGGCCATGGCCTGAACATGGTGCTGCACTGCCAGCTGATCCACAGTTGGGATGTATCATACAAGCCTATCAGGAATACACCAGAGACTTTGGCCAGGTAGTGGGGATCCTCAGGGACATAAACAACAGCAGGCTGAACATCATGCCTGATTAGACTCCCACATGTCTTGAGTGGAGACACACATGTCCCGCAAGGAGTCCAAAATGGACAAATTTGATGACCGCAGGGTGGTGCATAGGGACATACTCACATGCCTCTGCCAGATTGCAACCAACATATCCACACCCCCCTGTGTGCCCACTATATCTGTTGCCACAATATCTGCAACTGCCACAAGGTAGTATGAGGACTCTGGCAGGGAGTCCACGAACCACCCCAGCCTGCACCACAGGGTCCCCGTAAAAAGAAGACGAGGTGTCGTCCAAAGAAGGACAAGTGAGAGCAAGCTGGCCATGCACATCCCCCAGGAAGTAAACACCTTCTCCTGATATCCTCCATTGTGTGCAAACCGTTCACCTTGTTGACTGACGCGGAAGCCTTCCACATGTGATGGAGGGTCTAAGTTGGAACAATGAATCAAATGACTGTGGACTTCACTCCAGAAATGTCATCTACAACACTACCAAGTTCTCTGTGAATTTTGGATACATATTGCACTGTGCAGCACTTACTATTATATATACTATTCTCACACATGTGTGTACATAAATTTACAATCAGACAAGACTTGACTCTGTTGTAAATTAAACTGGGTTTGTCACATAGAGATGACGACAGGCTGTGCATGGAAACAACTGCAGCAATGTAAACACAGTCATGTAAGTCATGTTGATGTAACACAAATGAAAGATACACACTACTAGGTCAACTACTTCCTGGTTGTATGACGTTATAAAGCATACTTTTACAACGCATTTTTTACAACGCAACATCCATTACAACTCATTCCATTACAACGCATGCCATTACAACGAATTTTTAAAAACTACCTTTACAACGCATTTCATTACAACGCATACTACCTTTACAACGCATACCATTACAACGCATAACATTACATTGCATGTATGGTAAGTATTGGATAGTTTAGGGGTAAAAATTACTATTCTAACTCCGGGGGGTGCAACAGTAGGATAAGTGTTGGATAGTGTAGGGGTATAAAATTACTATTCTAACTCCAGGGGATGCAACAGTAGGGTAAGTGTTGGATGGTAATGGTATGCGTTGTAATGGTATGCATTGTAATGACTGCATTGTAATGACATGGGTTGTAGTGGTATTCGTTATAGTGTCATGTGTTGTAATGGTTGCGTTGTAATGGCATGCGATGTAATGGATGTTGCATTGTAAAAGTTTTGTTGTAATGGTAGTGCGTTGTAAAAGTTGCGTTGTAAAGGTTGTTTCCCCTAATTCACTATGCCCATCATACTCATTGCCCCCAACATTGTGAATTGAGAAATACACAGAAATGCATATACACAACACTCATGCAAAGGCAGTGGTAATCAGGCCACAGGTACAGGGTGTTAAAGAATGTCAAATGTGTGGATACAGAGGAAGCACATCACTAAGTGGTGCACACCTTCATTACACATACACACCAAGTGAACTAAACAGCAGATGCAAGGTATCCTCGCATGACAGTGAGCACAAAGTAACCAAGAGGATCAGAAATGCCAGTACTGGGTGTGTGGGATGAAGCATCTGGCTTCCAAGAAAGGTTGCACTCTGTAACTGGATTGTATATTTTGGAGGTCCTATGTCACCAGATAACAGCCAAAGAACCCTTTGAAGGACAGACATACAACAGTATTGAAATTACTGAATGACTGCATACATCTACAATACACATTACATACACAATTCACAAGAGTTGTGAAAACAACCTATGAATCATGTCAGAACTGTTTGGGAGAACATACTAACTCAAAGGACACATTAATGCAACAACCATGTCGAGTAGCAAGCAGCCACACGTATGCACCCACATTGCACTACAAAAAAACATATCAGGCAAAGCAAAAATGTAGACAACTCATCACCGTATACTCACAATTATGAGAAAAAATGTGTTGATGAGCTGAGTCCGTACATCTCCCTCATCCTCATCGTCACTCGCTACATGACCCAGGCCTGGATCCTCCCCTGCTGGCGGTTAGTAGTCGTCACTTGTCCTGAGTAACCAGGGTTTTGTTATAAATCGTTCCGGTACCGACAAAAAACCCTCGTTCATGTATTTAGGCTCGAATGGCGGTGATCCTTCCCCTCTTTTTTTTGATAACGAGCAAGGAATCTGAAAGGATCACAAATGCTTCCCTCTCCCTCTTGTGATTCAATTTGGTTAGTAGTCGTCATTATCTTTGATGAGAGGCAACTACTCCCTCACTGCCATGTTGTGCAGCATGCAACACACAAAAAATATCTTGCACACCTTTTCAGGTGCATATTGGAGGGCCCCTCCTGTTCAGTCCAGGCAGTGGAATCTGCTTTTCAGGAGTCCAAATGTCCGCTCTATCACTCTCCTGGTCCGCCCATGTGCTTCATTGAAATGTAGCTGCTCTGGTGTGACTGGGTTTCTAAGAGGTGTCAGCAATCACAGCATGTTGGGGTATCCAGAGTTCCCTACATACAAACATGTCACAGGTCAGGAATGAGCATTAAATTCCAAGATACTAAAAACACACAAGGTGAACAGAGATTACACACCAACAAGCCAGGCAGATGGTTCTCCAGCTGTGACATCATCTGTGGGATCCTGCTATTCCTCATGAAGTAGGCATTGTGTGCGGATTCAGGGAAACAGGCACGGACATGTGATATTGTCATGTCCGGAAGACATACCACCAGGACATTAATGGAGTGGAAATGTTTTCTGTTTCCATATGTCTGCTCATGTGCTTGTGGTGGTACCAAAGCAACATGTGTACCATCATCTGAGCCTATAACATTTGGCATCCTTCCCAGTGCATAGAAGTCACCCTTTATGTTAGGAATTTGTTGTGGAGTTGGAAATTTGATGTATCTGCTTAGGTGACACAACATTGCCTTCAAAACATCATGTAGCACACAGCTGAACATGGTCTGTGACATCCCACCAGTCACAGTGTATTGGAAGGTTCCTGTGGCAAAGAAATGTAGGGCTGCTATCACCTTCACCTTGGGCGTCAGTGCAGAAGGATACACCAGTCCAGGTTGTAAATATGGGGCCAACAGCTCCGCCAAATCCTCAATCAGTGGTCTTGTGAAGCGGTAACTTCAGATGCAGTCACGTTCAGCCATGGTTGCAAGGTCAGGGAAGAGTCTGTGGACATTTGGCCTCCTGCAGTATATAGGTAATCAAAGAAAGATTGTCAGTTCCCCATCATATGCGGCAACGACCATGCTAAATAGGTATGGGCGAATTTGGCGAATCTGCGGTCCGTAAAATTTATGCGAAATCGCAAAACAATCCGCGAATTCGCAGGTTTTCCCGTGAACTCGCAGATTTTTTTGCGATTTGCACTCTACTCAACTGGAGTACTCGACTGGCTAATCAGTAACTGCTACCTCATTGGGTAAATGTATCATGCTTTTCCTACTTTGCAGCTGCGTTAAGGGCCAGAAGATTTGTCTCCGCTGACCATGTGTACCTGTAACTTTGCCACCGCGCCAAAGGTGCCGAGGTCCCTTGAGTGAGCTGTCCATCATAGTTGGGAAAGGGCGGGAAGACGTTTGATACCGCTAGTGTGTGGTGCGGGGCTTCTATGCGTGTCAACATGCCTCTTGGGTATAAAGGGTCAGAGAGCGAGCAGGGCAGCAGGTGAGGAGAAAGCAGCCTCCTGGTCACAGGAACTACCCAGGGATTGCGCTCGAGAAACTCATGGATGCAAAGACCTCCCTCGAGTATTACAGCTAATTTTTGACGGCAGATATGGGGTTAAAGCACACTTGCCCAACCTCAACCGTGCTTACTAATGTTTTGGGCTGATTAAAACGTTACTGAATTTGAGCTTCAACTCGGGCACCTGCTTCATATCTGTAAGTGCTTCCTGTTGAGGTTTAATTTTTGTGACAGGAACCTCGTGCCAGAATGAATCCTTCCCTGCACAGTTATCCACGAAGATGCCACCGTTTTGTACAATACCTCTACTCAACTGGAGTACTTTCTACTGGCGAATCAGTAAGTGCTACCTCGTTGGGTAAATGTATAGTGCTTTTCCTACACTGCCGCTGCGTAAAGGGCCAGAAGATTTGCCTCAAGTGACCATGTGTGCCTGTAACTTTGCCACCGCGCCAAAAGGCGCCAAGGTCCCTTGAGTGAGTTGTCCATGATAGTTACCAAAGGGCGGGAAGACGTTTGATACCGCTAGTGTGTGGTGCGGGGTTTCTATGCGTGTCAACATGCCTCTTGTGTATAAAGGGTCAGAGAGTGAGCAGGGCAGCAGATGAGGAGAAAACAGCCTCCTGGTCACAGGAACTACACGAGTGTTGCGCTCGAGAAACTCATGGATGCAAAGACCTCCCTCAAGTATTACACTATTTTTCAACGGCAGATATGGGGGTGAAGCACACTTGCCCAGCCTCGACCGTGCTCACCACTGTTTTGGGCTGATTAAAATTTTACTGAATTTGAGCTTCAACTCGGGCACCTGCTTTATTTATATCTGTAAGTGCTTCCTGTTGAGGTTTAATTTTGTGGCCCACAGGAAACACTCACAGAGTTAAGGCAGGTGCCCGAGTTGAAGCTAAGTTTGTAACCATTTTAGAATGGCGCCGGCAAGCTGCCAGAGTTGAAGTTGCATCTTCAACTCTGGCAGCTTGCCGGTGCCATTCTAAAATGGTTACAAAGTTAGCTTCAACTCGAACACCTGCCTTAACTGTAAGTCCTTCCTGTGGGCCCAAAAAAAAATCCGCCCGCGAGCGTATTTTTTGAAAATTTCGCGAGATTCGCAGATCGTGAATTGCCGAAAATCCGCAAATTCAGCGAGCGGAACGGATTTTTGGCCCACACTTATTGCTAAATAGCACATGCTACATCATAGTAAGACACAATTGAGTCAGGTGTCTGCAATTCAGCATGGACACATATGCCAGCTATGTGCCCCTCACCTGTCGACAATCAATGGGCTCTGTCACAGTACATCTGAACAAATGTCACATACAAAACACACACCTCAGTAACTAGTGAGGATAGATGTGTTGTCAAAATGACAGGTGTTTGTAAGTTACACACACACGGATCATGTATTGCCACATGGACACAGTCATTATGTAAAGTCTGAAGTACACGTACCAACAAAAACATTAAACACACATGATGTGCTAACAGGCAGGTTAGCAGGGCATACATGGATCTCTGTGACACACAGACACAACAGCAACTCACATGCCCAAATCAGATGGATGTTGGAAAGGATTCACATCCACAAAATACAAATGGTCAGGATGTACCCCCACAGTGATAGCCCAGGAACACCCTGTAACACACAGTACATTTCATGTGCAATTTAGGGTGTATGTAACATGTCATTAGACAATGTCCCCCTGTAACTGTGCCCAGGCAACAGGTGTTGATCAGAAAAGTTCTCACACACAGTAATGGGGTGCATCGCACACAATGATTATGTCACCATGTTACAGGGCACATCCCGATAGTTTGTGCCACAATGAGCCCAATCAAATATGACATGTGTAGAAATGTACCCATACATGTGATGAAGCCTGAAATGGGATTACGTGTACTGTGTGACAGAGTGTCAGTGTGTTTTAGAGTACCTGAGTCCCTGGCAAAATATCTTGTTTGGCATAATTTGGCCATTGAATGTGGTAGTGACTGACACGGGTGAAAATTCAAAAGACGCGTCAGACACTTTCGAACCGAGATGTACGCACGCATTGACCATTGAATGTAATGGTAACTGACGCGGGTGAAAATTCAAAAGATGCGTCAGACACTTTTGAACGAAGACGTATGCACGCATTGGCCATTGAATGTAATGGTGACTCACGCAGGTGAAAATTCAAAAGACCCATCGGACACTTTCAAATCAAAACATACGCACCCATTGGCCATTGAATGTAATGTGACTGACGCAGGTGAAAATTCAAAAGACGCATCAAACACTTTCAAACCAAGATGTACGCATGCATTGGCTATTGAATGTAATGGTGACTGACGTAGGTGAAAATTCAAAAGACGCATCGGAAACTTTCGAACCAAGACATACAAACGCATTGCCCATTGAATGTAATGGTGACTGACGCAGGTTAAAATTCAAAAGACGCGTTAAACACTTTCAAACCAAGATGTACGCATGCATTGGCCATTGAATGTAATGGTGACTGTCATGGTGAAAATTCAAAAGACGGGTAAGACACTTATGAACCAAGACGTATGCACTCTTTGGCCATTGAATGTAATGGTGACTGACGCTGTGAAAATTCAAAAGACGTGTCGGACACTTTCAAACCAAGATGTAAGCACACGTGTGCAGACGGGTCACTGCAACAATGTTTCAAAGTCAATGGTGTCATGATACAGAATATTTGAAGGACGCGGAAGGCTTGTCCGAAACATTCAATGTCATTGATTGGGCGATTTTGGATAATGCAAACGACTCTGACCTATCTCTTTGGCCGCATCGAACTGATTCTGCCTCAGCAGAACAAATGTAAGGCTGTCTGTTCACCAGAGACTTCACTTGCCTGAACTACATGCTACAGGATTGGATTTCACAACACCACTGCTGCTGTCGCTGCATCCTCGGTGTTCGGCAATGGCACGTACTGTGGATAGAGCCCCATCATTCACAGAGGAGGAGAACCAGGCCCTGCTGGACATCCTCCTCCGAAATACTGCAAGCTCTATGGGAGACCAGGGGAGCAGGTGAGTGTGGAATCCACTGCCTTTTCAATTGTACATGTTGTCTGACTGGCACTACTAGCATTGTGATCACAAAGGGAAACCAAACAAGATGATGGACGGAATGTTGCACAATGGCAAAACATTCACCCCCAGTCACAGATCTGGGTTTAATCCATTGTTATTTTGCTCACCAAGCCACCCCAGTTCAGACATGGCCATATGCAAATTAGTCTTGACCCTGTGCCTCCTGGGAACAGTCCAGGCCGAACTGCCATGCCATGTCTTCCTTGGACCGGAATAAAGCATCCTAGGACCAGTTTCTGGCTATCAGCCGTCTTCAGCCAGGATAGCTTGACTCCAGTGGTGTGGTGAGCACGGGACCCACGTCTGGGCATACCCTTCCCACATAGGGTGAACAGCAAAACACACAAGATGATCGATGGAATGTTGCACAATGGCAAAACATTCAACCCCAGTCACAGATCTGGGTTTAATCGTTCAGACATGGCCATATGCAAATAAGTCTTGACCCTGTGCCTCATGTGAACAGTCCAGTCTGAACTGCCAAGCTATGTTTTTCCTGGACCGAAATCAAGCATCCTAGGTCCGGTTTCTGGCTATCAGCCGCCTTCAGCCAGGATAGCTTGACTCCAGTGGCGTGGTGACCACGAGACCCACGTCTGGGCATACCCTTCCCACATAGGGTGAACAGCAAAACACACAAGATGATGGACGGAATGTTGCACAATGGCAAATCATTCACCCCCAGTCACTGGTCTGGGTTTAATCCATCGCTATTTTGCTCACCAAGCCACCCCAGTTCAGACAGGTCCATATGCAAATCAGTCTTGACCCTGTGCCTCATGGGAACAGTCCAGCCCGAACAGCCAAGCCATGTCTTCCCTGGACCGGAATCAAGCATCCTAGGACCAGTTTCTGGCTATCAGCCGTCTTCAGCCAAGATAGCTTGACTCCAGTGGCGTGGTGAGCACGGGACCCACGTCTGGGCATACCCTTCCCACAATGGGTGAACAGCAAAACACACAAGATGATGGACGGAATGTTGCACAATGACAAAACATTCACCCCCAGTCACAGATATGGGTTTAATCCATCGTTATTTTGCTCACCAAGCCACCCCAGTTCAGACATGGCCATGTGCAAATAAGTCTTGACCCTGTGCCTCATGGGAACAGTCCAGTCTGAACTGCCAAGCTATGTTTTCCCTGGACCGGAATCAAGCATCCTAGGTCCGGTTTCTGGCTATCAGCCGCCTTCAGCCCGGATAGCTTGACTCCAGTGGCGTGGTGACCACGAGACCCACGTCTGGGCATACCCTTCCCACATAGGGTGAACAGCAAAACACACAAGATGATGGACTGAATGTTGCACAATGGCAAAACATTCACCCCCAGTCACAGGTCTGGGTTTAATCCATCGTTATTTTGCTCACCAAGCCACCCCAGTTCAGACAGGTCCATATGCAAATCAGTCTTGACCCTGTGCCTCATGGGAACAGTCCAGCCCGAACAGCCAAGCCATGTCTTCCCTGGACCGGAATCAAGCATCCTAGGACCAGTTTCTGGCTATCAGCCGTCTTCAGCCAAGATAGCTTGACTCCAGTGGCGTGGTGAGCACGGGACCCACGTCTGGGAATACCCTTCCCACATAGGGTGAACAGCAAAACACACAAGATGATGGAAGGAATGTTGCACAATGGCAAAACATTCACCCCCAGTCACAGATCTGGGTTTAATGCATCGTTATTTTGCTCACAAAGACACCCCCAGTTCAGACATGGCCATATGCAAATCAGTCTTGACCCTGTGCCTCATGGGAACAGTCCAGGCCGAACTGCCAAGCCATGTCTTCCTTGGACCGGAATCAAGCATCCTAGGACCAGTTTCTGGCTATCAGCCGTCTTCAGCCAGGATAGCTTGACTCCAGTGGCGTGGTGAGCACGGGACCCACGTCTGGGCATACCCTTCCCACATAGGGTGAACAGCAAAACACACAAGATGATCGATGGAATGTTGCACAATGGCAAAACATTCACCCTCAGTCACAGATCTGGGTTTAATCCATTGTTATTTTGCTCACCAAGCCACCCCAGTTCAGACAGGTCCATATGCAAATCAGTCTTGACCCTGTGCCTCATGGGAACAGGCCAGCCCGAACAGCCAAGCCATGTCTTCCCTGGACCGGAATCAAGCATCCTAGGACCAGTTTCTGGCTATCAGCCGTCTTCAGCCAAGATAGCTTGACTCCAGTGGCGTGGTGAGCACGGGACCCACGTCTGGGCATACCCTTCCCACATAGGGTGAACAGCAAAACACACAAGATGATGGACGGAATGTTGCACAATGGCAAAACATTCACCCCCAGTCACAGATCTGGGTTTAATCCATCGTTATTTTGCTCACAAAGACACCCCAGTTCAGACATGGCCATATGCAAATCAGTCTTGACCCTGTGCCTCATGGGAACAGTCCCGGCCGAACTGCCAAGCCATGTCTTCCTTGGACCGGAATCAAGCATCCTAGGACCAGTTTCTGGCTAAAAGCCGTCTTCAGCCAGGATAGCTTGACTCCAGTGGCGTGGTGAGCACGGGACCCACGTCTGGGCATACCCTTCCTACATAGGGTGAACAGCAAAACACACAAGATGATGGACGGAATGTTGCACAATGGCAAAACATTCACCCCCAGTCACAGATCTGGGTTTAATCCATCGTTATTTTGCTCACCAAGCCACCCCAGTTCAGACATGGCCATATGCAAATCAGTCTTGACCCTGTGCCTCATGGGAACAGTCCAGCCCGAACTGCCAAGCCATGTCTTCCCTGGACCGGAAACAAGCATCATAGGACCGGTTTCTGGCTATCAGCCGTCTTCAGCCAGGATAGCTTGACTCCAGTGGCGTGGTGAGCACAGGACCCAAGTCTGGGCATACCCTTCCCACATAGGGTGAACAGCAAAACACACAAGATGATGGACGGAATGTTGCACCATGGCAAAACTTTCACTCCCAGTCACAGATCTGGGTTTAATCCATTGTTATTTTGCACACCAAGCCACCCCAGTTCAGACATGGCCATATGCAAGTCAGTCTTGACCCTGTGCCTCATAAGAACATCCCAGCCCGAACTGCCAAGCTATGTCTTCCCTGGACTGGAATCAGGCATCCTAGGACTGGTTTCTGGCTATCAGCCGTCTTCAGCCAGGATAGCTTGACTCCAGTGGCATGGTGAGCACTGGACCCACGTCTGGGCATACCCTTCCCACATAGGGTGAACAGCAAAACACACAAGATGATGGACGGAATGTTGCACAATGGCAAAACATTCACCCACTTTCACAGATCTGGGTTTAATCCATCGTTATTTTGCTCACCAAGCGACCCCAGTTCAGACATGGCCATATGCAAATCAGTCTTGACCCTGTGCCTCATGGGAACAGTCCAGCCCGAACTGCCAAGCCATGTCTTTCCTGGACCGGAATCAAGCATCCTAGGACCGGTTTCTGGCTATCAGCCGTCTTCAGCCAGGATAGCTTGACTCCAGTGGCGTGGTGAGCACGGGACACACGTCTGGGCATACCCTTCCCACATAGGGTGCACAGCAAAACACACAAGATGATGGACGGAATGTTGCACAATGGCAAAACATTCACCCCCAGTCACAGATCTGGGTTTTATCCATCGTTATTTTGCTCACCAAGCCACCCAAGTTCAGACATGGCCATATGCAAATCAGTCTTGACCCTGTGCCTCATGGGAACAGTCCAGCCCGAACTGCCAAGCCATGTCTTCCCTTTTCCGGAACCAAGCATCCTAGGACCGGTTTCTTGCTATCAGCCGTCTTCAGCCAAGATAGCTTGACTCCAGTGGCGTGGTGAGCACGGGACCCACGTCAGGGCATACCTTTCCCACATAGGGTGAACAGCAAAACACACAAGATGATGGACGGAATGTTGCACAAAGGCAAATCATTCACCCACAGTCACAGATCTGGGTTTAATCCATCGTTATGTTGCTCACCAAGCCACCCCAATTCAGACATGGCCAAATGGAAATCAGTTTTGACCCTGTGCCTCATGGGAACAGCCCAGCCCGAACTGCCAAGCCATGTCTTCCCTGGAGCGGAATCAAGCATCCTAGGACCGGTTTCTGGCTATCAGTCGTCTTCAGCCAGGATAGCTTGACTCCAGTGGCGTGGTGAGCACGGGACCCACGTCTGGGCATACCCTTCCCACATAGGGTGCACAGCAAAACACACAAGATGATGGACGGAATGTTGCACAATGGCAAAACATTCACCCCCAGTCACAGATCTGGGTTTTATCCATCGTTATTTTGCTCACCAAGCCACCCAAGTTCAGACATGGCCATATGCAAATCAGTCTTGACCCTGTGCCTCATGGGAACAGTCCAGCCCGAACTGCCAAGCCATGTCTTCCCTTTTCCGGAACCAAGCATCCTAGGACCGGTTTCTTGCTATCAGCCGTCTTCAGCCAAGATAGCTTGACTCCAGTGGCGTGGTGAGCACGGGACCCACGTCAGGGCATACCCTTCCCACATAGGGTGAACAGCAAAACACACAAGATGATGGACGGAATGTTGCACAATGGCAAAACATTCACCCCCAGTCACAGATCTGGGTCTAATCCATCGTTATTTTGCTCACCAAGCCACCCCAGTTCAGACATGGCCATATGCAAATCAGTCTTGACCATGTGCCTCAGGGGAACAGTCCAGCCCGAACTGCCAAGCCATGTCTTCCCTGGACCGGAATCATGCATCCTAGGACCGGTTTCTGGCTATCAGCCGTCTTCAGCCAGGATAGTTTGACTCCAGTGGCATGGTGAGCACTGGACCCACTTCTGGGCATACCCTTCCCACATAGGGTGAACAGCAAAACACACAAGATGATGGACGGAATGTTGCACAATGGCAAAACATTCACCCACTTTCACAGATCTGGGTTTAATCCATCGTTATTTTGCTCACCAAGCGACCCCCGTTCAGACATGGCCATATGCAAATCAGTCTTGACCCTGTGCCTAATGGGAACAGTCCAGCCCGAACTGCCAAGCCATGTCTTCCCTGGACCGGAATCAAGCATCCTAGGACCGGTTTCTGGCTACCAGCCATCTTCAGCCAGGATAGCTTGACTCCAGTGGCGTGGTGAGCATGGGACCCACGTCTGGGCATACCCTTCCCACATAGGGTGCACAGCAAAACACACAAGATGATGGACGGAATGTTGCACACTGGCAAAACATTCACCCCCCAGTCACAGATCTGGGTTTAATCCATCGTTATTTTGCTCACCAAGCCACCCAAGTTCAGACATGGCCATATGCAAATCAGTCTTGACCCTGTGCCTCATGGGAACAGTCCAGCCCGAACTGCCAAGCCATGTCTTCCCTTTTCCGGAACCAAGCATCCTAGGACCAGTTTCTGGCTATCAGCCGTCTTCAGCCAAGATAGCTTGACTCCAGTGGTGTGGTGAGAACAGGACCCACGTCTGGGCATACCCTTCCCACATAGGGTGAATAGCAAAACACACAAGATGATGGACGGAATGTTGCACAATGGCAAAACATTCACCCCCCAGTCACAGATCTGGGTTTAATCCATCGTTATTTTTGCTCACAAAGACACCCCAGTTCAGACATGGCCATATGCAAATCAGTCTTGACCCTGTGCCTCATGAGAACAGTCCAGCCCGAACTGCCAAGCCATGTCTTCCCTGGACCGGAATCAAGCATCCTAGGACCGGTTTCTGGCTATCAGCCGTCTTCAGCCAGGATAGCTTGACTCCAGTGGCGTGGTGAGCACGGGACCCACGTCTGGGCATACCCTTCCCACATAGGGTGAATAGCAAAACACAAAAGATGATAGACAGAATGTTACGCAATGGCAAAACATTTACCCCCAGTCACAGATCTGGGTTTAATCCATCGTTATTTTGCTCACCAAGCCACCCCAGTTCCGACATGGCCATATGCAAATCAGTCTTGATCCCTTTGCCTCATGGGAACAGTCCAGCCTGAACTGCCAAGCCATGTCTTCCCTGGACCGGAATCAAGCATCCTAGGACCGGTTTCTGGTTATCAGCCGTCTTCAGCCAGGATAGCTTGACTCCAGTTGCGTGGTGAGCATGGGACCCACGTCTGGGCATACCCTTCCCACATAGGGTGAACAGCAAAATACACAAGATGACGGACGGAATGTTGCACAATGGCAAAACATTCAACCCCAGTCACTGATCTGGGTTTAATCCATCGTTATTTTGCTCACCAAGCCACCCCAGTTCAGACATGGCCATATGCAAATCAGTCTTGACCATGTGCCTCATGGGAACAGTCAAGCCTGAACTGCCAAGCCATGTCTTCCCTGGACCGGAATCAAGCATCCTAGGACCGGTTTCTGACTATCAGCCGTCTTCAGCCAGGATAGCTTGACTCCAGTGGCGTGGTGAGCACGGGACCCACAACTGGGCATACCCTTCCCACATAGGGTGAACAGCAAAACACACAAGATGATGGACGGAATGTTGCACAATGGCAAAGGATTCACCCCCAGTCACAGATCTGGGTTTAATCCATCGTTATTTTGCTCACCAAGCCACCCCAGTTCAGACATGGCCATATGCAAATCAGTCTTGACCCTGTGCCTCATGGGAGCAGTCCAGCCTGAATTGCCAAGCCATGTCTTCCCTGGACCGGAATCAAGCATCCTAGGACCGGTTTTTGGCTATCAGCCGCCTTCAGCCCGAATAGCTTGACTCCAGTGGCGTGGTGACCACGAGACCCACGTCTGGGCATACCCTTCCCACATAGGGTGAACAGCAAAAGACACAAGATGATGAACGGAATTATGCACAATGGCAAAACGTTTGCCTCCAGTAACAAAGGGAAAGCATGCCCACTGAGTAAGTTTAAGTCTCAGGGTGTGTAGATGCATGTACTGTACTGTTACAGTGATAAAAATGTGTATTTTTGCATGGTTGGGTTTTCCAGGCTTTGTTCAGTATTGGTAATGCAGGCTTGCACACAGGACAACTGCCCATGACCATAGTTGCACTAACTGTATGCATCACATGCACTGCTAATTTCTACATGTATGTCGAACTGTGTGATTGAGATACATGGTGCATGTGTAATAATGGTGTCTCACTTTGTCTTCCTTACAGGTTACTGCCCATCAGAAACATGAGATTTGGCTGACCATTGTCCGGGCAGTAAGATCGCAGCATCTGCCACTGCCAGTAGATGTGGCAGGACCTTCATGGCTGGACCTAGAAGATTGCAAGAGTCCAGCTTAAGCTGTTGCCTCCTCACAGGAGGTGTGGACGACGGACCCTGATCCCCCATATGCTCCGTATCCTGCCGGTTGTCTTCCCACACATGGATGGGCAGTTGAAGGCCAGATAGCAGCAAGGAGAGTGTAAGTCCATGCCTTATTGGTGTATTGTGTATAACCTGCAGTTTGCACTTGTTACACTCCCACTGTTCGTCTGTCTGCTGAGACAAGAACCAAGGGGCTAAATTTGGCGATGCCCCATTCTCATCCGATTCCCAGGTGTGTCCCTTCCCCTCTTTGACATGTATCACTTGGGTTGTGTGTATTTGCTGTTGTCCAAGGGAATGCTGAGAGCCACATCTTCAACATGTGCATTGAACTGAGCATCATAAGTGAGGCTAGTGTGTGACATGTGTCAGCACATTGCCTGATAAGTGACCTGTGCTCTGTGTGGGGTCTACATATATGCACACATTGCTGTTAAGGGTCAGTATAGAAGTGTGAGGTATTGACTACACACCCATGCAGCCGGCATGAGCGATGTTGAGGCCTTAGACAAATGATGTGTATGAGTGTAAAAAAACCATAGTCATATGCATAGTGCTCCTGGTAATCCCGTGTATCACATGGACCGAGGACAGGTATGCCTACTCTGGTCATCTGAGACACTCTGGCATCCTAATCTTGGGTGTGTGCCTACAGTTTTCCTATTGTGAAAATATTTCTCATGTGTCTGACTCTGTGTCATAGTAGACTGATATAGCTTTTTGTATTTCAGAAGTCTGCAATATGTTTGTTATGGACAGATATCTAACAAGTGCCTAGTGGATCTGCACACAGGGCAAAACATATGTGTGTAGACACATGACTGTGCATAATGGTGGCTTAAACAGGTATGTGTAAGCAGCCTCACCATGTTCTTGGGAGACCCTTATGTGTTCATGTATACAAAGTTGTTGACTCACAAACTGTAATGTGTCATTTTGATTATGTGGGATTATCAGATTCTTTCAAATGTGTGTAGTATGTGGTCAACATGAATACTTGACCACTACAGAAGTTTCATTTATAGTGCAGACATGAGTGTGACACGGTGCTGACGGTGGAGTCTGAACTCACTGCCCCTGTGACAGGAGTCAGTACTGACTGATTGGCCAGACTGGCCTGTGGCCTTGTGTTTCATGCTAAAATATGGAGCATGCAGTAATGTAACTTGTCTGTTGTCCTCTAGCCAAATCGATGAAGTATTACAATTCAAGACATGGGGCCTTCATGGTGTCTGGAAATGGAAGTATGTTCATCATATCAACAATGAGTTTGACCATCACAATTGCTGTCCCAATTGCACAGTCACTTGCCTGAGATGAGACATGTGTGTAATAACATATGACAGTAAAGTTCATTGCAGATCAGACAACTGGGTATTCTGGGAATGCCTGCCCATGTGATGACTGACATCATACATACTATGGACTGATGGGTCCATTGCCAGCATGTGTACAAGAAGCATGGTTTACTGGAAGACTGACAATTGCCAGGTTCACATATGTGTTGTCAATTTTGCTGTGACTTTTAAATGATGCCAGGGCTTGCTCAGTGATGTGTTGCAATTAACGTCATGTGTCCAGTAAATACAAGTACTGATGTCAATCTGTTTCTCCTCATTGTCTACAGCATCATCGGCAGATACTGGAGGGGACAGCTCCATGACCCGAGAGGAGGCGCAGAGCCAGACTGGTTCCACTGTGGAGGAGTCGGAGGAACCCAGTGACACGAAGGTTGAGGGTAGCCACACTGAGGGCCAGTCAGCAACAAGTACCTCAGCTGAAGAACTCTCCAGCTCCAGTGAGGACTCCATTGTGGAGGCGGATATGACAAGACCACAGATAGCGAGTCTGTCCCTACCACCACCACCATTTCCACCCTCCCAGCTGCTCCCATCCCTGATGTCTATGTTAGGGAGCATGTCTCCTTTAGCTCAGGCACTGCACCCCCTGCCTCTGTCTCTCCTGCTGCCCTGAGTGTGGAGTCTGTTGATTTGCTGAAGCAGATCTATGTGGGGCAGACATCGATGCTGAGTGTCCTCCATGAGCACACTGGTCTTTTGACCCAATTGATGTCATACATGGAGCGCATGTCATCACACGTCGGCCTTACAGCAGGCCAACCAGTCCATGGCCTCCTCACTGACGGCAGCGGGTCTCTCCTCCAACAGTCCCTCACCCCTCCTACCTCGGTCCCATCCACAATCCCCACTACCCAACCTGTCCAGAGCACTCTCAAACAGGCACATGCACGCACCCCAACAGACCCAAGCCACACGCTGCAACGTCAGTCAAAGCACAAACATACTTGACAGCACACCCACAGGGGATAGGGTGAGAAAGCACACACACACATCCACTACCACTTTGAAGTCCTCGGATACCTCTCCCTCCAAAACCCCTTCCCTTGACTCTCTTGCAAACTCCACTTCCAAGGAGTATTACCTTGGCCTCTTCCCCACAGATCCATCCAAACCAACTCAGAAGGGGAAGAGGAAGTCTCCACGCAGAGAGAAGAGATCCCCCACCACAACCACACCCTCCCCCAATAGCAGGAACACTGTGGCCCCCACCCGTACATCCCCCATTACCAGACAAACCAGAACCCCACCACAGTCCGACACTTCCACCACACAGTCTCCGTCCTCCAGACCCCAGGACACCCCTCCCAAAGACACCACACCACACCCAGTGCCAGGTTCACCAACACACCGGTACATCATCCCCAGGATACTTAGGCCCTCCCACTACCAAAAGCACTTACACTCCCACAACACCACACCCTCAGCCAGTTCCTGCAACTGCAGTGGAGACTGTGTCCTCCTAAACAGTCCCGGCCACTGCAGTGGTGTCCCCGCCCACTCCATCAGACATTGTCACTGCACTGGAGACTATGCATGGGCGTAAAATCCGTTCCGCTCGCGGAATTCGCGGATTTTCGGCAAATTCGAAATCCGCGAACTCTCGCGAATTTGCCGAAAATTCGCAAATTCGCACGAAGCGGATATTTTTGCTTTGGGTCGCGCTTGACAAATATAATATTGCGGCGCGCGGCGTTCACTTACCGTCATTCAGCATTTGAAGAGTTGTTTTTCTCCATGTTTGCGTGTGCTGCGCCATTTTGGATCTTGCTGCGGGATCCCGCGGAAGTTTGTCGACCGCGATTACGTCATCGCGGCTTGCCATCTTGCAGAGCGAGAGTTTGTCAACGCGAGTACGTCATAAAGGCCCGTGATCACGCATCGCGGGAGTAAACACTTTGTCAACACGTAGATGCGGCGGGCAGCGACAATCTCGCGCTTGCGAAATTGCTAAATTTGCAATTCTGCACAAGAAATCCACCAGCAGGCAGCATAACCCTTCTGAAAATGATGATTTTTATCAGAATAACTCCTCAGGTAGACATTTGCCTGCACTTTTTTTGCAAGGAGTCCATTTTGGGGGGGGGGGGGGTGGGAGGAAGGAAGTGCCCCACAGTCTCCAACTTCCTGTTCCTGTCCAGCAGGCTCCTCCCAGTGCTTTGTTCATGTCCTGGTCACTTTGATTTGGATCTTGACCTGGAAGGATTACTTTTTGTGGATGCTGCTGGATATTTGGATTTGAGGCCTTTTTGACTTTCTTTGGATCACTTTTGGATTAGAAATTTCACAAATAAGTTGATGTTGTTTGTTTGGGGCATTACAGTTGCTGCAACTACAATTTTGGAACTTTTTCAGAACATTAAATAAAATATATTGTGGGTAGCCACAGTATCCAGTAGGACCAGGGTTAGTTATGGGTGCATGATGCAACTGTTTTGTTGAATTTCAACATAATTTAGGGCATGGATGGCATTGGATTGTGGTGATTTTTGTGTGTTTTCGTTTTTATGGCTGTTGTTTGGGCCTTTTGCCCAGGGGTACTCAGTGGTGCATGGGCCTAGTCTTTCTGTGGGGTGTCTTGAATGTAAACATCATGGAGGGCATGGATGGCATTGGATTTTTGTGTGTTTTTCAATTTTTTGGGGTGGGGTGTTGATGGGGCATGGCCATGTGGGTGGGGGCCATTTTGAGGACTGGTACAGGCAGGGCCTGGCCATGTGGTGGGGGTCAAGGGGCCATTTTGAATCCAGGCAGTGTGCTTTGTGCCATAGGCCTGCATCCAATGTGCCTTGCTTTCATCCATTATGCCCAGGGGTACTCAGTGGTGCATGGGCCTAGTCTTTCTGTGGGGTGTCTTGAATGTAAACATCATTGAGGGCATGGATGGCATTGGATTGTGGTGATTTTTGTGTGTTTTTCGATTTTTTGGGGTGTTGATGGGACATGGCCATGTGAGTGGGGGCCATTTTGAGGACTGGTACAGGCAGGGCCTGGCCATGTGGTGGGGGTCAAGGGGCCATTTTGAATCCAGGCAGTGTGCTTTGTGCCATAGGCCTGCATCCAATGTGCCTTGCTTTCATCCATTATGCCCAGGGGTACTCAGTGGTGCATGGGCCTAGTCTTTCTGTGGGGTCTCTTTAATGTAAACATCATGGAGGGCATGGATGGCATTGGATTGTGGTGATTTTTGTGTTTTTCGATTTTTTGGCTGTTGTTGGGACCTTTTGCCCAGGGGTACTCACTCAGTGGTGCATGGGCCTAGTCTTTCTGTGGGGTGTCTTGAATGTAAACATCATTGAGGGCATGGATGGCATTGGATTGTGGTGATTTTTGTGTGTTTTTCGATTTTTTGGGGTGTTGATGGGACATGGCCATGTGATTGGGGGCCATTTTGAGGACTGGTACAGGCAGGGCCTGGCTATGTGGTGGGGGTCAGGGGGCCATTTTGAATCCAGGCAGTGTGCTTTGTGCCATAGGCCTGCATCCAATGTGCCTTGCTTTCATCCATTATGCCCAGGGGTACTCAGTGGTGCATGGGCCTATTCTTTCTGTGGGGTCTCTTTAATGTAAACATCATGGAGGGCATGGATGGCATTGGATTGTGGTGATTTTTGTGTGTTTTTCAATTTTTTGGGGTGTTGATGGGGCATGGCCATGTGGGTGGGGGGCATTTTGAGGCCTGGACCAGGCAGGGCCTGGCCATGTGGGTGGGGGTCTAGGGGCCATTTTGAAGCCAGGCAGTGTGCTTTGTTGTGCCATAGGCCTGGACCCAGTCTGCCATGCTTTCATCCATTATGCCCAGGGGTACTCTGTCAGTGGTGAATTTTATTGGTCTTTCCATTTTGGGGGGTGGGTATAATAAAAATGCTCACTTGCAAACTATTAATTGAAGCGCTACATATGCAACATTTATTTAACTGATGTTCCTCTGGCTTCGTTTGCTTTTAGGTGCAGAAAGACGAATCATCAGCCTCATCGTTCCTCATCAGTGCCAGGAAGAAGTCCTGCTGCGGTGTGTGCAGCACGTCACGTGTGGCCACAGACAACTCTGCAACTTGTGCAACTGCGGCCTGCTGTTCTGACATCTGAAGAAGAATGGCCCCAAAAAAAGTTGCCCGTAGCTCCTCTAACAAGAAAGTTGCCAGTAAGGAGCAAAAGAAGCAAGTGACGCCACTTACCAACGAGACTGGTGTGACGACCGCCACATTTTTTGGGGAAAAAAAGTACTCCTGCAGCAGCAGCAGCGGGGTCTGCTGGGGACCAAGCTGGGAGCAGCACCTCCGCTCCATTGGGCTCAGTGCCACCACCACCACGCCAACTTAGGTCCAAGCCCTTGAGTGCTGCAGAGGCAGACAGTATAGTTGTTCAATCACCATCGACCAGTGATGTTGGCTCATCGCAAGAAAGTAGCAGCATCCCTCAATCAACACAGGTTGTTGTAACTCATCTGACGAGTGTTCAACAACCACAGCCGCAACAACAACCACATGTGCAAGTACAAGCCCAAGTACATGCGGAAGGAGAGGCGGCGCAAGGAGAGGCGCAAGCAGAGGTGCATGGAGCGGCACAAGTGCCCACAATAGTTGTTCCTCCCGAAGTAGGGGCACATCAGGAAATCGACATTCAAGCCGAGGTATCATATGAGGAAGTCACTCCTCCTGATTATTCATTGTCTTCCAGATTCCTAGCAAGGAAAAGATCAAGGATGGGGTCTACATCTTCTTCAAGCCCCCTTCCTTCTGATGATATGGATGAAAATTGGGAACCAACAGGCCTGTCTGAGAGTGAGGCACACCATGATCTGACAAAGGTAGCTAAGCGTAAAAGGAAGGTCCCCGAAAGTCTCATAGTTATGGAGTGTGATGATGACGCAGAACAAGACGTGGCGTATACTCCTGCTGATGAAGACTCTCACGACGACGACGCAGTCATCATAGACATCACTCCAGCCTCAGCAGGCATGCAGCAAACAGACATTTATACCCTATCCCGAAATGCTGCTGAGCGTGATGTTGGCGACGTGTCAATGGGACCACCACCAATGCAGTTAATTAGTACACCACCACCTACAGCTTCCATATTTTCTCGCCAGAAGGGACCTCCATCCACCTCGACCTCCATTTCCTCAATTAGTGGTGCTGTAAGTGCACAACGTGCTAAATTTCGGCAACACACATTCTCCACTTCATCTGGCATTAGCATTCCCAGTATCGCCTCCTCCGCCCCCCACAGACATTTGAAGTCCGCAGTTTGGGACGTCTTTAGTGTTAGCCCAACAAGGAAAAACATGGCCATTTGTACCATTTGTAAGATTCGAGTTAGTCGTGGTAAGCTTGGTACCAACTATGGTACCGGAGGCCAGAGAGGTCATCTTGAAAGACAGCACACTTTAAAATGGCATGTAATCTTTCACCAACATGCTGGAAGATATAATCCTAAAATATGAACATTTCCATGTAATCGTCGCAGGTGATTTCAACCTGAGAAGTCTGGGAGGAGCTTCTAGCACACCAAAGAAAGGGCACAAGGCGTGTCCACTGCGCTGCCTTCTCAAAAATGTCAAATTCAAATCAACCCACTTCACGATGAAATCACGCTCACCCTCTTGGTGCCCAAAACCATCATTTTGAAACATATCTACCATCGACTACATCTTAACCAACGAGAAATTGGCTGACAAATTGAAAGAATTTCAGGTCGATGAAAGAGGAGAAAGCGATCATAGGCCTTTACGTGCCACATTCGATATAGGAATGGAAACAGCAGAGCTCCAGAAATTGATGGGAGAAACCATAGGGGAGGAACAATATAGAGCCATCAAAAGAATAAAATGGACAATCAAACTTGAGGGGAAAATGCAGGAGTGGGCAGCAATGCAGGAAGTCAGAGGACCGTGGGAGATTAACCACAACACTCTTGGGCACTGGGAAGCACTTATGGAAGACCTGTGGCAGAAACTGGGTAAAGAGCAAGTCAGAAAAAGACCTTCCTGCAAGGCAAAACAGATACCAAAAAGCATAAGACAACGCAAAGGCACCCTAATGAAGGCACTAAGGAAAAGGAAAAATAAAGGCTCACCGGAAGAGGGGGCCAACATCAGCAAACTGAGAGCTGCCTACAGGAGGGAAGTAGGTGCACACAAGAGGACAGAAATGGAACAAATATGGCTGACAGTATTTGCTCTGTTAAAGGAAAAGAACAACGCCAAATTATGGAGGTTCATAAACCATCTGAGCTCTCAGCCCATAGGCAAGGCGAACAACATTGGAAGATACGAATGGGAAGAGTATGTAAGGGGCTTATATAATAAAGAAACACCAACCTCAGAGCAAACCCCTCCTAAGAACACCTGGGAAACAAAGATCGACACAGACACTCTCCCCGGGAATATAGACGAAGCAGGATCAATGATACCTGGGAGCAAAGGCTTCACAGAGACTGAAATAACAAGGGAAATAAAGAACATGAGGAATGATGGGGCGCCAGGCCCAAACGGCATACCAGCCCTGGTATTTAAAACAGCTCAATCATTCTTCTCCTCAATTCTCACCCCTCTTTATAATTACACATACTCAACAGCATTAATTCCACAAACATGGAAAGGTTCAATCCTTTTTCCAATCCACAAGAAAGGCGACCACTGCAATCCCGCCAATTACAGGTTAGTGGCCCTGCTGGATGTAGAAGCCAAAGCCTATGCTAAACTAATATTGAGGGAATTAGAAGACTGGGCCAACAACAACGAAATACTACCATTCTATCAGACCGGCTTTAGGGCTAACAGTGCAACCATTGACAACATCATGACCCTGTCCTACCTTTCGAAACGTGCAGTGAAAGACAGGCATATGCCACTGTTTTGCTGTTTCATCGACTACAGCACAGCTTTTGATAGAGTGGACAGGGGCAAACTCTGGGGAAAACTGTCAGGTTGGGGAGTTCCATCAAAGCTACTGAAAGCCATCATATCCCTCTACGAGGGGACCTGGGTACAAGTTAAGCTAAGCCCCACAGCGTTATCTGCAAGAGTGCAAACCAACAACGGTCTGAAGCAGGGCTGTGTTTTAGCCCCTCTACTATTCAATCTTTACACTGCCGACATGGGGGGAGCCCTGAAAGAGGCAAGCCTAGTTCCACCTAAAGTGGGAACGGTAAGACTGGCAATTCTTCAGTATGCAGACGACACCGTAGTGATGGATCACACAAGGGTGGGCCTCCAAAGAGCACTAAAAGAGCTGGGGAAGTACAATAAGGAAAATCATTTAACAGTCAACCAAAGCAAAACAAAGATAATGGTATTCGGCAGATACCCTCACAAAAAGCAGGCGCGCTGGACCTTGGGTGATCTTCAAATTGGCACTACCACAGCCTATAACTATCTTGGGGTTTGGCTGCATGAGAGGGCAACATCGTCAACCCAAGCTAAACATCTAAATGTCAAAACCAAGAGCGTACTCTTATCAATGAGACGCCTCAGCCAACGTCTAACTAGCCCTACAGCGGAACCCATGCTGAAGGTCCTTAAGGCTAAACTAATCCCGGCCATCAATTACGGGCATCTGGCATTCCCAGGAGACCTTGACAAACTCATATCAGCAGCGCAGGTCAAAGCACACAAAATCGTGCTGCAAACACCATGGTATGCCATTAGATTACGGCTGGAACTGGGGCTCAGCAGACCAGAACTGGCACTACAGGGGGACCTAATTATATACTACATTAGAGTCCTGAAAGCACCCCAAGACTCCCTTAAAAATCATTTGGAACCAATCTTTAGAGAAAAGGATTCCCCCTGGCACATCAAGCTGGGTATAGCAATAGAGACCCTTAACATTGAACCACAAAGCCTGGGTACGCGCAGCTGGTGCTTCCTCTTGTCTCCTCTGCAATTACCAAATGGAATCCTGGTTCCACTTACTATGTTGCTGCCCCAAATTAATCAACGAGCGACAAAGGATGCTTTGCCCTATCTTCAGAAACCTTGGCATTAGGACATGCAGGGAGGCATCAGACTGGTGCTTCTCAGAAACAACAACCTACTCCCTCGCCAGAGCAGCAAAATTCATTCATCACATCAGACTGGCCCTAGGTGCGAGTGCCTCACCATAAGTACGAACAATATAGAGCCAGAAACAGGCAAATGATGTGCTTCAGCAATAATGCAAAGTCACTGAGGAGCCAGCCCGATGATCTTCTGCCGAAGCAAAATCAAGCTCCAAGAGCTGAAGGCAAAAAGGGACCTGGCAATACAGGACCGGACTGCCAGAAACAGGGTTTGAAAGGCACGCAGTTCGGTGGGGGTGGGAGGCGGCAGGGGAGGGCAAAACATGGGGGGGCTCGGGGGGAGCCAACTTTTAGTTTTTTTTAATTTTTTTTTTTATTTACTTTATTTTATTTCATTTATTTTTTAGCATTTTATCTTATTTTTACTGTAATGATTTTAAATAATTGAACAGTCAACAATGAAAACTGAAACTGAAAATGGCATGCGCACCTAAGGGAGATCAAGGCAGCCCGAATTGCAAGTCAACAAATTGTATCCGTTGATGTTTCATGTGATGATGACGAGGAGGAAGAAGCGTCAAACATTTCTTCAGTTACACCCAGTACCCCTGTCAGCAGCACACCCCCTGCAAGATATATGAGCCACACTAAGAGTGTGGGAGAGAGTGAGACACCAATGCAAAAAAGTTAATCATCATCACTGAGCGTAACTGGGTCGAAAAGTCATCATCATCCCGTAAAATGGTCCAGCCCACCATTAGAAGCATGTTGTTTTCAGATGCGCCATTTGAACGCAACCACCCAACGGTGCGTCTGTATAACACTAAGCTGGCTAAAATGCTAGCGCTGGACCTTCTCCCTTTTTCTTTTGTGGAAGGGGTGGGTTTTCTTGAAATGGTGGCAACGCTCTGCCCTAAATGGAAGGTTCCTAGCCGGTTCTATTTTGCCAGAGTTGCGGTTCCAGCACTACATGAAGATGTGCTGGAGGTGATTGGGGCAGCTTTGCAGAAGAGTGCTGTTCACACTATACATCTGACAACAGACATGTGGACCAGTTGCGCAGCCACTGATTACATGTGCATCACTGCACACTGGGTCTCTTTTTCAGGGGTTAAAGCAAAGCTAAGCGCAGGTGTTGACACGGACAAAGTTTATAAAGCTGCTCGGAAACATGCAACAGTAGCCATGTTTACCATGGAGAAAACTCATACAGGAGAAAACATTTTGCATGAGTTTAACACAAAGGTCACAAAGGTCTTTCAATGGCTGTCCCTAAGAAAACGCATGATTGGTTATGTTTCAACGGATAATGGCGCCAATGTAGTTAAGGCCATGGATATGGGTAACTATTTCAGAGTGCCGTGTTTGGTGCACTGTATAAACCTGGTTGTTAAAAAATTCTTGCATGAAGAAAGTACAGTCTACGAGTTACTGACCACCTGCCGAAGAATGTGCACACATTTCAACCATTCTTTTAAGGCCCGGAAGCAGCTGAGGTGCCTGCAACATGAATGTAAAGTGCCAGTGAAAGCACTCATCCAGGAGGTGGTAACACGTTGGAACTCAACCTTCTACATGCTTGAGCGTCTGTATGAGCAGTATGCGGTAGTCGATCAGTATTTCTTTAAACTGGGTACACCTATGATAGCTATGAGAAACAGAGGGAGAAGGAGGATTAAAGAGACTAGGTCGACCTCCTTAAGGGTTCAGTACAAGAGTGGGGATCCCATGTGTAGGATCCTTGGACCTAGCTCTAGTGTGGGTATGTGACTCACTAGATCAGTGTACCCTTCAAGAAAGAAAATGTTCTTTCTAGTGTCCCCTCACTCACCGGGGTTGCCCCACGGTGACATGCTTTATCATTGGGGCCATCCCAGTTCTCTACGAAAAGGGGCGTGCTGCGACTCACGAACTACGCAGGAGCACTTAAGGGTGAAAGACTATGTGTAGTGCAGAAAAATATAGTGGTGGAGTGGGTGTGAGTGGGTTAAAAATACAGTGCTTAGTGGGCCTATCCAATTTATTTAGCTCCTATGCAGGTATGTTAAAAGTGGGGTTAGTGTCACTGTAGGTCAACCAGTAATGCGGTTGATTCAGTGAGCGTTTTGGTCGACATGTTTCATGCTACCCCTAGCATTTCTTCGGGACCATGCAGGGACCAGCCCTGCATATGCCACTCCTATGTCCCAAGATATGGGCGCAGTGAATAATCAACAATACAAATAATAATCTTAGCATGCATTCATATTAGAAATACATACGTTTGTCTTAAATAGATGGTGCTGAAAAATAAAGCATATCGTTAATAACAAACCTTCCCTAGTGGAAGGGAAACATAGTGTATTCTCATGCCGCTCGCATTTCATGCTTAGATTGATGGTTGCACCATATTGGCGCGTGCAGGCTTGCCAATCTTTGTCCATATCGTTTGTGCTGCATGTCCGTGAATTCACACACAGAAACAAGACAGGACTTAATGTGACCAAGACGTTAGACACACACATAACATATATACAGTACACAAAAAATACGAAATGGAAAGGGTTTCCAATATTTACTTAGTAAAGTGCGAACTGACACTTCATGGTCTCGCTGGGGGGTCAATTTCACTTATAGTACTCAATGCTGTAAGAGGATGCATAGATGGGTTATCGGTTAGATCGATAGTCTAATAGTTATAAAGTTCGAACTCGTTTTAATATAGCCATATAAAGGACCTGCTTCGTCCGTAAACTGCGCCAACAGTGTACTTACATCCTGGCTGGTGAAATCGCTCGGAAATACCTACTCAGACACCTCCTCGGGACCGCATCTTACCCGTCTGCTGCTCGTGTGCTGTATTTAATCCTCAAACAACTTCCGGGAAACTCCTCTGAACGCTAGACTGTGCCGTTGCGGCGGCCATCTTGGAAGTATGCAATTGGAGGGTTTAATAAAGTTTTTGAAAAAAATCCTGATTATTCGGGGAGTTTATAAAAGATATATTTCAATGTAGCGATTAATAAAGCAAACGATGGGTTTATAAAAGAATGTTTCAATGTAGCGATTAATAAGACAAACGATGGGTCTCATGGGGTCCTTATATTTTATCCGATCTCTGGTCACTTCGTTCTATGGTAAGAATCAATAAAGTTAGTGATATCATATGGACACCATGCGGAGGTTAGTTTTCTTTTCGAGTCACTGGTCTACTGATATGAAGGCGGTTAATACTCAAATTATTATCGTGGGGTAAGGAGACTACAGACATGCAGTCGATACCATAGTTGAAAAAAAGAGTAAGAGTCCCCCTAAGGCTCACCAAAATTGGATACAAATAAAAATTGTTACCAAAGTGGTCGAGACGGAATAACAATTATGATCGAGATAGAAAGATAGTGATAATTGTACAGTCTATATTCCCGAACAACATTCTGGGTAGGGCAAGTACTTCTCCTATTTTGCCACGCTTTTCAGGTTTGTGTTAAAGTATCCTTTTGTTCCTGGAGAGTGTCTATTATATAAACGCACCCCAAGGAATATCGTCATTGAGTCCTTGGGAGTCCGTGCGTAGTTTGAACACCCATCTTTGTTCACATTCGTGAAGTATCTTTTCTTGATTCTCCTTGGTTTTGACAGTTTCTAACACTACCCATCTCATGTCATTGGGAGTGTGATTCTTCTCAATGAAGTGGTTCGTCATTCGTGTAGTGGCCGTTTTGCACCTGATGGTGCTCCTATGTTCCACTATTCTTGTACTGATTTTGCGTGTGGTCATTCCAATGTAATGCAGATTACAAGTGCAGGTGATCAAATATACTATTCCACTAGTGTTGCAATTTGACATTTGTCTCAGTTCCCACTTGGTTCCGTTGTTAAATACCACACTTTTCGTACAGGTTGTGAGGTGACAAACACTACAGTTGTTACACGGGTAGTGGCCCATGGGCAAAGGTTGCTGTCTGGTATACGTATGTATTTCTAATATGAATGCATGCTAAGATTATTATTTGTATTGTTGATTATTCACTGCGCCCATATCTTGGGACATAGGAGTGGCATATGCAGGGCTGGTCCCTGCATGGTCCCGAAGAAATGCTAGGGGTAGCATGAAACATGTCGACCAAAACACTCACTGAATCAACCGCATTACTGGTTGACCTACAGTGACACTAACCCCACTTTTAACATACCTGCATAGGAGCTAAATAAATTGGATAGGCCCACTAAGCACGGTATTTTTAACCCACTCACACCCACTCCACCACTATATTTTTCTGCACTACACATAGTCTTTCACCCTTAAGTGCTCCTGCGTAGTTCGTGAGTCGCAGCACGCCCCTTTTCGTAGAGAACTGGGATGGCCCCAATGATGAAGCATGTCACCGTGGGGCAACCCCGGTGAGTGAGGGGACACTAGAAAGAAAATGTTCTTTCTTGAAGGGTAGACTGATCTAGTGAGTCACATACCCACATTAGAGCTTGGTCCAAGGATCCTACACATGGGATCCCCACTCTTGTACTACACCTATGATAGACCTGAGGATACGGGTGGAGCAATGGGAGCTAGTTAAAAGCCTGACAGACATGCTTCGTCCTTTTGAGGTCTTCACGCGTGCAGTCAGCAGGGAGGACTGTAATTTGGGCAAAGCTATCCCATTGTTGCGCATGCTAGAGGACAAACTGAAGGCGGTGTCTTCTACGTTTCAAAAAGATGGAAAGCAAGAATCATGATTTAAATGAATTAACAAGAAAATGAGGCCAGCTCAAATATTTAATATTTGTATATTATTTGTAAATCTTTATTTCTTTATACAATTATTTCTGTCAAGGCTTAGTATTTGTCAGATCTCTGTTTCTAACGTCTCTCTGTCTATAAACTGTTTATTTAAATAATGTTGTAATTATTCAAGTACTTTGTTTTACTGTAAATGTACAACAAAGGCGTACTTTTTTTTCTTCCTTCAATAAAAAAAAAAAGGAAAGCAAGAAGCATTTGAGTTGGCGTAGAAGTTATTACAGCGCCTACTTCACGATGAACGTCTTCAAAAGATCCACACAGAACAGCATTACATTTCTGCTACTATTCTGGATCCACGGTACAAAAAGGCAGTGGCAGGCAGAGTATTCTTATGTGCAAATAACAACCTAGGCCATTAACAGTGAGCTTGTAAATTATAATAGAAAAGAGACAGTAAATTCAATGACATAAAAAATAGAATTGCTTTTTTATTAGTTCCGTGGAATTAACAAACAAAATTAAACATTAAAAAACATTATACATTATACACAGTAAAAAGCAATAGACAGTAAAATTCACAAATTCATACAGTTAGACCAAAAAAGGAAAATTAAATGTAAAAACACATAAGTGGCACAATATTATTATCTGGACGTGCGTTTCGGCGACCAGCGCCTTCTTCAAGAGTAGCCACGTTCAATCTGTAGATATAACAGAAACCATTTAAAAGCTTATTATGATAAAAATTAAATCAAAAAAGAAGGACCATAACTAAATAATACAGCTAATTCAGTTTGACAAAAAGCAATATATTAAATGTCTGACCTCTTATTATACAAGCAAGAAAAATAGACAACATAATATGCCTCATTTCAAAACATTTCATTGCTCAAAGTATCATCGATACAGATAAGGTTGAAATGTAGCCAACCAAGAAAAACTCCATATCTGTGCAGGCGATGCAAATGCAAATAATTTTAAGGTAGATGAGGTATAAGTATCCTATAGGGGTACATATTGATAATAACAGTACTTAATATATAAGGAAGTACTTACCAGATAACAGGATAAAATAGTTTAATTAGCTTTTTTCTTTCTCCCATGCAGGATTAGAGTTTTCTAAAAAAATTAAATCAGATTTCGTATTTGTAAGGTTATATGCATATTTATTTGTGAACGCATTTCTTTTCTCATTTTCAACATATTTACCGTATTCTTTCAATTGATTTCAATATCGCTTGTGCAGATACTACTCATATCTTCACAAATCTAAGGATGGATTATAAATATCAGAAAAGATATCGTTATTATTGTACCTCTATGTCTAATCCTTATTCTTTTGGTACGGGAGCTTATTAAACGTAATTACCTCATTTTTCTGATGAATACTAACAGTTGTGTCCTGACGTTACATTCGACGTACGGAGCTCATCATGATATTGTGAGTGCTGATCAAGTTAACTATAAATAGAAAAAACGTAAAAGATGCGTATTTTAAAGTGATAGAGAAGATTTGAGATGGATCAATGTTTCATGATTAATTCGTACTCTCAGATTTACCTGAGCTGTGAAGTAGGGCGAAAAAATGGTGATCCTAATGACACGTTTTCAAGAATATTCAGACAATATAAAATCTATGAGGTCAAGAAGAAATAAACCTAAATAAGTTACAGATCACGAGGGCATTCATTTTTAACGAATGTTTTTACTCCCAGAAACGCTGTATTGGTACCTGCAAAAATGCGATATTCAGAATTGCCACCTGGTGTGCACTCAAGGATACTGAAGAATCTTTTTTATGGTATTCTGATAATGTGTAATACCCGATGTCCTCCTGATATGGTGGATATTCAGATATTCTCTGTGTTTAAATGAATAGTGCACAGTTTTAACCATAAGGTCAGTTGCAGCACAAAAATCTAGTCACAGCGATAAGTTTTCTTAACACCTCTATGCCGTATAATTACAAAAATTACTTCAATTAAGTCTACCACGTAATAATCTCCTGGTATTGGAATATTCGGAATCTATTAAACAAATAAAGGATTTTTACAACATTAGGTGAGAAACAGGCTCGAAATCCATAATTTCACAACCATTTGTATACTAAAGCGCACCTTCCGTAGAGACAAATAAATTCATGGAATTCTTTAATTCCAACGATTTCTTCCCTCCATACAAATAGAGAGACGGTATCAAATAAACACAGTGAATTCTCATGCGCTTACCTTTTGGTAGGAAGATAAAATAAATACGCAGACCAGGGGCCGCGACCGGTGCAAGCCTCAGATATTCAAGTTGTGTTACTCCCCGCTCGGTAACCTGGCGTTTTTAAACCGTTATTCAATTGAATATGCCACGCCTTATTGGGTCATATGACCTTCCATGGTTTGAGAAAGAGGAAATAGAAAGTGGACTGAAAAAATCTGTAGGAGAATCCATCAAGATGCTAGAAATAAGTGAAGGACTAATCAACTAGTTACGCGTTTTCCATTGGGACACATATTGCACCCACCACAAGACCATAAATGACGGACTACAAAGGGTTATAGCTGAAAGCGAAAACATAAAAAGAATACAAGGAATACAAGAAGAATTATTAATCAAACCCCCTCATGGAATCTCATCATTATGAGAGAGAAGATGATTAGATTACTTCGACCAATAAAATATATAGTTTAGTGGACTCATAGTAGTCTTTATTGAAATAAGTAATGGCATTCAAATAATTATTTGTCTATATGTCTTGTTGTTTTCAACCAAGGAAGTGGGATCTCAAAAAATAATATATATGATGTAGTACGACCAATTTGGATAGTTATGTTACTATTAGTGACAGACATAATTCTCATATACGAATGAATAAAAATAACAAAAAAACACCGGAGGCTATTAAGTATTCATGATTTTACATAGAAAATATATTCGGATTAATCCATAGATCTAATGCTAATTTCCAAATGAGGATAAAAATATTTAAATGGGCACAATATCTACAGTCCAAATAAGTAATGGAAAAGAGAATCTTCTAAGGAAGCTCAGCTCTTATCTCAGTGGGCATCATAAGAAGACTAGTATGGAACATGTAATAGATTTCAGTGTATCGCATTCTCCCAAGGACAGTCGCTATTAAGCCCGTTTCTAAACGTATCTAACACAAAAATCCAGTAGAGTTCACATTTCTTCCTAATCAACATGCCTCCCCTAGAGTCTGGAGTTAGAATTTTTTTCCAAGATTCGCCATTTAAAATCATCTGGACTATGGTTGTATTCTAGAAAATGTTTAACCATGGGTGCCACCAGTTTTTTTGTTTTAATAGCTGAGCGATGCTCAGTTAAACAGACTTGAATACTTCTAGATGTTTCACCTACATATCCAGACTTGCATGGGCATTGGATATAATATATCACATTCGAAGTTTTACAAATCCATAGTTGGTTAGCAGTGGTAGTAAAACCATTATGTGTAAAATGTTCGCCAGAAATAATCGATCCACAGGATTTGCATGAGGAGCAAGGTTTTGTACCTCTCACTGGTTGATTGGTGTCAATTGATTTCTGTATGAATTTTGGCTGAGTATGTGAATCATTAAAGTGAGAATGTACAATGTGGTCTTTAATGTTTTGGTTACGGCGATGGGCAAAAAGAGGTTTCATAAATTTTTGCTCATCTGTACAGTTACTGTTTAAAATGTGCCAACTTGAATTAATAATTTGTTTTACTTTGGCATTTAAGGTGGAATGTTTGATTATAAAAATTACTTGTTTGGATTCTTTGGGTGGTTTCGTTTCTAAGAGACAATCTCGGTCATAATAACGCGCTCTTTTGTATGAGTCCCTCACAAGCCTGTGAGGGTATCCCCTATTAATGAATTTAGATCTCATAAGACTCGCTTGGTTATCGAAGTCTGCAAGGTCTGAGCAGTTACGTCTTACCCTCAAAAATTGAGAGAAAGGGATGCTGTCCTTTTGGTTGCGAGGATGGAAGCTGCGGTAATGTAGCAAAGTATTCCTTGCTGTTGGCTTTGTGAAAAGATCCACTTTTAGATTACCTCTATCGTTGATGATCATTATGTCTAAAATTTCCACTTTCTCGGGACTAATATGTGATGTAAATTTTCAGGCAGAGTATTCTTTCCTTTTGATGACGCAGATGTTACAAAGTACAAACATTGTCTAGCTGTGTCAGCCACTCGGTTTGAAAGAGACCGGCAGGAAATTGAAGGAAAAGGCAGTACATCAGCATCAGCAGGCCATCCGGAGTCAAAAGAATCCACTTCTGCATCTGTGGCTGTGGCAGAAGTGAGTGATTTTCCCTCTCAGCCATTAACGACACCAGCAACCGTATCATCTGCACCAGACACAACAGTAATATTGTGTGAAGAAGAGGATTGGCTCACTCAGCTTGGGTTTGCTTCTCAAAAGGTCCCAGAAAAAAGTAAGCAAAGTGGAGGAACCCTGGAGAACCTTGAGTCGATGGTGCAGGCCTATCTGAATGATTCAACAGAGGTCTATGTTCATCATGACCCATTGGCGTATTGGCATGGGAAAAGAAATGTGTTGCCAGAGATCACCAACCTGGCTATAAATTAGTTGTCTTGCCCACTCGCAAGCGTGTCTTCTGAACGTGTTTTTAGTGCTGCTGGTGGCATTGTAACTTCCAAAAGGACCCGCCTCTCGCCCAAAAATGTGGAGAGGTTAACAATGATCAAGATGAATCAGCATTCAGCAGCTCATACCACCAGATTGCAAAATACGAGAATGCACGCAGGAAGAAGACGAGGAGGACACCAACTTAGATGAGGGAAGTTCTTCTCTGTTAACTGACGCTGACCTACTCCCGTCTGAATTCGCAGAGTTTGAGGACGAGCTCTTATTCACACCGAGCCCTGAAAATGAGTCAATGAATCACTAACTTTCTTTTTCATCCTTATTCACTTTTATTCCTGTGTGTCTGTCTTTCTTTGTTTTGCAAAATCTATAAAACAAAAACTTTAATCACCTAATCACAAAAACAAGCCCTTCAGCAGAACAGTCTTCACTTATTTGCTTATTGATTTGAAGGTGCCGCAGTCTGCGTTCCTCAGGTTCACAGTTCACAAGAACATGCTCCTCTATCCTCCTACTCCAGACTCCTATTTCCCTCAAAGCAGATGGCTGAATCACACCCAATGAAGAAAGACTCTGCACTTGTGGGAGTGTTCTACTTCTTTGCGGGTGAGTTGACGGGTCTGGGGCATTGCTGTGAAGGTCTAATACCGGATAAAAGTGGTTTGGAGAAAATCGGAGCAGAAAAACTTTTTGCGCTTTTGATCACTTGCCTGTCTTTGGGGTGCTGTTTGGGGGGCTTTTAGGTTGTTGGGGGTGGGTTGTGGGGTCTGTGAGCACTGCTGGCACATTCTAATGTTGATTGCATATGTTTTACAGGAAATCCATGGTGGAAAAGGGGAGTTGGGGCCTAGCTGCAGAGCGCATTTGGACTGAATTCCAGGTAGGCCCAAAGTTTTCTAAGTGTGGCTTTTCCCGGGTTTTCCATTTTGGCTTGTTGGGGGTGTTAAACTTGTTTTTCGCCCAGGTTGACAGTTCTGGGGCCATTGCTGGGAAGGTCTAATACCCGAAAGAAAGTGTTTTGGAGACAATCCCTGGGGAAAAATTGTTTTCATTTTCTGAGATTTCGCTCACTTTACCGGACAACTACAACAACATACAGCTACAGTATCCGTTCTTTTCTAATTATCTTTTAAGTAATGTTATTGCTGTGAACTTCTATGAGTGTGACTCTGAATTTCTTTGATCTCTGCTTCTAAATTCATCCCTACAGCCATTGTATAGGTTTTACTTCTGCTATTTTTCAAACCTAATTTAATGTACGAAGTGTTTCTCTGAGTGCAGAGATAGGCAAGTGAAAACGCATAATTACTGCAGCCCTGGACTGTCGCATTCTTTCATTCACGGTTGTCTAAAGTACTACTTACTTTTCAGTAACCATGCATGCAGTAGTGCATGCACTTCCTTTATGTCACTTAAAAGATTTATGGATAGCTTTTACCCCAAAGATTTGTTTATCTTCAATTATTGTTTGTCCATGCTGTGCTTTTTCTTTCTTCTCTCAGCAAAACTTTCCCAAAACCCCCCATTCCCATCCATTTTCCAAACCCTAACCCTCTTCCCCAGGGCTGTGTGGTTTTGATTGATATGTGACTAAATGACAGCAATAATTCCACACACTAGCTGGGGAGGATAAGGCCATAGCAACAGGCTGGTGAAGAAATCCGAGGATATATTCTTACTCAGCTTGACACAGACCCATGACTATTGGCAAATGAAAGCAGATTTTCATGTACGCCATCAACTTGATTGCTCATCAAGAACATCCTCCTCCTAGGCGTGGCAAATGATTACGCTGCTGTGTCCTTCACCTTCAGTACTATTTCTTGTAGTAGTAACCAATGTCAAAGAAATTCAACGCAAGTAGTAGTTATACTTTCAATACTTTACCATTTGTTAGGCTACATTGTGGCACTGTTCTAGTGTACTGTCACCTGCTATATTCTCTATCGTACCGTTCTAATGCTACGGTAAGGACAAACAAGGTTTCATTTTCTTTTTTTTCAGATGCTGCAACTGCCACTGTGTAACACCACTAGTACCACCGCAATGATGACATTTCATCCGCCCAAGATTGCCAACCTTAATCGCCATTTTCTGTGCAGCCAGCCCTGTGCCTAGCCCTATTTCCAAACACAATTTACAGGTAAGATAAGCGTTTGGGGGGAGGTAGTATAATGGAGTATTAGGAGAGACGAGAGACTGACGGTCCTAGGACTATTGATTTTACTTACTCTGTGAGAGGCACTTAGTTTTGAAAACATTTGGGCAATTACTTACACAACTTGAATCAAGATGCCACTTAAGTTTCAGGAAAACAAACTTACTGTTAAACCCCCATCCACCAGCCTCAAAAGCAGTAAAAAAAACACGTATGCTAAGATAAAGTTTAAAGTATATTTATATCCCGAACATAAATAATCTCCCGCAAAACCCAACCCACCCCCCCTCCCGAACCCCATCGAATGTCCGTGAAAACTAAGTCCAAAAAAGTAGAAAACCCAACTCCCAATTCCCACCCCCCAGAAGTCTTTAAAAAAGGGGCAAGGGGCAGTCTCCTCCTTCTGCTGGCTGCTGTTGACTTTTCGGGCCAGGTCGGCATGCTCCTTGCGAAGGGTCTCGAGCAGGGTTTTGGTGTTGAGCAGCTCCTGCTCGAGGTAGGACACCCTGAGTGAAAGGCGGTGCAACCTTTTTTTGGTACTGCTGTGGGGGGCAGCTGATTTTTTTGCTGCTCGGCGGTGGTGGGTGGCTGCGGTACCCCGGCTCCGTACCGCTGGAGACCTGCTGCGCTGACTGGCTGATCCAGGGAGCACAGAGGAGGATGCAGCTGTACCGGTCGATGTTGTGGTCGACTGCGTGTCCCCCTCCTCCTGGGCCACCAGCCGCCGATATTCGGCGACAGTCGCCTCCAGCCTCCTTTGCCGGGCCCTTTTAGCCAGCTCCATCCGTGTTGGTTTGGAAGGAGCATCTATATAACGAAAGAAAGACATAGTCTGTAACCAATGCTCTTTAAGATTAACACAAAATGATTCAGCAGAAAGTTGTGTCACAGTAGAACTAGCAACTTGCAAGCGCAGTACATAACTATTGTGGCCAGTATCTATCTAACCTCCCCCTTCTTCATCCTTGCTCTAACATTAGTGGGAGTTTAAGGAATCAATTCTACGAGCACTATGGACTCACTCCATTAGAGTCGACTATGACAGTACACCAGTCTTATTCTTCTTCTTCTCTCTTGTTTAGCAAAATTGGTACGTTAACTTCTGCAAGCCGGCATAATGCAAGCGCAGTCAACTTGCACCCGAGAAAAACAGACGCCCGCCATGATGAGTGAGACAGACTTGCGTTACTGTACCGGTCCAGTACATGCAGGTGGTGATGCTCTTACTTTTCTATTACGGGTGGTACTGAGAATACTCTGTTACAAGGGCTACTGCTTAATTATTTTAACATTCACCCTACAGTGCCAATGAATACTAGAAAAGGAAAATGAAGAAGATAAATAATCTGATTATCTATCACTGCACATGGTATGTATTTGCTTACATATGGGATGATTTTAGGTGCTTTGCTTTTTATTGAGTGAACAGTGATACATCCACACATGAATGACCGAGTTCTACTAAACTTATTAACAGAGGCAGTGAGTGGCCATTGTAATAGCCGGATATATGCTGTGCTTGCAATACAAACTACTGCTACTATTCATGGTAGTATTCGGACAAAATTAAAACTTCTTTTCCTTGCCTTTCCTACACTGGAACGGACGTGGGAGTGCGGTGTTACATGCTCTTCAAAGTAACACTTAGTTCATCTAGTGACTGTCTACTCTCTCTAGATACACATATGCTATCTAAGAGTCAGATAGTACCATGATCCAGGAATCCATCCATTCAAACTATATGTCAATCATTCTTCTTCATGTCTCTCATCTGGACAAACCTTACGTTTTCTCATGGGAAAACAACCTTTTCATTTTATTTGGGAAACCGAAAGCCATACATCCGTGCTTGACTTGCATTTGAATTTCAACCAAAGGATATTTTGCGCACACATACAGTTTCTGTTTCACCCACCAAGGCTGTTCTCCTTCCACCCATCCTTGCTTCATCCATCACCTAGCCATGCATCATATTCCTTCCCAGCCACCTCGGGCACCAATCAAACACGTATCATTCTTCTTTGTCAGTCATCATTACTTTTAACTTGCTCGTCCTTCCACACTTACTTACAGCCTTCTTTCTCTTTTCGTTCATCCCATCCATCAAGTTCATCTTAGATCTGATTTGGATTCTCAAAAAAAAAGTCACGGCTGAGTTGAAGTACATTTAGAGGAGGCTTCTACCTGGTTGATAAAAACGTTGTTCTAAATTTGAAAGTCTTCTTAACAGTATAGTAGCTTAACTGTACAACATATATATTACACCCGAGCAGAGAGCACACTCTGCAGTCTGCAATCTCAATAAGTAAGGAATATAAGAGCTTACCACTGCCCGCCACTACCGAGGCAACCCTCACAGCAGTTTCCTCTGGCACTTGCACTGCTTCCTCCCAAGAAGTGTCCTCCTCCACCTCCGCGCTGGCCCCGGCACCAGATGTTCCACCTACAAGGTACATTTAAGAATGTTAGATGTAATAGACATACACCACTCACTAGTAATTTGTCTAGGAATGAAGAAATGTGAATACAGAAACCAATCTAATAATTTGTGACTGTCTACTCTAAAGTAAAAATGTCCCTTTTTCCAGGGAAGGGTAGGGTGTTGTCTTGCTGCACTTTTTGGCACAACTGATGAATGCTTGCTTTTTAACACGTACCATTTTTCTCATAACAGACAGAAGCTTCACGTCTAAGAACAAGAGCAAGATCAGATCATCATCACTAGGACAGAGTGACCAACGATTCAGCACCAAAACGAAAAATTAAAGTTCAAACCAGGTGAGGACTCGGCTCGCCCACAATAAATGTGTGAAATAAATCGCTAAGCACTTTTCCATTTTTAATCAACCGTTTAGGTTTTATGACAAACTTGATTTTTAATAAATGTTTTTACTTTTAATAAAGCTTTAAAACTTAAATAGACTCTGTGGTTTTTGGTCAAGAGTGACTGAGCAAAAGGTTTTGCAATTTACACGCATGAGTCCGTGCCTCTGACACTTCTGGACTCTGACTCCGTACTCTTGTCCTGCATTGGATAATCATCATTGGGGATCAATCATCGATGAATTTGGGAGCTAAATGACTCTGCCACACTATCTAGTCAGTAAGGAGATTAGGGGTTCTTCAAAGTCTGTTATCACTGAGGTATGTGGAAACTGAAAGTCTACCTGCGCCTATTATAATTGATAAACAATGCACTATTTAGTGTCCATAGTTCTGTGTCTGCAGATTTGTCCCTGCAACAGTAGTAGTATGGATTGTCCTCCTATCCAAACCAAAAGTAAAGTAGTATCTTATTCTTTCCTGGTGGTCATTCGCATTTTATTGTTGGGAATTGTCAAAGCATAAACATTTTGAAGACTTGAAAAGACATTATGTACAATCCCAGAGGACTGCACTCAGTTCATAGAGCTATTGATGACTAGAATGGGAGTTTCGTTTGACACCTTTTGCCAACTGTGCAATCTTAGTTAGCTACACAGACAGACTAATAAGAATAATCTAGTAATACCACAAGGAGTCATAGTAGAGGCAGGATAAGAATTTAGATACAGTCTACAAGAAGATCAAAGACAATTTAGAAAAAATCGAATGAGGAACGCTAGGAAAAAATAGGTACTCTATATTAAAATGAAAACTTACTGGGGCCAGCAAAGGAGCCCTCGCCTGACCGATCTTGGCCTTCTACAGCAGCAGCAGCAACCACCTCCTCCTTTGTCCTCTTGCCCCTGGGGGGAGCTGATGTACAATATGAAAGAAAGAAAGACCCGAAAACATGGATGATTGTTGTCAACCAAATCAAACATTTCAAAAGAACAATAACAAAATATTTTGGCGAAATAGCAAATAGACAACTATTCCACGGGATATATTGACCTATCTCATGTGGTCTACTATGATATTAGTATTGCTTGATTTGCGGACCGTCGACTTGGAAAGTTATGTAACTCACTAAATTAAAGTACTAAAAAGGTTCGCCTAGGACTGGCAGGCAGCAGTCCGCAGCACGCGAAGTGACATACAAACTCCATCGTGATTGCAGATCAGTGACAACACTAAAAAGTTTCCTACATTAACCAGTCATTAAAATACTCAAACTATCAATCCACCACCACTATTTCTTCTTATTGCCAGGTGTACAAAAGAAGGACTGGACTTGAGTCTGTAGGGGCAGATTTACAAGCCCCTTGCGGCTCTTTTGATCCTTTGTTGCGTGACTTTTGTGACGCAGCGGCAGAACAAAAGAGGCACCGTGGTGCGGCGTATATTAACAACGTGACGCATATGGGAGATGCATCACGTTGTATAGCCCTGCGCCATCAGGGGGCGTTCCGGCGCAAGGGAGGGCGTTCTTGCGCAGGAACGCATCCTAAAAGTGGCTGAGGGAAATCTACAAGATTTCAATCAGTCACTTTTAGGACAATGATGCGTCACTCAAACCCTGCGCCTGCTTGAAGCAGACGTACAGTTTGACGCAGCATTGGGGAGATAGGGCACCCCAGAGCATTGCTGGAGCTGCGCCATCGTTGCGACGCAACTCCAGCAATGCGCTGCCTTTACGGCAGATGCGTAACGCTTTGGTGATGTTTTGGGCTCATGGTGCACCGCATTGTAAATACGGCGCACCATGGGTGGTGGTGGCATGGCGTACAATTACTGGCGCATCCCTGCTACTTTGCAGGGATGCGCCGGTAATTGCAAATCTGCCCCTTAGTGTCTAACATTACGCAGTTCTGTAAACTACCCTCATACATAATTTCTCTGGCCAATGAAATGAACACAAAATCGAAAACAAATAAGCATAGTAGAAACGCTACTGAGAAGGAGAGCAGTGCACCTGAAATGCACAGAAGATTTTGAAATATAATTACCCTACAATGTAATCGGCAGCATTATTGCTCTTGATAAAAAACAAAAATGTGCAATATAATAACACACAGAGCAGGAGAAAACAGAGTAGTGATGAAATAGCTACTACTACTCACCAAGCCCGGGGATCTCGACGCCGAGCAGGTTGAGCAAGTCGCGTTCCCCGTCCAGGAGATCCGTCCAATGGTGGGTGGCCTGGTTGTAGGTGCGCCAGACACGAGAGTGTTCAAACATGGCCCGGCACACCTTCTCCCACCGCTTCTGGCGCTCCCGTAGCCCGTAGCCGCTTGCAATCTTGCCGCCTGCCGCGATGGTCCTGGGGAGGCGACGCTGTACAAAGAACACTAGTGCGGCCACCTCCTCCACACTAAAGATCTCCCGTGGCATCACTAGCTCCCCACTCAAACGCCCGCACGGGAGCCGGGCACAGGGTGCGGGACCCTTCCCCTTCTCAGGCTGCTTCCCGGCTCCCTTTACCATGGTCTGGGCAGAAAGGAAGGTAAATAATAAAGAAGAAATAGAATAGGGAAGAAGAAAAGAAAAGAGTTTAAAAAAGTAGTTTAAAATTAACCAAAAGTAGCAGAAAACACAAAAATATAGAGCTAGAAAAATAGAGGGATAGATAATAAGTAAAATAGATTAAAAAAAACTGCAAACAAGCAAAGGATGGCAGAGATTGATAGAGGATACAGAAAGGATGCCCAGAACCATAGCAATGAATGAAAAACAAGATGGCCGCGCCCGTTCACGACCGCGTGGGTAAGTTTGCGCGAGATTTCCCCCGCGATCACACGCAAACTTGTACTAGCGAGCCGCACACTTTGCGAGATTACACATAGCGCCCGGAAACGGAAATACGTCACGCAAACAAGATGGCCGCGCCCATGTACGACCGCTAGGGTAACTTCGCAAAGTTGCGCTACAAGCGGCTTGCGAAAACGCACAAAATCACGCGAACTAACACGCCGCAAAAAAACAAATCGTATATTCGCACGAATTCGCGGCTTCCGAATTTGATCTTGCACAAATTCGTGCCCCGCGAATTGCAGAAAAACGATTTTTGCAAAACTGAAAGCACTCAGCAGGTGCAAAAGTTCAAGCTCATCATTAGTAACCATTCCCTGCAGTGCTTCCTGAGGGGCCCCTCCAGAGTTCAGTTGCCTACTTGCAACTATTCTATGACCCTGCTCTGACCCTCACAGCAGGCTCAGAGAATAGCTACAAGTATGCCACAAAGGTCCTGTTAAAAAAAATTGCACTGCAACAGAAAGCAATTACAGATAAGGAATCAGGTGCCAGACTGGAAGTTCAAATTCAGTGACACATTAATCAGCCCCTAATTCATTCATGTCAGTTGAGGCAGGGCAGGTGTGCTAACGAATTTTGCAAAACTGAAAGCACTTAGCAGGTTCAAAGGTTCAAGCTCATCATTAATCAGGAAGCACTCACAGCTAAGGAAGCAGGTGTCAGCTCAAATTCAGTGACACATTAATCAGCCCCAAATTAATTCATGTCAGTTGAGGCAGGGCAGGTGTGCTTTTCTCCCCATAATCTACAGTGATGAACCAGAGGGTGGCAGTGATGAACCAGAGGTGGCATGGGTGAACCAGAGGGTGGCAGTGGTGAAACAGAGGATGGCAGTGGTGAAACAGAGGGTGCTGTGAAGAACCAGACGTAGAAACAACATGGTCGCAACCGTTACGACCCGACAAGTAAGTTCGCGTTTGCGAACTGGTAAAAAACCCTCGCGAACTGGCAGAAACCCTTGCGAACACAAAAAAAAATCAGCAAATTTGCGAAAGTTTGCAAATTTTGCAGATTGCGAATCCGTAAATACGCAATTTCGCGAATTGCGAAATTCGCAAAATTCGCCCATACTTATTGGAGACCCCCACACACTCAATCAGACACATCCACTGCAGTTGCTTCAGAGACCCCTGTAAAATATGGTGTTGTGATGGACTGAATGTGGGCCATGACATGTGTGTCCCATTACAGTATGTCTTCAAATAATGATTGGCTGTGAATTCAGGTTGTCATGTTCCCAATACTTTTGCTCAGGGAGTTTAACATCCTTTGCAGCACTTCACATCTTTGGTTTCCACTGTTGCACATATGTTGTGCTGAAATGTGTGCACATTTTACTTTTCTCTGACTGGGCCCATCTCCACTGGACATGCATTTTAATGCATGGTTGATGAACAAGTCATCTGTGTCATCAGTGAAACTTTCTATACATGTGTTTTGAGTATGTGCAGATGAATTAAGGGACACTCTGGTACACAGGCTGATGTGACCAGAGCTTTCAGTGTTTTGTACTAGTTGGCTCAATGTCCATGTTTTGTTTGGACATGACACTGCCCTGCAAGGTGAACGTTTGAAACAGCTGTCCTTACACATGTGTGGAGTGCACCTCATTGCAGTGTGTTATTCTGTAACATTGCCTGAGCACATGGTGTGTGTTCTGTGTCCCTGAAACTGTGTGTTCCTATCCCTTTTGCTACCCAGCCTGTGTTCCCAGCGTATGTCCCTGTTTGTGATGCTTGCTGTGTTTTCCTGTGTTTTTTCAACATATTTGCCCTGTGTTTCTGGGATGTGGGTGCATGTGAAACTACTAGTCATTGGGGTGTCATCCCTGGATCTGGTTGGTGTAAGGGATTACACTGTGGCGAAAGGCACATGTGACATTGGAATGATTCCCCAAGTCACATTTGTGTTTCCACCATCAGCTTATTTTCACAATGTGAAATGTTTCTGTGAGATTGTCACTTGTATGTGTGTGTTACTGCTTCCACCCATCAGTTCCTAGCCTTCAATGTTGGATGATGTCAACATGTGTTGAATGTGGTTCTCCTATGGTTTTCATTAGTCTGGGACTGTGACTGCCATCCCAATGTGTCTGATACATTTCACGTCATGCATATGTACCGCATACTATGCAATGGGACAGACATTGAGAAGGTTTGGGGAGTGGTCACGTGTAATGTGTTTGTACACATTAGATCCCACCACCACCACTGGGATTGTCAAGGGTGCATGTGCTATGATGACAGTCACTGTGGGCAATCTGATGCACATAGGTGCTGCTCATGGTGTGTGGTACTGAGACAGGCCAAATGTGAGTTGAGTGATGGCTATGTCACTCCCTACATTGTGGCCACACATTACAGACCATGCCCAGTGAGTTGTGTTTGTGTATGTGTGATGGTAATTGATATGTTGATACACAGTGGGCAAAGGTGAATATGCTCCACAGTATGGGCAACATCCAAAATTGAGCCTCGCATAGGGGTCATCATAGAGGCTACTGTCACCACAATGTAGTGTCCTTTAGTATACTGCTGGAATGGCTCTAGTTCTTGGTGTGTTGATGGCTGTCCCGCCCAGCTTGTTGCACATGTGTCTGTTGTGAACACGAGCATCTGACAATTCCATGTTGCCCACAAAGGGGTACCCAATTAATGAGATAATTCTGTAATGTACAGAAAATGCATATATCTCATTGTTGTTCAGCCCCCCATCATGTGTATTGTTGTATCGTGGGGACACTTAGAGGCACACACATATGTTGTGTGTGATCTGCTGTGTGTGGCTGGCTGGTTGTGTAAGTGCATCTGTACACATGTATTGAGATGAGTTTTGTGGGGAATTGAGTGGAGTTGGTTAGAGTTTTTATATTTACTGACTCTGGGACTCCTACATCGTCTGTCTGCTCATTCATCATGTTTACTGTTTCCCATTGATGCCACAGTATGGCATGCCATCACCTAATTGCTGCTGTCTCCGTGTGATTCCTTTGAATGTGTGTCTGTTAGTGAACATATGTTTTTAGGCATCATGATGGTCACTTCTTACATTGTCCTATTGTACATTTGAGGCATTGTCAGCCCTCATGGTAGATGCTTGTCTGCACATAGCTGAGGGTGTTTTTGTAGGCACACTAACGTTTTCCTCAACATATCTATGTTTGTGTGTCACCCAACTTCTACTTACTCACTACATTGCTTGGAGCCAGGAATCATACTTGGTTGTTTGCACAGGCTGGTATTTGGAACCCACACTCACCTTTTGATCATTTCAGTGAGGGGGAGAGGGGTTTCCACATTAATCCTGACATTGGGGATGAGGGTTTGAACCCCACACTCACATTTTGGTCAGTGTAGTGGGAGAGGTTAACCCCATTTCTACATTAATCCTGACATTGGGGGGTTGAACCCCACACTCACATGTTGGTCACTGCAGTGAGGGGGGTTAACTCCATGTCCACAATAATCCTGACATTGGGGGGTTTAACCCCACACTCACATTATGGTCACTGCAGTAAGGGGGATTAACTCCATTTCCACATTAATCCTGACATTGGGGGGTTGAACTCCACACTCACATTTTGGTCACTGCAGTGAGGGGGGTTAACCACATTTCCACATTAATCCTGACATAACGGTTGAACCCCACATTCACATTTTGGTCAGTGCAGTGAGGGGGTATTACCCCATTTCCATATTATTCCTGACATGGGGGGATGAACGCCTCACTCACATTTTGGTCACTGCAGTGAGGGGGTGACCCCATTTCCACATTATTCCTGACATTGAGTAGTTTGAACCCCACACTCACATGTTGGTCAGTGCAGTGAGGGGGGTTATCCCCATTTCCACATTAATCCAGATATTGGAGTGGATTTAATTCCCACACTCACATTTTGGTCACTGCAGTGAGGAGGGGTTAACCTCATTTCCACATTAATCCGGACATGTGGGGGGGTTGACCCCCCACTCACATTTAGGTCACTGCAGTGAGGGGGTTGTCCTTATTTCCATGTTCTTAATGACAATGTTGGGGACTTGAACCAAACAATTACCTTTTCCTCACAACTGTGATGTGAGTTGAAGTACATTTTCCCTTTCAGTCTCACTGTGGCTGGCATTTTACACACAATTTACAATCTGCCTATTATGGTGGTGGGTGAATATTCGGCCATCCACCCCTTATGGGCTGGACAACACTGGCAGTGATATCCATCCACCCCCTATGGGTTAAGTAATGCTGGCAGTGATAGCCGTCCACCCCCCTATGGGCTGGACAATGTTGGCAGTGATAGCCATCCACCCCTCTATAGGTTGAGACTGCTGGCAGTGATAGCCATCTACCCCCCTATGGGCTGGACAATGCTGGCAGTGATAGCCATCCACCCCCTATATGTTGAGACTGCTGGCATTGAGAGCCATCCACCCCTCCATCGGATGGGGCTGCTGGCAGTGATAGCCATCCACCCCCTATGGGTTAAGTAATGCTGGCAGTGATAGCCATCCACCCCTTTATAGGTTGGGACTGCTGTCAGTGATAGCCATCCACCCCCTTTGGGCAAAGTTATGCTGGCAGTGATAGCCATCCACCCGACTGCTGGCAGTGGTAGCCATCCACCCCCCTATGGGCTGGACAATGCTGGCAATGATAGCCATCCACCCCCCCCCTATAGGTGGGACTGCTGGCAGTGATAGCCATCCACCCTCTGTGGCTTAAGTTATGCTGGCAGTGATAGCCATCCATCCCTCTATAGGTTGAGACTGCTGGCAGTGATAGCCACCCACCCCCTATGGGTTAAGTAATACTGGCAGTGATAGCCATCCACACCTCTATAGGTTGGGACTGCCGGCAGTGATAGCCATCCACCCCTCTATAGGTTGAGACTGCTAGCAGTGATAGCCATCCACCCCCCTACGGGCTGGACAATGCTGGCAGTGATAGCCATCCACCCCCCTATAGGTTTAGACTGCTGGCAGTAATAGCCATCCACCCCTCTATAGGTTGGGACTGCTGGCAGGGATAGCCATCCAGCCCCTATGGGTTAAGTAATGCTGGCAGTGATAGCCATCCACCCCTCTATATGTTGGGACTGCTGGCAATGATAGCTATCTGCCCCTCTATAGGTTGGGACTGCTGGCAGTGATAGCCATCCGCCCCATATGGATTAAGTAATGCTGGCAGTGATAGCCATCCACCCCTCTATAGCTTGGGACTGCTGGCAGTGATAGTCATCCACCCCTATGGGTTAAGTTATGCTGGCAGTTATAGCCATCCACTCCTCTATAGGTTGGGACTGCTGGCCGTGATAGCCATCACCCCTCTATAGGTTGTTACTGCTGGCAGTGATAGCCATCCACCCCCTATGGGTTAAGTTGTACTGGCAGTGGAAGCCATCCACCCATCTATAGGGTGGGACTACTGGCAGTGATAGCCATCCACCCCCCTATGGGCTGAACAATGCTGGCAGTGATAGCTATCCAGACCTGTATAGGTTGAGACTGCTGCCAGTGATAGCCATCCACCCCCCTATAGGCTGGACAATGCTGGCAGTGATAGCCATCCACCCCCCTATAGGTTGGAACTGCTGGTAGTTATAGCTATCCACCACCTATGGGTGTCAAACTTACCATCTGCGGAGTATGCGTTGATTCCTGTTGTTGATTCTGTCTTAGACGTACAGTACAGGGATGACATGCGTGATCAGATACATGGTTAGTTCGTCTCGTAGGTGTTGCTCGTAGGTTTGTGTCATGGGCGTAGAACGTTGGTTTGTCTCATAGCCGTGGATCGTGTTGTGGTACAAATCGGAGCAGAGAGACTGCTGTTCTGGATGCTATGACGTGTGCTGTAAGTGGCAACCTGTTCAGCGTGAAGGAAGTACGCATCGTACTTGACCGGCCGGAAACTGCTGTGACAAAGCTTTCAGACGACTCTATTTCAGCGTTTATGGATCCAGTTTGTACGGAAAAAGTTGCTGGTTTCGGAGCATACGTGTCACTCAGGATTTGGACACAATTGCGCATCGTACTTCCTCGTCCTGATGGACCAGCTCCCGGAACGAGTCGGTCGGAAGGTAATGCTACGGAAAGCTCTGGGAGGGCTGTCCCAACAAGATCGGAATCGACCCCTGAAAGTGCATTTCAGTTCACAAAATTTAATTTGCTTCAATAGATTTTTTTCCATTCTTCTTTTTTGGTAGTTATAATGTGAACATAGTTCCAACACTTCTAGGATTACTACTGAAATATTTAGCTTTTATGAGTTTTTGCTCGAATAAAGCTAATTTGACTGACTGACTGAAATAGATTAGCTTTTTTCCTCACATAGAAAAGTATACTGTGTATTCGAAAATTATTTATTATTATGTTTAATAATTTTATTGATCATCCACTTTATGGTGTTATATAATTTGGTGAAGGAGGATGTTACATCCTAAGACGGGTGACGGTGATTTTTACAAAGGTGATCCACTGTTGGATCCTTGGCATGTGGGACTTTATTTGCAACAATTTGTCATGTCAGGGTGAACAAGGATGTGGTTAGTCAAGTGGTGTCTTCACAGGGCTGTAGAATTGTAATTGTAAGATAGTTTTTATAGAGCGCATACTATCGCTCCAAGGAGCATCTTGGCGCTGTGATTCCGTAGCCTAGAATGGTGGGCCGGAAATACTACTCACATCAATTTCAAAGTACTTGAAGGTTTATTTGAGCCTAGACTAACTGTTTACTAACCGTGTCTGGTAGATTAAAAATCCAGGTTTTCAGGGCTTTCCTGAATTCGATTTCAGTGGGGGTTTGCCATAGGCTTAGTGGGAGTTTATTCCAGGCTTTAGTACCAAGGACGGCAAGAGATCTTCCTCCTTTTGTGTCTAGTCTAAATCTGGGGACTGTTAGGAGACACATGTCTGATGACCTCAAGTTCCGACTAGGTATGTACGGCTTGAACCGTGGGAGCAGATATTTAGGTCCTTTTTTGTGGTATGCTCTAAAGGTAATTACCAGTATCTTAAAGAGCACTCGCTTATGTATGGGGAGCCAGTGTAACTGTTTTAAGGCAGCAGAAGCAGAAGATCTCCTTGGAAGATTAAGCACCAGGCGTGCCGCAGCATTTTGGACAACCTGCAACCTGTGCAGGGTAGATCTATTCACTCCTGCGTATATGCTGTTGCAGTAGTCTAAATGTGATAAAATTAGTGCCACTGCAACTGTCTTTTTTGCTTCCAAAGGAATAAAGTTGAAAAACTTTCGAAGACCGCGTATGATGTTGAAACAGGATCCTGCCACTGCATTCACTTGTTGTTTAAAACAGAGTTTTTCATCAAATCTGACTCCCAGATTACGTGCGGATAGTACTGTTTTTGGCGGAATTTCCTCATTGGGGGGCCACCATAGCTGGGGGGAAAACAGATTTTGGGGACCCACAGGGAGAATTTCAGTCTTGCCCGTGTTGCATTTCAGATGGTTAGTATTCATCCAGTTAAAGGTTGCGGTGAGGCATTTTCCAAGATTCTCCTCCGCTCTTGTAGATTTGCTGTCTAAGACTAAGATGAGCTGAGTATCATCTGCGTATGATACTGTATTGATGTTAAATGATGTTATTAGCTCAACTAGAGGTGTCATATATAGATTAAACAGCACCGGGCTTAGCCTTGATCCCTGGGGTACACCTGTTGGATTGGATTTTTTTCCTGATAGATACTGTCCCAGGACAGTAGTCTGTTTCCTGTCTGCAAGGAGATTTTCCATCCATGCCAAAGCCGTGCCCCCTATGCCCACCGTAGCTAAATGGTTGATCAGTATCTCATGCGAGATCGTGTCAAAGGCCGCCGACAGATCCAGGAGAACAAGGACTGCCCTGTCCCCCTGGTCCATGGCGGCCCTCAGTGTCTCCGTTGTATAGAGGAGAGCTGATTCCGTTGAGTGGGCGGCTCTGAAACCCGATTGGTTGTGGTGTAACAGATCCTCATCCTCCAGAAATTTGGTCAGTTGTTTGTTTACAACTGCCTCGGTGAGTTTGAAGAGAAACGGTAGTAATGAGATTGGCCGTAAGTTTGATAAAGTGGTGGGATCGGCCATCGCTTTCTTCTGTAGGGGTTTGACCGCCGCTAACTTCCATTCCTGAGGGATTTTGGCTGATGTAAGAGAGGAGTTTATTATGTTATTTATAATCGGGTTCACTAGATCAATCAAAGAGTGTAATATCTTGGGGGGGCATGGATCAAAAGGTGAACCGGATCTTCCAGTCAAGATTGCCTGGCGGCTGTCTTCCAGACTAATTGGCAGAAATTCATTCAGCGCCGCCTTTCTGGTATCTGGGTCTGATGTTCCTATTTTATATCCCAACAATGGTGTGGGGAAGGCTTTTGTGAGGTCCTGGACCTTTGCCTCAAAATAGATCGCAATGGAGTCACAGAGGGTCTGAGAGGGGGGGATTTCTTGTCTGGTAATCTTTGGATTTAGGAAGTCATCCACTATTTTAAAGATCTCCTTCTGCTTATTTTCTGCCGACGAAATTGCCTCAGAGAAGAATGCTTTTTTGGCGTTTTTAATCAGCACATGATACTGATTTCTTGCTTCTTTGTAAATTTGTCGTTCTTCTATTGTGTATGAGTGTCTCCATTTCCTCTCCAATAGTCTGACCTCAACACGCTTCTCTCTAAGAGATTGTGAGAACCAGGGTGCTATTTTTTTCTTTTTCTTAGACATGTTCTTAGATCCTTTAGTGCTAATTTGTTCTATGCTGGTCGTAATCCAGTGATTAAAGGTCTCATTGTCTACCTCAGTGTCCCCCGTCAGGGTGGGTTTGCCCTGTTTCATAAGATCCCGAAAGTCTGGGTCCTGACTAATTTTGCTCCAGTCGTATTTATTTTGGGGAGGTACAGTTAGCTGCCTTTTGTTCGCTGGTTCCTTTGCTATAGTTAGTTCCAAGGGAATCAGCGAGTGGTCAGTCCATGTCTGGGGGCATGGTTTATTTGCCTTAAGGGTCATTAGATTTGTACACATACAGTCTAACATATGACCAGCTTCATGAGTAGGGTCTCTGTTTAGTAACGATAGCCCCCATATATTGAGAAGTTCTAGGAACTCCCTAGTGTTAGGGTCGGTAATTGTGTCCAAGTGAAAGTTTATATCACCCAGAATAGTAAAATTTGCATATTTGGGGATGATATTACTGAATGTTTCGGTAAAACTCTCCAGAAACTCCTTATGAGTACCGGGAGGGCGATATATCAGAGCTCCGGAGAAGATATTAGATTCATGTGTGTGAAGGCAGAAACCTAGACACTCTGCTCCTTTTACGTCAGGGAGGTCGAAGGTGGTACACTTTATGGAATCTCGGTGCACAATAGCAATTCCTCCTCCTTGTTTAATTTGCCTGTCAGAGCGTTGGATATGATAACCCTGTGGTAAGGCGTTAACCACATCGGGGGTGCACCAGTCCTTCAGCCACGTTTCTGTGATGAAGAGCCAATCAAGGTCATTCTCTTCGATCATATCGTGGATATGTGCGGCATGTTTACACATGGATCTAACATTGATTAAGCCTCCCTTCATAGTTTTGGAAGGTCAGGGAGTAGTTTTACAGTCATCAGGGATTGTAAGCGGGCCGCAGTAACTACAGAGAATCGAACCCTGACAGTTAGCAACATTTATGGTATTTAGACATTTCTCATTAGTAATGTTTAATGAGAGTAGCTCCTCTCTTGTATATGGAGTTGTAGGAACATTTTGACCCGGGGGAGGGGCCCTGTGCCCGGCCGCGACACGGACGGGCACAGACGGGCTTACCTCTGGCGCACCTCCGGCGCGAATGCGGCGCGCCCGCTGAACGCGTCCGCTGCGCGGAGCCATGGCCTTTTGATTTTATACCGGTGACTCACCCAAGATGGCCGCCGTAGTCACTTCCACCCGAGTCCCTGGAATCCCAGCCCTAAAATCGGCTGGAAATTCGGGGGGGAGGCAGCGCTTGCTAGGTATTACAAACTAAAGTGCAAATGTGCTTTTAAAATTGTCATCTACACCCTTACTTCGGTGCGATTTCAGCACCGCAATTAAATCGGCGCGCTGGTGATGGGGAGGGGAGCGGACACACAGGGCAAGTGCTAAAATTACAGGAAAGGTTTTAGGTTAAAAGAGAACTGCCCGGCTCAAGCCTCAGGCGAAAATTATGCTGTAGTCTCGAGAACTGAGCTCCTGCTTTACTTATATACCGGTGACTCACCCAAGATCGCCGCCGTAGTCACTTCCACCCGAGTCCCTGGAATCCCAGCCCTAAAATCGGCTGGAAATTCGGGGGGGAGGCAGCGCTTGCTAGGTATTACAAACTAAAGTGCAAATGTGCTTTCAAAATTGTCATCTACACCCTTACTTCGGTGCGATTTCAGCGTCGCAATTAAATCGGCGCGCTGGTGATGGGGAGGGAAGCGGACACACAGGGCAAGTGCTAAAATTACAGGAAAGGTTTTAGGTTAAAAGTGAACTGCTCGGCTCAAGCCTCAGGCGAAAATTATGCTGTAGTATGTGTTTTATCGTAGGTTTACATATACAGTCGGACTTGAGGCTCAGTGGGATATGCCATAATGTTCATGCATGTTCTTGAAACGTGCTTCTTGGGGTCTTGATAATATGCGGCAATCATAATGAAGGCTGTTCATGCTGAACAGAACGTTGATTACATATCACGTTTGCCACAGGTTTTGAGAAGAACGGTTATATTGTTTGCATAAATAAATGAATCAAATAACATGAAAAGGAAGAGCAAAACAATCTGATTCATATAAAGTGACCATTATGATGCGAAAGTTTACATTGCAAAAATATCCTTTAGACCTACAATAATGTGTAAAGGATGTTTTTAATTATCGGGAATATGTATGAGTAGGTAGAAGTTTATGTAGTATACATGGGTGCGAATGAGAGGAATGTTTCTGTGGTTTTAAACATTGCAATCATGTGTATCTTATACGAAGAGCTGACCTGTACCTATGACCTGAAGTGAATATCAAGGAGAATGCATTTATATTTTTGCACTGAATAGCCAAAACAATGAATCAAATATAACATATCCTCTGAGCCTTGCATATGTATTTATTAGAGAAGTTTCCGGAATATTGAAAGAAAAAGGTAGACTGGGGTTCTGAATCCTATTTGCAGTTTCGCCCGCTTCCAGTAACCATATTGAAACAGGGGGTCATGTGTTTTACTTATAGAAAATGATTAGATGCAAACTAGGAGACTCAGTCAAAATGTGAGTAGGTGTCAGCCAGCATAGAAACAATTAAATACAACATCAAACAATAACCAATACCTAAGCACTTCAGTTGGATGGTGTGTCCCCTAAGGTATGCAGACTTTGCGCACTCGTATGGTGGGGTGGAGTGGGGCTCTAAACAGCTATGCATTCGCTGCCGCCACTTAGATATGGTGAAATGAGTAGCAATGTGTTTGTGGGCTTCAAACATCCCACAAATGTTTCAAAACAGAAGATGCACTTAGCAGTTACACCACAGGGGATTTTACAGCTTACAGAGAAATTTGAAGGGAAAACAAATGTAAACACCTTTGAATACTTACATAAAAATAGTTTCATGCAACATTATCAGAAGCTGTTGTAACACTATGAAATTGGAAGCTAAAACAGGAAAGAAAGAATACAATAATACCTAGAATAAACTTCAGACAATAAGAACATCAATACGATGCGGAGGTACCTAAAGAGATACTGCATGTCGTGGTGATGGCTGCAATTCTGAACTTATTGTGAAATACTCACTAAAAATTGGGAGACATGAGGGCTCTGCTTGGGTTTTTTGCCTTTAGGATATCTTAGAATTGTAAGCACTGTTTTCAGAGGGAGACATATCCCTTAATACTTCTAACATACCTTAAAAGAGAGTCGCTGATGTCATTTAAAATTAACACACCACATTCCAATAGCGATAGTGGAAAAAACTATCAGATACCCAGTCTTTGTACAGTAAGTATACATTAGCAATGAGCCACCTACAGGGCATGTAAGAAGAGCACAAGATGACAGGTTCAGGGAGATTATTCTCGAGCAAGAGAATCAAAGCATGCTGGCTGTATATTTGCAACGGTGCAAATGGTTATTGAAGTGATGGAAAAGATAACAAAATGCCGGAAGTGTACGTAGAATATACCAAAGTAAAGTACCACAAGTAGAATAGTTCAGATGATCAGCTGGTGGGCAGACACAGCGAGGGTTGAATGGATCAACTAGCCACCAGTAGGATGGAGGCATTGGTGTTTGAATTCCTAAATCTACAACATCCTAATGGCATTCTTGGCGCCAGCATTTTTTAATTACTGCAAAGATAAGCTGGTCAGTGAATGCTGATGGATAAAAATATTAACGAAACATAAAAGTCTTCTGGGCTTTACTGAAAACGTGTTAGCTTTGGAAATACTTGTAGGTGATTTGGAAATCTGATTCCAGTAATTTATTTGAGCTATCGGCTGCCTAGAGACTTCATTGGAAGTTATTTTAAGAGACAAGGGCATTTTGTCTGTTCAACGGTAGGAGGCCCGATTATTAAAGATTAAAAGTAAACAGGACTTGTACATGTGGTTGTATTACATCACTGACTTGAAAATCTTTCACCACTCAGTGGCAATATTACAAACTTCAGCTCATTAGTTAAAAAATAAAGTGTTAGTCATTGTGCATTGATATAGTGCTTTATGGTTGCTTTCATGTTCCTCAAATACTTCAGGGAAGCTAATAGAATAGACCATCACCAAAATCCATCTTTGGTCACTATATTTGAAGGCATTATTTTGTTTCTGCATTAATTAATTTTTTTAATTGTTTGTTTTTATCTAGGCTTTCCTGTTCTCAGTTTCTATTTTTGGTCAATTCTGTTTTTTTTTCAATACCTTAAAAGAACAGTGGTTATCAGTGGTTACCCATTTTCGCGCCATTAAAACAATATAATTTGTTTGTGTAGCACTTTTCACCCTAAGTGAGATGGGTATGCCCAGACGTGGGTCCCTTGCTCACTGTGCCACTGGATTCAAGCTAGCCTGGCTGATGAAGGGTAATACCCAGAAACCGGTCCCAGGATGCTTGTTTCCAGTCCAGGGAGGACTTGGCTATGCAGTTTCGTCTGGACTGTTCCCATGAGGCACAGGGTCAAGACTGATTTGCATATGGCTGGGACTAAACTGGGGTGGCATGATGAGCAAAGGAATGATGGATTTAACCCAGATCTCTTGACTGGGGGTGAATGTATGATTTATTTAGCATTCCATCCATCATTTGGTTGCGCAACATTAAAAAAACAGAAACAGTGTTTTTCCGGTGTTTATGGAATTGTAATTTATTTTTAATTATTGCTTGCTTTCTGCACTGATAGTGCATGTGTATAGATAGCATGTTCACAGAGTATATGAGGACAAAATATAATTTAAAAAATCTAACTTATTGTTGTACACCATACAATACTTCTTTAGGGAGTCTTTGGTCATACGTGTTTGCTCTTTTCCTTTCTATGTGAACATTTATCTGTTAAAAGGCCCTCTCAACATTAACACTTCAGATGGGCAATGCCAAAACAGCCAGTAGACAATTTTCTAACTCTGGCCAATGACATAGCTTTCCATGCCAATACTGATGCACCTGAAGATTGTGATTGTCTAGGTCTAGGACATGTTCTGCAACATATGCATTAAATTGGGCACATATGCCCATAGTTATTGAAGCGGTCAAAATGAAGCAGGACTTTACAAAGTCTGAAGAAAATTTAGAAGGGATCTAAAACATGTTCAGAGTACCTCAGTGAGGCTTCATTAACTTCAAATGCCATGGTTGGCGAAGGGACATTTCTATGCATCATTGCAAGCCATTTTCCATAGACTGTAAAATAAAAGTTCCTGAATTGCTCCTCGACATTTCTTTGCTTACCAAGTGGCAAGAATTCTAAAATGAAGCATGTTGCAGTGCCAACATCACTAAAAGTGTTGCTTAACCTACTCTCAAGGAGATGTTTCATATCTACACCAATTTCGCTGAACACTTGGTAGACAAGGTTGTTTTCAGACTCTACTATTTTGATTATGTCCACTACAGCAGTCACATTTTCCTGTTAAAACGTAATCATGCAGTAGACTATATTTTTTTCACATTACAATCAATATGTGATAAGATCAACACATTTCTTGCCTTTGGCGTCATCACTAAACAAAAATTCTGCAAACGGTCGCCACATGGATAATATGGCATTAACAGTCTCTAGGACTGACAACACCAGCTAAATAACATAGTTATTATGACTCTTTCTTTGATGCCACGCAAAGCTCAAAATTAGAAGAATTTGCATTTTAGTTCCCGGGCCTAACAAAATAGTGCACCAGAATGGACTACAAAGTCAATAGTATTTTTCATTAACTCTGTAGATCGTAAAGATGCTTCAGTATAGCATCTAGCAAGTGACAAGGATCCCTTATAGGGAAGCACTTCAGCTCAGGTATTGATTTTGACAGGCCATTATACAACGTTTTCATATACATGGCTAAATTACTGCAAATGCAAACAATGTAACTCCAACCATTATTGAACTTAGTAGGATTTTTTTTCAGAACCATTCCAAGTTCCATATTTACCAAACAACTGGTGTCATGTTTTCACCACTATCAAATTCAAATTCAAATTCAAAATAGTCTTTATTTCGATATTTTTCAATCATAAAAGACATTTACATACTTGCCCCCCCACACATCAAATAGTAAAATCCACAATTAATCATTTCAACTTTATCTAAAAAGGAAAAACTAGTTAATCAAATCCATGATTGCGATCTTTGAATATATTATATTAAAAGAATTTAATCAGTATTAAAACAAAAATCATTCAGTGCCATATACGTCAGTCTCAGTACATTTTACAAAATCAAATGGCAGCGTGTAGCAGCGGGCCCCGGGGTTATTGCAAGATCATTTTAGGGGCCCGAATTATCCACATCCAATGGAGGAATTTAGACATGGCTATAACAACAGGCTGGGAGGTATCAGTTCTTAAAATCCTATTGGCCTCTCTAGCAGTTTTGAGGCCTAACTGAACACAAATCGGTTTTAGCCAGGATCTTCTGGGTGCGTTGTATTCTGGGCAGGCAAAGAATACATGCCCAGTGTCTTCCCTCTGTTCAGCACAAAAGGGACACACCGAACTTTGGTTCCCGCGCCATTTCGCATTTAAAGCATTTAATGGTAATTTCCCCACCCTCATTTGATGGTACTTCTTCCGGTCCCCTGGGATGGTAATCCAATTCCAATAAGGTTCAAGGGCCGGAACATGCTTGAGTTCTAAAAATTCAGTTGTAAAAGATGGTTTGATACAACGACCAAAGGTCTTTGCCCCAACCATGTTCCAGTACAAATCACGAAGTGCTTTCTTGGGTGGGAAGACATTCCTCACAGGGTCATCCCATAGTGGAGATAGGCCCATAGCCATATAGATTGCTTTCACCTCCCTCATCCAGGATATTTTATGAGCTTTGTCCGAGTCTCTAACCTCGAGGAAGCCCTGAGCATACTGGGAGAGTTCCGGGGTTACCCACAATCTCCTCCAGTAAGCAACCGATCTATATTTGGCCATATCCTCGAAGCCAAGAGACCCTAAGTCATAGTGGAGAGGTATCAAAGGAGTGGATACCGGTAGACCAGTGATGTTGCGCAAAAATTTATTTTGGGCTACAATCAGCTTAGTAAGGTTACTGGGTCACCAGAGCTCAGCCCCATAAAGGACCGCTGCTCCAACCTTAGCATTGTAGATCTTTAAGACCGGGGTAATTGGCCTAGTGTGTGATGAATAAAATTCCTTGGTGAGTGCTCCTGTCAATTGTGCATGCCTCGTGACCAGCTGGTTGATGCGCTGTTTCCAATCTAGCTTGTATGACAGGGTAATACCCAGGTAATTAAAGACCTGGGTCTGTTCCAGTTGTACCCCGTCCATAACCACCTTCCCTCTAAGAAGTTTCTGTTTGTGTAAGACCATGAATTTTGTTTTGGCTGTATTGATAACAAGTCCATGGTCTATGCAGAACTCTTCAAAAACTCCAATGGCCTTCTGAAGACCCTGTTGTGTTTTGGAAATTAATAAGGTATCGTCCGCAAACATCAACAGGGGGATCAGCTTTCCGCCCAACTTGGGTGCGTCGGTCGGTTGTTGCTCAAAATACATGATCACCCTGTTGATGTATAGCGAGAAGAGGGTTGGGGCTAGTACACATCCTTGGCGTACTCCCCTTGCAATAGGAAATTTGTCAGTTACGCTACCCTGCTGGATATCTATTGGGATGCCCTGTTCTTGTAGGGCTTTCCACAACTTGACACGAGGAACCAAGTCGAATGCTGATTTAAGATCAACAAAGGCTGCAAAAAGCATACCCCCCCCCAAGTAACAACTCACGCCAATATAATAAAACAAATCTAAAAACTTGATCAATGGTACTGGTGTGGCTGCGAAACCCTGCCTGCAAGGGCGACAGAATGTCATTTTCATCTATCCAGCCATGAATACGCTGCAACAGAAGCCTTGCCACTACTTTTTGTATGCATGCGATAAGGCTAATAGGCCTATAATTGCCTGGATCCGAGCACTCCCCTTTTTTAAAGATTGGGATAATCTCGGCTCCTTTCCAGGACTCTGGGATAGGCGAACCCTTCGCAATGCCATTGGCTAGCAACTGAATATAGGATGCCCAGAGGTCCTTGTCGTGCATAAATAGGTCTGCTGGGACTGAATCCAGGCCTGGGGCCCTCGCTTTTGGGATGTTGTTCAGGGTTTTTAGAACATCGACTTTAGTAAAGGATAGGTAACTTGCACTCACAGTTGTATTCAAAGGTGCCTCGCACCCATCTTGATCTCCAACCTCAGAAGCAAACTGGGACGCATAATGGGTAACCCAAGCGTCTGGTGACACATGATTCATGGGTTCGCCTCTTTTGACCCCCCTTCCCCACTTGACCATATCCCAGAAGGAGGACATAGATCTTTCTTTGCTAACTCTCAAAAGATCCCTCCAATAACCATCATCCCATTCTCCTTTTGCTCTGAGTTGTGCTTTTTTATACACTGCTCGGGCATCCTTTATCTTGACTATGTCTTTAGCCTTTACTGCATCTGACAAGGACCTGTAGGCAACCCTGCAAGCTTTATCGTACCATTGATCCTCATTCCTTACAGGACTACTCTGTCTTTAAAAAACCTTTTTAATAAAAAAAAATGTCAATTTATTAAAAAACACATCATGGATCTTACTAACATTAGATACTGAAGCATCCGCAGTGGAGTTATTCCTCAGGTCTATAATAGCCTGGGTAGTTAAATCCCTCATAGCTGTAACACTTTCTTCGTTAATTACACAATTGGCCCATCTGACTCGTCTGCTATCATTCGAGAGGGCAATTTCCACACTTTCCCTCTGTCCCTCACTTTTAGGTAGATCGAACAACCTAAATATCAAAATTAGTGGGTCATGGTCACTTTCAGCCCGTGGCTCTATCCACATATCATCAACACAAGACCAATTCTCCCTATTAGTGAGAATATAATCAATGCCACTATGTGATGTGCCATTATTAAAGGTAGAGGCACCCTGTTTGTCGGAACCCGTTCTTCCGTTAGTGGCCCGTAACCCATGCTCCACACATAAGACTTTGAGTTGCAATGCGACCTCTGTCCATCTTTTAATAGGTGATAAGGACAGCTGAGGGATTTCCCAGATATAGTCCTCTTCCACCGTGAGGTCTATATCGTAATTGTCTAGGGGTTCAAAACAACAATTAAAATCGCCAGCAACAATAACATTGCCGTTCGAACAATATTGTTTAAAAAGAGTATCTAGCTGGTCAACTGCCTCGGTGGGTTTACCGCCTGGAAGCCCCCTTGAATAAATGTTAAAAATGAAGAGGTCCTTACAGTGTAATCGTTGGAATTTGACTAGCAAGATATCAGAGCTATTTGTAGCCAACTGGAGAACAGAGTACCCACTGTCCTGCTTTACCCATGTCACCAAGCCCCCCTTTGGCCTTCCCCCTAGGCTCGGTGTAGCTGAGATATAGAAGTGTAAGTATCCTTGCTTTGGTTCCGGGGTTACCTGACAAGTTTCCTGGAGGAGGATTATGTCCTTAGTATCCAAAAAATCTAGCCAATCCAAAGATGTTACTTTGTTTTTTAGGCCTGCAACATTCCAAGACAGCAAGGTAAATTGAGCAGAGACATTGCCATTGGGTATTTCTGTGCTAGAGGGTTGACTAGCCCTACACTCTTGGAGTGAGGTACTTTCACTCAAACTATTCCCTAATACCGCCAAATTTGAAGTTATTTTTTCATTTGCGCTGTTGGTAGTATTGCAAGCGGGTGGATCGTTGAGGTCATCAGTTCCTTTTAGGGCCTCTAGAGTGTTTTGTTTGCTCATTACTTTTATCTGAGATGTGAGAGTTTCGCCTGCCAAGGTATGTGTCTGGGCTATAGGATCTCCCACTTGGTGGTTGCTAGGTGGTATAGAGCATGCAATCTTACATCCCCTCTCGAGTCAGTCGCAATCATTGAGCCCCGATAAGATCCCGAATCTATTTCCGAGGTCCATTCCCCATTCATTAGCTAGAACCTTTGATCCCCATCTGTTTCTCACAGTGTCCCACCCAAGCCCCGGGGTCTTGGGGAATGATACATTTTGCTGTTCACCGTAGAAAATTTTTAGAGTGAGGGGGACAACAGTCCCACTTCTTCTTTGGGGCGGAAGAATGTTAGTCAAGACGTAGGGTAGGAGGGCGGATGGGAGAAAGTCACCACAACACAGTCTCCTTTAATTTTTTTGGGTCGATTCCCAATCCAGGCAACCCTTTTCGCTGTCTTGATTTCGCCCGCTAGCTACTGTTTCCCTCCTGTCGCCATCTGCATGTTTCCTGCTAACCAATGCAGCGCCTTACTGGACAGTGATGCTGGTGATTCCAGCTGTCCACTCGCCAGGGGCGGTACATTGGCCAGCACCAGTACCACTGGAGAGGCTTCCACGATAAATTGAAGGGGATCTGTATCTTGGCATAATGCCGGCAGAATGTTTGGTGTTACCAAGCCACCGTCTGTGGCCGCAGAGTAATTATTAGTACTTTTTGGAACCTGGATCAGGCCGATAGGTGGCGTCACGCCATCCCCCTCCTCTATTGCACTCACAACATTCTCCCCTGTTGCTTCTACCAATTTTGTGACTAGTGTTGCTAATTTGTCAACCTCACCCACAACCTTACTCTGAACCCCGCCCATTTTTTTTATCTCGGCGTTAAGTTTATCAATTTTGGCAACCATAGGCTTAATAATGGACTTAATTTTACATTCAAACATTTCGGCTATCCTATGGAACAGCTCATCATCCATTATGCGTTTTACGCTATCATCCCCAAGCTCCACACTTTTGGCCTTGGTTTTCCCAGGGGGTGGTGCCCTTTTCCTCCTTAGACCTGATCGTAAACCAGCTCCTTTAGGCTGAGTCTTTCTGCATGTTCTAGCTGGTCGAATTTCCTGTTCTGAGAAAGAGGGATCTTCATCCGTAGTTTGAGCACGTGTCTCAGGGTCAGGGTCAACTTCATTTTCTGGGTCGGTCACAACGAGGATTTCTGGATCACCCGCCGGGAGGGTAGTTAGATCGTTGGTATCACCTGCATGTATGTTAGTATCTATCAGGTCAATAGAAACTTCCAGCGATGGGCTATCTACCTGTGAGGATGCTGGGGTTGGGCTCATGGGTTGGAGAACAGGTGACTGGCTTAATCCCAGTGACTGTCTCCTTTCACTGTTTATTTTCATAACCACCTGCACCAAGTAGTTATCTAGAGTGTTGGAAGTAGGTGGGAGTGCTTTTTTTGGCATACTGAACACTTGTTAGGCAAACACACTACAAATGAATATATAAAAAAGTCACTAGTTCAGACAGTACAAAGGTGAAAAAGTAGAATGCTCAGCTTACATTCCCTTATACAATAGCGTAAATGGGTAGTGAGTGTTTTTCTTACTTCAGAGTCATGGAATAGGGCCCAGTCCAGTCCCGTTCTGTCTCGGACTGTCTTAGACTGTCCGCCCTTTGTCCGGGCTTCGTCCGGCGTTCCGCTCGCGTCCCGCTAAGCGTTGGGGGCGGGAATAAATAGGAGGAGTAGGGGGCGGGAAGAGACACCAGGTGCGCTGCATTTGTCCGTGCGCGGAACCCTGGGTCTTGCAGTCCCGGCCCCCGTGTGGCTAACAGCAGTTAATCCTAATAGACGTCCTTTTCCTCCGAAAAGCTGGCTCCCAAACAGCACAAATAACAGGACCAGGTTCACGGGTCAAGGCAGCAGGACCAAAGTCACGAGTCAGCAGCAGCTGCGAGCGGCTCCCGCTAAACGGGGGCCGCGAGCTCTAAATAGGCGGTGATGCAGGGAGGAGCAGGGGGCCGGAAGAGACACCAGGTGCGCTGCGTTTGTCCGTGCGCGGAACCCTGGGTCTCGCAATCCCGGCCCCAGTGTGGCAAACAGCAGACCACTATCTCCGATGCTTGGTGACAACATTCTTTTCACATATACCTCTCACTACACCTTGCATTGAATGTTTAAAGCCTGGGGTGTTTGGCAATTCACTTGCAATTAATACTGACTCGCTGGAAAAGGGGGCTGATGTATCAAAGGATTTTACCCATTCTCTGTATGTGGGTGAATGTGATTGTACAAATTGTAAAATATTCTTATGAAACAAGCCCTTTTACCTATCAGTGAAATCAAATGTAGCAAAAATATCTTATATGATTTTGATGTTTTCCAATTCTCTACAGTTTATAAAATGACTAAGATCTAAAACATGCTTCTAATCACTGCATCTTTAGAACAAAGATGGCAAAACTGAAAAAAGCAGAAGGAAGAAGAGACAATGTATTAGTGACATCTTAAGCAACAAAAATCAAGCAGAATAATGTTAGCCCAGTCTTTCTTGCTTCTGCTTGTATAACAAAGTTTCATTGTATTGGCCCCTTCAGGAAGAAATAAAAATTACTCTTTCACTCATCTTTACCTTTCATTGAATGGCACTTAGGGGCCGATTATGATGGCGGACGGACCTGAGTCCGTCTGCCACCATAGAGTAGGAGGGATAGTCCGCAGGGGCAGCGGCGGTCCCTCCATGCAGATTAGGATGTGACCGCCAGGGTGGCCGTCACATCCTCTATTTATAACATTGCGGCGGGTGCAGTGCTGCTGCACTCTGGTCTAGTTGTAACATCTGGCTGGTAGATCGAAATAACTGGAATTATATTAGTACAGTGTGGCTGTCAAACAGGCATTGATAATTTGCTATTTTTAAAAAAACATATAAGTAGATGATGTGTTTCAACAGGCGTAGGGACAGATGTACGAAGGCTTTTTGCAGTCACCAAGGGTGCAATTGGAAGAATCAGACCATTTGCGACCACAAAATGGCCTTTTTGGTATGTGAGAAACCCAAATTGCACTTTACTGAATTGCAATTTGAGTATCTGATTACATATTAAAACTGATTAGGAAAGCGGGATGTTTAGAATGTCCTTTCCCGATACCGAATTGAAATTCTCTGTAATAAAGTTTTATGACCAAACTCCTGTCACAAAGCATTGTCTTCCCAATCACTGAAAGGTAGTGGTAAAGCATTCACAAATGGGAAGATTGTAGCTAAGGTACCCCTTCCCCTTTGTGAATGTTGAACAAAACATTTATTACAAACACAACAGTGATGGACAGAATGTGGATCAATGTCACACATTCACCCCAGTCCAAAGATCTGGGCCCAAATCCATCGTTTTTCCACTCCACACCACCCTGGGTTAGACAATGGCGATATGCAAATCAGCGCTGACCCTGTGCCCCATGGGAACAGTCCAGTCCGAACTACAAAAGCCATGTCCTTCCCAGAACGGAATCAAGCATCCGAGGACCGGCCAGGTTTGGAGGTAACACCTCTCATCAGCCCGGCTAGCTTGACTCCAGTGGTGTGGAGTGCCTGGGACTCACGTCTGAGCATCCCCAGTACACTTAGAGTGGTAATTGCAAACACAACAGTGATGGACAGAATGTGGATCAATGTCACACATTCACCCCAGTCCAAAGATCTGGGCCCAAATCCATCGTTTTTCCAAAAACGATGGATTTAGGCCCAGATCCTTGTACTGGGGTGAATGTATGACATTGTTCTACATTCTGTCCATCAACTGTGTTTTTTGCAATTTCACCCCGAGTGGGCTGGGGATGCTCAGACGTGAGTCCCAGGCTCTCCACACCACTGGAGTCAAGCTATCCAGGCTGATGAAGGCTGATAGCCAGAAACCGGTCCTTGGATGCTTGATTCCGGTCTGGGAAAGACATGGCTTGGTAGTTCGGACTGGACTGTTCCCATGAGGCACAGGGTCAGAGCTGATTTGCATATAGCCAGTGTCTAACCCAGGGTGGTGTGGAGTGCAAAAAAACGATGGATTTAGGCCCAGATCCTTGTACTGGGGTGAATGTATGACATTGTTCTACATTCTGTCCATCAACTGTGTTTTTTGCAATTTCACCCCGAGTGGGCTGGGGATGCTCAGACGTGAGTCCCAGGCTCTCCACACCACTGGAGTCAAGCTATCCAGGCTGATGAAGGCTGATAGCCAGAAACCGGTCCTTGGATGCTTGATTCCGGTCTGGGAAAGACATGGCTTGGTAGTTCGGACTGGACTGTTCCCATGAGGCACAGGGTCAGAGCTGATTTGCATATAGCCAGTGTCTAACCCAGGGTGGTGTGGAGTGCAAAGAAACGATGGATTTAGGCCCAGATCCTTGTACTGGGGTGAATGTATGACATTGTTCTACATTCTGTCCATCAACTGTGTTTTTTGCAAAACATTTATTAGTAATAGGCTGTGGGGTCCGACAACACATCTTTTTTGTTTATTTGTATGGCAGTGCTACAGGCCTGCATAACTAAGGACTGGATTAACCCTGACCCCCCCGACTTTTGTGAGCTGGCGTTCAAGGTTGTTAACCATGTATAATTTGGAATTTTCAATATATAAGACCAAAGGTATAAGGAAGAGAGCAATGGGAGCTAAGAGTTGGTCTCCCATAACCGAATGGATCTAGGAGCAATTTGGCTCGATCATATGCTGCTTGGTCAAGTCATGAATTGAAAGTAGATAATCTTTGCCTTGCTTGCTTTCCCCATTTCGGTTTGTTTGCTATTGATTTATATGAGATATGCTTTAACTGTATATTGCTTTATGTTTGCTTTATTTACGTCTACTGTATATGTTTAGTCTTCTGTTTTGTAACCTTGTTTCAAGATGTCTGTGTTTATCCTTACCAAAAAAGGGGGTTAATAATGTTTAAAAAAAAAAAGGAATAGGCAGTGGTCAATAGGACTACTGCAAATCTTAAACAATGTTAGTAGAAGATTTCATTTTTTTTTAATTCATCCATTTTTCCTTTAGCTTAGGGTAATGAATATGAGGTGGTTCTTGCTGCAAACATACACTTAAAAAGACGTTCTTATTGATAGCATAGAAGACCATATGAAAATGAAATAAAAATGCTGGTATTCTTAAAGCATGCATTCAGGTTATGGATGTGAGCTAAACGTGCATCAATTGCTAAGTAGCTCCCACGTAGGCTATCCTTTATCTTAACCCCTTCATGATTTTTGGGAAGGGGCTGAGGGAGTGTAAGATGTGCTGTATTAATCTATACACATAATAATATAAACCTGAGGCCAAGAGGCCCATGATACCATCATTTGAGCTGGCCATGATTGTCTCCAAAGAGGGGCAACACCTGAGAAAGCAACCATTCTTAAATTGGGCATCAGTTCCTTGCTCAGAGTTTTGGAGGCCTGAAATGGAGTACCACTCTGGAGTTGTCTAGTGAAAACTCTGCTGCACCAGTGTTGTCTTTGATATGGTGAGTGTATGGGGTGCAATAATTTTGTGGATGCAAATGCTTGGCCTGCCTGTGACACACCTAGTTTCAGTGGGCTGAATTGTTTTACTATTAGCCCTGATTCTTAATATGTAGTTCACCTCTATCTGTGCAATAACGCCAGCAAAAAATTCCTTACAGTTATCTCCATATTTATCAACAGGATTAGCACATAGTTTAAACAAAAGATCTACGTATGTGGCTTAAGAAATTGTATAAGCACTATGAATGTCAATAGAATAACCTTTGATGCTAGGCTGGTTTGCATTTTTGTTTAAATCTGACCCTCCAATAATCACAGTTAATAACGTCAAATTTACACTCTCAGAAATATGCATGGGCCAATTTTAGACACTGAATATTCATGGAGGAACCCTCAAAAAAATTGGTTAAAAATACTGCAGGTGAGGATAGGCTACATGAGATCCCCTCTTTGCTTCTTTCACTGTTGCAGTGGACCCTATACTCTGCATCCATGGATCCGACCACAACAACTGGACTAAATGTATTAGAAAGTATGAGTAAATGACTTATTTATTGGAGTGCATGTTAGTCCACCACAAGAATTAAGTTCACTATCTTGTTAGATCTAGTTAAATGTGTCAGTAACATAAACCTGAGCTAAATCCCTAGTAGCTATGGTCCATAGTAGACCAGCTTAATAGAAGAAAATATGTCAAGCATTTAAAAGTATCAAGAAAGTTAAAAAGTAAAAAAAAACACAACACAATAAAAATTTCACTCCAATTTAGAAAACTAGATTTAATGGACAAAATGACACCAAAACAAAAAAATTCAATAAGGGGAACAGGGGATATTAATTTTTTATGTTTTAATTACAAATAGTGCCAGAAGGCATAAACTGCCAATGGTAGTCAATGCTCATGGGAGACCAGGATCTAGGTGAAATTGTAGGCCAACAGTGATACAGTGACAGTCAGATATACCAACTAGGCTCGACCCAGTCAGAGGTTTTACCTTGGGACTTAGGGCCTGATTAGAAGTTGGACTGCCAATTTCGTGGTGGCGGTCCCTGGAGCACCAGACTGAGAATCAATCAGCTGTATTACGAATACGATGGGGAGGCCACCACAAGACTGCCACAATCACAGAGGATCATAGATCCTGCAGCGGTGGTGTGGCAGTCTGAGGGCCTAGTATGCTGGTGGTGCTGCTGTACACCATGGAGCATAATAAGAGTTTGAGCAGTGAGGCAGCCATGAAAACTGTGGAAGTGAGGAAACAATGTTGATCCTATAAGGCTCCCTTTTGTCTGAGGGCTGTGGGGTGCCTGCAGGGGGGCACATGCTGTGACCCCCTGTGTGCAGTCTGCCCCTTTCTTGCACAGCATGGACTTCACAGTCCATGCCGTGCAAGAACAGGCTTTGGCGTTCCCATTGCAGTACCTTTTAATAGGCACTGCCGCAGAAATGCTAAAAGACCACCCTCCAGACCACGAGATAACTCGTAATCTGCGAGACGGCTAGCAGTCGAGTTTGGCAGTCTTCGTGTCGGGCGCTGGCCTGGTAGCCTGCTCTAAGACTGCCAAAATCATAATCTGGCCCTTAGTCTTTTTCTGGAAGTCAAATTCCTTCAGCTGAGTAATACAGTATTCTGAATCCAAGGAGGGCTCCATGACTTCGGATAGGTTTTGGACGAGGTTTTGGTGAAGCCATTGGCTTTGGCTGATAACCTGAGTGTGGTCGAATTTCCAATTGCGTGCCCAGGTAAGTCCTCTCACCAGCAGTATAGTTTTGGTGCCTTTGCCCGGTCAAGCTTTTTACCTTCAGACTTCGGGCCTGATGTAGATCTTGGCAAATAGGTTACTCTGTCACAACAGTGACAGATATTGATATCACGCCAGCCGACATGTAAATCCCATGGGATATAATGAGACTCATATTTTGGCACACTGAATCTTCTTCACTGTAGTGACGGAGTAACCCATCTGCCAAGATCTTAATCAGGCCCTAAGTCTTTTTTCAGAGGTCAAAATCCTTAGGCAGGGCAAGTCTGAGTGCTCTATCAGAAGGAGATCCATGAGAGTGGAACATTCTCAGGGAAGTTCCGCTTAATTGGATTTGCTGCTGACGCGGAGAAACTCCATGCTGGAAAAATCCGTTTCTTCAGCCCAGCGGCAATGTGCCTTGGGTGGATTGGCATTGCAGGTTTATACCAGTCCACCAGAGGTCTAGAAGTCCAAAATCTTTCCAATTGTCAGGTTTTAAGGGATGTTAGAAGAAGTCCAGTTAGCACAGCCAAGGGTCACTGGACCTCAGAAACAGCATTTGGGATTCAAGATTTACTACAGTAGAGGCCACCAGCGGGTCCAGGTGAGGTCCAGTCGGTACTAGTCGGCTGGGCACTTCAGGAAAAGACCTATTAAAGCCTTCTCATTATCGCAGGAGGTCAATTAACTGTCCCTTGGAGGCCAACTCTCTGTCCCGTGTATGAGTGAGAGCAGGTCAAGTCCTTCAAGTCTCCTCACAGGTTGTAAACAGCAAGTACACTCCAGCTTCTGTTCTTCCACTGGCCCATTAGTGTTCTGAGGAGGGTAACTGGGGATTCCACTTTATGCCGTGCTCTCGCTTGTTTTTGGGGGTATCCACCCAATCCACATTTGCAGTGGTTTCTGTGTGCCCTACTGCAAACAATTACACAGTGTTCTCACTCACTAAATTCAAGATTGATAAAGTCTTATTCCCTTGTCCAGAGCCTGTGTGCTCTCCTAAAAGTGCGGCCAGGGTAATGAGCAGGCCTCGCCTCCTTCGTCACTCCAAATCAGTTCTAGGGGTTGCCTGTCCCCTAATGAGTGTGGTGCCTGCCTGCCTGGTAGGAAAAAAGGAGGGGATTGGGAAGTTTGCTTGTGTGATAGAGGAGGCCTATTTAAAAATTAAGTTACTGGGAACTGCCCAACTGGTCTTCCTGTCACAGGAACAAAACATTTCTCCACATTCAGGCTGGTGTCTCTGCTCTGGAAGCAGTTTTCCTTCCTCATGAGGGTCATTCACCTGCTGGATGACAATTAGAGGATAATGCAAATGTGGCTTTAGGAGCTTCAGTAAAGAATAAGGTAACTTTCTAAAGCTCAGTTTTCTTTAATATTTCTTAAAAACGTGACCTCACCATTGAGTAGAGCTTTTAATATATATTAAAACCAGTCCTTAAAATATTTTTCTAGCTGGTCCCTAGCATGTGATAGCAGAATGAATCTTTAATTTGGCTTACTGGTGTTTGTATGTGGGCCATCTAGCATTCCTATTGTAAAAAGAAACTTTTAGGGTTTAGTCACTGTAAGGACATGTTCATTTTACATTTCTACATGTGCTACTTTTAAATACCATATACTTTACCATGTCGGCTACTAGGCCAACTGTAGGGGTAAGTTATTAGTATTTAAAAGGGAGGGTTTCTCCTGTCAAAAAGGTTTATTTTGATAGGTTGGTTTGCATTAGTCAGGCCACAGTGGTCAGCCTGTGGTCATATTTTTTTGTTTTTTGTAATCAAAGAAGAGAGAGAGGAACTAGAATAGCTAGTTTGATTCCCCTAGGGATTTATGAAAAATCAAAGAGAACTAGCTACTGGGATAGTGTTTGCGCACTATGTGTCTGTATGGGGAAACCAATTGGTTTTGTATGAAGGCCCTCACCCACCAATATAGTTGGTGGCATGCTTCATCATCGTGCCCCACCCGAGGCACCGAGTGCGCCTCAGGTGTGCTACAATGCCAGGTTACTGAGGAGTGGGTTTTGAAGCATGAGTGTGCTGTGCTGGTGTGTTGAGTGAGGTTTAAAATGCTGTACACGGGGTCCCGAAAGTTTACTTTATTGGTGGGCCCCAGGGAGAGATTAAAAACAAAGGCTTAGGACATGTGGGGGTAGACTTATGGTCTCCCACGTCCAGTGTGGTCGACAAGTTTCAGCCAGGTCTTCTTACTAAACTGGCTTTCATCAGGACCTATTATGTGTGGGGGTGTTACAGGGGTTTATGTGTTTTTCAGTGCACTGTATGTGTAGCACATGCTAAGGTGCTATACCTGTGAGAGGTGTTTCCTCTCAGTTTGTACCTGTGGGTAGAAAACGGACACGACAGGACAAACAATAGATACATTTGGTTTAAATACACGCAGTTTTGAGGCACATAGTTGCTGTGAAAATGCAGAGAGAAAAATGCAAAATATATACAATTAGGGTGCTTACACCTAACTACAAAGGACAAACTCCAAGGGACTCTGCCGGGGGTCCGGAACTCTTGGGCACTCTAGAATTTGGGGAGAAAAAGGTAAAAAGCATCTGAGTAGGTGAGGCATGACCACTCGCTACTAGCGGTAAAAGTGTGCACACACAGTTATGGCCAAGGGCGGCATAACTGGTGGCTGTACCGTGAGCAGGGCCAGCCCCACACTTACTTGCAGGGTCCCCAGCCCCACTTGAACACCTATGATCTGGTCACGAGCTCCGTTGGAAGTGAATGCTCGGAGCCGGCATGTTTAAATACCCAATCGTTGCTGCAGGTGTAGCTCGTTTACGTAGGCGGGGTTTCTCTATAAGTCCGGCTGAGGCTGCTGCTGGTACTCGTTTCGGCGGGCGTGTCTCCGCGTGAGTAGCGTCTGCAGAGTGGGAAAATAGAAAGAGAAAACATACGTGTGTGTCGTAAGGACTCCATGTGGATCACTCATTTAAATGTGTGGGGATTAAAGTTTTATCGGTTTTCAGACAGGCAGGAAAGTTATAAAAAAAGAAACAAAGTCTTTCTCAAAAGTGAAAGTTCCACAAGGAGGGGAAATGTATTGATCTCGCAGGCAAGAACAGTCTGCTCAGGGCCTGACTAGTGTAATGACAAGTGGGAGGGATAGCGTGGTGCTCAAGTATCCCTGCTAAATTGTCCCCATATAGTGGGTGGCTCCATGTGAATGCGGTGAAGGGCATCCAGTTGTGACCTGTGTATGTGTCTCATTAGTAAGATGACAAAGTCTCAGTGGGGGCAGGACGGCCTGGCACAGGGAAGTGTTGCACGGTGGATGGGCATGCATCAATGTACTTCAACCATTCCCTGTCTTCACTACGAGTTAGAGCATTCTGCCCTTTCAGAAGGAACACATCTACACACAAAGTCGTTCCCTTCATAGCCAAGGAGTATTATAGTGATGTGTTTTATTTTCACCCCAAAAACACTATTTTGCCAATAAAAAACTATTTGTCTTTGATTGATGAAGCCCAATCATATTTCCAAAGAATAAACAGTTGGAAAAACCATGACCAAACAAAACAAGAACTGCGAAAAGGCTAGGAGCCAATGCCAGACCTATTGGCTTTCCAATGCTTGTTTGTACCTGGTGCTGTAAAAACAGCAATAACTTTAATCTAACATGGATAACTGAATTAAAGATAAGGAGTTTCACTCCTATCATGTCCCCTCAACCAAATATCTGCCCTGTATCCTAGATCAACAATTTAGGATGATATTCCTAAATCAAGCGTTAAAAATAGTCAAGATAGTTTCTACATACTCAGGGAAGTAAATAACCTACTACCACAAAAAAAAAAATTCACCAGTGTAAGTGTCACTCTTTCTTTTTGTCAACTTTGGAAATGCCATGCTCCCCAGGCAGAGTCACTTATCATATGCTTTCAAGAAAACTGCTCAGTGGACATCCACAGAGGGAACAGAGGATATGTTCCAAGACTCCACCTTTTAGAGTCTTCTCGTCTATAGCATTGCGGTTTTTAGAAGCAGCGCACCGCCTACTTAATAGGTACAGCAGCAGCGATGGCCACAGTTGCAACACCAAATATCTGAACCGTGCTCCAATTTTGCTCACAATTGAAGTGTGTGCCCTCAGTAAGACCACTCGTTTTCAGTCCGTATCACAAAGGCTTGCTGCACCATTTTCAGCCTGCATCACAGATGTAACTTTTGAGGAGCATATGCACTGCCACCCAATGATATTTATGTCCTGTGAGAGAACTACTCATCTGTCACAGTAAAAACATAATTTGTTATGGATTCACAGATTTGCTGCCCTGGTAGTATTAGTCATTCAAGGATTTCTTTTCTGAATTCCTCTAAATACCTGTAAGTTCAGAGAGAGGGGCATGAGAGGGTCAGCTGGCCTCCAACTCTGCATTTGGAAAATTCCAACATTGTAGCACACGTTGCTTTAAGGGACTGGGACTGCAATTTAAAATTAAATTGGAAGGGGACATTGGTGGATCATGCAGGTGTCACATTAGCCACTGTATGGCCCTCTGCCTCCATGCTCACAGACTAAACACACTAAGTGCATGCAGCGTGTCATGGTTAACTTTCTCTTTGCAAATGGGTACTGCCACTTTTAGACTATACCATCAATGGTTTATGGCCGCAATTACATTTGCATATCAATCAAACATTTCATTGAAATTCTCAAGAATATGTATCCTCCCTTTCATTCCCCCTTTTTATTCCAAATCACAAGATGTTGCAATTTATATATGTGATCGACAGTCACAGATCTGAGATGAATCAATCATCGTTCTTTAGCTCAATTCGCTACCCCAGTTCAGACACAGCTATATGCAAATCAGTCCTGACCCTGTGCCTCATTGGAATAGTCCAGCCCGAACTGCCAAGCCATGTCTTCCCTGGACCGGAAACAAGCATCCTGAGACTGGTTTGGGGGTAACACCCCTCATCAGCCAGGCTAGCTTTAACCCAGTGGCACAGTGAGCAAGGGACCCACGTCTGGGCATACCCTGCCAACTGAGCCTGGCAGTTCGGGCTGGACTGTTCCCATTGGGCGCAGGGTCAAGCCTGATTTGCATATGGCTGGGTTCAACCTGGAATGGCATGGGGAGCACAAAAGGATTTAGGCCCAGATCTCTGTACTGGGTCAATGTATGACATTGTTCTGCATTCTGTCCATCAATTGTTGTTTTTGAACTTTTTTTAAATATTGTTCATTGACAACAATATTCTTTTATGTTTTACATTTGCAAAAGCCTACATTTTGAAGACATAAGAAGACTCAAAAATCTTTTTTTGTATTTAGGTGCCAAAATGCCCAACTGGTGCCACTTTTCAAATGTATTTTATAAACTGTAGTACAGCATCCAAAATTTAAATGAGTAATAAAATAAACAATGCAATCTGTCCAGGCACCTTTGTGTTTATGAACTTTTACCATAATAAAATAAAGGTTGTTTTAAAGAGTCACAAACATAATTTGTCCATGAAAACTCAGCCTCTTCATTTGGAGGTTCACAAGGGTGAAAGATTTCGGGCACATACTGAGACTTCCATTTCACGGACGTATATGCATTTTAAACTGCCACAGGTAGTTGCACCGAGTCAGCTCAAACAGGATTGAGAGCCACCTCAGCCTTACACTGAGTTGAGGAAGGGGCCATTCAGGGTGGATTTCTTTAGTCTTGCATCTTATAGACCCTGTTAGAGTTTTCCATTATGTATGTCAGGTGGTCTTTAGCTAATTTGGGTGAACTTCAATCAATCAATCAATCAAAGCATTTATATAGCGCACTACTCACCCGGAGGGTCTCAAGGCGCTGGGGGGAGGGGGTCCGCTACTGCTCGAACAGCCAGGTCTTGAGCTGCTTCCTGAAGGCGAGGTGGTCTTGGGTCAGGCGGAGGTGGGTCGGAAGGGAGTTCCAAGTCTTGGCGGCCAGGTAGGAGAAGGATCTTCCTCCTGTGGTGGCTCTTCGGATGCGGGGGACGGCGGCGAGGGCGTGGTTGGTCGATCGAAGCGGGCGTTTGGGAGCGTAGAAGTTGAGGCGGCTGTTGAGGTATCCTGGGCCTTGGTTGTGTAGGGCTTTGTGTGCGTGGGTGAGGACCTGGAAGGTGATTCTCTTGTTGACCGGGAGCCAGTGCAGGTCTCTCAGGTGTCCGGAGATGTGGCTGCGGCGGGGGATGTCCAGGATGAGTCGTGCTGAGGTGTTCTGGATCCGCTGGAGTCTCTTCTGGAGTTTGGCGGTGGTTCCGGCGTAGAGGGAGTTGCCGTAGTCCAGACGGCTGGTGACGAGGGCCTGGGTGACCGTCTTCCTGGTCTCGGTGGGGATCCATCGGAAGATCTTACGTAGCATGCGCAGGATGTTGAAGCATGACGAGGAGACGGCGTTGACTTGTCTGGTCATGGAGAGGGAGGAGTCCAGGATGAAGCCCAGGTTGCGTGCGTGGTCTGTGGGTATGGGTGCGCTGCCCAGGGCGGGGGGCCACCAGGAGTCGTCCCAGGCGGAGGGTGAAGATCCCAGGATGAGGACTTCCGTCTTGTCTGAGTTCAGTTTCAGGCGACTGTTCATCATCCACTTGGCAACGTCTGTCATCCCTTCGTGTAGGTTGGCTCTGGCGGTGGCGGGGTCGTTGGTGAGGGAGAAGATCAGCTGGGTGTCGTCGGCGTAGGAGATGATGTTGAGGTTGTGCTGGCGCGCGATGGCTCGAGGGGGCTCATGTAGACGTTGAAGAGTGTTGGGCTGAGCGAGGAGCCTTGAGGAACGCCGCAGATGAATTCGGTGGCCTCTGATCTGAACGGGGGGAGGCGGACTCTCTGTGTCCTTCCGGCGAGGAAGGAGATGATCCACTCCAGTGCCTTCTCCTGGATTCCGACGTTGCTGAGGCGCTGTACTAGGGTACGGTGTCAGACAGTGTCGAAGGCCGCGGAGAGGTCCAGGAGGATGAGGGCCGCTGTTTCTCCGTTGTCGAGCAGGGCTCGGATGTCATCGGTAGCTGCGATCAGGGCGGTCTCGGTGCTGTGGTTGGCCCGGAAGCCAGACTGCGAGAGGTCGAGGGAGCCGTTCGTCTCGAGGAAGGCGGCCAGTTGCTTGTTGACGGTCTTCTCGATGACTTTTGCCGGAAACGGGAGCAGCCAGATGGGGCGGTAGTTCTTGAGGTCGGTGGGGTCGGCTGATGGCTTCTTAAGTAGGGCGCTGAGTTCGGCGTGTTTCCAGCTCTCCGGGAAGGTAGCGGTGTCAAAGGAGGTGTTGATGATGTCCCGCAGGTGGGGTGCAATGACAGCGTCGGCCTTGTTGAAGACGTGGTGAGGGCAGGGGTCTGTCGGAGATCCGGAGTGGATGGAGTTCATCGTGTGGACGGTGTCTTCGGTGCTGATCGGGGTCCAGGCGCGGAGGGTGGTTGTGGGGGGCGGTGGTTAAGTCGTGGCGTGCGTCGGTTGAGTGCAGAAGCTGTTGTGTATGTCCGCGATCTTGTTGCGGAAGTAGGAGGTGAGGGAGTTGCAGAGGTCTTGCGAAGGGGTGATGTCGTTGTTTCCGGCGTTGGGGTTGGAGAGCTCTTTCACGATGTTGAAGAGTTCTTTGCTGTTGTGTGCGTTGTTGTCCAGTCGTTCCTTGAATGCGGTTTTCTTGGTGGCGTGGATCAGTTGGTGGTGTTTTCGGGTGGCGAGCTTGAGGGCAGTCATGTTGTCCGGTGTTGGGTCTCTGCGCCAGGTTTTCTCGAGTGCTCTGAAGTTCTTCTTGGAGCTCTTGAGTTCGTCGTTAAACCATGGTGCTTTCTTGCTGCCGGGTCTGCTCGGCGGGGTCTTCAGAGGGGCGAGGTCGTCTGCGCAGTCGCTGATCCATTTCGTGAGGTTGGTGGCCGCTTGGCTGGGGTTCGTTGTGCTGGTGGGAGGGTTCTTGCTCAGGGAAGTAGTGAGCTGGTCTGCAGTGATCTTGTTCCAGCTTCTGCGGGGAACCTGTTGCTGGTGATGGTGGAACGTGGTCCTTCTGAAGCTGAAGTGGACACAGCTGTGGTCCGTCCAGTGGAGTCCCATGGCGTGGCTGAAGGCGATGTCCTTGCTGGAAGAGAAGACCGGGTCGAGTGTGTGTCCGGCGTAGTGGGTGGCAGTGGTCACCAGTTGCTTGAGTCCGAGGTTGGCGAGGTTGTCCAGCAGGGTGGTGGTGTTGCGGTCGTTGTTGTTCTCCAGGTGAAAGTTGAGGTCCCCGAGGAGGATGTAGTCGGCGGAGGGGAGGGCGTGCGGGCTGATGAAGTCGGCGATGTCTTCGCTGAATTGTGTGCGTGGTCCCGGGGGTCTGTAGATGAGGGTGCCTCTGAGGGTGGTCTTGGGGTTGACGTGGATCTGGAAGTGCAGGTGTTCGGCGGGTGCGAGGGTATCGTCCGTGTCGGTCGTGATGCGGATGGTGTTCCTGTGGATGATGGCGATGCCTCCTCCTGTCTGGTTGACGCGGTCCCTCCGGATGATCTTGTAGCCGTCCGGGATGGCGATGGCGATGTCGGGCGCTGAGGAGGCGTTCATCCAGGTTTCCGTGAGGAAGGGGAGGTCTGGGGCTGTGTTGTCGAGCAGGTTCCAGAGCTCGACGGCGTGTCTGTGGACGGAGCGGGTGTTGAGCAGGATGCACTTCAGGTGGGTGTTGCTGGAGTTCGGCTTGGTGGGTGCTGATGTGGCGTGGGTCCGGTTGCAGGTGAACTTGCAGGAGTGGCAGCTGAAGGGTCCGTGGGTGCGTCTCGGGGTGGCTCGGTAGCAGCCCGGCGTTCGGCCGGTGTTGAGTGCGTTGAGTTCGGTGGCGTTGTAGGTCCGTCAGGTCGGCTTCCGTCGGTGGGGGCCAGGGGTCCTGGCGCGGGGCGCGGTCCAGGCGCGGACGGGCGCAGACGGGCTTACCTTTGGCGCACCTTCGGCGCTCAATCGGTGCTCCCGCTGCGCGCGTCCACTGCGCGGTCGCTCTGGGGGCGTCATAAGAAGGGAGCCGGGAGGGAGGGTCCGCTGGGAGGCGGGAGCTAGCTGACCAATCGGCGGGCGAGGGGGCGGGCCACAGGCAGGCAGCGGCGGGAAAGCGGGAGCAGGCAGGCTGGGCGGGCGGCCCTGCGGCGGCTGGGGCGCGGATCGGCGTCGGCGCTATGCGGCAGGGGAGACAGGCAGCAGGAGGCACAGGAGGCAGCAGGAGAGGTGAGGAGCGTGGGGGTGACCAGGCCGAGGGCGCAGTGGTGCAGCCAACTTGGGTGGGCTTGCAATGATAGAGGAAAGTCCAAAAGTGTGTTGGAGAACTAGACCAGAAGAACAATTCTCTGATGAGGTGATTAAATAGCCCACAAGAACTTGCTTGACAAATAAATCCAGACCACAATTTCAGGCTGGAAATAAAAACTGGATAGTTCTGGCCCCTTGATATACCTCCGTAAGAACATTGTTGCCTGGAGATTTTCATTCGTGATTTGTAATTAAGCTTGCGCAGACATTGCTAATCCAGGCCAAATTTTTCTGGACGGCATTCTTAAACATGGCGGATGTGTTACAGTGATTATATAATATTTCAGGAACCATGAGACCTATATACTTCATTGTGGTGTCAAAATATTGGTCTGGGGTCATTTAGTCTAATAGAGACAGAAAATAACTCCCCAGAGCAGCCCTTCTGAAATGTTTCAAAATGGCAGCTCTATAATGTTATGTTTTAACCATCACATTGGTTATTTAAGTTAATATTGCTTTGTTTCAGGTTTTCCGTTGATTCAAATTTGTAAACATGAGCAAAGCAGGTGGTAGCAGAAGAGCTTTACATGCTGAAAGAGTGTTGATAACTACAAAATCTGAGGACTCCTTCAACAAAGAAAAATGTATCAGATGTCAAACTAATCCAAAAGAAAAACTAGCATCAACTTCAGCTGTACAGAAGACAGTTCAAGATGCTGCAGAAATACGGCAAGATGAAGTCCACAAAAGATGGAAAACTATTTGTGAAAAGGAACAAATATTTTACCACTGTAACAACAAGTGCTACAAGTCATGCCGGGGGAAACATGGCGGCCCCTGGCGGTGCGCGCGTCTCAACGGACCGCTCCTAGCACCTGCCGACATGTGGTAATCCTTTCCGTTGCCGACTGATTACCGTAGCGGAGGTCCCTGGAGGTGAGGAGCCGTTGTCACTTTTGTTTCTGCCCCCTTCCAGGGCTCCCTGGGCTCCCTGGCTGGCGGTGAGACGGACTGTGAGACGGAAGGTTAAACGGAGGTTTTCGGTCGGATCAGACCCAGCGCGGCTGATGTGTGTCAGCCTTGTTCCGCCCCCCCGCCTCTCTCTTACGGTGGTCAGAAGCAGCAGTGGAGCTTCGGCGGAGCTGCAGGGCGGCGGCTCACGGACTCCTCAGGGGGAGTGCTCAGCGGAGAAGCGTGGAAGTAAAGGCGGGGAGAGGGCTGCCACCCGGGACGCAGTTCTCGGCCGAGCCCGCTTCTGAACCAAATTTTGCCACGGACCCGGATTCGAATCCCGACCCCGATTCTGACTCTGACTCTAAGCGCGCTACAACTGCGGCCAGGAAGAGCAAAGCGCCTGGTAACAGCGAGTTCACACGAGGAACTGTGAAGGTAGGTGAGCGCCCGAAAGATAGCGTTGGGTACGGTAAAACCCCGGGAAAGCGGGGAGGCGGTAAAGGCAGGAGAAGGGGGAAGGGCCCTGAGTATCACACTTTGACAGACAAGCACGGTGGTGATAAGAAGACAGTAATTAACAGCGAGCCTGCAAGAGAGTGCAAAGGAGGGGAAGGAGTACCCGGGCTAGAGGCTTTGAAGGAGGGAGAACCTCAATCAGCCACCTCGGGGTCTTTTCAAGGGTATTTTCAAGGGGTCACAGCAGGAGGGGGGGCTGCTTGTCCTAAATCCAACATAAGTCTTAATACGCAGTCGGTGGGAAAAGGTAAACCCAAGGGGCCGCGAAAGACTGCAGCCCGAGTAACACCATCATTAAGATCTTATTTCAAAGTCTTACCCTAGGTACTTGACATTGTGCAAAGCCTAGAGGGGGAAAAACGTACCCAGACCAAGAGTATGAGTACCCCCAATCCCTCAAATGCTTATGTCTTCTGGTCTCGTGGGTACAACGGAGGTAGATACATCTGCGCCAGCAGGAAACCCTGAGGGGGCCGAGCCGGTGTTGGTGGAGGCTGAAGGAGAGAGCGGTGAGATCGGTGAGATCGGAGACCTAACACCCTGGATCCCTGGAAAATTACTCTAGAAGAAACAACCTCAGACTCCTAAAGATCCCTGAAGGGAAGGAGGGTGGTGAAATCAAGGAGTACGTAGTCTCCCTATTAAAGAACGCCGTCAACTTGGACGAGACGGCTGCGGAGTTGGAGAAAGACATACAGAGGATACATTGGGACCCGTTTCGCTTGAACCCAGGGAGGGTGAAGCCCAGGAAAATCCTGGTGAACTTCCTCACCTACTCCATTAAAGAGAAGATCTTGAATCTTGCCCTCAAGGCCAACTCACTGAAGGCCCCGGATTTCTCTTTTGAAGTTCGATCTGACCTGTCTAAAACCACGCTTGACAGACAGTGGGAGCTCGGTCAGAAAATGGACAAGTTCAGGGCCCTGGGGGCAACTGTGCAGATGAGGTTCCCTGCTTTTTTGAGGGTAATATTTAATAATAAAATGCACAACATTTGCTCGCCCCTGGATGCTGGGGGGCATTTAGATAACCTCCGCGCCAGCCCAATTTTTACTCGGATACCCCGCTATTTTTCCCGCTCACCATTCCCGTCCCAAACTGTATATAGTATGAAGGAAAGTAAGGTGTAAACGATCTTAGCATCAATCAATAGTAATGGATTAATATATTTAAATATCTAAATATAAGGGAATAATCACTTGGAAAATAGAACAAAGTGAACATAAAGTTTTGGGGAAAAAAATATGTAAAACAAAAAAATTAATAGGGAATGAGAAAGGGGGAATAAGGATTAAAAAAAAAAGAATAAAGTATAAAAGCAAAAAACATATAACAAAAAAAAAACAAGGGCAACACTTCACCTAAGATACACACCTTTTAAATTTCTTTTTTGACACAATACGGGGGGCTCTCCTCTCACTTATATGTCTTCTGGGGCAAATATCTATACGTAATTGCGTTGGCCGGTCATAATCTCTTATCTAAAGTAGACAGGGCTAGGTTAGGGGCACGTTAGAGACGCAATCTGGCTATACATCTGGCCAGGTTAAGTATGGGGGGTTTTCCAGGGTGGGGGTAAATCACTAAAAAGTCCCTATAAGCCGGTTCTCTTTTTCGTCTTTTGTCTATATATTAGCATCCACCTTAACTGCCGTAAGAGTAACATTATCCAGGTCAAGAGCGGTCATTCTTGGCTCCCCACAGGTTTGTTGGGCAGGCGAGGGGGAAGGGGCCTGAAAAACGAATGAGGGGGTTGCAGGTTTTATCCTGGAATGTCAATGGCCTGCATGTGAGGGGTAGGAGACATAGAATTTTGCAGTACCTGAGAGACTCCCCCGCGCAGGTCATTGTCATCCAGGAGACACATCTATTAAAACAAGAGGTCAATGAAATGATGAAAAATCTGAAATGGTTGGACACATTTCTTTGTACGGATCACAACGCCAACATCCGTGGGATCCTTATTGTTTTCAAGAAACAGGCCAAGGCTCAGGTCATAGACTATAAGGAGGATCCTAGTGGTAGATGGCTACTAGCCAATGTTCGGTAAGACGGGAGCGCATTCACCTTGGTAGGATATTACGGCCCGAACCACGATGACCCTACCTAACTTAATATAATTCAGAGCCATCTGATCACCTCTCAAGACCCCGTGATATGGATGGGAGACTTGAATTTAGTCCTAAACCCTAAATTGGATAAATCGCCCAATTCCAGAGCACAGACCCATGTTAAATCCAGGTCAATCCTTATAGCATGTATGACAAACTTGGGGTTAGCGGACCTTTGGAGGGAGAGAGCGGGCACTACGTTGGGGGTTTCTTTTCATAACCTCAAATACAAGCATAAATCCCGAATCGATTATGCTCTTTTAAGCTATATTCTCAAGGATGCCTTGAAGGAGTTGGTCTACCTCCCCTCCCACTTGTCCGACCACTCGGCTATTCTCTTCTCACTAACACTGGATCAGCAGACTAAACATACCTCCTGGTCTTTTGACCGGACCATTCTGCTTGAGGTAAGGAGATGGACTTCCTTATATGAGAGTCTACCTCGTTCCTGGAATGTAATCTAAACTCGGCCTCCTTGGCTATCGTGTGGGAAGCGTTTAAGGCCTACTTAAGAGGATGTATTACCAACCGAGCCTCATATAGAAGGAAGCAATACAGAGAAGGGATATCAAGCATAGAGCGGGAGCTGACACTCTTAGACCTGAAGCTAGGCTCGGGTATCATACCCTTAGTAGACCAAGAGAGACGGAAGGAGCTAAAAGCAAAGCTGGATAACATACTACAGGGAAGGGTGGCAAAGAGGTGGGAGGCCAGCAAGCTCTCACACTTTGAATATGGAGAGGCGGCTGGTAAAGTTTTGGCCTGGAAAATCAAATCAGATCAGGCCAAAAAGTATATCAGGGAAGTGAGAGGGGAGGGGGAAGTTACGCCTAGGACCTCAAATACAGACATAGGAAAAGCCTTCCAGGACATCTTCCAGAATATTTATAAAGAAGAGACTAAAGTCGATCCAATGGCCAGGGACGCATGGTTAGAGAAGGCTGGTCTTCCTACGCTCTCCTTGGAACAGAGCGATTGTCTAGACAAGGAAATAACAGAGGCAGAACTCAGCAACGTCATCAAACAACTGAAGCGGGGAAGGCCGCTGGGCAAGATGGTATCCCTGGCGAGCTCTACCGTGCTCTGGGCTTAGCCATTGTCCCAGTCTTGACTGGCCTGTTCAACGACATCCTATTGAATGGAGCGGTGCCACCCGAGTCGTGGGGCGAGGCAAACATCGCACTGATCCTAAAACCAGGTAAGGACCCGGCCGACTGTGGGTCCTAGCGGCCCATTTCGCTCCTAAACAATGATTATAAGGGGCTGCTACTGCGATGGAGTAAGGACGTTGATCAGATCATCTCCAGGCTTGGGCAAGATGGCGGTCTAGCGTTAGACCGGTTAGCAGCACTTAGCTGAGCTCCGCTTCACCGCAGCGATTGAGGATGACCCGACCCGCCACCAATTGCCTTCTGCTTTATCGGATTTAAGAAACAGCTTTGGATTTCTTGGATAGTTGGGCGGCTAAAGCAAAGAAAACAGATGACTGTTTGCTGATTATCGACGGTATATACTGAAGTGTGAGAATCGAAAGAAAACTCTGTTTTAAACCCCGAGTTAATACCTTAATTAACACTCTCGCTTCCCTTTCATGCTACTCTACAATCGGGCGGTATGCTACAAAAGGTATTACAATGTAACAAAATTAAGAGAAGTTCGGATGCGCACACAAACTTAACTGGAGTGACTCGGAGGCTCGTGGTTCCTTCGTGCGAGGGCTGGGGCGAACTCCGACTACGTACAGTGACTACTGCATTGCTGCGGTGGGCAGGCCAAGCAATCCATCCTCCGCTGCAGAGGGGCTTCAAGGTTGTGTTGTTGGCGTGTGATTTCTCCTCCCGGGTGCGGCAGTGCTCGGGGAGCGGGACGCCGAGAGCAACGAAAAGACCAAGAATGCCGCCGAAAAGTGCTTCAGCCGCCGCAACTAGAGCGCGGGTGGCGAAAGCAGCCAGGACACTCCGCAAAGAAATTGAAAGGCAACAACGAGAGGGCTCATTGGCCGGGGAAGATTCTGACTGTGCTCCAACTAAAACACTGAGATCAAAGTCAAATTAAAAGAAGCAACAAACTGCAGCGGCTACCCTCATCACTCCAAGACAGGAAGCCCTCGCCTCACGGAGAAAGCTAAGTACTAATGGGGAAAGACAGTACTTGATTTATTGTTAAAGAAAAGCTCAGTTCTGGCTAGCCCTCAGGTTGAGGGTGGGCCACTATTATCTCTACCTCTGAATGATGAACCAAACTATATGCAGAATGAGGACCCCCCAGGCCTCCCCGTGTCTCCGACAAATGATCCTTTGGGTTTAAATAATGGAGTTACTGAACCCCTAAGTACGCCCGTTGTCCTTCAGCCTGTAGAGGTGGATATAGTGAATAAATTGGCTATTTCAGAATCTAACAATGAATCAGCTAAGACTTCTCAACCCATACAAACCAGTGGGATGGCTGAGGGGCCAGAAACCAGTAAGAATCAAGCTGAGGAAGGGCGTACTATGTCATTCACAGGACCAGGTGGAAACATCTTAGGGGTACAGAGTGAGCTGCCTGAATTGACTGGGGAGACAGATATAAACCAGGTCATATTTACAACACCTACCTTGCGGTTGGGTACTTCTGAAGAACTGTTGTCCGAAACTCAATTTCCTGAGCAAACTGCGCTAAATGTAGCAAATGAAGACATTTATGAGGTATCAACGAATGCAAATCTACTTCAAACTGCTCAGATCCTAGATGCTGAAAAGGATCTTAGCGAGTTTTACTCTTTTTCTGATGAAACTGGAGAGATCGGAGCGGCAGCTGTAGGCGAATGGTCAGAGAGTTATGTGTCTACGGAAGAGGGAGAGGAGGATGATGAATTGGAACATCCTTATTCCTCAGAAGATAGCTACGTCGATGGAAGACAGAATGTTAACACGGTTAAAACGAAATCTAAAGCCTGTACCAGAGTTCCGCAAAATATTCTAGCTAAAGAACCTTCTAATATCAATCTTGGTGACAGCTCCGTCACCTCAGAGATACCTCATACGGCGGTTGAGACTATTCTACAAGCGATAGCAGCTCACAGGGAAGAGACCGCGTTAGACAGCAAAAGATCTCGGGCAGCCTTACGCAAAATGCAGGGGGTTGTCAAGAAGCTTACTAAAACTTGTAATCATATAGGAGAAAGAGTTACAGAAATGGAAGTAAGGGTATTGACGGCAGAAAAAGATTCTTCTGAGAATTCGGAGAAAATTAAGCTACAGGAGGCAGAACTAATGGATATTAAATGGAAACTTGAAGATTTTGAAAATAGGCAGCGCCGCAACAATTTACGCATTTTAGGCGTGCCGGAGAAAATGGAGGGGGAGAATATACGAGCTTTTGTTATTAAACTTTTTAGTTAATCTATGCCCGAAGCTCAAAATTGGAACTGGGATTTGGAAATACAGAGGGCCCACCGAGTCCCTTTCAATCCACCACCCAAGCCAGGGGTGTACCCCCGTGCCATCTTAGTATATTTTGGAAATTTTTTGTTGCGGCAAATGGTGGCTGCAAAGGCGAGACCTGATCACAAGCTATTCTTCGATGAATTTTCATTCTTTACAAGGCCTGATTTCTGCCACGCGACCGTGGAAAGACGGTGGCGGCTGCGGCTACTAATCAAACCTTTTCAAGAAAAAGGTGCCTTGGCATATCTGAATAATCCTGCCAGACTTAAAATTATCCATGGTGGCGAGACAAAGTTTTTTCAATCTGAAATTAAGGCAAAAGCCTATCTTGATGAAATATCCTAGACAGACCTTAGACAGGTTATATACATCTCTGGAAATAACTGATATACGTTTAAGTAGGGACAACATCCACTCATGAACGACTGTATTATGTAATGTGATGTTGCTACCTTTGTATTATCTAACTGACATGAGCGGAGAATTTCATTAATGTTTGACTAGATATAGGGCTTTTATAGTCAAGGGCATGTTATACAAAGATTTGTGAATAGTTTCCTTTTTCTTATTGTCTTTCTTTCATGCATTACTAGGATCTTTTCTTTTTTCTTTTTTTTCATATATTTAGCGGGAAGCGGTAGTTCAGCAAAAGTGCAGCATGGCATCACACAGACTCTGATCGAGTCTGAATGCCTACGTACAGGGGAGAGGGGTAAACGGGGAGGGTGTAGGGGGGTTGCTGCGGGTGCGGAGCTGGGAAGGGGGGGAGGGGGCTAGGGGAGCAAAAAACAAAAAATGAACCAGGTTTTGTAGCAGGAACAATGTTACTTTTTGAATTAAAGAGAAAGGAGATACAGCAGAACAAAGGATTCTATAAGAATAAGAATACAATGCAATCTTTTCACATTAACAATGGGTAAACTTAGTGTGCAATCATGGAATGTAGGAGGGCTTTTAAGCAGAGACAAACGTCTTAGACTGGGAGAACTAATAAAACTAAATCCTGTAGATATTTTGTGTATTCAGGAGACACATATTCCCTGGAGTAAAAGAGCCTTATTAAATCTTAAGGGGTACAACTTGTTGATAACAACATCCCAATCTTCAAATATCAGGGGAGTAGCAATTTTTGCAAAATCCTGCTTTGGTCAGGGGATTCGTTTCTTATCGGATGCACATGGAAGGTGGGCAATCGTTAAACTAGCCAATGGTATTACTATATGCTCCGTTTACGGCTCAAATCAGGATGATCCAGCAATTTTAGAAATCCTGGAAACAGAATTAGCTACGTGGCAAGGCCCGCTAATTTTCTGTGGAGATTTTAATATTTCACTTCTCCCAATATTATCAACTCAAATGCTAAATCACAAATATATGGGCCAAAAACCAAGAGTATATCGGGCGGTTAAAAGATTAATGTATAGTTTGGGGTTGACTGATATATGGATACTAAATAATCCAAATGACCCTGGTTATACGTATTTCTCCCACCCTCACCAAAAACATGTCCGGATAGACTATATGTTTACTTCGAGAGAACTGGCATCACACTCTAACATAATCAAACCACCCAAAATAATCTCGGATCATAATCCTCTAGTATTGCTAACCACCTTTGATAATAACCCTACCCAAAAATGTTCTTGGTCCTTTGTTAGGAAATTATTAGTTGATAATGAATATATTAATCACATTAAAACCTGGACGGACGAATGTTTTAATATGAATCGCTTTAGCTCGTCAAGAAACATTGTCTGGGATTCCTATAAAGCTGCATTAAGGGGTGAAACCATTAGCTTCCAAAATAAAACCCGAAAAATCTTGAAAGAAAAATATGATCTGAAAATTGCAGCCTTAGCTAAAGCTGAGGAGGAACATACCGCTAAAATAATACAAAAGCAGGAAGCCGGGCACTTGATGATGCAGGTAGCAATATTGAAATCCGAATTAAACACTAGACTCAGCCAGAGAGCTGCCCAAACATATCAAACACATAGGAGACAAGTATATGAAAGCAGGGAGAAAGTGGGTAGACATTTGTCTCTTTGTACACGCCAGAAAAATACTAGGAATAACATCTCTTCAATAGTAGAAAATGGACAAACTTTTACACATGTGACAGATATTAATTACCAATTTTAAAGATATTACCAGAATCTTTATTCAGAAGAAACTTCAGCTATGGAAAAAGACATAATAGACTATTTGGATAATTTTCTTACTAATCCAGAGGCTACCAAGTTATTAGATGAGGGCATGAAGGGAGAACTCGAAAAAGAAATTACTTCAGTAGAGGTGGGGGCTGCTTTATCATTATTGTCATCTGGTAAGGCAGCAGGCCCTGACAAAATACCGATTAATTTATATAAGATACTTAGCCAAAAATTATGTCCTATTTTATATGATTTATTTCTTGGTATTCAATGTAACGGTGTACCACCAGCCTCTTGGGTTGAGGCTAATAAAATCGTTTTCACAAAGAAAGGGAAATCCCCCGAACTACTAACCTCATATCGTCCTATATCCCTGATCAATTCGGACTCCAAATTATATGCCAAGGTATTGGCGCTCAGACTCAGTAGGGTTGTTGAACAGCTTGTCTCCCCGTGGCAACATGGCTTTATCCCTGGTAAAGGAACTACAGAACACACTTGTCGGGCAATCACCCTATTTGATGCCATGGTTGCCACGGCGGGACAAATGTCGATGATCCTACTTGACGCTGAGAAAGCCTTTGACCGCGTCTCATGGGACTTCCTTTGGGAAGTTATGAAACGTAATAATTTCGGCCCTAAATTTATTAAATCTATTAAGTCAATGTACCTCCACCCCAAAGCAAAAATTCTAGCAGCAGGGTTATTATCTGAAAATATTAATATTGCTAGGGGTACTAGGCAGGGATGTCCTTGCTCACCCCTGCTGTTTGCTTTATATATTAATCCCCTTATTTTTAAATTAATTGAAAACAACATTATTAAGCCGATTATTAGTCACCACTTTGAAACTAAAGTATTGGCCTATGCCGATGACATCGCGGTTACTACACCAGACCCGATCGAGGCTATTAGTGAGATAGAGAAAGTGACTACTGAATTTGGACATTACTCGGGTTATTCTCTTAACAAGGGAAAAACGATTATATTGTGTTCAGATAATACCATCTGTCTGGATCAACGAAGAGCTGAAAAGGCTAAGTATTTAGGAGTTGTTCTTTGTGCAAATACCAAGTTGATATCAAAAGCTAATTTTGACCCACTATTGGTCAAGATTAAGAATGATTTTGAAAGAGTTAATAGCCTACATCTTTCTATCATAGGAAGAGCTAACTATGTAAAAATGAACACGTTACCTAGATGTATGTATTTATTCCGGGCAATACCACTAGCTATTGAACAGGAAGCGCTAGAGTTGATTAATTCACTTATATCAAAATTCATGTGGCAAAATGGCAAGATTCGGAGATCACTTGCATTATTATCACTTCCCTTTGATAGAGGCGGTCTCAGTATACCAAATATATCTCTATACTACTGGGCAGCATTTTTAAAACAACTTACTCCAATGATTAATGGCTATAATGTAGGGAGCCCAGAAGGAGGTGAAGAAATACCCACAATCTACGAGCTTCTCATAGGTCAGGAGGCTAAGGGCTTACTCTTACGAAAAACCGAGGCAAGAAACTATAAGGCTTTTAAGGGAGAAGTTATAGCTAGCGCTTGGAGAATTTGGAATAAAGTGACAAAATATATGCATATCGGGAAGATTAACCGATATACACCGCTTTGGCGCTCTAATATCTTTGAATGCCAGGATTTCAATTCCGTTGTAAAGAAATGGGAAAAGTTGGGAATAGGAACAGTTGGTGAGTTTCTAATAAATGACTTCAACTCCACCTTCTTTGATTTAAAGGTAAAATATAATCTAACAAATGGAGACTTTTTAAATTTTGCACAGATATTTGCTAAATTAAAGGCCAAAGAGTCTCTAATCTGTCTTTCTAAAATCGAAATTTTGGATGCAATCCCTAGAATAAACACCAGGATCGGAACCCTTTTCTAACATTCTTTTGACTCAAAAACATGACGATCTTGATAAAATTGAAAATAAATGGGTCACAAAATTAAACAATTCCAATGTAGATATAGACAGAGTGATAGAAATGAGTCAGAAGTTATTGATGGCAAGTAACCTTAAAGCGCAACTTTATAAAACCATATTCGATCTTTATTTTACTCCGGCTAAATTGTTCTCGTGGGGTAAACGTGAGAATGATTTGTGCCCTAGATGCAATCAAGGTCCGGCAACCCTTACTCATATGTTTTATAATTGTCCCGACTTGATGTTGATTAAAAGCATGATATTATCCTTTTGGGAAGAAATATTTGGTCACAAGATATTAGAATCAGAAACTTTATTTTTATTAGGCCATGACTATTCCTTAAATTTGACTAAACCTGAAGAAAGACTAACCTTTATAGGTACAGCAGTATTAAGACTAATTTTGTCCGCTCGCTGGAAAGAATCAGATCCGCCCAGCTTTCAGATGTGGTTAGCGCGTTTCCTAGCGGTCTATAGATATGAAACTGCTATATTTGAAACAAGAGGAGCCAAATCTAGGGCGCGCGGTGAAGCACTTTGGCAACCAATTACAAGATGGAAAGCTGGCATCATTCCTAGCGGGATTGGCTGATTCTAAAATCTTTTGTTTTATTTCATCTGTTCTAAGTACTTACCGTTGTGCCTATGTTGATTCCGGTCAAATTAATGCATTACTTCTGCTTTTGTTTAATTGTCTATTTGGTTTCATCTGCTGTATTGTGTATATAATTATGTTATGCTACTCTTTTTATTTTGGCTGTAAAGAGATTCCTGCATTTCCTGGTTAAAAAAAATAAATAAAATAAAACAATGATTATAAGATCTTCGCCGCTATTGTGTCGGCACGGCTTGGGAGTGAGATCAGCACGATTATCCATCAAGATCAAAAGGGTTTTATACGGGGGCGCCAGTTAGCAGATCTAACCCACGACCTGGTATGTGCGATTGATATCGCCTCAACCTTCGCCCTTCCTTTGGCCATTATGACCCTCGATGCTACTAAAGCATTCGATAGGGTCAACTGGCCCTATCTGGCCGCAGCAATGAGGAAGTTTCAACTCGGGCCAAGTGTTGTCGAGCAATCAACCTTCTATATAGAGACCCTAGGGCTAGCCTTCTGGTCAATGGTACCCGCACTCAGCCCTCCCAAACCATGAGGGGCACTAGACAGGGTTGTCCGCTCTCCCCCTCTTATTCAACATTTATGTTGAACCCTTCGTTCAGATCCTGAGAGACGAATGCAGCATCCCGTCTTTTAAATTCTGTGGTTGGGAGAAGAAGGTCGGACTCTACGCCGATGACATCCTCATCTACACCACAGATCTGGTCCAGGCTTTCCCAGTGGTTGTAAGGAGGGCGGAGGAATTCGGGCAGGTCTCCGGGTATGACATTAATGCGGGGAAAACTGAGCTTATGACCTTGAATATTGACAACCTACATCTTCCAGTAACCCCCTCAATTTGTTACCTTGGAGTTAAAATCACCCATGACATTGGTACGTTGGCTCAGACCAATTTAGATCGGGTCCTTTGTGAGTCCAAGGCACTATTGAGAGCCTGGTCCTTTCTCCCTCTGACTGTGTATGGGAAAACAAACCTAGTGAAAATGTCTATCCTCCCCAAATTTACGTTTATTTTCAATTCCATTCCACTAGCATTTGACCCCAAACAGCTCCATAAATGTCAGCAGCAAATTAATTCTTTTATTTGGAGTTCTAAAACAGTAAGGCTGGCATGGAAAAAATTAAGGAGGAGGAGGGAGAAGGGAGGGCTTGCATTGCCAGACCTAGAGTACTACGCCTGGGCATTTCAGCTGTCCCACTCCAGGATGTTGCTGAAGACCCCGGAAGACAACTCAAATGGGAAAATGTTTAAGGCCATGTTAACTGGGGCTAATCTACCACTTGACATTTTTTTGTTTAAGTTTGGACATCAGAGGTTCTTTAAAGAGGTGAGACTAAAGATTTTACAATCGTTGGTGAGAGAATGGGTTCAAATAAAAGCTAGAGTTGGGTTGGCATACTTTTCCAACCTTGCCCCAATCTGGGATTCCCCGGGACTCCCCCCCTGTCTAAAAGATAGCCTTGCAGTTCCCCTACTAGAGGCAGGGGTTCTAAGATGGGGAGAGTTGATGACAGGAGGTTCTTTGGTAGAATGGGAGGTGCTCTCCGAGAGGGTCGGCCCAGCCCTATCTAGATTCAAATATTTACAAATGGTAAGCTGGTCCCGGGAGCAGTTAAGGAAAAAGGTTCAGGCTGGGAGGTACAGTTTTCTAGAAAAACATCTGGTAGAAAAGCAAATGGGGGGTAAGGAGGTGGCCTTCTGGTACTGGACCATCATGGAGGAGGCAGATGGCGAATTTAATCTCCCGTCAGAGTTGTGGGGAAGTGACCTGGGGGCACAGGGTGAGGACCTATGGTTTAGATCTTTTAGCCTCCTCTACAAAGCTGTCAAGCCAGCATGGTTAAGACGTAACCACCTGTTTTCTGTGCACCGAGCATATCTTTTCCCCCAAAGGCTTTCTAAATTCCAGCCAGGAAGGTGTTGCAACAAGTGCCTCCTCCCAGAAGCCTCTGATATTCATATGTTTTGGGACTGCCCCGTTATCAACGCGTATTGGGAAGAAGTTAAGGCTACCTTGGAGTCAATCCTTAAAAGACCGATTCCCCTCAGCTCGCCATTAATTATATTTGGTCTGGAAGATAACATTACGGGGTTGGCAAGGACCTTTCTGTTCTACGCAATCCTCCTGGCAAGACGGCAAATATGTAAACACTGGGTTTACTCCAACCCACCAACTCACGCGGATTGGCTGTCATCCCTCTATGAAACATCAAGGGTGGATACAGCTAGATCTGGCAGCTCTCGGAGCCTTGCCTTTTGGAATCTGTTCGTCAAGTGGAGATGACTCGGGCCTCCGGGTTTTTTTTTCTTTTTTCCTCCGGGTCCGATGATTATGCCCTTACACTCCATGGTCCAGAGGGGGGTCCGTCAGACCACGGCAACGAATCCAGGGCCAACAGGCTGAAATATGCCTTGATGGAGTAAGATCTTCCTGAAAGTACCTCCCGCCAATTCGGTACGTCTGTCCGGGTGCAGAATGGGATCATTTTCTGGTCTCTTTCTTAAGGACAATAAGGTGGTTGGCTATTTCTCGGAACGAGGATGTGGCAAATAAGGACAAAAAAATATATATTAAAAAAAAAAACAAGTGCTACAAGTCATATAAAATGGAAAAAAGCTTGGTAAAAATTTGTCAGAAGTTAGCAGAAACCAGTGATTCACAAGAATCTGAGTCTTCTCAGAAAGCAATGACAATCAATCCCAATGCCCATCCACTTACAAAATCAATGGCTACCCCTCATCCACCTGCAACAACTGATCAGAAAACAGAGGTTCTTCAATGTGTTATCTTTGGTTTAGCCAGAACAAAGGCCAAAGGGATTGACCAAAGAACAAAGGACAGAGTATGTATGTCTCATAGGACAAACATGTTTTTTACCTGCAGCTAGTTTCTTCGAAGATGACGTTTTCAGCCATCTAACTGATCTAAACAGCAAGCTGAATGTATTTGCAGCAAATTTATATGCCCACCTCAACTGCATGTGTGCGTACATTCGAAAATATGAATGTACAATGAGCTCCGAGCAGCAACCTAACCGCCACCATGTGGTTAAGTTCACATTCTTTGAAAGAGCAAATGAAGTTTAAAAGCCATACTTCAGGGCTGGCTACAGGTTCACGCTCAATGAGATCAAAGAAATTATGGTCAACATTGATGAAACTGTATTGATCCATAATAATGAAATTACGATTTTTCTAGTGAGAATGTACAATAACAGAACTCGTTTTTGTCAGTCTAACAAAACAAATGAGCCACTTATGATGTTCACAGCTGATTTGGCCTCAAGTTCTTGCTGCCAAAATAAGATCACAGGATGCAGTAAAATCAGCAGGAACCATGTCCTGCGAGATTTAGATTTTGGACTTAATGGCAAATCTTGTAATGCCCCACAGCTCAAGAAATCATGGGAGTCTACAACAATGCATGATATTGTCTTAATAGTTTTTGCACATTGCTTAATATCAGCAAAGCAAAACTGTTACAAATTAAAGTTCTTGAGTTCAGAACAGAAGCAGACAACATTGATGATGACTTTGTAGATAAAAGCGAAGAAGTGGAAGAGTATCCATTAACTAACATGTTTATGCTGTCTAAATGTATTGGATTGTCTTTTCGAAATCATATTTTATGAATTACATCATGGCAAAAAGAAAACTCTGCTACACATGATGACTACATACGCAATCCATGACAAGTGCAAAAGTAGAGAGCTAATTACTTCAATGAATAGGATTGTCACGAGTTATAATGACATAGTACCAGTGGTGGCTGATGGATTTAGAAAGTGGTGTGCCGTAAACAAAGTTTTTGATTTGGCTGAACAAGACAGCAAAGAGAATGAGATAAATTGCTAGACTATACAAGGGGGGTGGCATTACAACAGACTTCCCTTTAAGTTCATTAATCGCATTGAAGTCTGATGGGGAGGGTGAATGTTGAAGGCAATGTTGCCTAGTGGGTACAGCTGCTAACCATGCAACACTAGGAGCTGTTTCGAATCTCAGCAAATCTCCGTGTGCCAAATAATGGAGAATGGCCTGTGTCTTTGGTGAAGACACTTATGTCCTTGGGCAAGGTTTGCTCTTTGTAAAACTGCATTTGCATAGGTCTTCTATTGTTCTATAATCAGTAAAATGGCCACTGAAAGTGGTGTCATAGATTGATGCACTGAAATGTGTTAGTCACAAGTGAAAAGATGGTCTATGCTGTGTGGGCTAGTGGTATGCTGAAGTGAGTTAAGGAAAGAGTGACCTGGTGGTGTATGGTGAGATGTATTAAGTGATGCTATTGACCATGTCTGTACAGTTTTGAGTCATGTGCTTAAGGTTGAAGGTAGGTGGTGTTCTAGATGTGGAGTTTGTATGATATGCTATGACCTGCATTGTTTGCCATGGAATATTGTGGTAGTGTAAGAAGAGAAGGCAAAGTTGGGACCAGGGATAAATTAGCAGGTGAGTTTTATTTGGAGAATGAGTTTTAATGGTGACATGTTGTTGAGTAAGTGATGGTCTGGAGCAGGTGGGAAGAGTAAGAGAGGGAGAGGCAGGAGAGAGAGCATGAGAAAAAAAGGAATCCACAGTAGAGAGTATATTAGCCACAAGTATCATATTGTTATGTGGGGTGAGATTATAAGCAATGGTATAGCTTTGGGTGTATTGTTGTGTGGGAAGTTGTGACGTTAACTTCTGATGTGGAAGATGGCCAGGAGCCATGTATAGTAGTTAGTGGTGGGGGAATTGATGAGTGTGGGGAGGGAGACAGGGGTACAAGAGGGTTACAAACAGAGGGAAAGTTCCAAAGAATGAAGAGGTGAGAGGAAGGGGGACCTTGGTATTAGGGTGTAGTTAAATGTGAGAGAGGATGAGAGGAGCCAGCATGAGGAAATGAAGTCATGGATAGGGTGACATGAGGGTGGTGGACCAATTATTTTCAGGTATGCGAGGAATTCAGGTGTGTGGAACAAGATGTGCTGTGAGGATCTGCGTTAAAGAGATGGGAAGTGCATTAGAACATTTAGGGAGAAGAGGAAAGACAAGAGCAAAATTGAGAGAGGAAAGAAAAAAATGAGGGAGAGCAAATTAAAAGAGAAAAGTAGACAGAAAGAAGACATGAAAAGGGAAGTGTAGAGGAGAAAGACGTAGAGAAAGGTGGACAGCAGCATGAAAGAGGTGGGAGAAAAATGGATGGAATGAAAAGATGAGGATCATGTAAAGAAAGTGAAGACAGAGGAGAGCAAACAAAAGGAGAGTTATAAAAAAGGGAGAGAGGTAATAGTGGAGATTATCAAATTGTGAAGAGTGGTAATGGGGAACACAGCAATAAGGAGATGATAATAAACAATGTGATAAAATATTATAAGGGGAATACAGAAGGGAAGAAAGGAATGAGCAAAATGGATGGGGAAGAGGACAGGTAAAAACAAGGAGAGGGTATGAAAATATGAGGGGCGAGAAAGAAAGAGGAAATGATGAGGAGAGGACAGAAAAAGTAAAAGAGGGAACAAGGAACAAAGAGAAGAAGAAAGAAAAAAGTAAAGAAGAGATTGAAAGCAAGAAAGGGAAGAGTAGAAAGAAAAAAGCAAGAAAGAAAAAAAAGAGGAAAGGGAGGACAATGGCACAGCAAGGAACATGAATGAGGATAGAATGGAAAAAGGGCAAAACAACATCAAGAAGAGAAAAGGAATAAGAGGAGAGGGAGCTACATAGGGAAGGAAGGAGCTGATTGCAAAACTAGCCTCTCCAACTGCTTTTCAGCTAGTTTAACATATATTTTGTGCTTGTTGAACGTAATTCCCTTCTGATGCTCCCCCACACACATCAATACATTTTAATGTACATTTATGACACAAAAATAAGTAATTATACTCCTTCACAGTATCTATTTTCACATCAAGGATCTGCTGTTTTTGTCAGCCCTTCTGTCTAACCCATTTCTAGTCCATGCTTCACTGACTTGTAATGCACTTTATTATCCTAACTTATGCTTTATCATGCCAGTGTCGCATTTATGATTCACAGTAACACAGCACGTGATACATTTAAATACACAAACAATGCTGTGATTATGTTTGCTTTTTATAACCATGTGTAGCACCTAACTAAACAGCCATTCCCATAGGACACCTTAAAATAAAGTTGAGGCTGCAAATGGTATGTCCCCTAGCATCACATTTCACTGAGGTTACGATTTCCGCTCAGGACTACAGCAAGATTTAATTGTTCCAAATGCTGCTTGTTAATGTGGAGCTGTGCCATAGAACAGAAAACAAACATTTTGAAACTGCAATTATACTTCCTTATAAACCTGATATTTATGCCCCTTATCTCTTTTTCTGTCTGTTCTCTGCGGTGCCTTCATTGGCAAACTATATCTTTTGTGGGGTTGAGGCACATTTGAAATCCTTTCCATTGCTTCCGGGGAAGTTCTTATCATTTGGACCTAAACTACACTGCCATGTTGAAGGGGTGAGGGGAAGCGACGCAGATAGCATTAAAACAATGGACCTTTTTTAAATGTATGCTGATACAATTGTGTATAATCTCATGCATACACACAGACAAATACACCAACACTGGTGCATGCTCGCAGACACACAGAAACAATATGGACACACTCTCAGACATAAACATAAGATGAAACTTACCGAGGCAGTCATTGACATGCACTTCACGAATCACGATTCGCAACTGCACAGATTCAGTAAAAAGTGTGCCAGAGCAAGGCTCACACGCTTATGCCCAATCAGAAACTCAGAAAGGATGGAAGGCTGTACTTTTACATTATCGTGGCTTCTGATGGGGCATAAGTGCGCATGAGGGACAGGCCCCAATGTACCATTATCTGACATGCTGCACGGCCTACGGCTAGTACAGCATGTCTGATATGTATTGCATCTGTGAAAGGATGGGTACAAACATCCCACGCCTGACACATGCGTAATACAGCCCGGGGAGCCCTCTTCTGGCATAGGGTGATATTACAGCTTACATATGCAACAAATGATTGGTAGGATTGTTTCTTTAATTTAAAAGCTGTAATATTGTAACAATTAAATGCAGAGGCATAATGGTTTGGGAGGTCACCACCCTTTTGTTCCCTATAAATGAGACGCCACTGCATAGTACGCAGCAGGAGCTTGTTAGCAGCTCATTCTGTAAATTCTTGTGACTCTGACAGCACACAACTTCCAAGTCACTTTACCAGTAAAGGATTTACAATTGCTGCTCTTGATAATTTTGATTTTGAATAAAGCTCTTCTTTCTCTGAGCATCCAGCAAATATGATACTGCCAGGGTGCTTTTTCACAACTGTGCCAATGAAGTAGCATCTGGAAAACAATCTGGGCTAGCTGTAGACATGAACAAATAAGGCTGCAAAAGTAGACCCCAACTGCCTTTCTAACTTGTGCAGAATCACTACAAGCCATCAACACATCCCAGTCTACCAGAAAGTTTCAAAGTATCTCAGTACATGAGTCTTCTACCTGATGCTGCTGTCCCCAAAGCTGATTTAGTTGAATTTATCATATTGCTTATTTGATGTGGACTAAATGATGAAGAAAATCCAGTCCTTCCGTGGGCTGGAATAAATGCTCTGTTCACCCAGAATACATTCCCACTGAAGAAGGTTGGGTTTTTACCAGTAATACTATCTCCAGCCACAAACTACACTACAGTATACACAGCAGTATACACAGCTCCAACACATTTCCAAACGCCCATGTCAGCTTGAAAAGCAGCCCATCCTGCCAATTTTCTGTGATGAATGTGTTTTTCCGTACTGTAGCTGACATTTTTATAAGAAATCCAGTAGAATTTGATGATCTTTTTCCAATGACGGGCGTTTTCCACATGACAAAAGATGTGCTGCAGTGTGCAAGATGTGAGCTCAGAGGAAGTGGCGTAGAGGATTTACTTATTGAGGCTGAAATCATTGGAAGCAAATCTGTCCAGTCAGTATGTAGCGGAATTTATTATCTTACTTTGTTCCAAGGTATGCTTATCATATCTAAGGCTATGGAAACTTCGCATTCAAATGCTTTCTGGCACAAGAATGACAAATTAGGTTTTGCATATCTTATCTCAGAAGTGAACAAGACACAGGGTGCACTTCATTCAAAAGACATAACGCAAAGTCAGACAATATTCAATACACTCATTTCAAAATCAGAAAACCAAGTATGTAGAGTTTGTCAAAGAATGTGAAGAAGTAAAAACAGAACTTTGCAAGCATTGGGAAGGGTTTTACTCATGATAGCTATAATGAAAATCTTGGTACTTGCTGACCTGAAGGTAATTGGGAGTCAATGATTACAGTGCTTCGCTAATTCGATTGCCTGAGATAAGGGTACTAGTATTTGGATTCACAAATAAGACCTAGACCACTCAGGAATTCAATAATAACCCACTTTGCGGTGTACCATCAGATGCAAGTCATTTGCAAAAAAACTCCTCTCTTTGAATGATTGAGGTAGGAGGTACATCCAGGTTATGCCTTATTTAAAATATCTGCCCAGTCCCATGGAGAAGATCAGACAAACAGTTGTGAGACAGACAAAACACACACTTAAGTGTCAAACTAAGACAAATAGAAAAAAGTGTGTGTGAGCGAGATGGCGCCTCACGGGCGAACCACCAACGGGAACCTGGCAGGTACTCACCAGGATTGCCCTGCTCTCATCATTGGCACCATCAAGCTCAAAGGAAAAATTGTGTCCACGAGACAAACAAAACAGTGTTTGTGAAAAGAATGCAGTGTGTGAAAAACAGACAAAAGACACAAAGGAATGTGTTTAAACATAAAACATATAAAAATCACACAAACAACACACAATTTAACTTTATTCTCTTGGCTACGTGTTGTTTGAGGGAAGTTAAAAAGGAGAGACAGGCTACTACCTATCTAGCCCTGCTCTACTTGCCGACATGTTTCATTGCCAGTCTCAATTCAGGCAATTTCTTCAGGGCGTCACGGGTTTGGCCACTGCATTAGGACATACTTTGTCTTCACAACTGTAAAAAACAAATAAACACACACCAATTTGTATGTGTACTTGTCATCCTTCCTTGTACATAGAGCCCTACCAGAGGGCGTCTAGGAGGTAAGAGCATTCAAAACACAAACAACATCCATTATTTACCCTCAAGCGACTACCATTGCGCATACCAGTCGTGAGGTTCAACCCCTGGGTGAAGTTCGATGTAACCCCAAACGTGAGTCACCTTTCCTTCTGTGCAGTTCACTGCAAAACAAAGTATTTACATTTCAGCTGTGTTCTCTGTGTGGTTATCTCTACTTTACCACACACCACATAGCGAACCTGTGTGCACACGAAGAATAGGGGACAGGGTGAAATTTAAACCCATACTACTTAGTTGTCCCACATTATTAGTAGAATATCACATATATTTGTCAAAATGCCACACATCTAGACAAATATTTGTATGTTTGTACATAATGTCAAACACGGCAGTCTGCCTAGAACAAAGGGCGAATAACGCCACAGTACTCGAAAAACGCGACCCTACACGAAACTCTCCTGCCTACAACCAAACATCTTACAACACAGAAGGTTTAGGCGGGAGCAATGACACCTCGATACCATTTGTGGCTCCCAAACATTTTTTCGACATACCATGCAAATAAAAAAATTGTGCGTGACAGCATGGTGTTGAAAAACGGGTGCGCCTGTATCACAGAGCGTATTTAGAAAGTCCCTCCCAAAGCAAAAACCGGAGATCATACATCTTACCAGGGAGCGGGTCGGGGCCGGTAATCACTCAGCACTCGCGAACGCCGGCAGCCAAAGAGGCGTGGATCAAATAATCCCAGAGTGACGCTACAGGGTCCCGTGGGCTCGCGAGAGCACAGGACATCCATTTTAGATTGGGACAGAAATTGCATAGTTACACCACGGAACAGCTCGGACCTCACTGGGCACATTCTAACAGCTTGCCCAACTGTGACCAGTGCCATAACTTAATCAGAAACTTAATCAAAAAACGTAACGTGGCTTAAAAACGGGTCTCTAGTTTCAGATAACTAATATAACGAAAAAACTAGATTTAATATATTCTGGTGGCAAAGCCATGGTTTATTCCTTTTATTTTCGATCAGTTATGTAAAGGCAACAATAAATATTAAAGTGCCACAAAAGTAATTCAGCTTGATATACCAAAAAATATACCCTTTAATCCTGGTATTGATTGATGCGACATTAAATATCCAGGGTAGCATATTAATCAATGTCAATTATAAATTCAGAGAGCAATATCCGCAGGTTCACAGATGTACCCGGAGGACAAAGAACCACTATTTTACCTTGTTCCTTTCCAGAAGTTCATTGAGACCTATCCTGTTGCATTTCTCTTGGTAAATCCATCTGGCCTCCTTGGTAATGAGCAGCCGCTCCACCATGCCAGACTCTCCTGTTACTTTATCCAGCACTACCCACCGAAATGAGTGTTTATTAGTGTGGCAGTGTTGTACTAGCTTAGTAGTCAATTTCCCTGCTCGAATGGTGCTGAGATGCTCCTGTATCCGCGTTTTCACCTTGTGGGTCGTGAGTCCTATATACTGTAACCCACATTCGCACTCCAGCCTATATACCACATTTGTGGTGTTGCAGTTACTGAACTTAGTCAGGAACCATTCTTTGCCCGAATGCAGGGTTACACTTGTTGTCTTGCGAGTAAGGGGGCACACTGAACAGCTCCCACACGGAAAATGTCCATTGGGGATAGTGCTATTTTTGGCCACATTGTTGACTTCTGCCCTAGTATGGACGAGTTTATCTTTCAGATTACTGGCACGCTTAAAAGCGAACCTAGGGGGTGGCATTTTAAAATCTCCGTTCGACAATAATGACCAATGTCTACGTATGGATTGTCTTATTTTCGTGGCCAGAGGGTCAAAGGTCATGACCACTGGAAGACAATCACTTTTCTCTTTCTGGTTAACCTCAAGCAGAGCACTCCTAGGTGTATTTAGTGCTCTTTTTCTGGCTTGCTTGATGATTTTTGGAGGGTAATTCCTCCTCTCGAATTTCTCACACAGAACTTGGGCCTGCTCATTATACATTTCCCTAGTTGTACAGTTCCTGCGGAATCTAAGGAACTGGCCCACCGGCAGGTTATCTCTCATGGCCCGAGGATGGTATGAATCATATGCCAAGAGAGAGTTCCTGTCGGTGGGTTTGTGATGCACACTCATCAGGAAGCCTCCATTGTTAGCTGTAATATCCAAGTCAAGATACACTGCTGATTCACGGCTATAGGACCACGTGAAACGCAGACACTGATCCTGTACATTTAACCAATTGAAAAATTCCAATAAAGTTGGTTCATCCCCAGTCCAGATGCAGAGCACGTCGTCTATATATCTCCTCCAGAGGCGCAGGTGGTCTCTGAAGGGATTGGTGGTGGGGTAGACGACGTGCTCCTCAAACTGGCCGACGTATATACATGCTAGACTGGGAGCCATAGTGGCCCCCATGGATGTTCCCATCGTTTGTAAGAACAACTTGTCCTTGTAGCTGAAAACATTTCTAGTTAGGGCTAATTCGATACACTGTAAAACAAAAGTTTGTGGTGCATCGTAGAACCACTCCTGTGTCCCCAGGGCGCGTGCTGCTGCCACCAGCGTAGCGTCCTGGGGAATACAGGAATACAAAGACTCAATATCAATTGTCACCAGAATCTCAGCACAGGGATCAAATGACATATCATTGATGATGTTTAAAATGTCCATTGTATCCTTAACAAAATATTTCTGTGTGACTACCGATTCGCGTAAGAAGTAGTCCGCGAATTGCGATAGTGGTTCAAGAACCGACTGTATTCCGGACACGATAGGTCTGCCCGGAGGGGGCCTGGCTGACTTATGAATCTTTGGGAGGATGTAGAAAGCAGGAGTTCTAGGGCTGGTGTTCACTAAGAACTCTGCTTCCTTCCCAGAGATCCAATGTTTTTCCTTTGCCTCTCCCACTAGTCCTTTTATGATGGTAAGCAATTCCGGGGTGGGATCTTTATTTAAAGGCTGGTAATTAGCGCGGACATTGAGTAGACGGTAGACCTCAGTTTCATAGTCGCAGGTGTTAAGGACAACTACCGCTCCCCCTTTGTCTGCACTTTTTATGGTCAGGTCACAGTTGGTCTGCAAGCTTTTAACGGCTTCCCAATCTGACTTGGACATGTTTTTGTGTGTATTGTGTAAATCTCTGGTTTCTAATGCTTCGATGTCGTTTAGCACTTTGGACTCAAAGACCGCAATCTCGGGACCCAGAGACCCACCAGTTGGTATAAATGTGGAAGGTTTTCTTAAGTTGGTATTAAACCCTTTCTGAAGTTCCTGCGGTTGATTGGCAAAGAACCTTTTTAATTTTATCTTCCGCATAGTCTCAAAAAACTCGACTCTACACTTAAAAGAATCATGGGTGGGGGTGGGAACAAAGCTTAGTCCTTTATTTAGCACTTTTAATTCGTTCTCAGACAAGGTGTGGTTAGACAGATTTACCACAATGTTGTTGTTTATTGGGGTTGTCTGCCCCTGCTCCTGGTTTGTCGTGGGGAGAATGCTTGCCATTGTGGTTGCTGTTGATTGCCACACCCTCTTCCCCTTCCTGCCTGGCCGGTCCCTCTGGTGTTCCCCTGTCCCTGGCCTAAAAAAGAGTGTAATAAGACCCCCAAATCTGCGTTGTTTTGTTCCTGGGGGTTGAACCTCACTCTGCTGGCTTGAGGCCTATCTTGTTCATCCTCACTGGACGTATTGTCAAATGTCCAGTTTGCTGGGGTGCGTTTTTGATGTTGTCTACCCCCCCACCCTCTACGTTGGCCACTTAGATTAGGTTGTTCTGGCCCTGACTGATAGTGTGTGTCAGTAACATAGGGGAAAGCCCATTCATGTGTGTATCTTTGAAGATTTCTTTGGAGTCCTTTGATTTTTTAGTTAATCATGTAGGTCTTATATTCATTCAGATCATCTTGTATCTTACTCAGATGTTCTTTAGCATTAGTTAGGGTGTTATCACGGCTGATGCTTTCTTCTAGTTCTAAAATTTCCTTCAGAAGGGCCTCATTCAGTAGTTGCGCTGTGCTAATAATTAGAATTAACCAATCCCTGGTGCATTTGTTGGCTATATAGCTCCAGTCAAGCCTAAACTTTTTATCATCCAGAAAAATCCTCGGTTCTATTCTTACCAGGAGACCAGCTGGTGAGGCTCCTGATGTATAATATTCGGACATTAATGCCCCATGAAGAGCGATCCTAACCTGTTTCTTTTTAAGGTTACTAAGTTTTTCCCATTCCTCTCTAACCGATGTATTCCCTAGTAGTGGGGAGTCGGAAAGGAGTGAGGGACCTGCAAGGATTGCGGCTATCTGTTCATCAGCGCACTGGTAGTCGCTTGAGGGTAAATAATGGATGTTGTTTGTGTTTTGAATGCTCTTACCTCCTAGACGCCCTCTGGTAGGGCTCTATGTACAAGGAAGGATGACAAGTACACATACAAATTGGTGTGTGTTTATTTGTTTTTTTACAGTTGTGAAGACAAAGTATGTCCTAATGCAGTGGCCAAACCCGTGACGCCCTGAAGAAATTGCCTGAATTGAGACTGGCAATGAAACATGTCGGCAAGTAGAGCAGGGCTAGATAGGTAGTAGCCTGTCTCTCCTTTTTAACTTCCCTCAAACAACACGTAGCCAAGAGAATAAAGTTAAATTGTGTGTTGTTTGTGTGGTTTTTATATGTTTTATGTTTAAACACATTCCTTTGTGTCTTTTGTCTGGTTTTCACACACTGCATTCTTTTCACAAACACTGTTTTGTTTGTCTCGTGGACACAATTTTTCCTTTGAGCTTGTTGGTGCCAATGATGAGAGCAGGGCAATCCTGGTGAGTACCTGCCAGGTTCCCGTTGGTGGTTCGCCCGTGAGGCGCCATCTCGCTCACACACACTTTTTTCTATTTGTCTTAGTTTGACACTTAAGTGTGTGTTTTGTCTGTCTAACAACTGTTTGTCTGATCTTCCCCATGGGACTGAGCAGATATTTTAAATAAGGCATAACCTGGATGTACCTCCTACCTCAATCATTCAAAGAGAGGAGTTTTTTTGCAAATGACTTGCATCTGATGGTACACCGCAAAGTGGGTTATTATTGAATTCCTGAGTGGTCTAGGTCTTATTTGTGAATCCAAATACTAGTACCCTTATCTCAGGCAATCGAATTAGCGAAGCACTGTAATCATTGACTCCCAATTACCTTCAGGTCAGCAAGTACCAAGATTTTCATTATAGCTATCATGAGTAAACCTCTTCCCAATGCTTGCAAAGTTCTGTTTTTTCTTCTTCACATTCTTTGACAAACTCTACATACTTGGTTTTCTGATTTTGAAATGAGTGTATTGAATATTGTCTGACTTTGCGTTATGTCTTTTGAATGAAGTGCACCCTGTGTCTTGTTCACTTCTGAGATAAGATATGCAAAACCTAATTTGTCATTCTTGTTCCAGAAAGCATTTGAATGCAAAGTTTCCATAGCCTTAGATATGATAAGCATACCGTGGAACAAAGTAAGATAATAAATTCCGCTACATACTGACTGGACAGATTTGCTTCAAATGATTTCAGCCTCAATAAGTAAATCCTCTACGCCACTTCCTCTGAACTCACATCTTGCACACTGCAGCACATCTTTTGTCATGTGGAAAATGCCCGTCATTGGAAAAAGATCATCAAATTCTACTGGATTTCCTATAAAAATGTCAGCTACAGTACGGAAAAACAACTTCATCACAGAAAATTGGCAGGATGGGCTGCTTTTCAAGCTGACATGGGCGTTTGGAAATGTGTTGGAGCTGTGTATACTGCTGTGTATACTGTAGTGTAGTTTGTGGCTGGAGATAGTATTACTGGTAAAAACCCAACCTTCTTCAGTGGGAATGTATTCTGGGAGAACAGAGCATTTATTCCAGCCCACGGAAGGACTGGATTTTCTCCATCCTTTAGTCCACATCAAATAAGCAATATGATAAATTCAACTAAATCAGCTTTGGGGACAGCAGCATCAGGTAGAAGACTCATGTACTGACATACTTTGAAACTTTCTGGTAGACTGGGATGTGTTGATGGCTTGTAGTGATTCTGCACAAGTTAGCAAGGCAGTTGGGGTCTACATTTGCAGCCTTATTTGTTCATGTCTACAGCTGGCCCAGATTGTTTTATAGATGCTACTTCATTGGCACAGTTGTGAAAAAGCACCCTGGCAGTATCATGTTTGCTGGATGCTCGGTCCCGGGGCAGAAAAGCTCTAATACGGTGGCTGTGTCTCACAGACAGCGCCAGCCATATTAGGATGCATGAGGAAACATGCTTTTCCACGGCAGGTTTTCCGCCGGGGAAAAGCATGTGGTCTTTGGCGTTTGGGGGCCCATTGCGGGCCCCCAGAGTGTTGGGGGGTAGGGAGTGCACATGGGGGGTACCTATGGTACACCCCAGAATTTACATCCACAAAGCGCAGGCACCGCGCGGTGCCTGCCGCTTTCTGCATGTAAATGTTAAACATGCATTTTTAACCTTGCTGCGGGTGCTGCTTCAAGCAGCACCCGCCGCAAGGTTAAAAATACAGGATGTGACCGCCAGGGTGGCGGTCACATCCTAATTGCACTGGAGGGACCGCCGCTGCCCCTGCGGACGGTCCCTCCAGCTCGGGGTGGCGGACGGACGCAGGTCCGTCCGCCATCCTAATAGGCCCCTATATGTGGATAACGATATAAAGACATGTCTACTAGATGTCTTGGAACATGGATCGAAACTATACTCAGAACTGAAGCAGGAGAGATTTGTATTGAAAGAGTAAAAGCTGTTTGACATAATCACTAAGGCTAAACTTTAATTGCCATAGTAAGAGTTTCGTTCAACAAACCACTACAAAACAGGTTACAAAAAAACAACTTTCGCAAGCACACACAGAGATGGATGTAGCAAAGGAAAGAGGTGAATTTATCAAGGACATTCAGTCACATGATCTTCTTCCAACAAAACGCAATATTTGATGGAGATGCTGCCACCAAACTAGTTAACCACAAACTTGTACAAGAACTTGAAAAAAACCTTTCACCTGAAGAATTTCGATTCAAAATGGTATCCTCATTAAAAACTGCTGTTGTTGTGGACTATGGGCCATATGTATCAACATATTTTCCCATAGACACAGAATGGGCAAAACCCTTTGATACATCCGGCCCGTATCTACAATTGGGAATGGTCAATATTTCATCCATGCAATAGTTTGAGAGGTCCTTCAGGTTGTTCTACCGATTGTTTGCACCTTACATGAACTGCACATTGTCTTTGACAGTTATCTTGAACTATCTGTCAAAGAATGTGAGAGAATCAGACAAGTGTCTACAAATCAAACAATTGACTTTGCCTGCATTAAACATTCAACACTTTTACCTGTATAACTTGATAAATTCTGTTCATCAACATCGAACAAGATGAACTTGGAGATGGTAACTCCCCAAAACATTGCTCATGTTTTAGTGAACACTGAATTTCCAATTATTGCAAGTGGAATGATTGTCAATAAGGAGTTGGTGTATGCAAAGATAAATTCAAAAGATGCGGCCCATGTTGTTCAAGAACTTAACAGCAAATTGGAGGAAACTGGCCTACGTGTTGTGCCACATGTTAATTGGGCTGTTCGACATGGTTCTAATCAAGTCATTATACTGTAACATGGCACAGATGTTATTATTGTGCTACTTAGATTTGCTGCAATGTTCAAAAGTCAAGGGTTGTCAGAGTTAGCAATACGTTATGGAACAGGCGAGAAAAGGCACTTAATCCTGCTTGATATTGTGTACAGGAAACATGACCCAGAGATGCTCAGATTTCTTATCAAGGCACTTATTCTATCAGGTGATGGCGCTTTGAGAAAAATTCAAACAAAGCTTGAAGCTTTAACTGCCACTATGGGATTCATAGTGTGTGAGGGGTATTTTAAAAACACACAGTGCCCTCATTCTGCCACCCGCAGAGAGGCTGTCAAAGTCGCCAAGGCTTCGCGGAGACAGAACTGCTGCTAATCCCAAGCACCCTCTCCCCGGTGTCGCAGCATAAATCTACTAGACCAGAGAGGGGGGGAAAGGGGAAGTGGAGAGAGAGAGAAGAGAAACTCCGTTTGCTGACACCCAGGCTCAATCAGGATTCTTCTTGGTCTTCTGACTGTCACTTGGGTTTCTAATGCACATATAAGAAGGGGGGAGAGGGGTTGGAATTTTGAGAACAAGCACTTACACCTCTAGTCACGCTATACTCTACTAAGCTCTAATCCTACCAGCTAGCAGCGGAGTCTTTGCCTCTCTTCTGTGTGTAGGAATTGTAACCGGAGATTCTTTCTAAAAGAGAAAGACTATATTATAGACTTCTATTAACCTATGAAATCTTTTGGAATACCCAATTCAGCTTCTTCATACCTTTTTGAATACTCCAGCAAGCTGCCTTAGGGTTTCTGTTCTTTGTCAGCAGGTTTGCAGCTTCAAAGTATATTACAGTGCAGCGAAGGCAGGGTATCCTTGGTAAACGCGCAAAAGGGGTAAAGGAAGGCAAGAGGGGAAGGAAAGACTAGGAATTGCGCATTGAAGGGAGGGGGAAGCCAAAATGCAGTTAGTGCCTTGCACGCAGAACGCAGCAGTCTTACTGTCTATTTATAGTTGCCGAGTTTCTCTGGTTCGCCTCTGTAGGTTCACACCTTGGAAGTTCGTCGTGCCTTGAAAGTCTCTTCAGTATCCAGCTGATACTGCCAGAACGGGTGCGGGAAGAATAACAAGCTACTGGAATAGTACGACTTGTCTATGCCGTTCCTCCGACACTCCAGACACTCCAGTCACTCACTCCGGTACCAAACTCGAAACTCTGACGCTCTCTGACTGAAGCTGCCTGTCCCCACTCAATGAAGACAAGCGCTGCGAATAACAAAGGAATTACTTTCCTTCAAATAACTATGAAACCGTTTTCTCCCGCAACAAACAAATGCGCGGAGAAACGGTTTTAACTTCCTCAACGAAGAAAATCCAAATTGAAGTGCGCAGCACAACGGGCTCGCGCGCTTCATGTAAACTATACTGTAACCCACGGACCCCCCTAATCCCTAACTTGGCAACCTTGGCGGCCATCTTGGGAGGGAAGCTTCTTACTGGATATACTGCCACACATTGACAGTTTGGGGCTTTAACAGGAATCTAGAACGTGAAATTCCACCCACCTTGGTTACAGCTGCCACCATGTGATTCCTGACGATCCTGACAGTACCCCCTCTCAATGACCGATTTATCGGTCCTGGCTTGGCTGGTTTCTGTGCATGAAAACGCTTTAACAATAAAGGGGCATGGATATTGTCTGCTGGCTCCCAAGATCTATCTGCAGGACCATAACCCTTCCAGTCTATTAAATAATGTAATTTACCTCTGCGAATCTTGGAGTCTAAAATCTCTTTTACTTCATGTTCCGGGTGACCAGAAACTAGCAAAGGATCAGGAGGTCTAGTCAGTCTCAGCTGAGGGGAGGTCTTTTTTAACAGAGAGACATGAAATACAGGATGAATTCCTAAGCTGGCTGGTAACTTCAATCTCACATTGACAGGACCTATAACTTTTTCTATGACGTAGGGACCTACAAACCTAGGTTGGAATTTCCTGTTCCCTTTCAAATGCAAATTCTTAGAGGATAACCACACTCGATCTCCTACTTGGTACTGTGGTGCTGGTCTTCGACTCTTATCTGCCTGTTTCTTATAAGACTGTTTAGCTCGAATCAGATTGGTCTCAGCAGACTTATGTATGGAATGGATATTTTTTAATAAAGTTCCAACAGCAGGTACCTCCAAATCCGCATCAATCAAAAATGGATTTGGATGACGACCAAAATTCAAATAAAACGGAGAGTAGCCTGTAGAAGCACTCTTCGCGTTATTATTTGCAAATTCCGCCATCCAAAGCATATCTGCCCAATCTCCTCCATTTTCCATCAAAAACAACCGTAAATATTGCTCTAGTTCCTGATTAATGCGCTCTGTTTGCCCATCTGCTTCGGGATGATAACTAGAAGTCAATCTTCTCTCAACTCCCAACCCCCTTAGGAAGGCCTTCCAAAAGTGTGAGACAAATTGGGGACCCCTATCAGAGACTATCACCTTGGGAATCCCATGAATCTTCACAATATGTTCACCAAACACTTTTGCTAACTCTGGGGCAGATGGAGATCCCTTCAAGGGAATGAAATGGCTCATCTTAGAAAAAGTGTCCACAACCACCAAAACAGTATCATAGCCTTTGCTTTTAGGGAGTTCCACAATTAAATCCATGGAAATAGTATGCCACGGATGAGAAGGAGTAGGGAGGGGCTGCAATAGACCCTGCGGAGCTTGTCGGTTAGGTTTGCTCCGCGCACATAGTTCACAGGATTGAACGTAATCTTTAACATGAGAGGATAACTCAGGCCACCAAAAATAACGCCGCACCAAATCCAATGTCTTTGCCATGCCTTTGTGACCAGCTAGGGGATGGTCATGACACTTTTGAAGCGCCTTTAATTGTAAATCTGACGTTGGAAGATACAAAGCTTCTTTGTGATACGGCAGTTGTTGATAGAGTCTTCTATCACTGTCTTGAGCTACCCATTCCTGAATTTCCTCAACGGACAATCTCTTCCCAACTTCCTCTTGGAAATTGTCAATAGCAATGGTGCAGATAATCTTAGAGGCAGGAATAATCGGCTGGGCTTCTACCTCATGCTCACTTTCTTGGGTGTTGATTCGTGACAAGGCATCTGCTTTTCCATTCTTAGGACCAGGACGGTACGTGATCACAAAGTCAAAATCAGCAAAATAAAGGGACCAACGTAGCTGTCGGGGAGTCAGAGTTTTGGCTGATTTTAAAAATTGCAAGTTTTTATGATCGGAGTATACGGTGACAGTGTGCCTTGCCCCTAGCAGATAGTGTCTCCAATCTTCAAAAGAATCCTTTACCGCCAACAACTCCTTTTCAGCTATGGTGTAATTAAGCTCTGATTGGCTTAACTTACGTGAGCGAAAAGCCACCGGATGAAGTTGCCCGGTACTCCGATGTCTTTGAGAGAGTACTCCTCCGATCGCTTGATCTGAAGCATCCGCCTCAACATAGAAAGGCTCCGAAGGATCTGCATGAAGAAGAATCGGAGCAGAGATGAATCTTTTCTTAAGGAGGCAGAAGGCTTGCTCAGCTTCGGCAGTCCACTCAAACTTCGCCCCCTTCTTGAGTAGTTGCGTAATTGGCACAATGAGCTGTGAAAACCCTTGAATGAAGCGCCGATAGAAGTTGGCAAAACCTAGGAACCGTTGAATTTCTTTTACATCTTTTGGTGAAGGCCAACACTCCACGGCACGCACCTTTCCTGGATCCATAATCACACCTTGCGGGGAAAGAATAAATCCCAAAAATTCTACTCGAGTAGCACTGAAGACACACTTTTCCAGTTTGACAAACAAACTATGCTTCTGCAGACGTTCCAACACACTCTTTACATGTTCTGGATGATCTTGAGGATTTTTAGAGTATATCAATATGTCATCCAAGTAGATGATGGCAATTTTATCAATGAGATCTCCCATTACATCATTGATAAAGTGTTGAAACACTGCTGGGGCGTTGCAAAGGCCAAAGGGCATTACCCTATATTCAAACAGGCCGAATTTAGTACGGAAAGCTGTCTTCCATTCATGTCCCTCATGCATCCTGACCAAATGGTACGCCCCACGTAAGTCCAACTTCGTGAAGATCTGCGCCTCCTTTACTTGATCTAAAAGAACTGAAATCAAGGGTAAGGGATAGCGATTCTTAATAGTCACTTGATTTAAAGCGCGATAGTCTATGCAAGTCCGCAAATTCCCCTCCTTCTTAGGAATGAAAAATAAAGGAGAGGACACTGGGGACTGTGAAGGTTGAATAAATCCGTTGGCCAGGTAACGATCCAAATATTCCTTCAAATGTTTGTTCTCTGCCTCAGTTAATGCATAAATTCTGCTGCAAGGAAGAGTAGCTCCGGGTTCTAACTCTATGGTGCAGTCGTACGGACGATGAGGAGGTAAATGCTCAGCTTCCTGTTCACTAAAAACCTCTTCGAACTCCTGGTACTCCTCAGGAAGATGCACCGTGTCAATCACTCCAATTGATTGACCTCCAAAAGATAACAAATTGGCTTGTGATGGACTCTCATTTACTTCGGACTTTCGATAACAATGTTCCCGACAGTATAATGACTGCATCTTCACTGTCCGCTTTTCCCAATCGATGGCAGGATTGTGTTGAGCCAACCAGGGTAATCCTAAAATGAATTGAAATTGGGGGGCATCGATAAGGTTAAACTGCAAAATTTCACGATGTCCATCCGCTTGAATCAACTCCAAACATTCCGTATGACTAACAATTGGACCTGACGACAAGTTGGTGCCGTCAACAGCCCTGACTGGTTCACTTTTCTCTTTTCGGATTGCATGAATTCCCATCTTTTGTGCGTATTTTATATCACAAAAATTGCCTGTGGCTCCTGAGTCCACCATGATGGCAACACTAAGAAATTCTTGTTCTCGAAATCTCAAAGTCATATGAAGAATGACATGCGGGGACATAGATTGCAAGGTATTCATGATCGCATGAACTTCGGGAGTCGTCTTAGTTTCTTTGACCACCAGAGCGACTCCGTCTACTGATGGCTGGAATCGTTTCCCTTCATGGGAGTTTTAGGCCGCTTGGTGCATTCTCTTACAAAATGCCCAGAACCCCCACAATACAGACATAGTTTCTTTTGCCTTCTATTCTCTTTTTCTTCTTTACTTAAAGGACCACGAACCGCTCCAATCTGCATAGGTTCCGTTTCATTGCTGCTCTTTCCATTATCAGATTTCATTCTATCAAACCTAGGAAAACTCATCCTCCAATCCTTTTTCTTTTCTCCTTTTCTTTCAGAATTGCGAAAGTCTAATTCCAACACCAAATCCACTAAAGCTGAAAGTTCCTTTGGTCTGTTGGGAATCTGTGATAGGGTATCTTTAAGTTCATCTCTCAGACCTCGGTAGAACAAGGCAGCTCGTTTCTCCTCAGGCCAGTCCGTTTCAATAATCAATTTATTGAACTGAGTTAAATAGGTGAGCAAATCTTTAGACCCTTGGCGCAACTCTAACAATTCGTTGTCGGTGGCCTGAGAAACCTGTCTCCTGTCAAAGATCCTCAAAAACTCCCTCTTGAAACGAGCAAAATCATACAAGAAAGGATCATCTCTAGTAACCAGAGGCATAGCCCAGTTCGCAGCATCACCACCCAAATAAGAAAGAACAAATGCTACCTTGGACTGGGCATCGGGAAAGAGGGTAGGGCGACACATGAAATGTAAAGAACATTGGGTTAAGAATAATTGGGCCTTTTGTGGGTCTCCCTGAAACCTTTCTGGGGCAGCTAATGGAATAAGAGGTGAAACAGAATGAATCACTTGAGCCACAGTCTTAGGATCTGTACTTGGAATGGAAGCCTTGGTGGAAGTTGATCCAGTTGCGGGATTTCCCATTGCCCACCCATCCACTTTCTGAGCCAAGACCTTAGTCTCTACTCTGGACGCCACTAATTCCTGCTTCAAAATCTTGTTCTCCTCACGGACTGCCCCTATCTCATGTTGAATTCCTAACAACATTTCCCCTAAGGCCTTCAAATGAAAACCCTCAGCCATTCTGCCCAGGCGAAGCGTTATTCTTGGGCACTTCAATCTGTCAAAGTCGCCAAGGCTTCGCGGAGACAGAACTGCTGCTAATCCCAAGCACCCTCTCCCCGGTGTCGCAGCATAAATCTACTAGACCAGAGAGGGGGGGAAAGGGGAAGTGGAGAGAGAGAGAAGAGAAACTCCGTTTGCTGACACCCAGGCTCAATCAGGATTCTTCTTGGTCTTCTGACTGTCACTTGGGTTTCTAATGCACATATAAGAAGGGGGGAGAGGGGTTGGAATTTTGAGAACAAGCACTTACACCTCTAGTCACGCTATACTCTACTAAGCTCTAATCCTACCAGCTAGCAGCGGAGTCTTTGCCTCTCTTCTGTGTGTAGGATTTGTAACCGGAGATTCTTTCTAAAAGAGAAAGACTATATTATAGACTTCTATTAACCTATGAAATCTTTTGGAATACCCAATTCAGCTTCTTCATACCTTTTTGAATACTCCAGCAAGCTGCCTTAGGGTTTCTGTTCTTTGTCAGCAGGTTTGCAGCTTCAAAGTATATTACAGTGCAGCGAAGGCAGGGTATCCTTGGTAAACGCGCAAAAGGGGTAAAGGAAGGCAAGAGGGGAAGGAAAGACTAGGAATTGCGCATTGAAGGGAGGGGGAAGCCAAAATGCAGTTAGTGCCTTGCACGCAGAACGCAGCAGTCTTACTGTCTATTTATAGTTGCCGAGTTTCTCTGGTTCGCCTCTGTAGGTTCACACCTTGGAAGTTCGTCGTGCCTTGAAAGTCTCTTCAGTATCCAGCTGATACTGCCAGAACGGGTGCGGGTAAGAATAACAAGCTACTGGAATAGTACGACTTGTCTATGCCGTTCCTCCGACACTCCAGACACTCCAGTCACTCACTCCGGTACCAAACTCGAAACTCTGACGCTCTCTGACTGAAGCTGCCTGCCCCCACTCAATGAAGACAAGCGCTGCGAATAACAAAGGAATTACTTTCCTTCAAATAACTATGAAACCGTTTTCTCCCGCAACGAACAAATGCGCGGAGAAACGGTTTTAACTTCCTCAACGAAGAAAATCCAAATTGAAGTGCGCAGCACAACGGGCTCGCGCGCTTCATGTAAACTATACTGTAACCCACGGACCCCCCTAATCCCTAACTTGGCAACCTTGGCGGCCATCTTGGGAGGGAAGCTTCTTACTGGATATACTGCCACACATTGACAGTTTGGGGCTTTAACAGGAATCTAGAACGTGAAACTCCACCCACCTTGGTTACAGCTGCCACCATGTGATTCCTGACGATCCTGACAGAGGCCTCATTTTCACATTGTAGTTTTTCACAAGTTTAGAGAATATCATATAAAATTAGTCACCACTCACATTGATAGAATCCCATTGTTTACAATTCTAGTTCAGGAGGGTGATTCTATCATCTCCTCTACACTTCCCCAATTGATTTTTTGGAATTACAGTCAGCGTGCAGCTGCGGAAGTCAAACTACCAACTTCTCCACAGAGAAATATAACACCTCCACTTACCTTTACACATTTACCACCACGGAAGTTCCATACGACAAGTGAAATACGAGTTGAAACATGTCTAATCTAGGACTTGCTTTTACCGAGGATGAAATTTCAAACCTCATGTCATCAATAGGCACTTTTGAGGGGCTTAACACGGCGGTGCCTAGTACGAGTAACAGCGACTGGGATGAACTGGAGGAACTGAGGAGAACCCATATCAAGACTGCGCTCCATGGCCTACTCATGTCTGAGTATCTAAGTTTCAATACAGCACCACCAGGCTTGGTGGTCCATAACGAACCGTTCATTTTCCTTGAGGATAAAACTTTCAGAATCGACTGGTCCCAGATCTCGTGGCGATGCACCCGGGACTGGATTGTATTAATTATAAAAACAGCCAGCAGACTAGCATCTGATTTAAAAATTGAAATTCAAGCCATTGAGGTTCGACTGAAGAACTACGAGTCCCCTGCCGCACTCAAAAAACACCTGGATGAATTAAATAAAACACTCAATGATTTCGAAACATCCTTGAAACTGAACAAGTACGAGAAATTCAAGAAGGATACATCCAGATGGACACAAGAGAAGGTCTATCCCTACATCAAGGATGATCACCGTTCCACTAGAACCAACACCACTGATGATGACTCCTCAGACAATGGCTCCACCGGCTCAAACTCAAGTAGAGGAAGAGGACGAGGTTACCAAGGCACTCGCCAGAACTATCGACGATCACACTACCAGGGGGTAAGAGGTTGGAACAACCATCCGCTGCCAATGATGTACCCACAGCAATACGGGCCCCCACCATTTCAAAACCCACAAGGACCATACCCACCATGGTCTTACCAACAACAAGACTATGGCTATTACAATCAGAATCCTTTTTTAGAGGTGCGCCATGGAGGCAACCGGGGGCACAACCGGAGGGGAACGACCGGACACTGGACCGAAGGAGAAGAAGATCCTCCGAGAGTGGCAACAAGGAGCATGACATGGGCATCCAAGAACAAGAAGTAAGTCTCGTTGTAAACCTGACCGATTCAACCCTGACAGAAGCTCAGATGAGAGTTTTGGAAAAAGGCCTGGGGTATGTCCCTACAGCCAACATGGACAAATTCCTTCTCTGCAAGGAAATCCAAGAGTTCATACGACGTTTGAAGATACAGGTATTCTTCAAGGACAAAGAAAAAATAACGGATTTGGGAGACACAGGTCTCCGACCCAAGTCTAATTTCACACCTTTGGATAGCACCCTACCTGTGGAACTCCTTACTTTTGAGAAGGCGGTTATGAAAGACATCAAGGATATGGACCCAAAGGAAAAGAAGGTTTTCCAAAACATCACCAAGGATGTACGAGAAGCCTTACATGAACTGAGCAACAACCCCGACTTGATAATAAAACCAGCAGACAAAGGGGGAGCGACGGTCATACAGAGCAAATTACAATACAACAATGAATGCGTGAGATTGCTTCAGGACCAAAGAAATTATGAAATACTCAGGACCGATCCAACCGAGAGGATCCAAGTAAAAATCAACACCAAGGTGGAAGAAGCACTGGCCCACAGCTGGATAACAAAGAAGGAAGGTGATTTCCTGTGTCAAAAAAACCCAAGGACACCATACCTATATACGTTACCCAAGATACACAAACGACTGGATAACCCTCCAGGACGACCGATTGTGTCTGGCATCGGTTCAGTGTTGGAACCTATCTCAAAATTTGCAGATGCTTTCTTACGCAAGATGGTACAACGCACTAGTACATACCTCAGGGATACTAAGGATGTACTGAATATGCTGGAAGACCTCCCCTTTGATCCAAATTGCCAACTAATGATCAGTTGTGATGTGGAGAGTCTCTACACGAGTCTCCCCCACAATGAGACGCTCAGTATAACTGAAGACGTCCTATTTGATGACGACTGGGAATACCAGACACCAAGGAACATCGTGATGGAGTGCTGCTCCCTCGCCTTGAAGGAGAATTTCTTCGAATATGACGGGACTCTGTACTTACAAAAACATGGGACCAGCATGGGGAGCACATTTGCTCCCAGCATAGCTGGTATTTACGTACACAATTTGGAAACCAGGAGGATCCTACACCCCAACAACCCATTCAGACAAAGGATAAAAGTCTGGAAGAGATACATCAACGATATTCTGATCATTTGGGATGGGGATGAGGATACATCAAAACAATTCCTGACGTGGTTGAACTACCAAGACGAATTTCTCAAGTTCACCAGCACGGTCTCCAGAACCAGTCTGGTGTTCCTTGACCTGAACATCTTCCCAAGAGATGGAAGGCTAATGACGACAACACATTTCAAAAGTACAGCCAGGAACTGCCTCCTCTTGTACCAGAGTTTCCACCCGAAACATCTCCGAGATAACCTACCCTACGGACAATTCCTCCGTCTAAGACGGAATTTCACGGAAATTGAGAGTTTCAAGGTCCAATCAAAGGATCTGAAGAAGAAACTAGCAGTCCGCCAATATCCAGAAAGGATAATAGATCAGGCATGTAAGAGGGCACGGAATATTTGCAGGGAGAGCCTCCTGGAAGAAAAGATACTCAAAGAAGAGGAACAGAGACCCATATGCATTACCACATTCAATACCTGCTCAGACAGGGTTTCGAAAGTCATCAACAAACATTGGAGTATTCTAAACAGTGGGGGACTCCAGTTACCTAAACCTATGTTCTCCCACAGGAGGGGGAGGAGCATACGGGACATCCTTGTACACACTAGACCAAAGACCAACAACAATAACCAAGGACGGGACACTAACTTTGTGAAAGGCCACCATCCATGTGGTCAATGTAAAGTATGTTGCCTGACAAAGAAGACCAACAACCTGGTTTTTAGAAATGGATCTACCTGGGAACAGTGAAACTTCACAACGTGCAACAGTTGCAATGTAGTGTACCTCATCACGTGCCCCTGCCGCCTCGAATATGTGGGAATGACGAGCAGGGCAATCAAGACCAGGATAGGGGAACACAAGAGCACAATCAGATGCCAAAGAGCTAGTACTAAGCTGACCGCTCACTTTCTGGAAAAAGGACACAGGCCTGATGATATCTCATGGACAGTGATAGAGCAGGTATCTAGGGAACATATGCTCTTGGAGAAAGAACAAAGGTGGGTGTTCCGCTTGGACACTAACAACTGCGGCCTTAATGATGATATTCCATGGGGCCAACTCTGACGTTTGGCACGGCCATCCACCACATTACTGATTGCGCCATATACCCACCCCATGGCATGCCACAGCAACAGTAATCATGATGACACGAGAACGATGATACCCTGAGATCTCAAACTATGAGGCTATCCGTATTATAGTTTCAGCAGATTGAAAAAAACAATAGGAACATGGGCTAATGTGAGACTCAGCATAATACTGACGAACATAGTGCAACATGTCTTGTGGAAGGACCCATGAATAGCTCCCCATTTCTCAAAGACAGTGCATAGACTCTGACCACCCTGGGAATATGGATCATGCATTCAATATAACACCTTTCACATTTAAGAAAGTTCGAGCCCGTCTATCACATTCAGTGAGCCTCCTGGCAGACTAATTCAAAACAAAATAAAAACAAAAATCGCTTCCAAATTAATTTAAGATGTTGCGGCATGAATGAGATGTATTTAGAAAGTACTGCGCAAATTTTCCAAAAAACACGATCAAGAGAAGAAAAAATAGACGACAGACTATAGACCAGCAGTGTCCCGATGGACGCCGCCATTTTGGGTCAGCTCTCTAGTCTTTTTTTCAGAGGCAATCATGACTAGGCTTTTTTCCGGCATAAGAACACAAGCCGAGGCAGGACTCCGGTCACATCCACGGAGCTGCTGAAGGGTATGGAATAAAGCCAGATTAGGCATGCGGTCACGTAAGTGAGACCCTGACCATGGGTCTTTAAAAACTTGGTCTTGTGATAGCGGAGGGGTGCGTCTCTGACAGTGAGATGTTGCCGCCCAAAAACAGCGTGAGTGACTATGTTTAAAGTTTCCTCCTTAGTAACCAGTCAACTAATCACCCTAAGACGCAGGCTCATGAGGTCCTATCACCACGCTTCAAATGTATGTATCAATTGTAGCATGCTTGCACATTTGGAGGCATTTGCCATCATTTGGTTTCGTTCGTCTTTACGATCATTATTTCAACCAGCATGTTTGACTACGGCGCATTTGGGAGCTTATTAGGCTGAAGTCTGGGAGGCATTAAGCCATCATTTGCCGTTTTATTCACAAATAATACATCAACCGGCATGTGTGATTAATGACCCACTTATTAGTATGATGAGTGGATGTTTTTGATGTCATGCCGCTAGTGAGACGTTTTTCTTGATTAGACACTTGTCCTGGAACTGCAAGGCCCACACCCTTGCTTGTTTAAAAACCCACCACCAGATGGGTTGTTTTGGATTGTGAATATGTGTTTGTGTTTGAAGTGTGTATCACGCTTTGTGTTGAAGTTTTCCAAGGGTTCATACCCTTTGGCCACGATGGCGAAAGGCAGTTCATCAGGTCATATACATAATTAATGTTGAGAATACTTTGGGATACTAAGCCACATTGTGACTCACGCAGAAATGAGCCATGTATGAATTGTGCTTGACAAATTGTAATTCTACAATCATGTACCCTTTTTCTCCCTTTTGTCTTTCCACAGAGACCATATTAGGTCATTTTTCATGACAATTTTTCATGATAATGCCTCACTTAGGGCCAACTCAAGCCCAGAGGCTAAACCTAGCAGCAGATTTTTGCTGTTAAGTTTTAGGACCATAGGCATTTAACATTTAGTTTAGAATTGAGTATTTTTGTAGGGATCAACAGAGGTCCTGATGAGTAGGCAGGAGGGGTCTGCCTATGAAACATGTCATGTCGACAAAGTAGACTACACTTGTAATTCTACTTACTAACCCCTTTTTAATGTTCCCAGCTTGCGAAGCCATTAAAATAAATTTTTTCGACTAGCCAGGGAATTGTTACCTTTTTTACACCACCATTCACGTAAACAGGTCCCTACACTCCCTAACACATACCACTATCCTCATCACATCACATAGCCTATTGTCAAAAAATAGAAGTGCTCCCGCGTCACTCGTAGGTTGAAGCACGCCCCGCCCCGTAGAGGGACGGGACGACCCCAATGATGGGAGAATGACACTATGGGATTCATAGTGTGTGAGGGGTATTTTAAAAACACACAGTGCCCTCATTCTGCCACCCGCAGAGAGGCCTAATTTTCACATTGTAGTTTTTCACAAGTTTAGAGAATATCATATAAAATTAGTCACCACTCACATTGATAGAATCCCATTGTTTACAAAGCTTTAACTGCCGCACCTGTGAAGTTTCTAAAAGGATTTGTTGTGACAGAAGAAGTACGTGACTTTGAAGATGTTGAAAAATACTGTGTGTGTGTGTGTGTGGAAAACGAGTTCTGACTGTTACACATATGACTATTTATGGTACAATGAGTTCATTAGATCAGTCCCGCTAAGTGACCTCCCTACGATGTCATATTCTGTATGTCGACACATTAAAAGAACGTTCTACTGGATCAGAAGATGTGTAAATGTTTTGGATCATTCATATGTGGAGAAACCTGTGAAGTTTCTAAAAGGATTTGCTGTGACAGAAGAAGTACGTGACTTTGAAGATGTTGAAAAATACCGTGTGTGTGTGTGTGGAAAACGAGTTCTGACTGTTACATATATGACTATTTATGGTACAATGAGTTCATTAGATCAGTCTCGCTAAGTGACCTCCCTACAATGTCATATTCTGTACATGGACACATTAAAAGAACGTTCTACTTGAACAGAAGATGTGTAAATGTTTTGGATCATACATATGTGGAGAAGATCTGTGTGAATTTGGGTGGGAAGATATTGATGGGGTTCTAAAAAAAACAAAAGTTCTAAAGCATCTACCCACAGAACCTACAAGTGCATGTACTTGAAAAATCTGTGCTACAAAAAGATGTCTCTGTCAATATGCTCTTCTGTTATGTTCAACATTCTGCAAATGCAGCCTAGTGATTGTCGATACAAATAAAACAAGTGAACTATAATATTGTGTCCAAAGCATGAGTGATAAACATTTTTTTTCATATTTAGATCATAAACAGTGTTTGATGTATACATAAAAGGATTAAAAATCATTATTAGTTGTTTCATTTCTATATATTTCTCTTCTTCATCTAATGTAGCTGGCATTTTGGAAAATGACAGAAGGGTTGCTTTGAGAGATTATTTTCTGCTTCTAGAAGACTACTTGACCTTCAGAATCTATGTTTTACACCAATGAAGAAGATACATCAATCAATCAATCAATCAATCAATCAATCAATCAGAGTACTTGTAAAGCGCGCTACTTACCCCTGAGGGCCTCAAGGTGCTGAGGGATGGGGGTGCCGCTACTGCTCGAAGAGCCAGGTCTTGAGGAGTCTTCTGAAGGCAAGTAGGTCTTGGGTCTGCCGTAGGTGGGTATGGAGGGTGTTCCAGGTCTTGGCGGCGAGGTAGGAGAAGGATCTGCTGCCGGAGGTTGTTCGTTGGATGCGGGGGACAGCGGCGAGGGTGAGGCTGGCGGAGCGGATCATGCTGGTGGGGGTGTAGAAGCTGAGTCTGCTGTTCAGGTAGGCTGGTCTGGCGTTGTGGAGTGCTTTGTGTGCATGGTTGAGGAGCTTGAAGGTGATCCTCTTGTCGACGGGGAGCCACTGTAGGTCTCTCAGGTGGGGGGTGATGTGACTGCGGCGGGGGACGTTGACGATCAGTCGGGCGGAGGCATTTTGGATGTGCTATAGTCGTCGTAGGTGTTTGGCTGGGATTCCTGAGTGTAGTGCGTTGCTGTAGTCCAGTCTGCTGCTGACGAGGGCCTGAGTCACCTTTCTTCTTGTTTTGGTCGGGATCCACTTGTAGATCCGGTGGAGCATGCAGAGGGTGTTGTAGCAGGAGGAGGAGACGGCGTTGATCTGTTTAGACATGGAGAGGGAGGAGTCGAGGATGAATCCTAGGTTGCGTGCATGGTCGGTGGGTGTCGGTGCTCTTCCCAGTGTGGTTGGACACCAGGATTTGTCCCAGGCTGAGGGGGTGGGTCCAAGGATGAGTACCTCTGTCTTGTCCGAGTTCAGCTTCTGACTGCTGTTCCTCATCCAGTCGGCGTCGGCCTTTATTCCCTCATGGAGGTTGGTTTTGGTGGTGTGCGGGTCCTTGGTGAGGATGAGCTGGGTGTCGTCAGCGTAGATGATATTGAGGTGGTGTTGGCGAGCCACTTGTGCGAGGGGGGCCATGTAGACTTTGAACAGCGTCGGGCTGAGGGATGAGCCCTGGGGCCGCAGATGATGTCGGTGGCCTCGGATCGGAAGGGCGGGAGGCGGACTCTCTGGGTTCTGCCAGAGAGGAAGGACGTGGTCCAGTCAAGGGCCTTCTCTCGGATTCCGGCTTCTAGGAGGCGTGTCTTTAGAGTGTGATGGCAGACCGCGTCGAAGGCAGCTGTCACGTCCAGGAGGATGAGTACTGATGTTTCGCTGTTGTCTAGTTGGCGCCTGATGTCGTCTGTGGCAGCGATGAGGGCTATCTCGGTGCTGTGGTTTCATCTGAACCCGGACTGGGACGGGTCCAAGATGTTGTTGTCTTCCAGGTGGCGGGCCAGTTGCATGTTGACCATTTTCTCGATGACCTTCCCCGGGAACGGGAGCAGGGAGATGGGCCAGAAGCTCTTGAGGTCCTTGGGGTCTACCTTGGGCTTCTTGAGGAGGGCGTTGATTTTGACATATTTCCAGCTTTCCGGGAATGTCGCTGTTTCGAAGGAGATGTTGATGACCTTCCGTAGTTGGGGTGCGATGGCAGTGTCTGCTTTGTTGAATACGTGGAGTGGGCATGGGTCTGACGGAGAACCTGAGTGGATGGAGTTCATGACCTTGGGTGTCTTGTCGTCGTTGACATTGGACCATGAGGTCAGGCGGTTGGCGCTGGTGGTGTTCACAGGGGAGGTGGGGTCTGGCGTAGTCGGGGTGGTCATGGTGTTGAAGCTGTCATGGATGTCAGCGATCTTGCGGTGGAAGAAGGTGGCCAGTGATTTGCACAGTTCTTGTGAGGGCGGTATGTCGTTGGCGTTGATGCTGGGGTTGGAGAGTTCCTTTACGATGCTGAAGAGCTCTTTGCTGTCGTGTGCATTGTTATCCAGGCGGTCTTTGAGGCGGGATCTCTTGGCTAATCTGATGAGGAGGTGATGTCTGCAGGTGGCGTCCTTGTGGGCTGCGTGGTTGTCCGGAGTGCGTTTGTGGAGCCATATCTTCTCCAGTTTCTGGCATGCGCGTTTGGAGGTCTGGAGCTCGTCGGTGAACCAGGTGGCTCTCTTGCTGGCGTGATTGTTGGAGGGTTTCTTGAGTGAAGCGAGGGCGCAGTCGTTGATCCACTGTCTGAGGTTGCGGGATGCAGTGTCTGGGTTGGTGGGGTAGGTGGGTGGGTTTTGGGCAAGGAAGGTGATCAGCTGGTTTTCTGTGACTTTGCTCCAGCAGCGGCGAGGTAGCTATTGAGTGCGGTGGTGCGTGGTTGGTTTATTGAAGGTGAAATGGATGCAGCGGTGGTCGGTCCAGTGGAGTTTGGTGGTGTGGTCAAAGGTGACGTGGGTGCCTGTGGCGAAGACAGGGTCCAGCGTGTGGCCAGAGGCGTGGGTGGGTGCGGTGATGAGTTGTCTGAGGCCGAGGTTGGCGAGGTTGTCGATCAGGATGGTGGAGTTGGCATCGTTGTTGTTCTCGAGGTGGAAATTCAGGTCCCCGAGGAGGATGTAGTCCGTGGTGGTGAGTGCGTGGTGCTGGCGAGGTCGGCGATCGAGTCCCTGAATTGAGCTAGGGGTCCAGGGGGTTTGTAGATGAGTGTTCCTCTGAGGGTGGTGTTGGGATCGGTGTGGTTCCGGAAGTACAAGTGTTCGGCGGTATTGAGGGTGTCGTCTGCGTGGGTGGTGACCTTGAGGGTGGACGATGGCTATTCCTCCTTCGATTCCATTGGTGTGATTCCTACGGGTGATCTTGTAGCCGTCCGGGATGGCTATGGCGAAGTCAGGTGCCGAGGAGTCGTTCCACCAGGTCTCGGTCAGGAAGGCCACGTCTGGAGCGGAGGTGTCGAGCAGATCCCAGAGCTCGACAGCGTGTTTGCGAGTGGAGCAAGTGTTGAGAAGTATGCAGCGGAGGTGGTTGGGTCCAGTCCTTGGAGGTTTGGTGGATCTGTCGCAGGTGAAGCTGAAGGTGTGGCAGGAGAAAGATGTGTGAGTCCGTTTTGGGGCGGCTTGGAAGCACTTGTTGTTTTGGCCAGCGTTGAGTGCATAGAGGGTGCTGGCATCGTAGCGGAGTCTGGTGTTTTGGCGTTCGCGGGGTCCAGTGGTTCTGGCGCTGGGTGCGGTCCAGGCGCTGATGGGCGCAGACGGGCTTGCCTTTGGCACGCCTTCGGCGCGTCCGCTGCGCGGCCTCCATCAGAGGGGGATAGGGAGGGAGGAGCAGCTGGGAGGCGGGAGCGGGGAGGCCAATGGGGAGCAAGGGGGCGGGGCCGCAGAGACGCAGCGGCGGGAAGAAGCGGGAAACGGCAGGAAAACAGGCGTGCGGCAGGGAGCAGGTATGAGGCAGCTGGCGGCTGTGTGGTGGCGTGGGGAGCGACCTGCCTGCGAGCAGGGTCAGAGGTCTCATGGTTCCTGAAATATTACATCATCACTGCAACACATACGCAACTTTTAAATATGCCATCCAATAAATTCAGCTGGGATCAGCAATGCCTACCCAAGCTAAACTACTTCTCTAATGATCCAAAAACACAAAATAAAAATGAAAATCTCTGGAAAACAATTTTTTTCTGAAGGTATGTCAGGGGGATGGGTTGTAGGTAAAAGTGGGTTAAGGGTTAGGATTAAAAAGAGAAGTTAAAAAAGGGGCAAAATATGTTGGATACCCCTGCTTATAAAACAGAAATAAATAATACAAAAAAGATTTGTAAACATAACATTTACAAAAGGCATTAATCCAATGTTAATACACAGATAATAATGAAAACAAGACCAAGAAACAGACTTCCAAGAGTATATTCTCCCTAGATTATTGACAAACTATTTAATGGCTACGATTTAAATAGTGGAATGACCCCTTGCAACATGGAGATGTGAGCCCAATCTTCCCTTAAGCCTTTTTGCAGGAATTTAAAAACGCTTCTACTTTTGTATCTTTCGGAAAATATGTAGCTCCATCCCTTATCCTCACCAATTTCCAAATTATCGGTAACCAACTCTCTCTCTCTCTCTCTCTTTCTCTCTCTCCCTTTTTCATCCATTTTCCTTTTGAATATCTGTGGGGGAGTAACAAATAAACTCAAAGCATAAATGTTAACACTTAACAGCGCCCCCTAAACGACTCTAAGGGCCACATGCATCAGAGGAAAAAACTGTCACAAACGGGCAGATTTTCAGAATCTGCCCCTTTGCGACAAGGATTTTTGCATTTGGGATGCATCATCCCATCATCCGCTTTATTTGGGATTCCTAAATAATCGCAAATAAAGATTAGCTATCGTCTATGTTGATGTATGTGCCCCTAAGTCTTTTATTATTTGGATTCGGGTAGCATTTTAATTGAATTCCCTTGCGCGTCGGGGGTGGATAAAGTATTCCTACTACACATATGGCAGCTTCGAAGTATGATTTACATCGCCATATGGAAACAATCGGCAACTAAACTGTGTTCTGCAATGCAGAGCTAATTAACAAAGATAACTGTTTCATAGAGCGATACAGCATTTTAATGATGAATCCATTGTGTTGTCCATGCATGATGTCCTTTTACATTATAGCTAACCCTATATTTCAACCACTTTAGAGGAAGCCATTAAAAGGCCATTTCTACATAGTAGAATATTTATTCAAGAGGATGTGCTTTGTCTCTCGATGTTTCTCAAGATGTGCAACATGAATCATAGTAAACTCTCTGCCCTGATCGTGTAGAGAAGAGTCTTTGTATACATTATTCTTCATATAAAAAAGAAACTGTGTTTTGAAATATTTTATTGCCATTTGCTTATTTTCACGCATTGAAAGGATACCAGAAATAATTACTTATACAATATAGGGTTGTTCAAATATGAAATGCATGTTTCTCATTTAACAAGGACCCAAACAGTCACAAGTTTAAAATGATAACATTGTCACTGAAAAGTACACCTTCCAGGAGTGCACTTGGGACACCTAACCCCAGGTGGCATTGGGGTGCACCCACATCTTGTGCATCGTTTACAAAAGTGTTGAAGCAAGGGGAAGATATGTGGAAGGCAGAGAGGATTAAAGGCTTAGTTGTCACACATAGAAGACAATCTGGGCTGAGACGGAGGTGTTTGGGAGACTTTTTCTTGCAAGATTTTAACCTCAGGAGTTGACAGTTCAAATTCTCATACCGAGCATTTAGGAGCAAGAGATAGATATTGGGAAGCAGTCTATTTTGGAGGTAGGTGCTAGCTGCCGAAGAAGGTGCTGGGTGGTCACTAAAGCTCTGTTCAAGTTGCACTCTGCAGCAGAGAGTGTGCCGGCAGGCAGTACGGACTGGCCACAAATCACCTGGCCCACTTAACCTCAGTTCTGAACATGGCAGCCTGGCTAATAACAGGTTGCAATCAGTTTGAGCACATCACACCGGCCCTCAAGAGCCTCAATTGGCTCCCAATCGAAGGAAGATGTTTCTACAAGACCTCGTGCATAACCCACAAGGCCCTTCAAACACATAACCCCAACTATCTGGAGAACAAACTTTCAAAAGCTGGTAGAGCCAAATCTCTAAAGAGCTCCATTGCACTTCTTCTCAGACCTCCCAAACTGAAAAAAAAAATCTTCCCAGACTCGTTCTTTCTCTGGAAATGCTCCCACGATATGGAACTCACTCCCTAGTGATCTGCGCTGCAACCTCTCATTTTCTGTTTCAAAGAGGACCTTAAACACTTACTGCTCAACAAATACTTTATCACACACCCTAACTGAGCTATGTCCCCAAAGCTCACACTGACTCTGCTGTGACCAGTTGTAGCTGTTAAATTAGTGTTTCAGTGGTCCACTATGTCTTGTACATCTTTTAGCTCACGTGGTTCCTATGTCTGCATACCGTAACTACTGCTGCGGCCGAACAATTTTCTTTATCTGCTTTTTTGCATGTATTTCAATCTAATGATCTGCCATTATATGGAAAGCACTGTCAAACCTTTGGGTCTAGTTAGTGCAAGGGAAAACTGGATAAATAAATAAATAAATAAAATAAATCTAACAGTATCTACCTCCAGACGGGCTCTAGGGTGGTCAGACCATTGGGGCCGCACCTAACGCTGCCCTTGTGGGAAGCCGTGTTTAGAAATAACACAGGTTGAAAAAGCATTTGCTGCTGAGTTTCTCGTGTGTCCAACAGAGTGGGTTACTCCTTTTGTCAGAGAGGTGTTTTTCTTAACTGCAGTTCCTAATTACAGCCCTACTACAGCACAGTGAACTACGAACTGTTGTCAAAGAGCTGCCTGTAAACTGCATTATGTAGGTTAGAATTTAACGTTTTTCCCCAGTCGCTCATTATCCTAATGTTGCTAAAATGGGTTCATTTGGGTAGAAATACATTCTGATTATTAAGTCAACCACTATGGTACGTTTGAAATCATGAGTTTGTGCTTCTTAACACCAAACACTCTTAAAATGCACTGCCTCCTAGTATGGATGACGTAATTCCTACACATTGTAATCTTCATTTCTTCATTCTCTCATGCAACATCTCCTATATACTGATTTATGATTGTTTCTTTATATTGTGTGTGTAATGCAAAGTATCCTGACGACCTACACTGGCATGAGTACCACTATAAAACAAATGACAGGCATGTGAGAGAGGGGTTGTAGAGAAATGAGGAGCACTGGTGGAGCGTGATAGTGAGGAAATTCATGGGAAAGGAGATTTTGTGGGGGGTGCAAACAAAGAATTCTGCACTGGGTAGCACCACCACTAAAGCTGACCCTGTCCAACACCATCAGAGAAGTGCAAAAGAAACAATTGATGGACGGAATGCTGAACAATGAAACATTCACCCCCAGTCACAAGGATCTGGGTTGAACCCATAATTCCTTTGCTCACCACACCACCCCAGTTTGGACCCAGGCATATGCAAATCAGTCCTGACCCTGTTCCTTTTGGGAACAGTCCAGCCCGAACTGCCAATCCCAGGTCCTCCCTGGACCAGGAACAAGCATCTTGGGTCAGGTTTCAGGGCATTACCCTTCATCAGCCTGTCTAGCTTGAATCTAGTGCTGTAATAAGCACGGGACCCACGTCTGGGTATACCCTTCCCACTTAGCGCAACAAATGCAAAAGAAACAAATAATGGATGGAATCTTGAACAATGCAAACATTCACCCTAGTCACAAGGTTCATTATTTTGCTCACCACACCACACCAGTCACCCCACAGAGAAGGGAAAAGTGGTTCAAACTGGTTTAGGTATGGAGCAGAGAGAGTGACGCTCAACTGGCCTAAGTAGCGAAGGGGGCCACACCAGAGTGGAAAAGAGAGAGTAGACCCAAAGAACAAATAAAGTCGGTCCTGCACTGCCACTAGAGACAAGCTTACCATGGATATCGCATGTGTTGGGGATGTATTCACAGGGGGAGTGTGCGTAAAAGATGAAGATGGGACTCATTCTGGGCACACAGTGAGTATGGGAATAGAGAGGGGACTATACGCAGACCTACACAGAGTGGCCATATTTCCCACATGCACGGCTAGTGAGTTACCCAGTCAGGGTTAGAGGCACTGCGATGGAGGGCAGGCTGGCTACAAGAATCACACTTTGATTAGATTCGACTCACACAGGTGCTGCTGAAACAGTACCTTAGATGGAGCAAGCTTCAATGTTGAAGACTCAATGCGTCTGTTCCGGTCAACGCAGGCAATGAAGGCTTCATTGATGAACCCCTTTACATTGCAGTGCTGGGTCATCATTAAGCTGCACTGTCATCATCAAAGAGCTGCGCAGTCCTTTGGAAAGATGTCATCTATCAGCATCTGCATCGAAGGGCAATGCATTGGTTCCGATTGGTGCAAAGTCACCACTGCGTTAGTTTTGATCATTCTGGACAACAGAAGTTACCTTTCAAGGGCCCAGGACTGGATTGGCACCACATGGCAGGGCAAGACTCACAGCTGGCAGAGTCCAGGTGCTGTTGCAGGGTTGAAGGAAGTATTTGATGGCCCTGAGACTTCAAAACTGAGGGCAAGACAGCAAGCCCTTGAAGTCACTCTGGGTTCAAGTAAGATGGGTCAAGTCCTTTACCTCAGCAGGTTAGAGATCAGCAAGCAGGAGGGCAGCCCAGCGAAGAAGGAAATTAGTTATCTCAGAGCAGCAGTCAAGCAGAGTGGCAATCTTTGGAGCGCAGCAGTCTTTAGTCCTGGCAGAGTCCTTCACAGGTCAAGGAGTGTACTGTCTTGGTAGGGTCAGAGCCCCAGTAGTTATACCCAGTTGTGCCATTAAAGTGGGGGGAGACTTCAAAGCAGGCCCTGTGAAGGTTATAGGTTGGTCTAGGCCCTCTTTATTAAGTTGTGATAGCACTGCCCCTATGTCATGTTCTGAGGCATCTGTATGAACAATAAATGCCTGGGAAAAGTTGGGGGCCTGCTTAAGGGAGTAAAATGCCGTTTGGCATGCCTCTATCCAAATCCCATTTCTGGGCAGCTTTTTAGAAGTCAGCTCTGTCAAGGAGATCACAAAGGTGCCATATCTATTGGCAAATCTCCTGTAGTAACAATGAGGCCTAAGAGTTCTCTGACTTCATTCTGGTTTTTGAGGGGCTCCCAGGCCATGATAGTTTCTATCTTGGCCTGGAGGGGCTGAATTTACCCCTGCCCACCAGGTATCCCAAGCAGGCCACAGACCCCTGCCATATCTGGCACTTACTGGCCTTGATAGTCAGGCCTGCCTGTTGCAGAGCCCGAAGGAAGTTCATGTAAGTGAAAGAGGTGGTCCTTCCAGCTGTTACCATAGACAGCTATGTTGTCCAGGTAGGCAGCTAAGAAGGCCCCAATACCAGCAAGGGCCTGGTTTGCCAACCTCTGAAAGGTAGCAGGGGCAATTCTGAGTCCAAAGGGCATCACATGAGATTAATAGTGGCCCTATGGAGTGGAAAAGGCTGACCTCTCCTTGACACCTGCTGATAGAGCAATTGAGGATGAAACTATCCTTTCCCAACAGAGTCTTCATTGTCTAAGTAGACGAACTTGGAAAGGCTATCTGCATTGGCATGGTCGGTCTCAGGTCTGTGTTCCACTGTAAAGCCACTCCCTGTAAGGAGATGGACCACTTCAAATATCTTGGGTTTTCACCTTTCATCTGCACCATCTTTCTGAGAGGTCTTTGGTCAGTTTGGACAAGGAAGTGAGTACTAAACAGGTATTGTTCCAACTTCTTCAGGGACCAAACCACAGCAAATACTTCCATCTCAATGGATCTCCAACGTCGTTCCCTGGGAAGAAACCTCCTGCTAATAAAAGCAACCTTCACAAATCTCCTGTAATACCTAGTCAAACCAAGGAACTTGAGTCTGAGTGGTTGCAAATTGCCAATTCAGAATTACCTCGATCTTCAGCTGTAAAGGTTGAACTTGGCGTCCAGCTAAAAGGTGGCCCAAGTGTGCAACTGTGCCCTGCCCTATCTGCTGTTTAGATGTCTTGATAGTGAGGCCTGCAGTCTTCAGGACCTACAAAACCTTGCCAAGGTGGATCAGGTGATCCTGCCAGGTGGAACTATAGACAGCAATGTCATCTAAATATGCTGCACCTAAAGCTTCCAACCCAGCCAAGACTTAGCTGCTTCAAAAAAGCACTCATCTTTGGCCCCGGCAAATAGTCTGGTAAAACAGTTCATGAGTACTCTAACAAAAGCTGTTCAGCATGCTGCATTGGAGAAGCTCGACCTCAAAGTTGATTTGAAGACTACCCTTCAAGCTTACCGTTCAACCCCTCACTCAACAACAGGGGAAAGCCCTGCAACTCTCAGGTGTGGACGAGCCATGATGCCCCAATGGACCAACCTCAGATACAAGAATGAGGAAGACATTCATGCTACGGACTCTGATCGCAAATAGAAGATGAACATTTATGATGACGACTTCATGTAAAATATGTCACCTTTACAAGAGGAGATTGAGTGCTTATCAGACAACAAAGAAAAAGAACGTCTAATGCTCCTTTTGAGGCTGAACCCTTTACCATCACTAACACCAAAGGACACCTGGCGACTGTCCAGCGTCCTGGGAAATCACTTAGAAGAGATTCCTCTCCTTTTTGACATGTAGCCCATCACTCACCAAACCTCGATGTGAGTGTAGGGACTGGGTAGCAGCAGACTGTTGATGTCTCTGTGTCTGATGATAATTCCTCTTCACCTGTCAGATCACTGACACTTCGACTGTCAGTTCCCAGTTTCCAGTGAATCGATCAGGATGTGTGATTCAGGTGACATGACACTTAATTGAAGAATATATGTATATTTATTATTATCTGTGTATTTATTCCTGTATTTATTTGCATATTTATTAATTTACATATTTGTCTACTTTGAAAAGTTGTAACTTTTTATTTAACACAGTGAGAAATGTAGTGTCTTGTAAATAAATGAATGCTGAAACTCTTTTGGTTCCCACTGAACAAAATAGGTCTGTGTCGTAAGCGTTAGAGAGATGAGTTGAAGGGAGGCTTAGAATGTTGATTTCTGTCTTACATGCAGTGTAATAAAGTTGTGTAAATTTACTCTTTGTGTGTGGCGTGGTGATTGGTGAGTACCTGAGCTGGCAGGACATGACAGCATGCCTTTTCAAATTCTGGGCAGCTACAAAAAGTAACAATTGTAAGTTGTAATATGATTGGTGAGCTTGTTCTTTTTGGTTGGCAAATACAATTTTCTTTTAACTTTGTCCAAACATTTTAAATGTATCATTCATCAAAGGTTAAAAAAGCTTTGTCTTCTCTCTCCCCTCATCCCCTCACTCTCTTTTCCTCTTCTTCCAACTTCCAACCTCTCTCTTCCTGTCTCTTTCTCTCTCTCAGTTAGCCATCCCATTCGGGGATGGAGGACAGTGAGAGAGAGAGATATGTAATGTATTGGTTTCTCAAATCAAGGATTTCAAACTGTCAATATAGGCACTGTTTAGTGCAAATGTTATAGTTATGTTTTGAGTACAATTTGTGATTCATGTGTGGCCTATTGGCTAAAGTCCTACACTCTATGCCTGATGATTAAGGGTTTGAGCCTTGTCCTCACAATGGTCATGTGCGTGCTCAAATGACTGGGCAGGTGTAAAATCTCTAGATTATATTTTGAAATTGAGCTCATTTTGTTTTTGTTGGCAATACATTTTTCTTTTGACTTTGTCCAAAAATATATCATTTTAAGAATATCTTTCTCCAAAGGCTGAAAAAGTTTATTCGCTTTCACTCTCTCGCCATCTCTCTCTCTCTTTATCAACCTCACTCTTCCTGTGTCTCTCTCTCAATGTCTTTGTTCCCATTCTGGGATGGATGATCGAGAAAGAGAGATTTAGAATGTATTGCACTCAAATCAAGGATTTCAAGAGATCAACGTGTTAGGACGTTTGGCGCAAATGTAATATTTATGTTTTGAGTGATCCTAGACAAAAGTCATGTTTAGGCTAATGGTTAAGGTCCTAGATTCTAACTCTGAAGATTAAGAATTATAGTTATGTGTGTGCTTTTATGTTTGGGAAGCTTAAAAATGTGTAAGTTATATGGCAACACGTGATCTTGTTAATTTCTGTATTGGCAAAGACATTTTCTTTTGACTTTGCCCAAAAATATTTCATTTTGAGTACATCTTTCCCCCAAAGACTGAAAAAATGTTCTTCTCTATCGCTCTTTCGCCATCCCTCTTTCTATCAATCTCTCTCTTTCTGTCTCTCGCTCAATGTCTTCCAGGTCTTTATGGGATGGAAGACAGTGAGAGAGATTCAAAGTGCAATGGTTTTTAAAACCAAGGAGTTCAAACAATCAATGTTTTATGAAAATGTTAAACTTATGTTTTGAGTAGCAGTAAACAAGAATCATGTATGTTCTAGAGGTTAATCGCCATAACTTTCACTCTGAAGGTTGGGGGTTGAGTCTTTGGGTGTTATTGATCTTGTGCATTTTCCAGTACTGGTAAACTACAAAAACTAAAAATGTAAAGTTGTATAATTAAGGGTGAGCTTGTTCTTTTTGATTGGCAAATACATTTCTCTTTTCACTTTGTCCAAAAATTTCTCAATATAAGAATATAATTCATCAAAGGATAAAAAAAAGTTTGCTCACTTTCTTCTCTCTATCTTTCCTTCTCTCTACCTCTTATCTCTCTTTCAGTCTCTTTCTGCCTGTCTCTCACTCTCTGTCTTTCTTCCCATTCTGGGTTGGAAGAGACAGAGATAGAGACTCACAAAGCATGCTTTCTAAAATCAAGGATTTCAACTCGCATATATATATGCACTGTTTAGTACAAATGTTATAGTTCTGTTTTGAGGCACAAGGGTCATAAGTCATGTGTGGCCTAGTGGTTAAGGTCCAGACGCTACCATTGAAGAGTTTGGGTTTTGTGTACCCAATGGACATGTGTGTGCTCAAAAGTGGGTTTGTCGCCATAGATAAATATCGAGTTTTAAATATCGTGATACAGAAATATCGACAGGAAGAATATTGTGGTCAAGAATATCGACATGCAGGTAAGAAATATTGTTTTTGGAATTATCGAAGTTGGTAATATTGTTTGCAAAAGTATAGTTGTTCAAAATATCGATGTTTTAATTAGTGTTCTGCATTTTAGTATGTGATCTATTTTTTATAGGAATATATATATTTTTGAATATATGTGTTACATATTTAGTAGTTATTATTTTGTTATTATTTTGATTTTAATTAAATTTTGTGTTTTTAAATTCTGTAGCGGGTTGTGGGTTAATAGGGAAATATGTTTAATTATAATATATTAATAATTATTTTGTATGTATTAGTCTTTATTTAATTTAATTTATTTAATTTAATTTAGATGCTATAGTGTTAATTGTTGGAATTAATTTATCATTCATTCTTAATTAATTGTCTGTTAATTATTATTAAGGAATTGATTGGCAATTATGTTAATTTTTTTTACTAATTTTTCTAGGTATCTGTTAGATCTTTTTAACATTTTTAATCTGTTTCTATCTTTTGTAATATTTAAAACTTTTATATATGTTTTAGGTTTTGTTTTTTAAAATCGTTTGTGTTGTTGTTAATTTGTTTATTTTTAATTTTGAACTGAGTCCAGTGGAAATATGAATTTTTACCCCTCCGCTATTCAACACTTACCCTACTGTTGCACTTACTGGAGTGGAAATAGTAATTGTTGCCCCTCTGCTATCTAACACTTTCCCTACTGTTGCACCCAGTGAAGTAGGAATAGTAATTTTTACCCCTCCGCTATCCAACATTTTCCCTACTGCTGCACTCATTGGAGTGGGAATAGTAATTTTTACCCCTTGCTATCCAACATTTTCCCTACTGTTGCACCGATTCCTAGTGGGAATATTACGTTTTACCGCTCTGCTATCCAACACTTTTCCTACTGTTGCACTCACTGGAGTGGGAATAGTAAGTTTTACCCCTCCTCTATCCAACACTTTCCCTACTGTTGCACCCACTGGAGGGAGAATAGTATTTTTTACCCCTCCACTATCCAAAACTTTCCCTACTGTTGCACTCACTGGACTGGGAATAGTAACTTTGAACCCTCCACAATCCAACACATTCCCTACTGTTGCACTCACTGGAGTGCAAAATGTAATTCTAAAGACTATTCAATATTTTAAAGTTTTACTTTATAATATAATGTTTTTTATTAGTTTTTATTTTATGTGTATGTGAATATATATATATAACTATCTAACTATGGGAAAGCGCATTGCATTACATCAATCCAGAGTGATCCTGATTTGATTTGTAAGCCCTCTGACAAGGGAGGAAATGTAGGACTAATGACACGTGAATGCTATGTACAGGAGGCACTACGACAGTTATCTGATATGAAGTGTTATACCCGAATAACCAAGGATGAATATATTGATAGCATCAAACAATATCGTGTGCTCATTCAAAAATGGGTGGACAAACACATGCTTGATGATAATGAACACAAATTCCTGACGTGCCCATATCCTGTTACAGCGACATTTCATCATCTGCCAAAAATTCCAAGGACGCCCTCAAACCACCAGGGCGCCCAATCATTTCCTCCATGGGTTGTTTAACACAATCAATGTCCCAATATATTGATTTCTTTCTGGCAGAGTTTGTAAGGATGTTACCAACTTACATACAAGACGCTACTCTTTTCTTTAGGAACATCATGAATATATCTTGGGAACCGGATATGTTGATGATTGTTTTGGACGTGACTTTACACTTGTATTAAACACACTAATGGCCTACAGACATTACGGTATTTTTTAAAGGGAAGATCATTGAAGTTTACAGAACACAATGAAATGTTGATTGAATTTGTATGGGTCTGTTTGACAAATATTATCAAAGTAGGGAAAGGAACGTGGGGCTTTTTCCACTTGTCAGAAGTAGGAGGTCCAGCACAACCAGGTGCCCCCAATCAAGAAATCAAAAAAGGATTGTGGTGCTGTTCCTCTGGTGGGGGTTGTCAAAGTCACTAGAGGTTTAGGACCCACTGTGTCTCACTAGGATTTACAGGGGAAATCCATTTGTTGGAATTTAATGCTCTCACGCACCCTTGCAGGTGTCATGCTTCATCATCTGGGCTGCTCCTTGTTGGGTTGGCGGTGCAATATCCAACGGGCTCACCTCAAAGAGGGGCACTTTTTTGGAGCACTTTTTTCTAACAGCCGTTTGATGTAGTGTGGGTATGGGGCCAGAGAAAGTGTAGACGTGATGGTGAGTTAAAAATGGGTCTGGGAGTACTTTGGAAAAAACTTTTATTCTGGGGGTCTCCTGCCTCAATTAAAAGCAGTGTACCTGACACTTCTTGGGGTATAATGTCCCCAGTAGTCAGTTGTTGAGAATTATTAGACGGTCAACATGTTTCTCGCTTGTTTGTCGATTGACTCGCGATTCGTCAGGACCATGGGGAATTGAACTGTCTACACTAGGTTATATGTGCGTTCATTTTGCTGATAGGTTCATCAAAGGCACAATGAAAACATTTCTATAGTGTAAATGTACCTGTGATGGGCTGGAACTGCCTAATAGTATCGAGAATCCAGGCATCAACAGTACCCGGCAGTCAACACATCAGGCTAGTCCTCCCACATATGTAGAGGTTGTGCAGACCTGTGTAGCTCTTGGTGACCTACCCACACTGCCGAGTCTGTTTGACAAATAACATCTTTCTATTCAACAAGCAACACTAGCGCAAGATACGGGGTACAGCTATGGGGACCTGCTTCGCCCCCAGCTACGCAAACTTGTTTGTGGGCTGGTGGGAGAAGCAGGTGGCCTGGGCAGAAAAATACAGTCAGTAGGTCAGGTGCATCACAGCATGGTATAGATATATCGACAATTTGTTTATACTATTGAAGGGTTCCCAAACAGATGCTGAGAGCTAATTAGAAGAACTCAACAATTACACTCTGAATTTACAATTTAGTGGCCATTTTAGTACAAGAGAAGTTTCTTTCCTAGACTTAATAGTTTTTGTGAATGATGGTAAGATCTGTACCTCCCTATTTAGGAAGGAGACTGCGGGCAATTCTATTTTAGAAGCATGTAGTGGTCACCAGAAATCTTTGAAGAACAGTTTACTATATGACAAGCTACTCCGCATAAAAATAAACTGTACCCTAGAGAGTGACTTTCATGTTGCAGCATCAGAAGTCATAGAGAGATTCAAGGTACGCTGCTACTGCCCGGACTTGCTGGTCAAAACTCTATCTAAAGTGGATAAAATTCCAAGACATTGCCTATATAATATGAATCGCGGCAACATTCTCCGCTTGCTATCGCACATACCATCCTTGTCTGAAATCACGTCAACCGACCTAGTCTCGATTGAATTTATCAACTGTAAGGATTCCGCATCCGGGGAAAAAACGCGTGCCTTATGGGGTTACTTTACTTTTACTTTACTTTTATTTCATTTGTATAGCGCATAAATCACCCGAAGGTCTCAGAGCGCTTGCAGAGGGAAGTCCTATAGAAACCCAGACAGGCGTAGGCATATCTAAAAAAGCCATATTTTCGACTGTCTGCGGAATCTCAGATAGTCAGGTTCCGTCCTGATCTGGAGGGGCAGGGAGTTCCATGCTTTAGGAGCAGTTTTGCTGAAGGCTCTGTCACCATTTCTGATGGTACGCACTCTGGGAACACTTAGGAGGTGCTTTGTGGATGATCTAAGTGTTCTCACCGGGTGGTAGACCTTCAGTTTTTATTCTAGGTAAGCTGGGCCATGCCCATTGATGGATTTGTGGACCAGGCAGCATAGTTTGAATTTAATGCGTTTTTGTATTGGGAGCCAGTGCAAGGTTTATAAGCAGGGTAATGAGGGGGTGCGGGTGGGAAGGTCAAGCACCAATCTGGCAGCGGTGTTTTGTAGCACCTGTAGGCGGGCCAGCAAGGTCGTATTTGTTGAGGCCAGAAGTGCGTTCCCGTAATCAATTCTACTAACGATAAGTCCCTGAACTAGGGGCATACGAGCCGAGAGGGGGAGCCATTCAAAGATTTTTCTCAGGCTCCGCATGAGGCCGTAGCTGGTGCCTATTACTTTGTTAATATGTTCAGACATTGATAATTTATTGTCTATTGTTACCCCTAGGTTTCTTACTGAGGATTTTGGCGTGGGGTATGTGCCAAGGGAGGATGGCCACCAATCATCGGACCAGAATTTATCTGCCTTTCCAAACAGCAGAACCTCGGTCTTTCCTGCATTCATCATTAAAAAGTTTCTGGTCATCCAATTGTGAATGTCTACCATGCAGTTTTTGAAACTTATATTAGTTACATCAGGATTCTGTTTAATAGTGATCAGTATTTGTGTATCATCCGCGTAAAACACGGTTCCAAAGCCGTGTGCTCTGATGACCTTAGCAAGAGGGGATACATAAAGGTTAAAGAGCGTAGGGCTCAATATGGATCCCTGTGGGACGCCCTTATCATTGTCGTAATATTTGGAGGAGTGGTCACTGATTTGGACCAAGGACCGTCTGTTGGACAGATAGTTTTTTATCCAGCAGAGTGCGGAGCCTTCGACACCAATCTCAGCCAGACGCTCTAAAAGAATGTGGTGTGAGATGGTGTCGAAGGCCGCAGACAGGTCGAGCAAGACCAGTATGGCTGACTGGTTAGAGTCCAGTGTCAGTCTTATGTTATCCACAACTTCAAGAAGTGCAGTCTCGGTGCTGTGGTATGCCCTAAAGCCTGATTGTGAAGGGTCCAGGAGCTTGTTTGTCTCCAGATGTGATTTGAGATGTTTGTTTATTAAGGATTCCATGATCTTACCAAACAGAGGGAGGAGCGAAATGGGCCGATAATTAGGGAGTAATTTTGGAACTGCAGAGGCTTTTTTTAAGATAGGTCTGATGACTGCTTCCTTCCATTGTTGTGGAACAGAAGAGTGAAGTAATGACTGATTTAACATTTTTGTTAAAGCTGGAATCAGAGCAGGAGCCACTTTAGATAAGATTTGTGGAGAGGCCGGATCTCCAGGGGATCCTGACTTCATATGTAGTAAAGTTGCCTCCACCTGCGCTTTAGTGAAGGATGGAAATTCCCTGAGTGTGGGAATAGATTTGTTGAGGTCACTGCAGTTGCTGGAGGACGAGACTGCCTGACAGGTAGGGGGTAACTGGGGAAAACGTTTGTGAATTTCATTAATTTTGTCATGAAAAAATGCTGCCACAGACTCTACACATTCTTTAGATTCATCAAGTGGCTTTTGGCTGGCAATGGGGTTGCTAAAATCTTTCACTATGTTGTATAGCTCTCTCTGTGAGTTAGATGCTAGAGATATTCTGTTGCCAAGATATGCTTTCTTCGCCTCAGCAATTCCTTTCATATATTGTCTGTGGGCGGTTTTGTATTGAGCTCTATCATTAGAGTCTTTGGTTTGACGCCATTTCCTTTCAGCTACTCTAGCTGTGTGCTTAGTTTGTTCCAGATCTGGTGTAAACAAAGGTGAGTTTTTTGTAGGAAGTTTTGAGGGTAGGGCAGGAGCGCTGTGATCTAATGCCACAACTATTGCACATTCCAGCTCTCTGGCAGCTGTATTAGGGTCAGTCTTGTCAGAAATGATTGGAGGTGAAAAATGTACAGAGAAAGATTCTAGGGGGATTTTGTTCCACGGTCTACTCATTTTTACTTGGGTAGTTTTCCGGAGTTCGAGCTGAGGGCACACAATGTTAAATTTAATAACATGGTGGTCAGTCCACAGGACTGGATCAATTTGAATAATTTTAACTTTAGGGGAATTTGTACATATGAAGTCCAGGGTATGTCCTGCTATATGCGTTGGGCCAGTCGGGAGTATGCTCAGTTGTAAGGCTTCAAGGTTGGTAGTGAGGTCTACAGTATGGGGGTCGTAAATGTGGTCCAGATGATAATTTATGTCTCCCAACAAAAGAAAGTTCTCTGTGGCCAACGCATAAGGTGCAATAGCTTCAATGAGCTTCTCTACAAATTGAGTTTTGGCGTTTGGGGGTCTATATATGAGGGCCACTTTCCATGACTCTTGATTTCCTATTTTCAAGGTGACGATACACATTTCGCCCCAGCTTTCTAAGTAAGAGTCATTGATGTGAAGCTTAATGTTGGATTTGTAGATTATTGCCGTTCCTCCTCCCAGCTTGCCCTGCCGGTCGAGCCTATGTATTTTATAGGGGGGTGGTAGGGCAATTGAGATATCTGGTGAGGAGGACTCCTGTAACCAGGTTTCTGTAATGAACAGTACATCTGAGCTGTCTGAGTCCAAGAGTGCCCATATTTCTAAGGCATGTTTAGGCATCGATCTAGCGTTGCAGTACATGCAAGATATGTGAGGCCGTGGGGTGGGGCGTTTCATTGCTGTCTCAGTTTTCCTATCTCTTATGTTGTTACTAACAAAGTGAGCAGCAGTATAGGACAGCCTGCCTGTATTTAAGGAGTGGAGCTTCTGGTTTGTGTAGCGGATAATGCCCATTGTAGATAGCTGTCCAGGGGAGTAGAGGCCGGGAAGGAGAGTAACTAACGTGGGGAAAAAGGTGCAGGGTACCTGGCGTCTGGAGTCGGCCGGGAGCGGACGGGCACAGGCGGGCTTGCCTTTGGCGCGCCGCTGGCGCGCCGCTGCGCGCGTCCGCTTGGCGCACTTCCAGATGAAGGGAAAGTGGGCGGGACCGCAACAGTGCTTGGACAACCCTAGAGCGCTGACCCTGCTAACTCCTGGAAGTGAGTCGCTCATAGGGGGTGGTGTTAGCCCTCCGCACAAACGGCACAAGCCGCGACGGAACAGGGGCACCAGGAAACAGGTAATACAGTACAATTTAGCTTGTGAAAATTTAGCAAGTTAAAATAGCAAGTTAAAAACACGAGCGATTTGCCAGTGCCTGTAGCGTTTCTTGAAGGGTTCCAACTGCGCGCGTCCGCCCGGCACACTTCCAGATGAAGGGAAAGTGGGCGGGACCGCAACAGTGCTTGGATAACCCTTGAGCGCTGACCCTGCTAACTCCAGGAAGTGAGTCGCTCGTAGGGGGTGGTGTTAGCCCTCCGCACAAACGGCAAGCTGCGACGGAACAGGGGCACCAGAAAACAGGTAATACAGTACAATTTAGCTTGTGCAAATTTAGCAAGTTAAAATAGCAAGTTAAAAACACGAGCGATTTGCCAGTGCCTGTAGCGTTTCTTGAAGGGGTTCATCTACCATTGCACAAAGAATACACAGAGAAAGGAATATTTTTAAGAGCTGGGGGATAACCATTACTCCACACATTAAGCTAGGATATCCCGAACCCGCTGCGGCCAAAATATACAGCTGAAAACTTTGCATCAGTCGGCAGGCCCATCACCTCGGTACTGAAAGGAGCCAGGGGGCAAAGTATAACAAATGGAGAAGGCTCCATGGCAGAAAACGAAAGCCATCAAGACCCCACAACAACATCCATCACTGACATAAGATGGATCTCAAGAACAATAAACAACAGGAAAAAGGACTGACGACTCAGAGGGACAAATAATAGATCAAATACAAGGGGGTCTCTACGGATATGTTCATGGAACGTGAATGGCCTGGCAAGTAAACTGTTGGATGCGGACTTCATTAATTACATCAGGGCCTTTGACATAGTGGCTCTACAAGAGACTTGGTTGAGCGAACCTCCACAATTGCAAGGATTTCTGCGCTTCGACACAAGAGCACTAGGTGAGGCAAAGTACCGCCATCTACAGGGTGGCCTGTCCATATATGTCGTATGTGGACGCAACTTTATTGTCCGAGACCTAGGCTCTCCTTCACCTGCAGTCCTTGCCATAAATTTAAGCTCTCCAGGCGTAACACGAGCAACGGATTTTAACATCACAATAATCAACGCCTACATCCAACCCAAATGGAAAGGCAAATTAATAAAAGAATTGTGCAAGCTGGTAGAAACTTACGTTTCAGAAGGAGCATCAGTGGAGCTCATTCTCACGGGAGATCTAAACCTAAACCTAATGGGATCCTCCGCTGATGCCGATATGCTCATACAAAACACAATCTGGAACATCCCAGTGCAAGGGGAGCCACTCTCGAGCAAACAAACAAAAGCGGGACGGTTGGCTTTGGAGGAATTGGAACACTTGCACTTAAGAGCATTAAACCGCAGAACAAGAGGAGATATTCCCCCTGTGGCAACATACTACTCATATAGAATAAACACTATACTAGACTACACCTTTGTCTCCCTTGAGTTGTTCCATAAAGTCATCCTATTTCGTTTAGGGGACAAAGGGAACAGCAACCACCGGCCACAAGAATTTGAGCTTAGAACAACAGTCCACATGTTCGAGGAAAGCCGGACTGCACAAGGAGCATGTGACACTATTAATCTCAAGAGAATCAAGTTTGGGCCAGCCATACATTGCAGAATGGCGGGAATTGCAAAGGATCACTTCGAACTCAGAGCCGGATCAGACGAGGTCAAAAAGTGGGAAAGTTTCACCGATACAATGGCAGCCTACACATCGAAAATTAAGCCAAACATCCAACAACGAATCAGAGGCCCGGAATCGATATCACAATCGGCTCTGAAAGAAATCAAGGCCACCAAGAGAGTCATCTATCGCACTCTTAGAGAGTTACGGTGGAACTCTCAAGATACAACATTACTAAATTCACTGCGAAAGCAAAAGGCTCTGTTGAAAAAACAAAAAAAGGATGCAAAAAGGGACAAAGAAAACTCCTTGTGGGCCAAATTACACGCTGACATTAAGCAAAACAACAGCGCTAACTTCTGGAGAACCATAAATAAATTTGTTCATCCTAATAACGAGGGAATTAACTCCAATATCTCGGAGGCAGTCTGGACAAAATATCTTGGGTCTCATTTCCAAGAAGACACAGAGTCCACAATGATTGGGGAAAACCACCCTGGCGCTTCGGAAGGCTCTAAAATCAGTGCTGCATATGTAGGGACCATTCAGACCATACAAGGCAAAATCGAAAATGACACTTTATCTGTTGACACACCAACCAGCCGAATTATGATCATAAAAAGGCGAATAGGTATGGGAAGGAGGGAAGGGGCCCCAGGCCCAAACGGCATACCACCTGCGCTATACAAGCAAGAAACATCATTCTGGGCTGAAGCACTAGAACCACTGTTTTGGGAAATCAGGATGACAAATATCCTGCCGGAATCATGGAGAGGATCCATCATTGCGCCAATTCATAAGTCAGGGGATAGGTCAGAGCCTCAGAACTATCGGCTAGTCGCATTACTGGACAATGAGGCAACATTTTTCGCCGGAATGCTCCTGGAAGAGCTCCAGACCTGGGCAGAAGTAAAATCTATCATACCGTTGAACCAGACTGGCTTTGCAAAGAACGTGGGGACGACCACAAATATAATAACGATGTCAACGCTCTTCGACAAGGCGGAAACGACTGGGAGCTCCTTGCATCTGTGCTTTATAGATTATAAAGCAGCTTTCGATCATGTAAAACGAAACAGACTATGGACCAAATTACATAACTGGGGACTCCCCCAACCTCTCCTAAACCTCCTGATAAACCTGCATACTAACACCTGGGTACAGATCAAGCTGGGTGACGGAACACACTTGTCGCAACGCATTCCAACGGACAAAGGGCTTAAACAAGGCTGCGTACTGGCTCCCACACTTTTCAACCTGTTTGTAGCTGACCTTATACCAATATTAAACACCTGCAACTCGCATTCCCCAAAATTGGGAGACATCTTAGTGCCATGTCTCTTATATGCAGACGATATAGTCTTGATCAGTAAAACGAGAGTATGCCTCCAACATCTTTTGAACGCCACACAAGACTTCTCAAAAGAAAACGGTCTAATGATAAATCTTGACAAGACTAAAACCATCACCGTGAGCAAAAAAAGGGAAAAACCCTCAGTATAGTTTTGGGTAACACCCGAATAGAGAGCACAGCGGAATATAAATACCCGGGTGTAAAAATTGACAAAAGAGGTCAATTCCTTGCACAAAGAAACAGCATTAGGCATAAAGGAATCGCTCTGGCAATCACCCTAAAATCTTTGAATTCCAAACTAACCAGCCCGTTGATTCTTCCCATAGTCGAGGTGATTCGTGCCAAGCTACTGCCAACAATAACCTATGGTAGCGAAGCCCAGAGAGGAAGAGATGCCAAACTACTGAACTCCACAGTTACAAGCACCTTTAGGATTATATTTGGGTTACCCAAATATACTTCCCCTTCGCAAATAAGGCTTGAGTTTGGCATCCAGAAGCAGTCTCTTGCTAGACATGGGGCTTACATCATAACGTGGGATAAAAGACGTAAAGACGCTCCAGGGACGCTTAACGCACAGTTATGGAAAGAGATAAGCAGACATACTTCATCACCTGCAGCAAGATACCTTAAAGAAGGATTACAAGAATTGGGATTGAACCAACTGTGGGAAACTCCCACCAGCTCCGGCGTAGTTAAGAAACTAGTCTGGAAATCAGTCAAATATTTATCATGGCTGGAGGACAAAGCTTCACTCGCCGAAAGGTCTCACGGCTGGATGACTTTGAACACATACTGTCAGCAAACGGCCCAGAAGTATTTCAACACAGGTTATGCCAAGCACACAAAAATTAGCTTTATGAGGTTCAGATTGGCTGAAGGAGAATGTGGACCCTAGGTGCCGCCTTAGCGGGATGGCATCGGAAGATCTACTGCACCTATTATGCTCCTGCAAACAACTCTGACAAGAACGGCTACAAATATTGAAAGCAATATTCAATCAGCGTGGAATTAGGACTAGGAGGCAGGCAGTTCTGGCTTGCCTTGCCCCAAGTGACCCTCAACTAAACTGCGCTTTGGAAAAATTTCTGACAGCATGCCAACAGAAATTACCGGAAATCAAATCACTGGCTGTAATCTAACTTTTAAACTTTTACATTTATCCGTGCAATTACAAACAAAGTACTATACCCATGAATTACTGTGGCGGAAACAACGGGACATGTACTCCTGGTTATAATGCGCCTGAATAAGTGATTTTTAATATTTGGATTTTATTGTACAGTTATCTAACAGAAACTTTTTATCCCTTTATAACTAAGGAGCTTTTATACATATAAAATGGACTGTAATGAAATATTTCTGTGTTGCAATGGTTTTAACAAACTATGCAAATAAAAATAAACTTGAAACTTGAAACCAAGACATTGCCTATTAGGGGACAAAGAGAAACCCAAGATCACAGAGGTAGAAACTTTAGATTTTTTTACCACGTTTTCAAATGAGGCACGATCATTAAGAAAAACTTTGTGTTGCAATTGCCATATTTTGAAAACTGACATAGTGATAGGAAAAACGCTTCCAGATTACCCACAAGTGACTTTCAGACGGAGTAGATCTTTGAAAGATGCACGTTTCAAGAGTCATTATGAGCCTATTCCATTTATTCCAAGAATCGGCACATTAACTTTTTTTTTCCCTGTTCTAAATGTCCTAACATATAAAATACCTTGCATGATACAAACTAAGGCTATTAATAAATTCTTGACCTGCAATACTCCGTTTTGTGTGTACTGTTTAGTATGTCCATGTGGCAAACAGTACATTGGGAGCACGATACACCCGGCAAAACGAAGAATCCTAGAGCATGCAAGAGCTATAGAAAACAGAGATTTCACTTATCCTGTGGCGAGGCATTTTGCTAAATTCCATAATAGTGATAGAAACCTCCAAGTGACCAGGGAGGAAACTGTGAGTTGAAATTGCGACGGCTAGAATCTAGGGGGCAGATTTATGAGGCTCTTGCGCCTCCTTGCGCTGCAATTGCGTCACGTAATGTGACGCAACGGCGGCGCAAACAATGCGCCCTATTTACAATGTGACGCATCTAAGAGATGCGTCACGTTGGAAAGCCCTGCGCCATAAGAAAGCGTTCCTGCGCAGGGGGGGCGTTCCTGCGCAGGAACGCCTCCTAAAAGTGGCTGAGTGATATCAATGAGATTTCACTCAGTCACTTTCTACGTCAATTCCTTACGCCTGCTTGAAGCAGGCGTAAGGTTGACGCACCATGCATGGAATAGGTGGCTCCTGTGCATTGCAGGAGTCATGTCGCACTTGCGACATGTTATGTTATGTTATGTTATGTTAAAATGGCTTTTGTAGAGCGCACGGCTACTCAAAAAGAGTGTCCCGGCGCTTTTAATTAACGAAGGCTGCAGTAAAACTAACATAACACATTAAAAAGAGAGAATTACAGATACAAAGAAAAAAAACAACACACACAGGGGGCCTACTGGGAGAATAACCACGTTTTAAGGTCCTTTCTGAAGGCTAATAAACTAGTGGCTCCCCGAAGTGACAGGGGCAGAGAGTTCCACAGTTGGGGCGCCAGCAATCCAAAGGAGCGACCTCCCAGACGTGCTCGCTTCACTCGTGGAACGGTCGCCAGAAGTAAGGATTCTGACCTCAGAGAGCGCGCCGGTTGGTAGAAGGCGAGTCTCTTCTGGAGATACTTAGCCCCCGTCGCATGAAGAGCTTTGTAAGTCAGAGTTAAGGTCTTAAAGGCGATCCGCTTACGGATTGGAAGCCAGTGCAAGGTCTGGAGCAGAGCCGTGGCACTGGCACGTCTGTTCAATCCGTAGATTGCTCGCGCCGCAGCGTTCTGCACAACTTGCAGCCGCTGTAACAGGTACTCTGGCAGGCCCAGGTATAGAACGTTAGAATAATCCAACCTGGAGCCTATCAGGGCCTGCACAATCAGCCTCCTGTGCTCCTCCGATAGTAGGGGAAGAAACCTCCGTAGCATCCTCAGGAGGCCGAAACACATACCTGACACTCCGAGAATCTGGGCCTTCATTGTTAACCCCGTGTCCATCTTCACACCCAAGTTCTTAGCCAGTTGGGATGAACACAAAGGGGGGGACATATTAATGGGCCACCAGGCCTGCCACTCTGGTTCCATATCGCACCCGAAGAAGAGTACCTCAGATTTATCGGGATTGCACTTGAGGCTGTGTAGATGGAACCATTGAAACACAGCCCCAAGGCAATCCCGGATACTCTCCCCCTCGAAGTCCTCTCCTCTCTTACAAGAGAAGAGAAGCTGGGTATCGTCGGCATACGATACGATCCGGGCCCCAAATGACTCCGCCAATGCCGCCAAAGGGGTCATGAAGATATTAAAGAGGGTCGGGCTCAAAATAGAGCCCTGAGGGACCCCGACTCCCAGAGGCGGCATCACGGCGGAATCCGGAGCGGCCCAGACCGTTTGCCGGCGGCCAGCTAGAAAAGAGGAAAACCAGCTGAACACCGTTCCCCGAAGTCCTATCTCATGGAGTCTTGTGAGAAGACCATCATGGGGAACGGTGTCAAAAGCCGCCGACAAGTCCAACATCACCAGCATGGCTTTGCCCCCTGAATCCAAAATCCCCTTGATTGTTTCGGAGACCTCGAGGAGCGCAGTCTCCGTACTAAGACCCGGGCGAAAACCTGACTGGGTGGCATGCAGAATCTCATTCGACTCTAGAAAGTTGGAGAGCACCGTCTGCACGTGCTTCTCAACAACCTTCGTAAGAGCCGGCAGCAGAGAGATAGGCCGATAGTTGACAGGGGCCTTAGGGACCAGGCCAGGCTTCTTCAGCAGCGGGATGACCATTGCCTGCTTCCAAGCCTGCGGAACCACTCCCTGGCTCAGCGAGAGATTCAGCAGCGGAATAGCCAATGGATTAATAACCTCAGCCAGTTTCGCCAGAATCTTAGCAGGGCAGGGGTCCAGGGGCGAGCCGGACTTCAAGTTGCTCAAAAGTGCTAAGGAGACGGGCGCCAAAATAGGTGGAAATGCGCCCAATGTGGGGCCCGGCAGCGCCGGGGGCGATCGAATGGCCTCACTGACAGTCCGCTCCTCGGGGATGATCGCCGGGAAAGAGGCCTGTATCAGTTGGATCTTGCTGGTAAAAAAATCTCCTGACTCCTGCAATGCGCCGCCCGTACGTCGAGAGATGCGTCATGCATCTTCACTGCCTTGCACCATGGTGCGCCGCATCATAAATGCGGCGCACCATGGGTGGCGGAGCAGTGTCGCACTGTGGCGCATGTTAACTGGCGCATCCCTGGGGATGCGCCAGTTAACATAAATCTGCCCCTAGATTCATAAATGATTTGCAAATCACCATCCTGAATGGTTTGAATACTAAAGAAGATCTTGCAATTCACCTAGGATAATTACTGTTGATGCGATGCCTTGAAAACTATCTGCGTTTAAAATTGTTTCATTATAATGTGTGTATCTGATCTAGTTGTGATGAGATCAATGTAAGAATATATCCATAGAATCATAGAGTTACTACACATCTGCTGCCTAGCCCATTGAGGACTTAGCAGTATATATTGTTTGTAGGCACTATTTAGCATTTATTAATGTTGTGATATGGACCTGTGATGCTAGTGCCTTGCTTTTGCCCATTCAGGGCTAATCTATTTCAATTGTGAGGCACCAAGTGAAGAAATGAATTCATGAATTAATGAATCTGGACTTAACAGCTCTAAAATGAGTTTGAGAAACATGATGCCCATTCAGGGCTCAATTTTGAGATTATGTGTGGAATCCCTGGAAGGGAGTAATGAGCTACAAAAATGAATGAATTACTGTGAAGTAATTTTGAAATACCCTGATGCTTTTTATGTACCAGCGATCAATGTAAAGTATTTGCTTTGTTTATTTGCATGTGCAAAAATTGTGTCTCCTTTTATTTTATGCTTATGTTTTGGAGTCCGTTATTTATGTTAATCTGTGTTGCACCGGAAGCTCTAGGAGTGTAACAGGATATAATCATGTTGAACTTACGGCACTTTGTGTACAGCTGGAAAAAGGCGCGAAGCCGAAACGCGTCCTGTGTTCTGTGTTTGGTCTTGGTAAAATAAAGTAACCAAGCAGCAACCTCGATCGAGTGCGGTCCCTTTATTTTTGTGTTGGAGATAAAGTTTTGAGCTGGATATATATATATATATGTATATATATATATATATATATATATATATATATATATATATATATATATATATATATATATATATATATATATATATATATATATATATATATATATTTATAAAATTATAAAATACATGTAAATTAATAGTTTATTAATTTTTTAAGGAAATATATATTACATTTTATATGTGTATGTTTATTTATTTTTTTATTAAATTTATGTTATATTTGTTAAAATGTATATTAAATCTAAATATTTTTTTAAGTTAACTTTATTATTTAATATATTTACCATTAATGTTTATTTAAATAAAAAAACAGATCTGTTGTAAATCTATACTTTTTACATCAATATTTTCATTTTGATATTTTCGTACTTACAATTTTAAATATAGGACGTTGATATTTTTGGCATCGATATTTTTGCTTTGATATTTATGTATGGGGATATTTTGGGAATCGATATTCTATCAGTGAACCCTCAAAAGTCGGGTAGCTACAAAACCTAAAGTGTGTAAAGCATATAACGAAAGGTGTTCTTGTTGCTTTTCATTAGCAAATACATTTTTTCTTTTGACTTTGTCAAAAAATATCTTATTTTAAGTGTATCTTTACCCAAAGATTGAAAAGAAGTTCTTCTCTCTTGCCATATCTCTCTCTATTAATGTCTACCTTCCTGCTTCTCTTTCAATGTCTTCCCTCCCATTCTGGGATGGAAGACAGAGACACACATATTCACAATGCAATGATTCCTCAAATCAAGGATCTCAAACTATCAATGTACCAGAACGTCTGGTGCAAATATTGTACTTATGTTTTGAGGTGACAGTTGTGAGTAAGCTATTAGTCAAGGTCCTACACTTACACTTTGAAGATTAAAGGTTCAAGACTTTGGGTCTCATTGGTAATGTGCATTTTCAAAATCTGGGAAGCTACAAGCTTTAAGGTACCTAATGAATGGTGATTTCATTCTTGCTCACTTTCCCACTGCATTCCAAATAGCCTGGCTGATGAGGGGTATTACCCCGAAACCAGTCCCAGGATGCTTGTTTCTGGTCCAAGGAACACCTGGCTTGGCAGTTCGGGCTGGACTATTCCCATGGAGGACTGATTTGTATATGGCTGGGTCTAAACTGGGGTGGCGAAGTAAGCTAAAGTACGATGATGGATTCAATCCAGATCTGTCACTGGGGGTGAGTGTCTGAAAAGTTTCAGCGCTCTGTCCATCATCTCCTCGTGTTTGCTTTGTTCACTCTAAGTTGGCAGGGTATGCCCAGACGTGGGTCCCTTGCTCACTTAGCCACGGGATTCAAGCTAGCCAGGCTGACGAGGGGTAGTAGCCTGAAACCGGTCCCAAGGTGCTTGTTTCTGGTCCAAGGAAGACCTGGCTTTGCAGTTCGGGCTGAACTGTTCCCATGAGGGATAGGGTCCAGTCTGATTTGCATATGACTTGGTATGAACAGGGTGGAGAAGTGTGTAAAAGAACGATTGGAAAGTCAATGTTTCTTTACACTTTATTCAGAAATTGCTTATTTTCTGTCTATTTCTGTCTCTCTGGTAGAGAGATTCACAATGAACACGTTTCTCAAATAAAGGATAACAGATTGTTAATATATGCACTATTTAGAGCTAATGTTATAGTTGTGTTTGGAGGTTTAAGCCTCATGCGTCATCAGTGGCTTATCAATCCTTGACTCTATCTCTGAGGATTAAGAGCTTAGGTTTTGTGATCTCAATGGTTATTTGTGTGCTCAAATGTCTGGGCAGATACAAAATGTAGAATGTGTAAATGTATATGGAAATGTGATCTCTTACATTTTTTATTGGCAAATACATTTTCTTTTGACTATGTCAAACAATATTTGATTTTAGGTATATCTTTCCCCAAAAGGCTGAAAAAATGTTCTTCTCTTTCGCTATCTCTCTATCAATCTCTCTGATATTCACAATGCAGTGGTTTCTCAAATCAAGGATTTCAAATGATCAATGTATCAGAATGTTTGGTGCAAGTGTTATACTTATGTTTTGAAGGTCAGCAGATAAGAGTTGTGTTGGCTAGCATTTAAGGTAATAGTATCTCACTCCATGTTTTAAGGGTTAATTTCTTGGCTTTTCAATGTTCATTTTCAAAATCTGGGCAGCTACAAAAAATAAAAATTGTAAGTTACACAATGATTGGTCATCTCGTTCTTTTGTGATTAACAAATAATTTTTTTTTACACTTTGTCCAAACAATATCAAAAGCATATCATTAGAAACAATTGCTCTCAATCTCCTCTTCCTCTCTCCCTCTCTCTATCTATTCCTCTATATCTCTCTTTATATCTTCCATCTCATTCTGGGATGGAAAACAGAGAAAGAAATTTACAATGCTACGGTTTCTCAAATCAAAGATTTAAAACTGTCAATATATGCACTGTTCAGTACAAATGTCTTAGTTATGTGCTAAGGAGCAAGATTTAAGAGACATGCGAGGCCTAATGGTTAAAGTCCTATCCTCTCACTCTCAAGTTTGAGGGTTCACAAGTATCTGTGTCTCAATTGTTAGTTTATTTTCAAATTCTGGTGAGTTACAAAAGTAAAATCTTTAAGTTATATAATGAATGGTGATCTTGTTCTTTTTGGTTGGCAAATGCATTTTTCTAAAAATATCTCATTTTAGATATATCATTCACTAAAGCTTAAAAAAACCTGTATTCTCTTTTTCTCTCCCTCTATCTCTCTTAGTCCCTTCTGGGATGGAAGATAGCGAGCGAGAGAGAGAGCTTCACAATGTAATTGTTTCTTGCACCAAAGATTTCAAACTGTGCTCAAATGTTGGGCATAACTGTTATACTAATATTGTGGGGCTCAGAAGTCACCAGCAGTGTGTGGACGATTGGTTAAGGGCCCAGACTCTCATTCTGAATGTTAAGGGTCTTGGGCTCCCAGTGATCATGTGTGAGAAAGCAAATTAATTACCAGCTGAAACAAATAATCTAATAGTTAAATGAGCAATTATAAATATAAGACAATGCAGAAAGGACACACATTTCAAATGTGTGTATTTGTAAAAGACAGCCATAGTTATGTGTGTAGGCCATAGAAAAGATTTATTTGGCTTGATAATACTGAAATGTGCACAACTTGAACTAGAAAATGTACCTTATTTTGACATGCTTAGAAATATTGTCATAACTGTAACATGTTAGGGTTTAACAAATGTGTCAGAAATTGGATCTCTAGCTGGCAGAGCTTTGCACCCTGTCCAAGTAGATACCACAATTCTAGTCAGGGCAAACCAGATACATAACCTAAATTAATCTGTGCTCACCCTTTAGTAGCTTGGAAAAGAGCAGTCAGGCTTAACTTAAGAGGCAATGTGCAACATTTTTGTGAAATACCTAAATTACGGTAAAACTGTGAAAACACCACAAAAAGACTCCACACAAGTTTAGAAAAATAGAGACTATTTGTCTGACTTAAGCAAGACCAGAACAACAGAAATCCAATCAGTAGAAGTTGAGATATGAATTTTTAAAGAATACATAAAAAAATAGTGCTCAGAAGTCAATAGCGCAAAAGGTTACTTGAAGTTGTGCTGGACTGGAGTAAATCCAAAGCTCAGTCAGGCCGGCTACAGTACCTGCACAGGGCCTGCTGAAAAAGTACCTTGTATTGAGCAAGCATGGATATGGGTGACATGCTGCGTCGGTTCCGATTCATGCAGTCGGGTTGATGCATTGAAGTCTAGCCTCATAGCAGTGTCTTCGGATCAGCACTGCATAGCCATCCAGGTAAATGCATCATCATCCAGCCACACAGGGAATGTCTTTAGATTTACACTGCATCAGCGTCGGAGGGCACTGCATTGGTTACAATCAGCGCGGTGGTGACTATGCAGTGAATTCTGTAAAAGCAGTTGCAGAACCCGCTTCTGAGGCCCAGGACTGGAGGGGGCATCTCAGGCAAGAGTAGGACTCCCAGACCCAGCAGCACCAGCAGAGCTGCAAGTAGTCGTTTGTGACCCTGAGACTTCCGAGAACAGGAGGCAAGCCTGCAAGCCCTTGGGAAAACTTAGTTTCAAGAATGCAGGTCAAGTCCCTCTCACACCCAGGCAAGAAGCAGCAGGTAGCAGGCAGACACAGAAGAGCAGGTAGCAAAGTGGCAGTCCCTCCTACAGCACAGCAATCAGCAGGCAGCAGGCCAATATAGCATTGCAGGTAGCAAAGTGGCTTTACCTCCTCCAGCACAGCAGCTTTTCCTCTGGTCAGAATGTCCTTGGTTCCAGCAAAGTTCTGATTTAGTGGTATCAGGGGTCCATTACTTAAATGTGCCTTTTTTGTGGGGGAGACATCAAAGAGGCCTTTGAAGATCACAAGGTCCATGCTTTTCCTTCCCTGGCTCCAGACTCACTACCGGGGTGTATTCAGCTTTTTGTGTGGTGACAGGCACAGTCCTATTCAGGTGTAAGTGTCAGCTCCTCCCTCCCAATCTACCTCAGGAAGGATCATCAGCCTGGTGATGGGCCATTTGGATGCAAATGTCACACCCCAGCTCCCTTTGTGCGACTGTATAGAGGAAATGCACAAACCCCAGTTGTCACCGAACCCAGGTGTGTTTTCAGAGACATAGAGAGGGGCAGAATGGTTAAAGAAAGAAAATGGCAACTTTCAAAAAGGGTCATTTTCAGACTTACAACTTAAAATCCAACATCACCATACGTTGTGATTTTAAATTACAATTAAAAGATGTTTAAAGGCAATCTCAATGTTAACATATGGGAGAGATAGGCCATGCAGTAGTGAAAAATGTCTATAGTAGTTTTTCAGTACCAGGACATGGTAAAACTCAAATGTTCATATCCTACCTTTTAAATATATTGCACCCTGCTCACAGGGTTGCCTGAGGCTACCCTAGCGATGGCTTATATGTAATAAAAAAGGAAATCCTAAAGTCAACAAAAACAAAGTCAGAAAAAGAGGAGAAGGAAGGCAAAAGATTTGGGGGGGACCCTGAAGAAAGGGTCAGGTTTAACAAAATGTATTACTTTATACGCAACATTTTATTCTTGAATGTCACAAGCTTCCTATATCTTATGTTTCATATGAGGTATGAATAGAAAAACGTGTGCATTTAAAAAAAAATGCTTTATGTGTATTAAATGGAATGCATTACCTAGCAGTGATTTTGCCTTTCAGTTAGTAGTTCATTGTACTTGCTTTGAAACAAATTGAGATGTAGATGGCAGATCTGTGTTTAAAGGCATATGGGATCCAAGTCTAATATTTCCAGTACCTAACTATGCAAGACTGCCTTTTGCTAATTCTTCGATAAATATTACAAGAAACATGTATTTTATGTCGGAACAGAGGAGCTGAACCTGCTTACTGATGAATGCTGCCATCCTATTGGTCCATGAATTAAGAAGTCTGATACAATGTTTTGTACATGTTTTCTTGACTTTTATATTAGTGCCTGTTTGCAGTTCACTTCAATGCTTACTTGCACTCTTTATCCTAGACCGGGACATTTGATGGTTGTGTCTACTGCTGTTACTGTTTCCACTCTCTGCCTTATCTTTGCTCTTTGATATTTGACTGATTGCTTCTGCAACTGTATACTGATTTACTTGGAAATGTTGAGACTCGCTGAGTCAAATGAACTACTCTTTATGGGAAGTTTGGCTACTCTAATTTGGCTTTGAAGGTTTATGCTCTCCTGATGTCACTCTTTTCCTTGAAATCTAACTCTTCATGGGTTCATATCTAAAATTCTGACCCTAATCTTTAGAACAGGGAATTTATTCATGTATGATGCCTTGTTCTAGCCATTTATTTAATGAGTCACTTGAATCTCTTACAGTGGGGAGCAGTAGCCCCAGGTGCATTTCATGCTTGCTCCACTCTACCTCCTATCAGTTCAAGGGTTCTACCCTGCAACTGGTCCCCCATCCCAGGGTCTGCATACTTAGGCAGGACAGGGGTCATGGGTGACACTGTTCTTCCCTACCCCTCCATCTGGGGTTCTGCACCCTCCTCTTTGAATCAGTATCCATACAATGTAGAACTGTCAGGGTGCTTGTGGCAGCCGTCCTGCACAATTGTCCCATGAACTTAGGGGTTCCACCTTGCAACTGGTCTCCTAACCCAGGGTCTGCACCCTTGGGTAAACTGGGGTCAATGTGAGTCCCTACTCCCCCTGCCCCCTTCTATAGTTCTGCACCATCCCACCAGGTTAGGGGCAATACCCTGAAACTGGTCTCTTCAGGGTGGGCAGCAGGAAGAGGTATTTTGAAAGCTATACTTATGCAAATACTCATTATAGTTCTTTGTTTGCTTTATTTAAAGGATGGGGGTATTACTTACACAAGAGAAAGATCAGAGAAAGAAAGAAAAGATTTGAAAAAGAATTAGATTTAAATAATCTCATGCATGATTATTACAGAAAGTTATTAAATTTCAAGTTTAAAACAAAACAGACAAGATTGAACTGACAATGAAAGTGATCTTTGAGCAGAACTCACATGTGAAATCAGGATTGTGTGATTATTGAGATAGCAACCAGATGGGAGAAATGAACAAGCTAAATAATAAAGATGAAAATTACTTAGAACAGCAGCTTTCTTTGCAATGATTAACGTAATACTTAAAGAGAAATGTTTAATGTAAAACTTAAAAGACGAAATGACACGTTTTAAATGTATAAACTGCACAATGCTGACATAGCTATTAGCAGGCCACAAACATGCTTGAGTACAAGTTGTCTTTTAACTAGAAGTGAACTTGACATTGCTGAAATGTGCACAATGCAATTGAGAAGTTTTACCTTAGAGTGAAATGCTTTGAAATATTCCTTATAATTGCAGAATGTTCCGGTTGAACAAAATTATTATTTTTGCTCTGCAACATTTTATTTGTAATAATTAAACTTCTTTTTTTCCCGTTTCCTATATTGCTTGAATAGAATAGTTTTACATTTAAAATAGAAATTGTTGTTCATGTTAAATGAAATGCAAGACTTAACAGCGATTTTGCAAGTTGATGTTTCTCTTCTTTAGCATAGTTCATTGTTCAAGCAATGAAACATTTAATATTAAACTATATTTGATGAGCATTTGAATTTAAGCTTATGAATCAAGAAGCCACATATGTAAGATGTCTGTAACAAACTTTGCAAGATGCATGTAAGTCTGTGGGAAAGGAAGAGGTGAACCTTCTCACAGATGAGTGCGGCCACCTTATTGGACTAGAGAGGAGAAGCTTGCTATACAGTTTGCAACATATATTCTTGTGGTTTATGTTACTGCTCGTTCCTTGCGTAGTCGGTTCTATTATTGCGCTATTTTCCCAGAGACCAATTCTCATGCCCTAGACTGACAGTTGTGACAACTGCTATTTATTCCTTGGTCTGTTATTGATACTCGATTTGTGCAGATTGCTACTGCAACTGTATGCTCATTTTACTCAAATTACTGAGACTCAGCTCAGTTTTATGAACTACTTTTTATGGAAAGTTCAGCTACTTTAATTGGACTTTGGGATTTATGCTCTCTTTATCTCATTCTTTTCATTCGAACTTAAATCTTTCATGAGTTCTAGTAATCTTAAATATCCAGCCTGTTCTTTAGAATAGGGTTACCTTCCTTTATGGAACATGCTTGATGCATTATTTGACATTTTATTCTAACCATATCTTTTTATGAGATTTCTGTAAACTTACTAAATATTTTTTGACTAATTTGAAGAAAAAGAAGAAAAAGAAACGTAATATTCTCTTAATGAGAAATAAAACTTTTAAACTAATTCATACTCTCATAATTGACTGAACTTAGAATTATTGTTGTGATTTAACTTGTGATGATGACATAGCTCCTGAATCAAAACACCGTGGCAAAGATCCATCACCTGAAGTGAGATAACCTTGGAAGAAGCAAGCATGAGAATGGGGCTTGACACTGTAAGTGATGGTGATGAAAAGGTTGAACTATGTTATTTAAGTTTTGCCCCAAATCCATGCTACCATGTGCATTTTCATATTCTGGGCATCACAAAAAGAAAACATTTAAATAATATTATGAACAATGATCTTGTCTTTTCAGTTTGTCCAAAAATATCTATATCTCTATCTCTGTCTCTCTCATTCGCTCTACCTCTTTACCTCTCATTTTTTCGTGTCCCTCTCTCTGTCTCCCATCCCATTCTGAGATGGAAGACAGAAAGAGAGATTCACAATGCATTGGTTTCTCGATTCAAGGATTTTAAACTGGCAATATATGCATTGTTTGGTGCAAATGTTATAGTTTTGTTTTGGGGGACAAGAGGCATGAATAATTTTGGCCTAGTTGTTAAGGTCCTAGAACTAACTTTGTAGATTAAGAGTTTGAGTCTTGTGGTCTCAATGGTTATGTGTGTGCTAAGTTTTCTGGACAGCCACAAAATGCAAAATATGTAAAATATATACTGAAAGGTGATCTCCTTCTTTTTCTATTGGAAAATAAAATAAATCACTTTGTCCAAAAATATCTCATTTTAAATATTTAATTCACCAAAGACTGAAAAAAGGTTATTCTCTCTTGCTCTCTCTTGCTCTCTCTCCCTCTCTCTCTCTCTCTCTCTCTCTCTCTCTCTCTCTCTCTCTATCTATCTTCCACCCACATCCCATTTTGGGATGGAAGATAGAAAGAAGGAGAATCACATTGTAATGGTTTCTCAAATCAAGGATTTCAAACTATCAACATATCAAAATGTTTGGTGCAAATGGTATACTTATGTTTTGAAGATCAACAGACACTTCTTCTATGGAGCACTCCTAATGCATTTTATTATGAGCGATTGCCTATTTCTGATTATTGATTTTTAACAAAACTGATGACTAAGGCTAAAATAACATAACCTATTCCTTTCATAAAGATGGTTTGCTAAACATTTTAATAATAAAACCTTTTAGCTCATAACAAACTCTATTTTTTGGCTGATATAGATAGAGATCATAATACTTTAAATGTGTTGTACAGCAAATATCCATTGATGTGTGAAAATATAAGGCAGCGGGGTTTAGCTCTGATGATGATAAACCACATTTCTAATTAAAGTAATCCCAGCTTCAGCAGAATATACTTGGTAAAACCTAAAATACTTAATTTAGAATGGAAAAAATCAGGGGGTTCCCTTTGTCTTAGAAAGTATGGTTAGTGCTATAGAAAGCAAAAGAGGGCACTTTTTAGATGAGTTCTCAATTATCTTCCTCTTTGATTTCTATTTAATTAAAACATTCTGACATGCAGACTGAAGCATACACTTTCAACACCAGTAGCAGACTGACAGTTAACCCCCTGGTGAGCAGAAGCTTAACCACAGAATTATAATGAGTGACTAGAGCGCTAGCATTCAGAATTTAGTGTGGCACATCTGATTGCCAATTTTGATGGATTTGATGTGTAAAATTGTAAGGATTTTCTACTGAGGATACTGCTGTAAATGGGGAGATTAGAGTGCTTCATAACAAAAAAGTTTCACAAAATAGCCACCAGAGATAAAAGACCCCAAATGTAGCACAGATATCACAAGTTTAACCCAAGTATAGCCCAATGACAGAAGTATGCTAAACACTAAGGGGTCCATTAGAATGTCAGGCAGATCCCCACCGCCCGCATGGCGGTGGGGATCCACCCAACATTCTCCTCCACCCACATGCCATTTCCCCCGCCATATTAGTATGGCGGGGGACCCGGCGGACGGAAAGAGGCCTGATAAGGTGGTGGTGTCTGCTAGACACCGCCATCCATATTATGATGGCAGCGGGAAGCAGCGTTTCCATATCGATGTTGCCGCCATGGAAGGGCATGCGGTTTCCTCAGTTGGGAGCCTGTTGGGGCCCCCAAGATGTTTTACATGGGGGGTGCCTATGGTACCCCCCTGCATTTGCATTGACAACGTGGCAGGCACCACATGTTGCCTGCCACGTTGTACACGAAAATGCGCACATGCCTTTTTTGTTCTGGCGGGTGCAAAATGGCGCATCCTAATTGCCCATGTGGGACAGCTGCACCCTTAGTGGGCGTTCCCAATTCCCTGGGCGGTTGCAGGCAGACAATGACCGCCCGCCATCATAATAGACTCCTTAGTTTTATTTATTTTATAGCAGTTTTTATAGCACTGACTTGACCCAAAGGTACTGGAGTGCTCTACATGAGCATCAGTTACATTACACAAGGTCACATTCCTTTTAATTTAAGCAGGAGGCGATTAAGTGATTTTCCAAGAATCACAGGATGTTGAGCCAACGCCAAAACTCGAATCTGGTTCCACAGTTGCAAAGTCAGCAGCTCTAGACATAATGCCACATCCTCTCCCCTAATTGTAATAAATAATCAAGTGATCAACTGCATAATAGCAAATCATTTAAAAGCACTTCATTGCTATTAGAGAACTCAGAAAATGAGCCATGATTTTAGTTTTTTGAAGCACTAACCATAATATCTATAGGAAAAAGATCCCTTCATTTATATAACTTCTAAATTAAATGCTTTAGGAATTGCAATTTTGATTACATCAAGATGGCTTCAGGTGTGCCACACTTTTGCAATAAATATAGAGTGTTTGTAACTTATTTGCTCATTAGAACACTGTGGGGAGGCTAAGGTCAGGGACACAAACTCAAACAATTGAGGGCCGGGAGGAGAGGGCAGAAGTAGCAAGTTGATCATACTGAGCAGGTGGGAGGGGCAGTGGCAGCACAATGGACCAGAGAGGGCAGGGGAAAGGGGCAACAAACCAACAGTGCAGGACAGGCATTAACAGAAGAAAGGAGAGGCAGTGGAAATACATCTGTACATGCCAACAGACCTGAATCAGGCAGGAGACTCCCAATGTTTTCAAGTCTAAAATGACTTTATTTTAGCTGTCTCCCACCTAAAATCTCCCCTTTTTCAATGTAAGTAAATAGAGAAAATCAATTCCCCACATTTCATTTTTCAGAATCTCCCTCCTACCAAGCTCAAAATGGGATACAGACATGGAGTGGGACAAGAGATGTCAGGAGGCAGGTGGTCAGGGGCACTAAACTAACTTTACAGGGCAGCAGCCAGGGGTTGCAGCAGCACAATATACCACACAGGGTAAGCGGGAGAGCAATGCAGCACAATGGACTTTTGAAAGCAATAGGGAGGGGACAGGGCCATGCACATGGACAAAAGAGCACAGAGGGGAAGAGGCAAGGGCAGCAAGCTGACCATACCTTACATTGAGGAGGAGCAGTTGCAGCGCAAGGACCATCAAAGGCAGGAGGCAGGGCCATGGGTATGATAATGGACCATGGAAGGCATGAGGGATAGGGGCCCACTCATGGAAAACTGAGGACAGAGGGTATGGGGCAGAGAAGGAGGAACAAGCTGACCTTGCAGGGCAAGCAGGGTAGAAACACAAAACCCATGGAGGGAAACAGGGAGACCATAATGGCATACATACAGACAATGGAGTGAAGGTGGAAGGGGGTAAAGGTCAGCAAGCTAACTACACAGGGCAGTCAGGAGGGGCAGTGGCAGCACAAAGGACCATGCATGGCAAGTGTGAGGTTAGTGGGAGGACAATGGCCATGGTAGGCAAAAGGGAGGGGCAGGGTCATGCACAACAGACCATTAAGGGCCGTACAGAGATGTAGGGGCTGGCCACAGCAAGATAGGGCAGGAGAAGGGGACAGGGGCATCACCTTTTGCCAATAGATAGTTTAATTATTTTGTACTATCAGGCGGTTTTTAGTAGATGACATTAGGACAATCCCTAATAAACATATTTTTTGTCCTCTTAGTCATTTTTAACTCACACACGTTCACTACTTGCACTGCACTTCATTAGTTCCCACACATCATGTACAACCATAGTGGCTGGGATTCCAAGAGAGTATGAGGTCTGGTATTCGTGTATGTAAGCCTTAGAACAACTTTGGCTACATGTGACCTATCTCTCCCGTGTTTCCAGATGACGAAGTTCCGCCAAATGGGTGGGCTGATGGGAACCTTTCTCAAGCCAGGGTTTGCGCGAGTTGTGGGAAACTGGTGAACTGGTTATGCTCTAACACTGGGGGTACATCTGTTACACCTACAAGACTGATTTATTCCTCGTTGTTAGACAGGTTCATGCTATGGGGTATGGAATAGATCTGGTCTTTAACCCTTCGCTGCTAGGCCTTTTCCCCTCCTGTGCTAAGCCCTTTTTTGGTGATTTGGGGTACTGCGCGCTTAGGCCCCTGTAACTTTTTGACCACATAAGGTATCCACGCCAAATTTGCGTCCTTTTCTTCCAACATCATATGGATTATAAAGGTGCCCAGGGTTTGTGGATTCCCTTGGAGAGGTCCCAGAAATTAACCAAAATATAGTGAATTTTTAGTTTTTTTCAGAAAAATGGGAAAAACGGGCTGCAAATGAAAGCCTCTGGGTTTTTCCCTGCAAATGTTATCAAATAAGGGTTTGTGGGGCTGAAATCTCCATTTTCTCGGCTTTTAGGGAATGACAGTCTTTTGTCAGAGAACCAACATTTTTCACACAGTTTTGGCATTTTTCTGGGACATAGCCTATTTTTGCTATTTTTAGAGCTTTCCACCTCCTTCCAGATAATGGTAGAAATGAGTTTGAAAGCAATAATGGATCCTGGAAAGCTAAACGTTTCCGAAAAGTAGACAAAATTCTGAATTCAGAAAGGGGTCATTTGTCTAAATCCATGAAGGTTTCTTTATAGAAACTAACAGTTAAATATTGGAATAATTGAAAAATTGTTGAACAAAAAAAACTTTTGTCTCAACGTTTTCACCTATAACTTCTTGTAATTTTGACAGCTCTTGGAAAGCAATATACCGTTACATCTGTTAGACCTTCCTGGTTGTGGGTATATATGGGACTTGCAGTTTCACCAAGAACCAGATGAACCCAGATCCAAAAACTGAGCAGCAACTTTCAATGGTATTTTTTTATTTACTGGCTGAAGTGCACTTTTTCTTTGAAAATTTATACATGGAAAAATCTGTATGAAAGACACCTATGTATTTCTGAATTGGGTACAAATTATAGAGTTTAGAAACAGTATATAATTGCACATTTTCAAAATTGGGAATACTCATACGAGCATGAGAATTATTGGTCATTTTTTAAAAAGATTTTTTTTTACACAATGTCTTTCATTGGGAAGGGAGAAATGCATAAAAACTCAATTGGTAATAACAGTTGATTTACAAATCTGAATTACCCTAAGTCTCCCGATAAAAACGGTACCTCACTTGTGTGGTTCGGCCTTGTGCCTGCGACAGGAAACGGCGCAAAATGCAACATGGTCACACCTCAATTTTGCAGTTAAAAATTGACCCTTTTATGGCAAAGTGCCTAGCTGTAGTTTTTGTACCCTAGCTCTGCAGGCACCTAGGGAAACCTAGCAAAGCTATAGATTTTTAAAAACTAGACACCCAGGGAAATTCAGGATGGGGTGAATCGACTGCCTATCACCAGGTTCTGGTACCCAGAATCCCTTGCAAAGCTAAGAAATTGACAAAAAAACGCATTTTCCTCCCATTTTGTGGTGGAAAGTTCTGGAATCTGCGTGGATCAACAATTTTCCACCCACCCAGCGTTCGCCCGGGTCTCTCAAAAAAAATGGTACCTCACTTGCCGGGGTCTGCCTAGTGCCTGCAACAGGAAACAGCGCAAAACGCAACGTGGTCGCACCTCAATTTCGCAGTGAAATCGGGCCCTTTTTGGGGAAACAGACTACCTTTTGTTTTTGAATCCTAGCTCCACTGGCACCTAGGGAAACCTAGCAAACCTATACATTTTTTAAAACTAGACACCCAGGGGAATTCAGGATGCGGTGAATTGACTGCCTACCACCAGGTTATGTTACCCAGAATCCCTTGCAAATCTAAGAAATTGTAAAAAAAATGCATTTTCCTCATATTTCTGTGGTGGAAAGTTCTGGAATCTGCGTGGATCAACAATTTTCCACCCACCCAGCGTTCGCCCGGGTCTCTCAAAAAAAATGGTACCTCACTTGCCGGGGTCTGCCTAGTGCCTGCAACAGGAAACAGCGCAAAACGCAACATGGTCGCACCTCAATTTCGCGGTGAAATCGGGCCCTTTTTGGGGAAACAGACTACCTTTTGTTTTTGAATCCTAGCTCCGCCGGCACCTAGGGAAACCTATCAAACCTATACATTTTTGAAAACTAAGCACCCAGGGGAATTCAGGATGGGGTGACTCGACTGCCTACCACCAGGTTCTGTTACCCAGAATCCCTTGCAAACCTAAGAAATTGACAAAAAAAATGCATTTTCCTCACATTTCTGTGGTGGAAACTTCTGGGATCTGCGTGGACAACAATTTTCCACCCACCCAGCGTTCCCCCGGGTGTCTCAAAAAAATGGTACCTCACTTGCCGGGGTCTGCCTAGTGCCTGCGACAGGAAACAGCGCAAAACGCAACGTGGTCGCACCTCAATTTCGCGGTGAAATCGGGCCCTTTTTGGGGAAAGAGACTACCTTTTGTTTTTTAATCCTAGCTCCACCGGCACCTAAGGAAACCTAGCAAACCTATACATTTTTGAAAACTAGACACCCAGGGAAATTCATGATGGGGTGACTCGACTGCCTACCACCAGGTTCTGTTACCCAGAATCCCTTGCAAAGCTAAGAAATTGACAAAAAAAACGCATTTTCCTCACTTTTCTGTGGTGGAAAGTTCTGGAATCTGCATGGATCAACAAATTTCCACCCACCCAGCGTTCCCCCTGGTCTGCCGAACAAAATGGTACCTCACTTGCCTGGGTCTGTCTAGTGCCTGCGACAGGACACAGCGCAATACGCAACGTGGTCGCACCTCAATTTCGCTGTGAAATCGTGCCCTTTTTGGGCAAAGAGACTACCTTTTGTTTTTGAACCTTAGCTCTGCCGGCACCTAGGGAAACCTAGCAAACCTATACATTTTTGTTAACTAGACACCCAGGGAAATTCAGGATTGGGTGACTCGACTGCCTACCACCAGGTTCTGTTACCCAGAATCCCCTGCATTGCTAAGAATTTGACAACAAAAAAACATTTTCCTCACATTTCTGTGGTGGAAAGTTCTGGAATCTGCATGGATCAACAAATTTCCACCCACCCAGCGTTTCCCCGGGTCTCCTGAAAAAAAAGGTACCTCACTTGCCTGGGTATGCCTAGTGCCTGCGACAGGAAACAGCGCAAAACGCAACGTGGTCGCACCTCAATTTCGCGGTGAAATCGGGCCCTTTTTGGGCAAAGAGACTACCTTTTGTTTTTGTACCCTAGCTCTGCCGGCACCTGGGGAAACCTAGCAAACCTATACATTTTTGAAAACTAGACACCCAGGGGAATTCAGGATGGGGTGACTTGACTGCCTACCATCAGGTTCTGTTACCCAGAATCCCTTGCAAAGCTAAGAAATTGACCAAAAAACGCATTTTCCTCACATTTCTGTGGTGGAAAGGTCTGGAATCTGCGTGGATCAACAAATTTCCACCCACCCAGCGTTCCCCCGGGTCTCCTGAAAAAAATGGTACCTCACTTGCCTGGGTCTGCCTAGTGCCTGCGACAGGAAACGGTGCAAAACGCAACGTGGTCGCACCTCAATTTCGCAGTGAAATCGGGCCCTTTTTGGGCAAAGAGACTACCTTTTGTTTTTGAACTCTAGCTCTGCGGTCACCTAGGGAAACCTAGCAAACCTATACATTTTTAAAAACTAGATACCCAGGGAAATTCAGGATGGGGTGACTCAACTGCCTACCACCAGGTTCTGTTACCCAGAATCCCTTGCAAAGCTAAGAAATTGACAAAAAAATGCATTTTCCCCACTTTTCTGTGGTGGAAAGTTCTGGAATCTGCGTGGATCAACAAATTTCCACCTACCCAGCGTTCCCCCGGGTCTCCCAAAAAAAATTGGTACCTCACTTGCCTGGGTAGGCATAGTGGCTGCAACAGGAAAAGGTCCAAATCGTACGGTGGAGAATTTACAATACCGTATAGCAAAACTACCTTGATTTTTGGGGGGGGGCACCTGAGTTATTGGCTCTGGGCTCGGCGGCCATCTTTGGAAACTACCAAACCCAAACAGTTCTGAAAACTAAACACCCAGGGGAGTCCAGGGAGGTATGGCATGTGTGGGTCCCCCAATGTTTTCCTACCCAGAATTCCTTGCAAACCTTAAAATTTGGTAAAAAAAAATCACTTTTCCAAACTTTTTTTGCGTGGGATCTCCGTGCCGGCAAAAATGTCCTACCACCTAGCGTTCCCCTTGTTCTCCAGAGTAAAATTATACCTCACTTGTGTGGGTGCCCCAAAGCAGAACAGGCTAAAAACGAATTTTTAAAAAATCTAGTATATAGGTTTGACAAATTAAGCACCCCAACCTTAGTCACAGGGCTTTGGCCCACCCACACAAGTGAGGTATCATTTTACTCGGGAGATCAAGGGGAACGCTGGGTGGTAGGACATTTGTGCCGGCAGGGAGATCCCACCCAAAAATGTATGGAAAAGTGGTTTTTATAACCTAAATTTAAGGTTTGCAGGGATTTCTGGGTAGGAAAACATTGGGGGACCCGCGCATGCCATACCTCCCTGGACTCCCCCAGGTGTCTAGTTTTCAGAACTGTTTGGGTTTGGTAGTTTCCAAAGATGCCCGGCAAGCCCCGGGCCAATAGCTCAGGTGACCCCCTCAAAAAATAAGATAGTTTTGCTAAAGGTAATTTTTAAGTCTCCACAGTACGAATTGGGCCTTTTCCTGTTGCAGCCACTATGCCTACCCACGCAAGTGAGGTAGCATTTTTATCGGGAGACCTGGGGGAACGCTGGGTGGGAGGTAATTTGTGTGAGCCCAGTGATAACACGCTTTCCCACTTAAAAAAGTGTGAAAAAAATTATTTTTTCAGCTAAAATTGAGGTTTGCAAGGGATTCTGGGTAAAGGAACATTGGAGGATCCACGCAAGCCATACCTCCTTGGAAGCCCCCGGGTGTCTACTTTTCAGAAATGTGTGGGTTTGGTAGGTTTCCCTAGATGTCCGTCTAGCACGGGGCCAAAAACCCAGGTAACCCCTCTTGCAAAAGCTGGTGGTTTTGACAATGGTGACAATTTCAAAACCACCAGCTTTTGCAAGAGTGGTTACCTGGGTTTTTGGCCCCGTGCTAGACGGCCATCTAGGAAAACCTACCAAACCCACACATTTCTGAAAAGTAGACACCCGGGGGCTTCCAAGGAGGTATGGCTTACGTGGATCGTCCAACGTTCCTTTACCCAGAATCCCTTGCAAATCTCGATTATAGCTGAAAAAAATCAGATTTTTCACACATTTTTGTGTGGGAAAGTGTGGCATCACTGGGCTGACACAAATTTCCTCCCACCCAGCGTTCACCAAGGTCTCACGATAAAAATGGTACCTCACTTGCGTGGGTAGGCATAGTGGCTGTAACAGGAAAAGGTTCAAATCGTACGGTGGAGAATTTACAATACCCTATACCAAAACTACCTTGAATTTTGGGGGGGGCACCTGAGTTTTTGGCACTAGGCTCGGCGGCCTTCTTTGGAAACTACCAAACCCAAACAGTTCTGAAAACTAGACACCCGGGGGAGTCCAGGGAGGTATAGCATGCGTGGGTCCCCCAATGTTTTCCTACCCAGAATTCCTTAACATTTGGTAAAAAAATCACTTTTCCAAACTTTTTTGCGTGGGAGCTCCGTGCCGGCAAAAATGTCCTTCCACCCAGCGTTCCCCTTGGTCTCCAGAGTAAAATGATACCTCACTTGTGTGGGTGCCCCAAAGCAGAACAGGCTAAAAATGAATTTCTTAAAAAATCTAGTATATAGGTTTGACAAATTAAGCACCCCAACCTTAGTCCAGGGCTTTGGCCCACCCACACAAGTGAGGTATCATTTTACTCGGGAGATCAAGGGGAACGCTGGGTGGTAGGACATTTGTGCTGGCAGGGAGATCCCACCCAAAAATGTACGGAAAAGTGGTTTTTATAACCTAAATTTAAGGTTTGCAGGGATTTCTGGGTAGGAAAACATTGGGGGACCAACGCATGCCATACCTCTCTGGACTCCCCCGGGTGTCTAGTTTTCAGAACTGTTTGGGTTTGGTAGTTTCCAAAGATGCCCTCCAAGCCCCGGGCCAAAAGCTCAGGTGACCCCCTCAAAAAATAAGATAGTTTTGCTAAAGGTAATTTTTAAGTCTTCACCGTACGAATTGGGCCTTTTCCTGTTGCAGCCACTATGCCTACCCACGCAAGTGAGGTACCATTTTTATCGGGAGACCTTGGGGAACGCTGGGTGGGAGGTAATTTGTGTGAGCCCAGTGATGCCACGCTTTCCCACACACAAAAAGTGCGAAGAAACAGATTTTTTCAGCTAGAATTGAGGTTTGCAAGGGATTCTGGGTAAAGGAACATTGGAGGATCCACGCAAGCCATACATCCTTGGAAGCCCCCGGGTGTCTACTTTTCAGAAATGTGTGGGTTTGGTAGGTTTCCCTAGATGGCCGTCTAGCACGGGGCCAAAAACCCAGGTAACCCCTCTTGCAAAAGCTGGTGGATTTGACAATGGTGACAACCACCAGCCAAGCACCACTCCACGCACACCGCAAGCCAAACGCCACTCCACACACACACCGCCAGCCAAGCACCACTCCGTGCACAGACAGCCAAGTACCACTCCACGCACACCACCAGCCAAGTGCCACTCCACACACATCACCAGCCAAGTGCCACTCAAAACACACCACCAGCCAAGCGCAACTCCACACACACCGCCAGCCAAGCACCACTCCGTGCACAGACAGCCAAGTATCACTCCACGCACACTACCAGCCAAGCGCCACTCCACACACACCACCAGCCAAGCACCACTCCACGCACACCACCAGCCAAAGACAAAACCAAACACAACACCAGGCGAGCGCAAGAGCACGCACACCGCCAACCAAACACCAGACCACGCACACCGCCAGCCAAGCACCAGTTCACAGACACCTCCAGACAAGCACCAGTCAACAGACACCGGCAGCCAAGCGCCAAACCATGCACACCGTCAGACAATGGACACTACACGCAAACCAACATCATACTTTATTTTTTTTTCAAATAAAAGAAAAACAAAAACAAACTGCAAATTGATACAAAGCTACTAACTCAACAACTAAATCTAAAAAGACTTCACAAATGCAAACTTTGAAACTGAACAATAAGACCAACCAGTTCACTTTACCACTCATTGATACTCCCAAAAATTCTTTTGCGTGTGGTACAATCTAAAACAACCAGGTACACACAGCCCGGGGTTTGAAGGGCAGTCGGGGCAGTACATACGAACCTCCTTCCGCAAACCTCTTCGCCAACAGACTCTACATCTCCGACTGGGAAAGTCTTTTGAGATTGTAGGAGGAATTGTATCAGGAAAGTGGCGATCTTTCAATCTGGCAACATCCTCCACCACTCCAACTTTAGGAACACTTGCCTGTTCCACTAAAACAAGGCTGCCTATTACAGACTCCTGAAACTTTACAAAAGTCATCTTTGACTGGGGACAAGATTTCTGGAACACATCAAAAGCATTAAAGGTTGCCAAGTGGAAAAGATGGATAGCCAACTTCTTGTACCAAATGTAAGCCTTACGAAGAGCAGTATACGGTTCCAACTTCTGATCTACTCTGTCAACACCACCCATGTGCCTATTATAGTCCATTATGCACACAGGTTTGCGCACTTCTGCAACCTGACCCCAAACAGTCACCGGTTCAGTGCTTTCATCATGTATTGTAGTCAACATGTAGACATCTCTCCTGTCTGAAAACTTCACAGCTAGAAGCTCCTCACAACGCAATGCACTGCACTGTCCCTGAGCAAGCTTTCGACAAACAAGTTCTTTTGGGAAACCTTTACGGTTTGAGCGGATTGTGCCACAAGCAACAGTGTCCACTTTGGCCAATTCCCTGAACAACCGCACACCAGTGTAGAAGTTATCGACATACAAATGATGGCCTTTGTTAAAAAATCCACGACCAAGTTCCCACACAATTTTCTCAGTCACTCCAAAAGTTGACGGACAACCAGGGGGGTTAATCCTGGATTCCTTACCAGTGTACACCGTGAAATTAGAGACATATCCAGTCTCACTGTCACACAGCATATACAGTTTGATTCCATAGCGTGCCCTCTTACTAGGAATGTATTGCCGAAATACCAAGCGGCCCTTGAACAACAGCAAAGACTCATCCACTGTAATTTCTTTCCCAGGATAAAAGATCTCAGAAAATCGATCAACAAAATGATCAATGACAGGCTGAATCTTGAAAAGACGGTCACAATCAGGGTGATCTCGTGGCAAAGCAAGACTATTGTCAACAAAATGCATCATCCGAAGCAGAAGCAAATACCTATCACGACTCATGACTGCCGGAAATATAGCTGTTGCCATCAAAGGACTAGTAGACCAATATGAAGCCATTGATGGTTTCCTAAGCAAGCCCATCAAAAAAGTTAAACCCAAAAACTTTTTCATCTCCTCCAAATTTGTGGGAGTCCACCGGGTAGCTCTAGCATGGGGCTTAAGGGTGGCACTGTTCACCCTCAAAAAATGTTCAGCATACAAATTAGTCTGCTCTACAAACCCTGCCAAAAACACATCATCCATAAACAACTTGAAAAAATCAATAGGCAAAAAGTTTTCAGTGTTCACCCTACACCCTGGAACACCAGTAAATTCAGGCAATGCCGGCTGCACCATGCCTGGTGCAACCCAGAGGTCAGAACTTTCAACGTCAAGTCTTGCAGCCGCAGGCTGCCGCCCAGCTGCCGCCCAGCTGCCTCTTGTCTCACTACACCAACTGGAAGTCTAGCAGCCCCAGGCTGCAGCCCAGATGTCTCTTGCCGCACTATTTGCACAGCAATGTCCTCTGCAACCACAGGCACAGCAATGTCCTCCGCAACCACAGGCACATCATCCACACCAAAAGTAGCTTCATCAGCACTCAGAGTGTCTTCATCATCAGATGAAGCCATGTGTAGAGAAAACTCACTACCTGAATCTTCACCTCCCACCTCTGCCTCAGAATCAGAGTCAGTCTCTGGACCATGGTCAGAGGAAGAATCAAAAAGCATTCCAACAACTTGCTGAGCAGTAATCCGGCGGCTAGCCATTATCCTTACAAATAAAGGAGTCTGCACATACAACTCAACAACTCCAACACTGTGCAAAGTAAGAAAAAAAATGTAAGCCTTTATCACAAAAATCTATATTTAGAAAAAATATACAATTCACTTACAAGACACAACTACACTCACCAGCCCTACTCTGCAAAGACACAGCAAATAGGCAATGATATCCCACTAGAAAGAAGAAAAAAAAAACTTACATCTACAGAAGGACACATCAATAACAAATGCAAAACATGTTTTACAATCACAAAAAACAGAAACCAAACAAACTCGTATTACTACACACTTTGCAAAATAAACAATTACATTACAATTGAACAAAAAAGAGGTCTCTTACCAAACACATGCAACTACAGAAACAGCAGAACAACAGAACCACCAGTAACGGAATCGCACACTGCAACAATCCAAAGAGAAACAAAAACAACACACATTACAACAGGCTATGTCACACGGTATGTCACAAATGGGGTGTCTCTCCCCAAGGGGGGAAGATTATAAATCATTATAAACGTGGGCCCCCTGGAAGCAACCCTACGGAGGGCAGAGAGGCCAAATAAAGACACGGCAGAACATACTTTTGAAAACAAATGGGCCCAAGGAAGCAACCCTTGGCCAAGGGGTCGCTCCCTATAAAAAAAGAAAACCTGGAGTCTAGTGGGCTGTTCTATCCCCCCCTGGGTCCAGAAAGGGTAAAAAAAACAGCCGATCTGCGGCAGAACAGTCTACAATATTTATAATGCCCCCTGGAAGCGACCTTTGCCCAAGGGGTCGCTTCCTTTATAAATATAATAAAATCCCTGGTGTCTAGTGGGCTTTTCTACCCCCCCTGGGTCCAGATGCGGCCCAAAAAATGGCTGCTCTGCCCCCAGGGGGGGCAGACAAGTCTAAAAAAAATGATGGGCCACTAGGAAGCAACCCTTCCCCAAGGGGTCGCTTCCTTTATAATTATAAACAAATCCCTGGTGTCTAGTGGGCTTTTCTGCCCACCCGGGTCCAGACGCGGCCCAAAAAACGGCTGATCTGCCCCCAGGGGGGGCAGACAAGTCTAAAAAAAAATATGGGCCACTAGGAAGTGACCCTTCCCCAAGTGGTCGCTTCCTTTTCAATTGTAAACAAATCCCTGGTGACTAGTGGGCGTTTCTGCCCCCCCTAGGTGCAGATCGGCCAAAAAAATGGCCGATCTGCCCCAGGGGGGCAGAAAAGTCTGAAAAATATTTTATCCCCCTAAGGAAGCGACCCTTGCCCAAGCGGTCGCTTCCTTTATAAATATAATTCAATCCCTGGTGTCTAGTGGGCTTTTCTGCCCCCCACTGGGTCCAGATGCGGCCCAAAAAATGGCCGATCTGCCCCCAGGGGGGGGCAGAAAAGTCTAATAAAAAATAAGGGCCACTAGGAAGCGACCCTTCCCCAAGGGGTCGCTTCCTTTTCAATAGTAAACAAATCCCTGGAGACTAGTGGGCTTTTCTGCCCCCCTGGGAGCAGATCGGCCAAAAAAACGGCCGATCTGCCCCAGGGGGGGCAGAAAAGTCTGAAAATAAATTTGGCCCCAAAAGGAAGCGACCCTTGCCCAAGGGGTCACTTCCTGCACAAACAATCACATTGAAACACAATCCCTGGTGTCTAGTGGGGCATTCCTGGTGCACGATCGCGACGCTGTGCGCGATCGTGCACCAGGAATGCCCTGCATTGGGACATCAGGGGAGAGGAAACACAGTTTCCTCCCCCCGATGCCTCAAGGCACCGGAAAACGCCCCACCGGAGCACCAAACACCGACCTGTCTGCTGGACGCGCTGGAATGAAATGGATTCCAGCGTGTCCAACGCTTCCTGATGACGTTGGCGCGCGCTATGCGCGCTGACGTCACCAGGAAGCGTGGGGGGGCCAGGGGGTGGAAGCGGAAAGTCTTCCGCTGCCACCCCTGCATACAGGACTAACATCGATGCCCCAGGGGGGGAGCGCCAGCGCCAGGGGGGGAGCGCCAGCGCTCCCCCCAGGGCTGTACTGATGACGGAGCGGTTCCGTCATCAGCACAGCCCAACCGATGCTGATGACGGAACCGCTCCGTCATCAGCATCGAAGGGGTTAAATATTGCCCCAGGACCTTCCACCACCATTTGTATTTGAGACAGGGGCATCACAACAGGGCAGGCAGGAGGAGCAGTTGCAGCACAACAGAGCACGGAGGGCTGAAAGGAGTAGTAGCAAAATGGACCATGGAAGACTGGAGGGAGGCAATAGGGACATGGAATTCAGAAAATGGAAGGCAAGATTGATGGAGCCATTTGACCATGCTGGGCAGGTGGAAGGAGCAGTGGAAGCTCAACAGAACATTCAGAGTAGAGAGGAGAGGCAGTGGCAGGTCCATGGTACACAGTGGGCAAAAGGGAAGTAGCAGGGTCATGCCCACAGATGTTGGAGGTTAGGGGAAGGAGCATAGGGGTAGTAAGCTAAACCTGGAGCCTCAGGCTACAGTGGACAGAAGAAGTAAGTAGGGACATCAAGCTAACTTGTGGGCAGTTGTAGCACATTGGACAATGCAGGGCAGGAGGGAAGAATCAGGTGCATGAACTCTCACAACAAAGAACAAGCATGAGGTCAGAAGGAACTTCAAGATAGCTGTGCAGGGCACACAGGCCATGAGGAGCAATGGCCATACAGGGCTGGAAGGGGTATGAACTTAGACAATGGTGGGCTAAGAGGAGGGGTGTAGGGGCAGCAAGCTTGGTAGGCGACTGCACAATGGACAACGCAGGCCCAGACCCTGCATCCAGCCCCCCTCTGTGTGTTATGATGATCATCTTACTTTGTGTTTAAATAAAAAACCTAGAAAGCCTCCGAAAAAAAAGATTAAAGTGATATTGTATTTAGAAATTGTAAGAATATCTAACTTTACATGAAAAAACAGCTGAGAAATTCACTGAAAAAACAGTGGTGAAAGGGATTTTATACTTAGGTAAAAATGTCATGTAAAACATACCATCTGAAACTAAAAAAAACACTGAAATTCACTAGATATAGTAACTATAATCTGTACCCTAAAGTAACTAATACTTGTGCCCTCGCCGAGCACTATTACCCTTGCATATTAAATCACTAATAACATTTTGATTGACTGCATTTATAACATCCATAATCACATCTGAAATGCCATCATCGTTGATAAAACTGTGCATCGCATGGGTGTGAGTTAGAGCTACTTTAGGGTACGAGTTATAGTTATGTGTTCTAAAGACATGCGTTGTTGGGGTCCATTAGGATTACGGACAAAGTCGCCGTAATGCTAAAAATGCATGATGTGCATTTCAATGCACAACATGACAGACACCGCGAGGTGCCTGTCATGTTATGCAGGGGGTACCATAGGTACCCCCATGTGCACCCCCCACACCCCTGGAGTCCCTGGGGGCCCACAACGGGCCCCCGCAGGGGGACTCCGCATGCCTTTCCGTGGCCGCATTGCCGCCACGGAAAGGCATTGAAAAATCCTCATCATAATATGGCTGGCGGTGTCTGATAGACACGCCACCATATTATTTTTTTTCCGCCCCGCTGCAAGGCGACCGGGGCGGAAAAGCGGTGGACGTTCTTTCCATCCGGCGAGGTCCCCCCCGCCATACTAATATGGCGGGGGGAAAACAAGTGTGGATGTCGGGCGGATTGGCCCCTTTGTGTGGTAATGCCTGCATTTTTAAAAGCTGTTTCTCTTTCTCCACATGTTGATGGAGCACATGACGAAACTGTTAGTCTACGGATTACCTATTTCAGGGAAGATTTCCATTACTATATTCCACTAAATCAATCAATCAGAATTTATAAATTGTTGCTAATCATTTAATAGTGTATCCAGTTGTTTGTAGGTACTAAAGGTTTATTCGAACAGCCAGGTCTTGAGGGACATTCGGAATTCCAGAAGTGAGGTGATGGTCCGGAGGTGCGAGGAGAGGCTGTTCCAGATCTTTGCTGTGTGGTGGGAGAAGGAGCATCCTCCACTTCTGCTTCAGTAGATGCGGGGAGTATGGGCAAGAAGAAGGGAGGTGGAGTGTAGTATTCTCAGGCTTGGTGGAAGTTCAGGTGGCAGATAATATAGCCGGGTCCTTAGTTGTGTAGAGCTTGGTGTGTTTGGGTCAGCAGCTTGAATTGGCATCTCTTCTATGTGGGGAGCCAGTGGAGTAGCCTGAGGTCGGTTATGATGCGGGTTCATCTTTGAAGGCTGAGGATGAGTCTGACTGCAGCGTTCTGTATTATCTGAAGTGTTTGTAGAAGGTGTGCGGTGATTCCTACGTAGAAGGTGTTGCTGTTGTCCAATTGGCTGGTGAGGAGGTCCTGTGTCAAGGGTGTCTTGTGTGTAAGAGTAGCCACTTGAAGATCTTAGGTAGCATGTGCAGAGTGAGGAAGCAGGCAGAGGTGATGGCTTTGATCTGTGATTTCATGGTGAGCTTGTTGTCAATGATGATTCAGAGGTTTCTGGCATGGTCAGAGGGAGTGGGTCCCGGTCCCAGGTTTGATAGCCACCAGGAGTCATTCCTTGTCTTGCCGCTGTTGCCAAAGATCAGTACTTCTGTCTTATCTGTGTTCACGTGCATTCAGTTGTTCTTCATCCAGTCAGCAAAGTTTTGTCATTCATCTGTGGAAGTTGGTTCTGGTGATGGTGGTGGGGTTGTCGGTGAGTGAAAGAGTGAGTTGGGTGTCATGTATGTAGGAAATTATATTGAGACTGTAGGATCTGATGATGTTAGCTAGTGATTTCATATATGCATTGAAGAGCATGTGGCTGAGGGATGAGCCCTGGGGGACAATCCATGTTATCGCCTTGTGTTCCGAGATTAAAGGTGACAGGTGGATCCTCTGGGTTTCTCCGGTGAGGAAGAAGGTGATCCATCTGAGTATGCCCCCTTGGATGCCGATGTGGTGGAGTCTTTCGATCAGCATGAGTTGGGATATGGTATGGTATCAAAGGCTGCTGAGAGATTGAGGAGGATTAATGCTGCTGTTTCTCCTCAGTTGATGAGGATTCAGAAGTCTTTGGTAGCTGCGATAAGGGCGGTTTTGGTGCTGTGATTGCTGTGGAAGCCGTGTTGAGAGGCATTGAGAAGCCGATTCTGCTTCAGGTGTGTCATGAGTTGATTGTTGATGATGTTATCCAGTTCCTTTGCTGGGAATGGAAGCAAGGAGATTGGCATATAGTTTTTGAGTGTGTTGGGGCTGGTAGAGGGCTTTTTGAGTAGTGGTCTGACTTCGGTGTCTTTCCAGGCATCAGGAAATGTTGTGGTGATGATAAAGGTGCTCAGTAGGGTGGTTAGCTCCTGGCCAATTCTTTGGTTTCCGAGGTTGCAGATGTGGTGCGGGCATGGTTGTGTCAGTGCTCCCGAGTAGATGCATTTCAAGGTGGTGGTGGTGTCCTGGATGGAGAGGGTTTTCCAGGTGGTCGGTTTCTGTTGGTACGGTGGTGGTGTATCTGTTGAAGAAGTATGTAGGTGTCAGTTGGGGTTTGAAAATTTTTCTATATGGTTGTGATTTATCTTGGAAGAAGTTGGTGATGTTGTTGCACAGCTCCTGTGACTGTGTGAGGATGGTTTTGCTGGCTGCCAGGTTGTAGAATACCTTAACAATGTTGAAAAGTTCCTTGGTGTTGTTGATGCTTGTTCCAGTCCATGTGGCAAGGGTTGTCTTCTTTGTTGCCCTTACCAGGTGGTGGTATAAGTTAAGGAAGTGTTGGAGGCTACCCTGTCTGAGGTGTCTTTGCTCTTGCACCATCTTCTCCCCAATTGTTTGCTGTCTCGGATTGCTATTATGAGTTTTTGGGTATGCCACCTGGACTTTTGGATGATTTTCTCTGGAAGTTGCCCTTGATGGGGATGATGCTGTCTGCACAAATAGTGATCCAGGCATTGATGTTTTTTACTCCCTGTTCGATGTTGGTGCGATAGCAAGGTTGAAGGTGTTGAGGGCATTCACCCAGCTGGTCTCTGAGATTTTGTCCACCTCCAGTTGGGGATATTGCTCATCTTGAGGGTGGCAGTGTGAGGATGGTGATGCTGAAGTAGATGATGGAGTGATCGGTCAATGTGAGTTACGTGACATGGCTGTATTAGACGCAGTTGCTGGAGGTGAAAATTGGGTCCAGTGTGTGTCCAATGGTGTGTGTAGGGTACTGAATGATTTGGGTCAATCAGAGACTGCTCATGCTATCGAAGAGGTATGTAGTGTTTTAGGTTTTGGGGTCGTTGATGTGGAAATTTAGGTCACAGAGGAAGATGTAGTCCTTGGATTCTAAGGCCAGAGGTGCAATGAGGTCTGCGATGGTGTTGCAGAAGCTGGAGCACGGGCCTGAGGGTCAGTATGTGAGGGTGCCTCTGATGGCTGTTTTGTCATTCTTGTGGAGCTTGAAGTCGAGATTTTCCATGGGGATGGTGTGTTATAGGTGGTGGTGGTTCACTGTATGGTCCCTTAATGGATGATGGCTGTTCCTGCTCTCGGCTTGTTGGTGTAGTCCTGGTAAGTGATTTTATATCCATGGGGGGTTTGCAGTGCCAATGTCTGGGGTGGATGTAGGGTTGAGGGGTGAAGAAGACAATGTCGGATGCAAGGGTGGTGGTGAGGTCCCATAATTCAGTGGAATGTTGAGAAGGGTGCATGCGAGTTGGTGTTTTTGTTCACATGGTGTCTGTGGTGTGTTGAAGTTGGGGCTGATCAGTCCACTGGTTTGTGTGCAGTGGTAGGTGAGCTGACAGTGGGTGCTGGTAAAAGCTCCAACTGTGGAGCGTGGGTCAGTGCGGTGTGCAGTGTTTGTTGCAGTGTCCAGAGTTGAGGGTGTAGAGCTCAGCGCTGGTGTATCTTCAGGGGTGGAAGGGTCCGGGGTGGTTGTGCTCAGTGCAGTCCGGGCATGGACTGAGGCATACTGGTTTGCCTTTGGCAAGCATCTGCTGTGGGCATCTGCTGCATGGTCGTGCTGCAGCCTGCCTTAAGTAGGTCCTGGGTTGGGCGGGGCTTCTGTTGGCAAGAAAAATGGTGAGTGGGGAAACCACAGCGGAAAAACCCAGGCAGCTGTGGTGTCACTGGATCAGTCTGGAACAAGCAGGAGCTGGCGGCCACAAGCAAGGGGCAAGCTAGGTATCCAGGTGCCTACAGCCCTGAGATCTATGAAAATAGTAAAAAAGATTGTGTAAGTAGGCAAAATCAATAAGTAAACTTTTGAGATGTTAACTCCTTATAATTGTTGAGTCATTTTTGAAGTAAGGCTACAATTACAATATCTGCCTGATCATTTTATGTTTCCTCCATATATTGTGATGTACACTATGTTTTCAATATGCAATTTCAATAGCAATACATTTTTGTTGTAGTATAATGTAATTTCCATTTTGAACTTTATAGTGGGTCTCTGTATAATATATTTAAGTATCATTAAAATATTAGAATTAAGAACTCAGTTAAACATAGAGAGCAGTGGAAGATCATCATTGACTTTTACTGACTTTATTTTTCAACACTCCATTGCTTGTCTCCTCGTTGCTCCTTGTTTAATGTCAAAAATGCTCCCATCAGTGGAATTTTCTTATGACATAAGAATACTTTTGCTCAGTCTATACGAGTTGTTCAAAATCCTTCTTTCTCTTTTAAAGCCTGAGCCAAAGACAAGGGATCTAACTCAGATAGAGGGCCTTTAATTACCTGTGTAGACATCAGCAGCAGGCTAGAATGCTGACGTGACAATGGCAGTTGTGATGAAGACCCTAACATCAACATACTCTTTCCATTCCAGTAGATTATTTCCATTCACCTACTTTGTCTTACTTAAGGCCTGAATCTCGGAGCATCATTTTGATGGTGAGATTTTTTGTGCTCAAGAGGAGTCTATACATCTGCATAAAGCAGATTTGAGGTAATTCAGAAAGCTTCCCATGCATGTTCTTGTGTTCATCATGAAAACAAGAATGTATGTGAATCATGACCATGGCACACAAAAGTATAGACAGACTGTGTAAGGTGCATCTTTGGTGTTTATAGGTTGACGGACATCGCTTCAGGGGTTGTGTTTGGAGGCTGCACAAGTCTCAGGTTCTAGGCAAACTAATGGCAAGTACCCAAAAGGTCATAGGACGAAGGCTTGCAAATAGTCTAACCATTTTCAATATCTTGGAGTGGCATTCTGGCCCATTACTTTCCGCCCACTGTACTGCATTAGACAGAGAACCTGATTGAAGATTTGGTGGATGGAGTAAAGGCAGACAGAGTGGCAGAGGTCTGTTTGAGTACATTGAGATCCCCTCGGGCTCCATGAGGCCTTTGTTCACAGCTGTTGCTGTGAATGTTCTAAATCTAACAGCCACATACAGGGCTGATAGCTTTTGAACATTAACAGCAAAAGCTGTGAAAAAGGGCTTAAGTCAGCCCCTGATTAGCCCTGTCTTGGCCGAACTGCTTTTTGTAGTTCATCCTTCAGCACAGATTCTGCCTTTCCCCCTGCCCACTCCATTTGAAGAGTCAGGGAAGAGAAAGACAGAGGCTGTTTATTAGTACTGTGAAATGTTAGTGCAGTGGGCCTAGACCAGTTCAAACATGCCATTGCTGCTCCATTGTCTTCAATGGAGCTCCAAGCATTCCATTGTTCTAATACTGGCTAACAGATCCAGGAAGAAGTCCCATCCTGCTCAAACCCTGAAAGTCTCCTGCGAGACAGCACAAGGCTTTTGAGAACAAGAGTGTACTGCAGCAGAGACCTTGAGCCACAGCATGAGCATTGACATTTAATTGCAAGTTGTACTGGTGAAGGCCCTGTACTTCTATCTTAATGAGTTAAACCTTACTGACATTATAAAGCAGAAGGACCAAAGCAGTAAAACATTCACATTGTATACTATCAAGTGGCACTATATTAGGACATCTACTCTCTGGATCCCCCTATGCCAACAATTCATGTACCTGCATTTTTAAGTAAAACACATGCTTTTGACAAGAGTTATATTAAACTTTGGGTTAAACAAAACTTTTCTTTGCAAGGTACCTGTAGATGTGTCTTATTTGTGTTAGAGATCATTTGCAATAATATACTTTAAATCTGGTGTACATTAGTATCAAAGGGAAACTACTCAAAAGCAGTTGTGGCAGCAAGTAGTTATACAAACTATGTCTCCTACTAGTTGGTAAACCATGGCTCCACTCAAAAAACAAAGTACCTATTCAAGTGTGTGTCAAACCTGAGAGCTCATCCTTATTAGGACCAATTGCTGGGGAATGCTAAAAGAATAGGAGAGCAATGCAAACGCTTGAAATCTAGTTATGACAGGATGGAAGCACTTTCTGCCGTACATCTGACAAACCCTTTAGGCAAGGACGGTGGCTACGAAGAAAGATGAGGGGGTTCTGTTACAGAAGACCCTTACTGCATTGGTCTTTCTCGGTTCTGTGTGATGTGGGAAGTAGACCAATGCTATCGTGAGGTATGTCCAGAAACAGAGCAAAGTTGTTGATGCTTTCACTTATGAAGCGTGCATCTGAAAAGAAAAGTGATGCAATGTAAATAGATAGCCCCTGCGTTTCAGATAGTAGGTCATAGAAAACAACACTGTTGTAAGTAGCTTATGTTCCCAATCCACTTAAAGCACGTATATTGTGTTGAACAGGAGAAACACATTGAATAATATTTGTTTGTACCCTAAATCTAGACTGCAGTAACGGATTGCCTCATGCGAGACTTATAAATATTGTGGCCATAAAAGAATAAAGAATCATTAAAAATAAGCACATAATACACTCATTAATCAACAGAGTGAGCCTGACTCACATAACCATAACACTGGTCATGATTTAACGCCAAGAGGCTGCATGAGTCCAGTGAGCTACTTTATGAGGCGCATATTACATATGTGTTCATTTGTCTTCCTAATGTGGAAAATTAAAAACGCTCTATACTACAATGCACAGATATCCAATGAACATTCATCAAATGTGTCATGCGCTGGAGCCATGTGAAAATAAGCAACATGCCTAGGAAGTGAAAGCCTTCACAGTACACGGATGCTTCCTACAAGCATTATTCAAGACAATGAATGAATTTCAACAGTTTTTTTTAACGAGGTGTTCAAAATTATGTTCTAAATGCAAAAAGGCTGCTGTATGTGTTGTTCGCATTTTTCAAAGAACTTAAGAAACATATTGGACTTGTGTATTATACACACTGGGAAGCACATTTTATTGCCAGTTTTTAAGTCTGGCGAAAAAAGACAGTTTTAGCCTTTTCAGCAGGTCTTTTGTAAATCATATGTTAGGAAATAGGTACATTAATTAATGATTAGAGCTACTTTGAGTGAACCCCCTTCAGACATTTCTTGCTTAAATTGTCAGTCAGATTTTGGATCAGCTGACAGGACAGCATACAAACAGAGGGCAATTAGCCAACCCCATTCAAACTCTGGCTTTATTTTCAGTGCCGGTCAAATGTTGGGTCTGCTCACAATACCGCATTTGCAGACTGGGGTGTCATAGGCTGTGAGCAATGCCATTTTGCCTCTTTCCATCTCGGTATTCATGCCATTGAGAATATTTTGCAGACTTGGGGGCATATTTACAGCAGAATGGAGAAGCGTGTCGTTAAGCAAAGATTGCTAACGTCTCCCTTCTCCCTTCTGAAAATGCAGGGGTGTGCCGTATTCACAAGAATGCAGCGCACCCCTGAGTTTCCCCTAGCACTGGTGATGAGTTCAGCTGCCTAGCGCCAATGTAGGCACCCTTGCACCATAGTGCAAGGGTGTCTGCGTTGGGGGTAAGACTGATTATGGCAGGAAGGTCTCCCTTCCTGCAGATAAACAATCTTTAAATATTGTTTTGTAACTTCTATGTGTGCTGCTTAATATTTTTAGAATGACTGTTTATGTGCAGGAAGAGGGATCTTCCTGCACATAAACAATCATATACAATTTGCTGTTTGTATGTGTGCTGCACAAGGCAGCACACATAGAAACAGCAAAAAAGAGGAGAAATATAGCATTTCTCCTCGTTTCTCCTGTTTAAGACCAGGTTTTCATTGGTCTTAATTTTGGAGCTGCCTCCTCTTTAAGCTGCCCTTGTAAATAGGGGGCAGCATCAAAATGAATGGGTGTTGCGGTGGAACGCCCATCACAACACCCATTACCCTTACCTTTCATGCTAAATACAGTGTGAAAGGGTGCCTTATGTACAAGACAACATTGAGCCATGGTAAGTGGCTTATTACTGCCTTCTAAATAAGTTGAGGCCCCTATCGCCATCACAATGTCAGTGAAAGTGACACTGTGGTGGCGATAGGAGCTTCTAAATATGCCACTCTGACCTGCACCCTCCTTCTTCCTTATGTTACTGATATAGATAGAAATAATGCTAATGATTATAATGGTACAATTGCATACACAAACTAAATTGTATCACTATTATCAAATTTGTCCACCATGATCTCTCCATCGACCCCAACTCAGAAATACGTGAATAGGCGGGCTCTGCAACCTAGGCCTGCTGTAATTGATTTACACACAAATCAATGCAGGGGGGTCCATACACTTCATCACAGTGCAAACAAAAGCAAATGCCGCTGGTTAACAATAACCAAGTGGGAGTTGCTCAAGAAGATAAACAGCCCTGAGCTTTGCCGTAATGCGATCAAGGAAGAACTAAGAGCCATCTGCCTCATAGTGATGCAACATTGATATGTGTTGGACGTAATGACCGCAATGGAGGGAGGGGTGTGTGCCAGGATTATTGCATCCTGATGCATGTTTATACCACGTAATACCCTGGATAAGAGAACTCTGACTCTTGCCACCCAAGCACTGCATCATTTACAAAGAAACATGCATGAGGAGGGAGGTGCCAAGAGCAGGCACGGTATCTAAACTGGTTTGTCTGGCTTCCCCAGTGAGTGATCGGACTGTGCACATCACTGTTGCCCATTCTCATATTTTTATTTTTATTGTCTGGTTTCCTACAATTGTAGGTTTTATGCTGTAAAAATATAGTGGTCAAATTAGGTAGAATGCAAAAAATTAGGAAAGTAGTATTAGGCACAACTGAAGAACAGAATGCCCCCAATAATTTGAGTGTCATGAAGTATGGGTTAGATATTGTAGTTGAAAATTCAAGTAGGGGAGAAGGTTGATATTGATAAAAAACAATGCTAATGCTTATAATGGTACACTCACACACATGAACAAAATCACATCACTATTATCAACTTGGCCCATCATGAACTCTCCATTAACCCGACACAGAAATATGTGATCGGGAAGGCACTGCAATTTCCCTATGGTAACTGATTGACAGGTCACAGGTGGTGTGGCACATAGCCAGCAGAACAAGAAACTCATGTCCATCCCTCAGATAAGCGCAGCCGCACCACGATGGCCCAGGGAAAATGGCCCCAATAAAGCACACATGGTCAGAGGGGTGCGTGCATTTCCAAAACACCATTTAGTCAGATGCCATATGGATTTAGAACACACAAACAATCAGTACACTGCACACACAGTATAGGCAGTGATCACACGCTCCTCATGCCGGACATTTGGACACATTACACTGCATTTGTGGGAAGGACAGCTTAAATAATTTTTGGCCCATGTAGAAAGCATGCTCTCAGTAGACAAAATAAGTTCCCCCTCACCTTCAACACATCTGGGTGATTCATTGATCCTCTCATTCGGGATTGAAAGTTATTCCAGTCCTAGAGTAAATCTTCACACACTTATACGATGAGAAATGGTCACATTTCAATGTGTGACTACCCACATGAATACTTATTTGTCAGTGTTCATCACCTTATAGCGGTGGAAGAGGAGCATCGCCCACTGCTTTCTCAGCAGTACACACAGGGAAAATAAAATGCTGATAAAACAATTTTATCACTGTCATGTCATGGAGCGAGTCTATGGGCGGAGGCATCCTGATGGATCAGCAACAGGGAGGAGTGGAGCAGTGGTGGGCACTAAGTGCACATGTCAATTTGGCCGGCATCTTAGGACAGCCAAACCAACATGCACACTTAGCCTTTCTCCAACCTGAGCTGTGTTGAAAAGCAGGGTGGAGAACATGCACAGACTCTCAGTCCCTGTCTAATCGACAAACAAGCCAACTCAGACCAAATCCTGATGCTGCTCTCATGCTGGTAATATTATTACCAGCATGAAGGCAGCATCTGGATTGGCCCTGGGGTGTCTGGGAGCCTGTGTATTGCCTGCTGTGAGTTGGCAGGAGCAGAGGAGGCGAAGGCCAACGAGGCAGAAGCCAGCAGGTAAGTATTAGTTTTTCCCTATTTTCCTCCCCACACTGCCTCCTGCACTTCCCCTTCCAGTGTGCTTTCACAGTAGCTGCCACTGTAAACGTAGAACTTTAACAGTGCCCTGATACGCTCATTTGCCTTCCTGCTGTTGGACTTACAACTCCAAATTCCTCAAAACTGGTTGTGGATAAATCTATATTAGTAAAGCCATTTTCTCTTGCCAGAACTACTTTTGTGAATTCCTGACAGGTGTTAATGCGTAATAGTCTCCCCTTTCAAATGCCTGCACCCTCCTTCTTTTTCCTCACCTGCCACTATAGCATTTCTGCTAGAAGGGAAAGAACAGTGGATTATTATAACCACATCTCCAGGGTTTAATTGTGCAGAGGTATCATGAAAAACCTATTTTTTGAATAACAAAAATATCACTGGGGCACAAGTTATTGCCCATATGAAGCCCACAAAGACCTCTAAATGACCTATAATGTTAAACACAGGTTTATTTGCACTTCATCCTCATTGGATATATATATGAATATGTGCAGAATTGACAGAGTGTGAGTTCTTCACTGTAATTCTTTGCACATCACAATTAGGAAATCACAATTCCTAATGTACAAAAATATACAAGTTAGTAATAGCGATTCCTAATGGGGGTCACAATAGACCTACCTAATGAATATTTCTTAATAATGAAGTGTGCTGCAATTTGCGACCCATTAGGAATTGCTGCATTCACAGTGATGGTGGCCTGTTGGAGTAAGCAGACCACCATGTTTGTGATTGTTTCTCAATAAAGCAAACTTTTTTTAAATGCAGTGTATTTTTCTTAAAGGAGATGGGGTGCATTTCAAAAAATAAAATGAAATGCTTATGAGTAGGGGATTACTGCCTACAAAAACCTTCAGGAAGGGGGTGTGAATGGTTGCGACCAACTCTGCGTTGTCTGTAAAAAATTAATGTTTTGCAACTGTGATCCAGTTGCAAAAAGTACACATAAAGCACTACAATTTGGTATATGGAAGGGACTCCCTAAACATGCCTCTTCCAAATACCAAATCACTAAACACAAACTGGGATTCAATAACATGTTACTGAATAGCAGTTTGTACTCTGTACATATTGAAAAGCATGTTTGCATTGGTAAGGACCAGATTCTGCTAATCAGGCAGTTTCCAACCGCAAAAATGCTTATATACATATGCCTTCATGTAACTGGGGAAAGAGGAAGATTAGCTGTGTCCACAATCTAGTCTATTACTCAACAGATCATTCTGGAACAGTTGTTGTAATAACACTCTGGAAAGGATATTGGTAGAGTGTCCTCTGGATTCAAGAATAGTGCAGTTCCCAGTCGGTAGCTTTGTTTTTGTGCCTCTGTCTACCCAGGAATAAGAGGTCACAGATCTCAAAGTGTTGCAGGCTATATACAAGTAGCAGGCTGCTTGCCGCATTTTCTTTTTGTTATTTTGGAAAAGGTGTTTGAATATTATACCCTAAATTGCAATAGTGCAAGGAACAGAATGAATTTGCAATCTCAGGCAAATGAAGATTTAATACTGGAAACGTATACACCTCACACTGCAAGATTTGCTACATCTTTCCTGTCCTTTCCCTTCCTTTCACATGTTCCTTGTTCACAATATGTCCTTGTAACTGCCACAAGCTCCCTAAAGGTTCGATCCATTCCATACAGCCCGTGTGCCATGGCAAGTGCTCATTACATGCACACACAAAGATTGCTGCTAGCTAATGAAGGTGCTTATGGGACCTCAACAATCTAATACATTGTGCGACCATTGAATTGCATTCTCAGTTGGGCCAACAAAAGGGTACGAAACCAGGTATCTGGTCCAAGGATAACCTTTGCCAGGAGTGTTTAGTGGCTCGCCAAAATGCTGAAAGCTGGGTTTTGTAAACCCTCTTACATGCCTCCAGCATCCCCTAATGGACTGAACTCTTATTTCCATGGGTTTGTGATGTGTTTGACTTCAACTCATTAATTAAATGCTGGATTTGTAGTAAGCTCTCACAGTTGCTTATCACTATGCCCTGATTGGGAGCATGTTTACTCCATCTGGAGGAAGTGGCCCAATTTGAGTCACCCGGGTCACTCACGACCACCTCTCAGCCTTCCATACCCAATGAACAGTCGGTTAGACAGTAGAGAATACAAACCAATATCTATTTATTCAGGTACACTCAGGTACACTCAGAGCGGAGCCCTGTCTGCCCAGTCTCTAAGAGTGCTGCAGAGGGACTGAAATCAACAAGCATAAATATACATTTAGTACATTTCGTAACTGGGCTAGAACATGCCCATAATGGAATTTTCCAGACATGTGCGCACGACAATGGGTGAGAGAAAAAACAATCTCAGGGCTCATATCTCATAAAGAATAGCTATGCCCAAGGCTGCTCTAGTCGGCCCATCACCAGACAAGTGGGAGACGACCTCTATCTAGTGAGAAAGGTATGCACTAATAAGACCAGTCTATTCATTAGTGAAGCAAAATCCAACCTTGAAGAAGTGAAACTGAGCAGAAGCCTTTTCTCAGAAATAGCAAATGATTTGTTTGGATCATGATTAAAAATGGCGTCTTAACACAAAATGGTGCTGCAAATACTAACTTACATAGTGTAATGCACAAGGAGAAACAATTTCATTTCAACAGACCCTCCTTTTAGCATAAGCTAAATCATTTTCTGACAGCAATAAGAAAAATATAACATTAGGATAACTTTTTATGAACATTCCATATTGTCAGTATTGGAAAGGGAAACTGTTAGGAGGGAAGAAGTCTAAAAAATGCACTCATCTATCTGCATTGGGTCATCTATCTCTTTCTGGACCATAATCACAGCATTGGTATTATGAATTGATATTTTTCTCTTAGGAGTGAGATAGGTGGTAAAATAAGAGCAACATAAGGGGAAGCACTGAGTAAGGGCACATCCAAGCACTAATACCACAATCAGGTAAATCACCTTTTCAAGAATCCAATGCCAGCCACCAAAAAGAGACCAACTCCAATTTCCGCTTTCCATCCCCTTGATGTTTTCTAGAGTATGCTTGGTAATATTATTTGCCCCTATAGGTTATCCTGACTACAAACTGGTCGACAACTACTGGGCACACACCACCATTTTTAGCCAAAATAAAGTCCACTGCATATTGAGTCTGTTTGAAATAAATCTGCATACTTTCTAACTGAGTGGGGATATCGCGCGGAGCTGCCACAGTTGTTTTGGATAAAATTGGTAACTTACACCCAAAGTATTCTCAAGCCTTTTCACCTCTTGCCATGGCAGTTCCACCCAATGTAAAAATTGAAAACATAATATATCCAATGGCAAAGCATCTGGCTACTTTAACCCTGTTGTCTCCTGAATTTTCACCAGTTTGAGCTTGAGAGTACCATTGCACTTCTCAACCAAACCTGCTGAATGTGGATGATTGACAGCATGACATTTTTGTTTTATGTGCAGACCTTCACAAATCAATTAAATCACCTTTGCATTAAAACTACTTCCCTTGTCACTCCAGATCACTTGGGGCAAGCCAAAACGAGGAAAGAACTCTTTCAGGAGTACCTTTGCAGTCGAAAGGGCCAAATTGTCTTTAGTCGGATAAGCCTCGACCCATTTACTGAATGCACATACAACCACCAAAATATACTTCAAAATGATTGCATCTCTCCAATTCTATGAAGGCATCCTGATTTCCTTAACAGAAAACTGGATGCTTTTATTTAACCGCATGCGTGCGGGCGGAATTCCGCTCGTACGTTGACTTTTGCGAAACCGCATGTTACGTGACGAGCTGGGCTCGTCATCAGCGTAGCAGGAGGCTACCTCATGACGAGCCCAGCTCGTCATCAGCGTGGAAGGGGTTAAAAAAGAAAATTACATTTTTCAATTAAATCTTTTTAAGAGTAGGTAGCGTTCCGTGGGACCACAGCCTGATCTTAAAACATATTTGTTTCAACATTTACAAATTGGGAAGGGGTCCTGGTGAGACCTCTTTCCATTTGTAAACCAATACCATTTTGATTCCTTATTTGGAAGGGATGCCCTAAACAAGTTCCTTCCAAATACCAAATTGTTAAAAGACGAATTGCGATTTGGTCACATGTTACCGAATTGCAATTTGTGCTTTGTATATTTGCCCCCAAATTTGTAAATCAAACCTTTGTAAAATCCATAATCTTTAAATAAAAAAAATCGAATAGACAGAATGCCATTCTTATTTATGTCACCTTACCACGTCTGCAATTTTACACAGCTGTATTACATTTCAAGAAATGCTATTACTTTATTAATTTGAGCACTTGTTCATTCATATCAGCTAAAATATTGTAGGGTGTTCAAGTTATCTCTCATAAAAGCACCATTATAGCTTAGGGTTGGTAAAAGCATATCAGCTCCAGAATGATTGTTCCTATGTGGAATTATGTTTACAAAATCTAAATGAACTTAGTGAAAGCCCCAGTGTGGAAAAGAGTACAAGTTTTGTGTATTTCACTTTCCACTGGAGTGATTATATAAGAGTTTTATGCCCAACAACATGCTTTTCCTTGTAAAACTTAATAAAGTTATAACAATTGAAAGAGAGCACTCAAGTGGAGAAAAAAAAATTGGCAAATCCAATTGATCTGGGTGCAGCAGCCAGGCTCTAGGCTTTGTGATGGTAGAAAAATGTGACTGCCAATTTAACCAGTTAATAGAAATAATAATTTCAGAGCTTTCATTATTTTCTGACCTTGATCTCTTACAGATTAGTAAAATAATGTCACAGAATACCCAAAGTCTCATTGATGGCAAGATCCAGAAATATCTTTGTATGGTCTAGAACCACTGGGAGAGGGGAATATATGAGATGCAATCTTTATTGGAGTATATGTCAATTTTCTGAGGTGCAGTTGAACCAGTCTACCATCTAGTAAGCATCCTGTGTGATATTGGAAAATGCAGAATTAACTCACCTCATTATGCCCATTCATAACAAGTGGATAACCATCTCCCAGACAGAAAAAAGAACAGAGGAATGCTCAAGCCCTAACCCCACCCCCTCCCACTGGGAAAACGGTACTTACCCGGCACTCCAGCAGTTTTTATATCTGTCTTCTGACAGAATGGGACGAGTTTTGCACTGGATGCTGCTCCTGCTGGAAGGAAGTGGCGGTTTCATTGGTTCCCGGTCTGACAGCTGGGTTATCTCTGACGGGTCTCATCGGGTGCCTCCTGGCCTGCTGAGCTTGCTGGGAGGCATGGTGGTTGCCTCTCAGCCTTTTGCTGCTGGTGCGCCAGTTCCGCAGGTCAGTTCCGGTTTGCAAGAGCACGTCCTCCTGTGGCTGGGCCAGGTGTTGGGTTGCGCTGGAAGATGGTTGGCAGATCAGACTGACTTGGTGGTGCCCCTGGATTGTGGCCTGCCTCCAGTGTGTGGAAACCTTTCTGCATTGGAAAGACCTGATTTGTCTTGTTTCGGCAGTTGAGCTGGGTCAGGCTTGGATGGTACCTGAATGGGATATTCCGGGTGCTGTAGGCATTTCTTTTTCATTAATATGGCTTTTTGCCCTGCGCTGGAGTATTGCAGGGCACCTGGGCTGGCTGATGGGGGCAGACAGTGGAATGTGGCTTCTTTCTGCCCCGGGGGGTGAGTACCGCACAGTGGTTTTTTTGTGTCTTTGATGTCACCAGCCTCCGTTCTCATTTTCATTGTCAGTTTCTATACTTATTCTGTATACTTGGATGTACCTTGGAGCCTGGCATGCCTGTTGTCCTGCGCTGGGGTTTGGTGGGCGTCTGGGCTGGCTGATGGGGGTTGCTGGTATTGTGTGTGCTCTGCCTGCCCTGGGGGCATGTACCAAGTGGCGATATTCCTCCTTTTTTTTTTCTTGGACTTTTCTGGGGTCTGTTGCTATGGCTATATCACCCTGAATGCACTTGATCGCACTTTCTCTCAGCCGTTGAGCAGGATTAGACCTGGTTGGTTCCTGGATGCGCAGGTGGTTCCCCCAGTTGTGCCTGGTGACCTGTATGGTAGTTTGCCTGTTGCCCTGTGCTTGGATTTTTGGGTGAACCTAGGCAGGGTGTTGGGGGCAGGAGGTGTTGGGGCTGCATCTGCCTTCCTTGGGGTGTTGCCCCATTGCGGTTTGGTATTGTCTCCCCTCTTTCATTCCTGTTTGGTAACTTGACCATTTATTTCGGCATCCATGGCGTCCCTGCAGCAGGTTCATCTGACTTTCCATGTTTCTCTCTGTTGTTCTGGCTAGTGGCTCACATGGGCTGGATGTTGGTGCTGTTCTTTGGTGGCTGTGATGTCTGGGGTCTGTCGCCCCAGTTGGTGCTGGGGTGGCGGTTTTCTTCTCCTTTCTTCTACTGTGCGCTGCTTGACCCCGGCTCTTTTGTGTTTGGTGTGTCCTGTGAGTCCTGGCCTCCCTGTCTGCTGTGCCTCCTGTGTGGTGGCCATCTTGGGTGACTGTGTTGTTAGCTGGGTCCTGTCTCTTTTCACTTGGAGCCTGGTCTGGCCATTTGGGTTTGATCCTTTGGATTTCTGGTGTCCGGTTTCGTCCTGCTTCCCCTTCTTGTTTTTGCCCCTTGGTGGGTTGGGTGCCAGTGTCTCCTCCATTTGTTACCATTCCTGGTGGGCGGGGTCTTACATTTTGTTCTCTTTGTCTTGACCTCCCTGTAACTTGCTCATCATGGAAAGGCATGTGTGGGTTGGCAATGCCTTCTCCACCTGGATATCCTTGTTAAGGGCTTCCTTTGTGGAGCTTGGTGGGTTGCCTTTGGGGTCGGTCTGTGGCCCTTGTCTGGTTTCCTTTCTATGGTCGCTTTGCGCCTTGTTTGGGGGTGGTCCTTTCTGGCACTTGGTGCTCAGCGATTCTTTTGCCTGCATGGCAAGGGTCCTGGTCATCATCCTTGCTCCTTTTTCTGGCCACTTCTTGGTGCCTGTCTTCCCCTGGTGAGAGCTGGGCAGGGGCGTGGGTGTGCTATTGCGGGCTGCTTGGTTCCTTTCCTTGCTTCTATGCTGCTATGTGTTCTCTTTGAGTCCTGGTTGTGGCTGGTTCCTTAGCCCTATCGCTCTGCCCTCTGTGGCTGATGGTTTTGGGCTGTTGTTCCTGTGCCACTCCTTCCTGGTCAGTGGGGGTGCCATGTGGGCGGACTTCTGTCATTGCTGGCATGGCTGGCTTCTCGGGCTCCTGTGGGTTCATCTTATGGGCGGCACTGTCGGTGGCTACTGCTCTTCTGGCCTGGGTTCATGTTGTTTGGGCCAGGATTTTCCTTGTTGGCCCGGTTTGGTCTTTGGGTTCACCTGGTCTCTGTGGCCTTAGGTGTTTTTGGTCTCTGCACTCTCTTGGTTGCTGTGCCCTGATGTGTTTGCGGGGTCTGCTGGTGTCCACCCCTTAGTTTCCTTGGTCGGGGTCCGTTTGTTGACATGGTTCTTGGTTGGGGGTTGTGCTTCCTGGAGTTCTGGCCTCTGGTTCTCTCATGCCATTTCGTGTCCAAATGGTGTCTAGGTTTCTGGCTGCCCTGTCCTTCTAGTTGGTCTCCGGGTGGGAGGTTCAGGTACTTCACGATCCTGCTTTCCACTGCCTGAGTCTTGTTGGGTGGGTCTGTGGGTTGTGTCCCAATGTCCCTTATGTTCTGGTGGGGGCCTCGGTCCTAGCCTGTTGATCTGTCCCTGTGCCCTGGCTCCTTCTCCCGGTCAGTTGTTCTGTGATGCGACTGGTGGTTGAAGCTGACCTTTCCTGCCCGGACCCTGGTCCTTCAGTGGTTTAGATGTGCCCCTCTGGTGGTCGGGATTTTTTGTTGGGGGTCTGGCTCCACATTGATGGTTCCTCCCTTCCTGGTTTCGTTGGTGAGGCCCTGGCCTGGTTCGCTCCTCTGGGTGTGTGGCTTGGTCCTGTTGGCAGGCCGTCGCCTCCTTTTTCTGGTTGGATCTCCTGTTGGACTCCCAGGTTGTGTTGGGATTGGTCCTGTTGTTGGTCCTGCCGTCCTTCGTTTCCTCGTCGTGGTGGGGTTTATTCAGCCTTTCCTTGCTTCCCTTTTTTGGTTGTGCTTTGGTCTGTGCTGATGCTGGTTTGGGGGGATGCCTTGGGTGCTGGATGTGACTGTCTTCTACTCTGGTGGAGGTTCTTACAGGCTTTTTGTGGCCGGTGGGGTGCAAAGGGTGTTCTGGTTCTCCTTGGTCCTCCTCGTGGGCTTGGGGTCTCTGTGATTTACCTCCTTTCCAGGTTGACTTGGTTGGTCTTTGCTTTGTCACCTGCTTAGTTGGCTTCCTTCTGCTTGGTGGTTTTGGGGTTGGGGTTAGTGGGGCCTGGGTGCCCTGTTGGCTTGTTTTTTTCTGTCGGGGCTTCCTCACTGAGGGCCGTTTGTGGATTCTGGTTCCGGGATGTGGGTTCCTGTGATCCTTGGTAGTATCACTATTCGTGTGGCCCTGGCTACCTGGTGTGTCCGGTTGCCTCTCGTTTTTCTCCCTGTGGGCCCTCCTCGCTGTCTTTCTGTTGTGAACTGTCACGAGGCGTTCCTTGGCAGGAGCTCCTTCTCAGTTGTTGGTTTAGGGATGTTCCAGGTGTGGTTGACTGCCCTCTGGTTGTCAGTGCAGTTGGTTGGCTTTTTTGGTCCCCTTATTCTACTTGTTCCGTGGGTAGTGTCCTGTTGTTTGGTTGGTGACGTTGCAAGCTGTGTGCTCCAGGTTGTGTTTTCCTGTCGATCTCCACTTTTTGCTTCTCTTGGGCTGCTGCTTGTCAGGGTATCCTGAGTGTTCTTGGGTGGTTTCGAAGGCCGGGTTTCTCGCTTTGGTATTCTCTACTTGTTATGAATGGGACAAGGACAGGAGGAACCTGTGGGTAATGCCCTATTACTTACCGGTAATCTTCATTACTCCTGGCCCTGTTGTCCTCGTCCCCGTCATAAGGCCCCTCTCTACCTCCCGAACAGCCATCATCCTTCCTGCTGGTGGCTTGGTATGTTCAGGTGGAATGCTGGGTAAGTACGGTTTATGAACTTCCAGCGGGAGGGTGTGGGTTAGGGTCCCAGTATTCCTCTGTTCTTTTTTCATGTCTAAGATGGTTATCTCCACTTGTTATGAAGGGGATGAGGACAATGGGACCAGGGATAATGAAGATTGTCGGTGAGTAGTAGGACATTATTGTTTATAGTGCTTTGCCCTGTGAAGGACATTCAACAACAAGCACCCAACATACTATGTGTGCTGCGAGGATAATAGTCAATACAACTTGGTCTGAGGAAGTTAGTGCTTGCCTACCTAATTCTTTGATGCTCAATGTTCAAAAGCTTGTGTAAGTTTTAGAGGCAGTTGCTCTGTAGACCAAGTGATGTCCTTATTAATAATAGTTTGGTATGGATTTTTTTAATTGCCCGTTCGCAATTTTTAGAACTAAAGTAGGGCAAAAAATAACAATGACTTCAAGCAGCTTTAATTGAGCTGTTGGGTGTTGCATGCAGGGAATATAGCTCTGGAGCAGGCAGCAAGGTTTGGCTGAACTGAAGGCTTTTTACCTGATATCTCATTCGAAATGTTAATGGCCTTAGATGGTATTGTGTCTGTGAATCTGCGGTAAAGAATCATTCTGCAAAAAGCTGCCATGGTTGGTTAATTTGCAGTTTAGCAGCAGTTCCCATTAAAAGGTGCAGGGCAATAAGATCAAGGTAATATGAAGAACTAATAGCTTTTTAATAGCTGCATAATGAGCCGTCCAATACGTTTTATTGTGTTGCGATACACATTCCTTGTAGATTTTCTTCCCATTGCCAGACAGAAAAATGCTCAAGGGGTAGTTTTGCAGGCAGTATTCCCCTGTGGGGACAAGGCAGCACAGTGTCATAGCTCCTGCAGGTCTTAGGGCAGAGATTTTAAGATGTAATATGACTGCAGTTTGATCTGTCTCGGAACTTGTTGATAACTATTGATTTGTGTGCGCCTCTATTACTTGAGGCAGTTACTATCTTTCTTTGCCTCGATTAATTCTGCTCTACATTTATCACCAGTCATCCCTCATCGCTCTATTATTACAGGGTATATTCCATGAATTATTGCTTCAGATACTCAAAGTGACAGGTCATACAGATGTATTTTCAATTTCTGGCTCTTTTGTCCTATTTACCTTTCCAATACTGTTCGCAGTGTTTGCACAGTAATTCCCCGAATCAGCATACAGATAATTTAAACTAGAAGAAATGTTTTCAAACAAATGTGTGCTCGCTCGGAATTAAAGGGAAGAAAAGGTGTTACCATACCATGGACACGGTAGGTTTATTTTACATATATCCAAAAATATGGGAATAGTTGAGCATATTACACTGAAACTTTACCTGAGACATCTTATCTTATTTTTAGTATCATTAATCATGATGTGTACAAAATATTCTTGACTTGTGCACTAAAACGAGCTTGAAGTAACATGTTTGCATTGCAATTACCCATAACGCCTCAACTATTGAGGCTTTTTCACCCCAGTGCTGAGCCATTTATTTGCTATTTGGGCTTCTTCGCATAGCCTCCATAAGTAATTGTGCCCACAGGTATCCAAGCCAAATTTGTACTCAAATTTACCAAACATCAATGGGATTCTAAAGGTGGCTAGGGTATGTGGATGTCCCAGGAGGGGGCTGAGAATATAACCAAAATATATCTACATTTGGGGGAATATTGGAAAAAAGTGTTCCGCAAAAAAGTGTATTTTTTCCCCTAAAAATTGAATCAACAAAAAGTTTGTTGTGCTAAAGTCACCATCTTTCCAGCTTTCAGAAACATGCAGAGCTGTATGGGAAAACCAATTTTCTCACCACAATTTTGGCACTTTTTAGGAAGTGACAAATTTTTCCAAATTGTTGTACTTTCAACCTACTTTCAGTTTGTGGTAGAAAGGTATACATTTTTTAAATGTAGACAACCTTTTGAATTCAGCAAGGGGTTCTTTCTATAGATCCCTTAGGGCTTTCCCAAAGAAACTAAGGGCCTGATTGAGATCTCAGCGGATGGGTTACTACATCACAAAGGTGATGGATATCTCATCCGCTGAAATATAAATCAGATAGGACATAATGAGATTTATATTTTGGTGGACGGAATATCCTTCACCGTTGCAACAGAGTAACCCTTTTGCTGAGATCTAAATCAGGCCCTAACTGTGGAATTGAAGGAAAATTTAACATGAGTATAGAAAAATGCTATTTGTGGCAACATTTTCATCTGTAAACTCTTGTCACAATGACCAGTTAACTAAAGCAATATACCGTAACCTTTGCTAGACTCTTCTAGTTGTGGGTATACATACTGCAAAGGTCCGTTATGGTACAGAGGGTAAGTGTACTGCCCAATTTAGAGTAGAGCAGGGCGTAAGGCAGGGCTGTGTTTTGGCACCGCTGCTGTTCTCCCTTTACACCAATGCTTTGGAACAGGAGTTGGTGTCACACACCAGGGATCCACCATTTGTAAGTAAATACCCACCCGATAGCCCCTCTCCTCTATGCCGATGATGCGGTCCTCATGGCCCGCACCCAGGTTGGTTTACAAAGGGCTCTCTCCTTCTGCACTAGCTTTATGGATAGGCTCAGTTTAAAACTGAATGCCAAGAAACGTTTTGTGATGTCATGTGGAAGAGTGAAAAATAAGAATAGAAGCTATCAGGCTGGGGGGAGTAAGGTGGAATCCATCACCTCATTTAGCTATTTGGGTGTCCTTTTTGACAGAACTGGCTCTTGGGTTCCAGCTGTTCAGGCTAGGCCCTTACTTTTTATAAAGTCTATTTTACATTTTACAAAAAACTTGGGGAAAAGGCCACCCGAAATGTTACTAAAGATATATCAAGCAAAGTGCGTGAGCATAGCAGTTTATGGGGCAGGCATCTGGGGTTTTCAAGATTGTACATCAATTCAACACACAGAAAATGTCTTTTTAAGGTTCATCTTAGCCGTCCCAACTAGCGCACCTGTTTTAAATTGTCACTCTGAGCTAGGAGTTGCATATATTTCCGATTTAATTAAGGCCCAGCTGGTATTGCTATGGCATTGAATTTGGACCACAGCTAGTACGGGCCTTAACAGGGAAATAATAAGGGATGCAATGAGATTAGACAATGCCCGCAAAATTTTATGGCTTAAGTATGTTGAAAGTGTTATGCAGGACATTGGACACCCAGAATATTTCACCTTGCCTCATAATATGAATTTTATTAATCGGAAGGAGTTTTAAAAAGTATGCATGATCCACCTAGAAGGAAACAGGTTAACCCTTGAGATGAATAATCCTATGGTGGTTAAACATCAACTAATTAATATTACGTGTGATATCCAACCATGTTTGTTATATGTCATGGGTGGATACGACAGATACCTTCTGACAAGAATAAGGTTTGGGACCTTTCAGCATTTGATTATCTATCCAGCGATTAACGATTGGTCAAGGGAACTCTGTTGATGCCCTGTGACAATATTTCATCACAAAGTACAATACATGTAATCCTATTCTGTACATTTTATAGCATTGAAAGGTGCAGATGGATAATGCCACTATTAAAACAGAGAGGATGGAGGCAATGTCGCCCTGCCTTTGTGTACTTACAGATGTTGGGAAACGGTTATTGTATTGGTTCTATGGTGTTTTTTTTAAAGAACGCATTGAGGACTAGGAAATATCTAAATAACTGAACCGGTAGATATCAATGGGCTGGAATCAACTAGTATGAGATAGATGGTTTCGGGAATCATAGAATGTTTACATGTATCATCTGATTAGAAATAATATGATCGGCATTGTTAAAAATTCCATAAAACACAAAAGGAGAAATCATATTACAATGATGGTGAGTGAAAAAAGGTCTTATAGTGCCTAGTATATCACCGTCCCTACCTAGGAACTATGTTTTATAAAATATAGAAGGTCTTTTAGGCTTGTGTGGGGGACCCCATACCTCCAAGATCAGCAGGTGTGAATCACATCAGGATCTGCAACAGCTCTCTGTCTCTCTGGAAAAACGGGATTCTTTCAAGTGCCTGAAATCATGCTTACAGTGCAATATTAAAGGCGCCTGAATCACGTTGGCTGCAGCTGCATGTATGTTATTGCTAAAACGTGAGCCGGTCAGTCCGAACAACAGCTACTTTGTTATGATAACCTTGGAGGCTTTAGCACTCAGTGTGCAGACTAGAGTCACGATCTAAGTCTAGGGATGCTGAAAATAAGCCATTCTAATTTGAAGCATTTCACGCAGCCTAACTTACAATAACAGTTATATGCCAGTGTCGTGTGCAAAAGCAGCAAAAAGATAAAATGGCATATAAACTTCTAATAAGCCTCTGCTAACATAGCAATGTGCGCAACAAGGTCCAGCCCTCACTACAGTACACCAGATACTCAGTTTAGGAGCAGTGGTTATTTGTTTTTCTCTGAATTTGTGAGTCCCATACAAGCATGTGGTTCAAAGGGCATTTTTCAAGATGTCTTCTTTCCTACACACTGGCTTACAATTAGAAGGAATAAATGCAGAGAGAGACAATTGGTAAAAACAAATGTTCTACTATTCTGTGTTTTCACATGTCTCCCAATGAGAATAGTACCTCAGTGGTATGAGAAGGCCTAGTGCCCATATCAGGAAAGGGCGCAAAACACAACATGGACACCGGATTTTTCCACCGAAAAATAACCCTTTTTTTGCTATGTAGTTAGGTGTGGATTTTGGCCTTGCCCCTGTGACAGAGTAACCCATCAGCCAAAATCTAAATCAGGCCCTATGTTTTGTCAGGATGAGGGAAAACATTAAACATATTAGTACTGGATGTTCCTTTAAGGTTCCTTGACTCATTCTAAAGTCTCTTTGAACTTGGCAATGTGTACTTCAAGATTTGACCTCCCAACATAACATCGAACCTGTCTTATTTTTTTCAATACATTTCTCGAACACAATTTGATGACAGTTTCTTTTTCAAACCTCAAAATGTTACTTTCACCCAGAGAAAGAATTACATGCTAATCCTTCTTACTAAGAACTCACTAGTTGTTCTCCACATTATAACAGCCAGCTGTTGGACTCATCCCTCTCTGCAGGGTCATCCCCATTTCTTTTTGCCTTAACTCTCCTGTTTTCTGAACCAATTTTTGTTGGCTTTTGGGTTTATGCACATTTATGTGCACTTTACCACTGCTAAATTGTTTGTGCCCCATGCTTCAAACATGGTAAAATTAGCAAACACCCAATTGCCACATTTCATTTACTTGTAAGGCCCAGGTAACATGGTACAACAGGTACCCAAGGCCTGTATATACTAATAGGCCGGGGGGGCATGGCCATGCCCTTGTTGGGCAGACTCCACCTATGTGTTTCATTTATAGTGAATTGTCCCTGATATCTATTGGGCTTTTTGAACCATCTGGGGGAGACTAGGGGAGCAAAATCCCTTTCCAAAGGGGCCGCACCCCCAGACAAAAAAAGTTTGTGTCTAGGGGTGCATACCTGCTTGGGGATTGCTCTCCTGTGGGTAGAGATATCATTGGAAAGGAGAGGTTCTCCATATTCTAATTGTACCACTCCCATCTCAATCAGTGCTAAGGGGTTGAGATATGCCTCCAAGCACTGATGCAGTGAAAGTAAAACATGCCCATTGGCTTATTTTAATTTCACTTTAGCAGTAATGACATCCATGCACCCTGCACGCTTATCAGCATTACAAACAAAAAGCCTTGGGGTTCTTCAGAAGTTCTTTATGGGTAAGTGTATTATTATTATTATTAAGATTACTATCAATAATAATAATAACAATAATAATTATTATATTTGATTTTGCTTGTTTAGTTGTTGGTGAAATTAGTAGCAGTGGGAGTAGTAGTTGTAGCAATTGCTAGTTTTATAAACATTGTTAATAGTATTAGTAGTAGAAATTACAATAATAATAATAATAATAATAATAATAATAATAATGACAATAATAATGCAGCTAGGCTCAGTAGAGTTTGGACTTCTTGCAGCTTTTGTGTTCCTAGAGCTTAACAGAAGGTTAGCCAACTAGTTCTTGGCATCTACTCTTCAGTCTCAGGTACAATTTGGGAGCAGGTTGTAGAGAGAAACTTTGGGGTTTCTCTCTACATGCTCAACATCAGAAGCAGTCCTTCTTCTGACTTCCACAGGCCCAAAGATGTTCTGAAGAAGATACCCACGGTTGCTACCATTATGCCTAACACTAGCTTGTGAGAATCTCTTGACTAATAGAAAATAAGTCTGAGGGGCACCCTACCCACTTTTACATTATTTTGGGGGGGTGGGGCTTGAACAATACCACAGTGCCTTGCCCTGCCAACATCCAACATGGCAGAACCTTTCTCAGAGATCAGAGATGTGGACACAAAGGAGGACTTTCCTCTGTAAGCCAGTAGTTCTTTAACAGGTTTTACCTCCACTGTGATTGGTGCCACTCTGGGTACTTGAACAATGGCAGGGGCAGGTCTAGGTGTGAGTTACATATGCCTGTGACAGGGGATGCCTCTTTGAAGCTAGTGCAGTTGATGGGCACACCCGTAAGTACATACTGTTAGGAAAGGGGTTATACTTACTTTCACCAACAGCCCTTTTGTATCCTATCCTGGGTGTCTTTCAAACTTCCTTGTAGGAGACCAGCAGCTTGTGAATTAACTCTGAAAGTGCTCTAAGATGCTTTTAGGCAGGAAAATGCAACTTTCTAACTGTAACAACAACAGATACCCCCCTTCAACCATAGGTATGACAAACACTTAATATAATGTACAAAGTTCCCCAGATGGGGTGGAGAGAGGGTAGAGTATGTCGATATGAAGACCAGCTGCTCTGTCCTGACCAGACGGTGGGGGTAGGTGTTAGCGGCTCCGACCGCACGCTATCCGGGTTCCTGACCTTTAGGTGCAGGTCCCACTGGAGCAGACTGCGGGGCATCTTATGATCTCCCTTAGGGTCACCCATACTCAGCAGGATTTTCTTGCCTGCCCCTTTATGACCTCATGGCATAAGGTTGTATGACTATTTTTATATCTTTTTCACTGTGTAGTACGTCCCACTTAGGTCCTGATGAAATGCCCCCCAGGCATGAAACATGTTGACCACACCAGGGGGTTGTAGATATCTTGCCCAACATTACCAGCAGCAACTATCTCCCCTCCCACTATTTTAACCAAGGGCGCCAGCCACGCCAATAAATTTCATTGTGGACTGACCCACCTTTTTTAAGTTTCACCTCATTTCTCACGACTACACCCCTTTCTTCCCCGCACACCCGCATGCACCATATGGCAGGGATTAAAGATCTCCGTTAAAGAGCCCCTTTATGGGTGCCCGCTGAACATTGCAGCGCCAGTTCAGCGAGGAGCAAACCCATATGATGAAGCATGACATCTAGCTTGCTAGGTGTGTGAGGGTTTTAGTCCCAACTAGGGTATTCCCCTCTTTGGCTCTTCTTGCTCCTTCTCTGTACACGCTTCATATCGACATACTCTACCCTCTCTCCACCCCATCTGGGGAACTTTGTACATTACTTTGTGGCTAGTCTATTGGACACGTACACTGGACCCCATAAAACATTGTCCTTTCTTGGTTCCCTTTGTTGTTATATAAACACTTAATATAGCCTCATGATTACTCCAGGCCCGTACTATATTAAAATCTCAATATTTCTTCAATAATCACTTTCAATGTACCTGTTCACATAAAGGCTAAACCACACACTTCAGTGTTAAAACATTGGAACAGGAAGTAGTTTCTCTTGATTATTCTGATACATTTCTTCACATAGCAAAGATAAAAGTACATTCACATATTAAAATGACTAAACAGATTTGACTAAATTATATTTAATCCACCTCAAAGGGTTATTACTCAAAAACAAATATCTTAAATACACAGCATCACATAAAGAATTTTCTAACATATAACACATATAGGGCTGATTTAGATCTTAGCCGATTGGTTACTCCATCACAATGGTGATGGATGTCTTGTCTGTCGAAATATAAATCCCACAGGATCTATTGGGATTTATATTTCGGCTGACGGGATCTCCGTCTTCGTTGTGATGGAGTAACCCATTTGCCAAGATCTAAATCAGACACAAAGTTATTCAATTGTTCAATATAATTATTTATTAATTTTACATGAGAAGAATCCGAAGAGCCTAAGAGGTCGGGGCCTAAAATTACATCTTTCTGTGTATTTTGACAGTCCAACTTCAATTTATTTCAAAAGATATATTTGTTAATGTCTTTATTGTAGGTGCACGATCAACCTAATACAATACACCAACACGTTTTAACCTTTCTGAGGGCGAAAAGCATAGATGAAGGTCTTCCTCAGGGCTATAACATTTTTTGTGGGACACAGCATAAAAACAAAAAAGACTACATATTAATGCTAAAATGTGTGTATAGATTATGTCGGAAGAATGGGGATAGAGTGAGTTCATACGCTTCAGCATGTGTTCAATAATGCACAGTCACACCTGTGAGATAAAAGGAATCACCATTTCATTCACTATTACCAAGGTATCCATGGATATCATGCCTTTCAAAATGACAGTATATGTTCTATTACTTTTTATTGTTTAGACTTGGTCAGTGCTGAACAACACACTGGCTTTGGGATTTTTTAGCAATGTGCCTAAAGGATAAAATAACAAATTGTGAGTGTATGGTAATTTTGGGGAGCAAGGGCACTGGGGAAAAGCACATCAGAGGAAAACAAACCTTCTGGTCATCAGTCTTCATACTTAGCCCCATTCTAGCAAGGTTCTGCTTCACCTTAACGCATCCTTCCCGTGTACCCGGTAAGAATGGTCAAGGCATCATCCGAAGAAAACAATTATATCCCTCAAGTGTGGTATGTAACTCTACACCTAAGTGGGGCATTTACTGCTGCATTTTCCCAAACCTTCCCCTGTCTAGAGAATATCTCTCTTCATGGAACTCATATGGAGCGTGTCTCGTAGTTCTATGTTAGTCTTAGTGACAATGGCATAAGAAGAACGAGGCTGCGAGTCACGTGATCAGCGTGAAGTTGGGAAATGTAGTCAAGAGGGGGATGTGTATTATATCAGAAAACACCAACTTGAAGCAATTATTAGCCAGATGTGGTGAAGTATTGTCTTGCATGCAGTTTAATTGTAAAATTTAAGCAGGCCCTTTAAACCATTTATCTGGTTAAGCAAAAAAATTCCCAGTTTCTAAGAATTCATTCAAACCATTCTCTAGTTTGCAGTGGTAAATTATCACCCGAGACTCATTTCGTCGCAGCAAAGATTCCACATCAGGTCCTCTGACATGTCCAAGCACTCTTCACTTCATATTAGATACTGAATTTCCACATAGCATTGATCCATCAGAGCATGTAATGTTTTATAGAAAGTTCTGTTTTTATGCTGTACTATTTATTTCTTAATCTCCTGATTTTTCTTGCCTACATATACTTCACCACATGGGCAAAGAATGCAGTACATCAGATTGCATTTGTTACAATTTGTAACTTCTATATGCCAATTTTGACGTCACTATAGTTGAATTCTTCACCTTCAATCTCATTTTGAGACATAGAGCAAGTACCACACTTATGATGACCTCTCAGTGGTGGAAAGTTGAACAAGGATCTTATGCCATTGGTTTGATTTTTTTTATTGTGTTTGAACTCAGTAAATTGTCACGGATCCTCTGGTTTAATTTAAGAGTGAAATTGGTAAATACTTGAATTGTTGCAATCCTGAGACGATATTCCAATTTTTTTTAGATGGAATTTCTCAGGAAATTTTTCACTCCAGATGGTGGTAATAGAAATTTGTTGTTTTGTTTTTATTTTAACTCCATGTCTGTAGCAAGTGTTCTCTTGGTGTATAGCAAGCATGTTTCAAAGCCCTTTTTAGCAATTGTTGGCGGTATTGTCACCCTTGTAAGTTCAACTTAAATATTGGCATTATCAAAGTATTGATATTAACTAAGCTTTGACCATTAGATTTGAAATTACTATTCATACTATTAATTTGAGTTCTTGAATAACTGTTCTACCATTTCCAAACTGAAGTGATGCATTAGCAGGGGTTACAATGACACGTATGCGCTTATCAGACAGACAGCTTCGCCACACTAAAAATATGACTGCAGAATTTTCACTGCCAGGACATGTAAAACATAAGGACACAATGCAAATGTAATACGGTTACCCAATATTGCCCAATGGAAGAGATAGTCCTTACAGTACTGAAAAATAAATGTAGGAGTTTATTTTTAATACCAGGATATTTAAAACGTAACTCTGTCCCTGCGCTGCAAATTCTGCTGCGACGCAGAGGACTAGGGGGTGGGCATGGCGCTTCGGTGCTCATCCACACCATCATGAGTCACGGGAGGCGTGTACTTATGATGGCGTGGTGCCGTCATGACCCTGCCTGCTCATTAATTTGCCCGCACCGGCGGAGATTTAGTGCCGCGTGGGTGGAGCGGCAGCTGCATGACGTCTCCAATCCGTCATAAGCACACGCCTACCGTGACTCATGACGACGGGGAGCCGTAATTAGCACCCAAGGGGTTAAACCCATATATACACATATCGCGTTCTGAAAACGATTAAACCAAGTTTGGTTTAATCATTTTCCGTACGCGAGATGGTGTGCTGGTTTTACAAGTAGTGGTTTTGGAACGGAGTAGACGCTGTTTGAAGTATTTGGCAGTCGCAAAGGCTATTTTAGTTTTCGATCTGTTACATATAGCGTATGTTACTGGACAGTGTTCCCCTGATGAAAGGATTTCCCGAAATACATTCGGACTTGTAACCTCCTTACAATAAATGTGATTCTGTGATTGCATTTCAGCATAAGAATTTTTGAATTACTTCAGATATTTCACAATGACAACTGGGCTTTGGATTTGTTTTGGTTTACTGTTTTAAGCATTACTTAGCACTATGCTTTGAAATGGATACTAAAGTGTATATTTTAATGAAGTACATTGCAACATTTTGATCACCAGAATTTGTGGATAGTGCATCTTGTTCATATGTGACATGTTCTGTTCACAATAACATTTTTTATATTATTACCTGACAGGGGCTGGTTGGGATTACAAGGTCGCACCACGACAATTAATTTGTTTAAATCATATAAACTAGGTGTGCAGGTTATAAACACATATTTTGCATATATACCCAAGAAGGTTATTTTGACAGATTGAAATGCCACTTAAAAACTGCACACACAGGCTACAATGTCACACCTGAGACATGTTTAAAATACTGCTTAAGTAAGTGTCTCAATAAGTGCTGCAGGTCCACTAGTAGCATTTAATTTACAGGTCCTGCGTTTGGGCTGTACCATTTTACTTGGGACTAATAAGTAAATTAAATGTGCCAATTGTGTATAGCCAATTCTACCATGTTTAAGGGAGAGACCACAAACACATTGGTTTGCAGTAGTAAAGTGCTCAGAGTTCTAAATCCACCCAAAAAAAAGTCAGCAAAAACAGGTGGAATGAAGGCAAAACATGGGGGAACTGCACTGATGATGACAAGTTCAATAATCGCCATAAACATGTACATTTGTGGCTATTCACAAAATTTGATCTAACTTCCTTCCACCCTGAAAACAGTCGGAGATTTACTCCAGCCAAGGGTTGGAGTAACTCATCTCTCAGAATGGGAATGGGAACAGATCACTTCATGCATTTTTGGGGAAATAGGGAAAGGGCTTTCTCTGTAGGTCAAAATGTCTTCCTCACAGAATAAAAATATGAAAATTGACAAGGGGCAACATTCCCCCTGTGCAATTTCCCCACTGTGGAGAACTTTGCACAAAAAAAAATAGGACCCCATTAGACATATCGCCTGACATTCTCAGTAGTACACCTGGAAACCTGTGCTTGGAAGAGCTTTTCAGGTATACTATTCGAGATATCAGGGAATAAAAATTGCATTTATTTTATTATTTAAGAAGTTTTCTATAGCGCTGGCCAGACCCCAGGGTATTGGAGCGCTTTACAGAAGGTACCGCACAGATAATCATCAGATATAAAATAGGGGGGGACATATCCATAGAGGAGCGCAAAAATAAAAGAGCAACACATTGAAGTATAGAACATATTTGCCTTCACGGATCTTTAGAGTCTTAGAGCTGGAGCAGAGTTCGATGGTTGTTATTTGCTACCCACCATCCACTTCCTAGGGAGCGGTTGAGGAACAGGATTTTGAGTTGGCTTTTGAATTCTGCAAAAGAGGGAATGATTCTGATATGAGGGGGAATGGAATTCCAAATTTTGGGAGCGCTTCCGGTGAAAGATTGAACAGCAATTTTTTTCCTTCTAGTTTTAGGTGGGATGAATAGGAGGGAGTTTGAGCTTCTCAGGTTCCTGGATTGGCCAGCTTTTACGAGTTTTTTTGCCAGGTACTCAGGTTTGCCGGTGTGAAGGGCTTTGTGGGTGAGGCAGGCTGTTCTGAAGCTAATCTGCATTACCACTGGGAGCCACATAAGTTCATTGAGTGCAGGGGAGATATGATCATATTTCTTCATACCGGTGATCATTCTGGCAGCGGCATGTAGCGTTGTTTTGATGGGAGCCAGATGTGATTTTGGAATTCCTGAGAGGACTGCGTTCCCATAGTCCAGTAGTCCAGTCTTGACAGAACCAGAGATTGGGTGGCCTGTTTGAGATCATTGGGCAGAATGTAGGGTTTTATTTTGTTCAGTAGTCTGAGGTTAAGGAACACACTTTTGGCCGAATTCTTAATGTGTCTCGTCCTATTCAGTTTTGGGTCTAGAGTGATGCCTAGGGATTTGACAGAGACCGCTAGAGTAAGATTTCCATTGAGTGCATCGATGGCCTTTAACCACTCGGCAATTTGGGGATTGTCTTCCTTATTTGAGATAAGGAATGTCTCAGTCTTATCATAGTTTCAGCTGGTTGCTTGTCAGCCAGCGTTGGACATCTTTCAAGACATCATTAAGTCTTTGTATGTCTTTGAGAGAGGTCGTTTCCAGATAGATCTGGGTATGGTCAGAGTAGAGATGGAAGTGAATGTTGGCTTTTCTGAGTAGTTTGGAAAGAGGTTCCATGTAGATGTTAAAGAGTTGTGGTGAAAGCACCAAGCCTTGAGAGACTCCCCTGTTGACTTGCTGGAGGTCGGAAGTGAAGTTTTTTATTTTTATTTTTTGTGTGCGGTTGTGGAGAAAGGAGGAGAACCATTTGAGGACTACCTTTCCAATGCAGCTCTTTCTTGGAGAGTCCTTATGAGGAATTTGTGATTAACAGTATCAAATGCTGCCGAGAGGTCAATGAGAATGAGGAGGCAGCATTGGTCGAAGTCTTGTGATCCATGTATATTGTCGATGATGTTGAAAATCACGGTTTCTGTGCTACAACCTTTTTTGCAGCCAGACTGGTGGGGTCCAGGAGCTTGATGTTGTCCATGTGCTGGGTTAGTTCATGTAGTACGCATCTTTCAAGTGTTTTTGAAAGAAGGGGGAGGTTCGACACAGGTCTAAAATTATTTAGATCTGTTGCATCTAGCCCGGGTTTTTTCAACGGGGGTGTGACTTGACCAATTTTGAGGCAGTCAGGGACCACTCCGCTTTTCAGGGAGCTATTTATGATCGTGCTCCAGTGCGAAGCTAGAGCGTGCTTCAATTTTTTGGTCAGTAGGGGAGGAATGGGATCTAGGACATGGGCTGAGGGTTTAGAGGTGGAGATTAGCATGATTACCTCAGTTTCTTGAATAGGATGGAAACTAAGCCAAGAATTGGGAGAGGGACCAGGAGAAAGATCTAGTGACCCTGCCGCGCTGCTCTTTGCGTGGTGCATATTGATGCCGTCCAGTGAGAGTTAGATTTTTGTGAATGAACATGCCCTGATTACTTTATTTTGAGGTTACAGCTGCAGTGCATCTCACTGATGAATGATAACCTAACGTCCTGTGACTCTTCACTAGCTCTGATTGTCTTTCTCTGTTGTACAATTACTTATAAGTCGAGTGACTACTGAATGCTGGGCAAGGGATTTCTATAGTGAAAGAGGTTAGAGAAGGACTGGTAAGTAGTATTTAAAGCACACTTGCTCTTTCCTTTTCCAGCATCTGTCCTCATCTTGGAGTACTAGTTTGGGGTCCTCTGCTTGGATGCCTCTCCTATTAACTCCATCCTATCTCAAAGCACTGTGTACTCCAATCACCGGTTTCAGGTTTTGAGTTTCTGTTTTATTTAGGGCATTACATTTTAGGGGTGTAATTTGCAATTCCATAGGCTTCTACATGAAGTTCTATGCTGATATTTGTAATGGATTAGACTCATACAAGAAGCATGATAGATGAAGCAACCCTGGACTAGTGTGCATCCACTCCTTCAGATGTCCTCTAACTGCCTTCATGTCCAGGTAGAACACAGTATTAGAAATTCAGATACTAATGATGCAAGACACAGAATAAACAACAGCATGAATGTTGGTGCAATTTGAAAACAACAACCAATGATAAAACTTTATGCAAAGCCCAATACTACATCACCTTCCACCACAAAACAAGAACAAAAAACAACATAGGGGTCAAATATAAGTGAAACTACCAAAAGTCAATTTTGGTAAGACAATTGCTACTACCAAAGATGCAGACTATGCAAAAATTGCCAGACGTTTAAGTGGAGAGATTAAGAAATGTAACTGTACAGTCTCTTTGGCCTAATATTCCTCCTACAAATCCTTACTGTAAACCCCTCCTCAGCATTTTACTCGGTCTCACGGCACTGGAGTTTTTTCCACTTTCCGTGTCAACAGGAACCCCGCTCTCCTGTATTGCTACCTCACTGGATGACTGCAAGAAGGACACTTCCTCATCTCTGCCACAGCCCATGTCCATTCACTCATCCAGCTTTCAATTGCATCTCTGATTGTCTCCCACTCAAATTGTTTTTACACCATCAGGCTTAAACAATGGCAAACTACATAAATGCTGCACCTTCTCATCATCTAATAAAGCAGAATTACAAAATACTCACAATTTCATAGAGGCTGAAAACCATGTTTCTAACCATTCTGTACCTAGCTATCCTACTCATGAGAGCCCATTGCCCATTTACCAATTTACGACCTTTGTGCCATAAAAAGATTAAAAATAGGATGTGTACATACCTTGAGCAATCTGTCTATTCTTTCTAATATTTTTATGTAACTATAACACAATCCTAATTTTCTCCATACATCGCAAATTGTGCCTAGAAAATAAAATCATCCAGTGTTTTAATTGATACTTGTTATAGTCAGTTACTTCACAAAGGGTAACCTTGTATGCCTGCAACGTCTCCTAATTTCCAATTCCCACTCCAACGTTCCGTGCCAACTGCATGATACCTTTAATAACTCTGTGGAAACTCTCCACACTACCATTTCAATTAGAATTATAGAGTGGTCCTATTCTTGATACCATTTCTTTTCAGGAATGTCTTTAGTGCCACAGACTTAATTATGCCCCAGAATCACTCACAACACAAACTCATCTTCTTAGAACAGATCACCCATACAAATCACAAATTACTTTCTTAATCACCTCTAATTCAGGCCACGTTCACAGTTGTTCAACTAGAAACATTAAGTGTCTGGCTTCTCCAATTTTCCTCTGTCACATCACATAACATCATCATTAACCCTGTTGCCTGCTGTTGGAAATTTGATATGAAACATGGGGGGTGACAAGGTTACCACGTATTGGAACTCTCATAGCCAATGCACTCCCTAACTCTCCTCTCAAGGTATTAATCCAACTCTGGCCACAATAATCATTGTTAACTCTCTTCATCATCTTCACCACTTAACAATGCCTTACGTGACAAACTTCCAGTACCCATGTCCTCAACTATTCATTCACGTCTCACATTTAGGGGTCGATTCTGATCTGGTAAAAAGCGCTCCGAATTGCTGTTCGGAGCGTTTTTCCCGTACGAATCGTACCCTGCAACGTCAACTGTACGAACGACGAAGTACGATCCGTACCAGGAGCCGTACTCCGTACGAATCGTACAGGGACCGTACGAATGAAATCCCCATACGACTCTCCCTCGGAACCCGCTGTACGCGACATCTGTATGGTTCGTGGCTGATTTTTCCAACCCGGCAAGTACGATTCATGTTGGGTACGCACCGTACGACCCTTTTCCTACGGGAGCTGAAAACAGCCGTAAAAGCGGAGTTCGACCCGAAACAGGTATGGAACGCCCCCCCCCGGGTACGGCACGTACACCCCATGATCGCAGGGGTACGCGCCGTACCCCTGCGATCATGGGGGGTATGTGCCGTACACCCAGCGTACATGGGGTACGCACCTTACCCCATGTACGATGGGTGCACGGTGCGTACCCCATGTACGCTGTGTGTACGGCACGTACCCCCCATGATCGCAGGGGTACGGCGCGTACCCCTGCGATCATGAGGTGTACGCACTGTACGGCGTGTATGTGAATGTGCGCTTTTCCATACAGATCGCCCTTACCTGACGTGGACCGTAGCACTTGCGTCCTGGTACACCGGTCGGAATCGTGCTCGTCGGGTCGTACGGCGTCTGTACGAGTCGTACGGAAAAGGCTCCGGATGCGAGTCGTACGGCGGATTTTTTTACCGGATCGGAATCGACCCCTTAGTGTGGTACCCAACAAATGTCTGCCATTCTGAATTGTAGGATAAAAACAGTGTCAAGAAGTATTATCCTTACTGTTTTTTTGGTACACAGTGACAAACATTTTGGCTGCATTGATGTTGTGTGGCATTGAAGACGAAGGATGGTCATGTTCCTAGCCATTAGGACACCAACAGTGATTCAAGTGATGAAGAGGTAACTTGTTATTAGGCTCTATTACTAAATGAAAATATTGGCCTCTAGATGGAGAGGGCCTAGCCATGGCTGAAATCTTCACCTGCCTAGGCAGTACTAACAGACATGATGGAGGGGCAGGGAGTGACATCAAGAGCATATTAAACAAAGCCAGGAACCCCTTCTGGATTCTGAACAATGTGTGGAGGTCATCTCAGTACAGCCCCAACACCAAGCTGAGGCTTTACCAGAGCAGCATTCTGCTAACACTCTTGTATGACTCAGAATGCTGGTGAAAGGCAAAAAGTGACAACACCAAGATTTCTGCCTTCCACACAGGTAACCTGTGAAGAATCTTGCAAGCAAGAGAGAATGTACACCATCATCATTAGAAAAAGTTAGAGATGGATAGGGCATACCATCAGAAAAGAACAAGACTTCATCACAAAACAAGCTCTCCGCCTGAACTCACAAGGCAAACAGAAGAGAGACAGGCCAAGGAACACCCAGAGGAGAACTGTGAAAACAGAAATGAATACCATGAGCCACAGCTGGAGCACCATACATAAACCTACCAAGACAGACAGAAGAGGAGGTCTTTTATTGCTGCCGTTAGCGGCAGTTGACATAATGGGAAGTAAGTAAATGTCCCAAGTCGTGCATACCTTGGCTTTGTGGTGAAAATGTGCAATCTGAATTCAGATTGAAAGTCTTTCACTGGAATTTAGCAATCATTATGTTGTGCAGAATTTTAACATGCAATCACATAGGTTCATTTAGTTTTGGACTGACAGTACCAAGCTTGTTGCCAACTTCTAGTGAAGTAGGCTCATATACACAGTATGTTGGAAGAAGTAAATCCCATATTTGCAGCCCTGTACCTCTATGCAGCCAACCCTGCAGCGCTCTTCAAGTGCAAAGCTGAGTAACTTCTAAATTAATATTTCCAATTTTTTTGCACTACTGGCTTAGTGAGAACCTTTTGAGTATGTTTAATTTCAGAATAAAAGTCCTAAATGTCCAAACACAATTGTATTATCATATGTTGATAAAGATTTAGAGGCAAAACTTTCAATTTGATATTTATATTCAGACACAAATTAGTGCCTGAAAAGGAACTCATAAAAATCATCAACACCATTCCCGCAGTGGAGCAGACCTTTTGGTCTCTGCCAACTCTAAGGTGGCAATTATTTGTCATGCCTCCCTGTTTCTGCCTGCATTCCTACATTTCAAAATATTTTATAGAATTTCTGTAAAATACAAGAACAATTAAATAGAAAAATGTCAACAAAAAAGTGTTAACCAAAAATATTATCCTATATATGTAATGTAAATATATGACAAAAGGGAACTTATGAACAATATAAAACCTAATATAGACCTAAATTGTAAGAACATATATAAGGCTACAAATGCAATACTGGTTAACAATAGCTGAAATATCTATTTCTAGTTTGCAAGTAGAGATATATTAATCTAGGTTTTCCATATGAGAGATTTGATTGAAGAGCACTTTTTATTTTTGTTAAAAGATAGTTCAATTCCTTATCTCAGATATAAACTCCAGGCCTACCAGATATGTACGGACAAAAGGTTAGTACATTCCCAATTCATAGTAATACATTTATTATCAGAATACATTGGAGGACCAAATAATTTCATACCCCTTTTGGTTAAAGGAATTATGAGGGTTATAACAATGTCACAAGATAGAGAGATACTAATCTAAAAGGTATGAGAAATTCTATCCCATACATTGGACTAAAATGTTAAAATATTTGGACAGTCCAATGGCATATGTTTCATTGTACCGGGTGCCGTGTACAGTGCCCACAATCTGATTTATCATGGAGTTTTGCATATTGTAATTTGACAGGGGACCAATAGCAGTTATGTATTATAAATGAGCCAGATTGATAAAGAGAAGAATGAAACCGATTGGAGACATTACAGAGCCACATTTTTTTGAGTTGCTGTGGGAATAATTTGAATGGACAACAGAGTGCCAAATATTAAATTCTGCTTCTATAGCTGAGAAGGATAACAACATATTGCTTTGACAAATGTCAGAAATGTAAAATATGCCAGCATCAATCCATTTATTCCAGCAGGAACTAGGTGTATTCACTTTAGTCTTAGAATTAAACCATAATGACACTTTTTACGAAGACACAATCTTGTTGCCAAACAGTGTGTCAAAATTAACTAACACAAATTTCATCATGTTGAGAATTGGAGAACAATACCCCAGTTTTTTAAGATCCATTGTAAGAATTGCTGGCAACTGAAAAGCTGCAGTAATATTCCTCTCAATTAGATCCAATTTGGGAGTTAAATACTGTTCTGGGTCTGAAACGCAATAAACTCCTTGTGCAGTTAAGAAGGAAAAATTATATTTCGTGATATTCATGAAAATCAGAAATAACAAATCCAACTCCATTTTAGAGGATTGTAAGGTTTTGTATTTAAACCTGGAGGGGTTAATATTACAAATGAATGTTTTAAGAGCTTTATTAATTTTCTTATAGAAAGTAGTGGGAAATGACACAGGCAACATTGATAATGCATCAGGGGGCATATTTACAAGCCCCTTGCGCCGCTTTTGTGCCGCCGTTGCGTCACTTTTGTGACGCAGCGGCAGCGCAAAAGATACGCCATGGTGCGGGGTATTTATAACGTGACGCATCTGGGAGATGCGTCTCGTTGTAAAGCTCTGCGCCAGAAGGAGGCGTTCCTGCGCAGGGGGGGAGGCGTTCCAGCGCATGAACGCTTCCTGAAAGTGCCTGAGTGAAATCTACAAGATTTCATTCAGTCATTTTGGTGCCCATGCTGCGTCAAAACCCTGCGCCTGCTTGAAGCAGGCGTAAGGATTGACGCAGCATTGGAATAATAGGGCCCCCTGAGCATTGCTGGAGCTGCTTCGTGCTTGCCACGCAACTCCAGCAATGCGACACTTTTACAGCACTGATGCATCACGCATCTGTGCCATTTTTGCCCCATGGTGCGCCACATTGTAAATGCAGCGCAACCATGTTGGCGTAGGCATGGCGCACAATAAGTGGCGCATCCCTGCTGATATGCAGGGATGTGCCACTTATTGTAAATATGCCCCATAGTATTTTCCCACCTAGATAATTGCAACTATGACAATTTGTCTAATTTCTATGAAACTTTGGATATCAATTTTTGTAGTTCAGATCAATAGTGTCATTCATTACATTTTGAAAGTAGTTTCCCAGGTCCTTTAGACCAAATGATTTCCAGAGAATGTTAGTGCCACATAACATGCCTGCTGTACAGTAAACATCTAATGGGAACAATTCTGTCTTATCAATACTTAATGTATATCATGATGGATAATTAATAATAATGTCTAGTATAATGAGCACAGCACTTATAGAATCACTAATATAGAGTAAGACATCATCAGCATAAGCAGAAGCTTTAAGAACTATGTTATTAATAGTAATTCCTTCACGCTCTGCCAAGTTATGAACAAGGTACAACAAAAGTTCAATGGCAATAACAATAGTAAAAGAGATAAAGGACAACCTTATCTGGTGACTCTAAATAAAACAAAATACGAAGTGATCATACCATAAATATGTATAGTTGACCTAGGAGAGGTATACATTGCACTTGTCAACTGCTTTTTCAGCATCTAAAGCAAAAGATTAATGGGAATTTTATGGCGAGAAGCAATAGTATAACGGATTAGTCTAGTATTGTGCGTCGATAATCTTCCCTTCATAAAACCAGTTTGGTCCAATTGGATAATCTGATTTAATACATTAGATATTCTTATTGTGAGTATTTTGGAATATATTTTACAATCCTCATGAATATGTGAAATCAGTAGTTTGGAATCAGTGTGTGGTCTTTGTCCTGTTTAGGGAGCCCAATCATTGTGGTGTGTTTGAAGGATCCATCAACAGAAGCATTCAAAGGAAAATCTTTGAATAAGTGTAAAAGGACCGGAAATTGTTGACTGAAAAAAGTTTTGTAAAATTTGCTTGTAATACCATCAGGTATAGGAGTTTTCTGGGAGTTTAAGAGCGTAATTGCAGTGCAGACCTTTTCTATAGTTAAAGGGGCATCAAGAGTATTTCTTTCAGTTGATAATGTTGGAAATTGAAGTGAAGGAGTAATTGGATAGTTGCGTTATCTTGAGCATGGTAAGGTTTTCTATAAAGATTTGAAAAAATATATAATCTGGTTTTGTCTTTTTTAATTCATAGATAGTTAGCAAACATGTGAGGAAGATGTATTAGTACTAAATTTAAATTTTACTTTTTGTTTACAGATAATATGACCCACTCTTTTACTAAGCAGGTTATTGTACATATGCCAAAGATTTAGGCATTGTGTTTTAAACTGTATCTCTGAGGAAGATATAAAACGTTTTTCAGCTGTAGTAATTTGTTATTTTAAAGATATTAATTGGCATTAAATACATTATTCTCATGTGCAATACTAGTAATAGTGATGCATCTGTGTATCCTTTAAATGCTTCGCATTAATAGTTTTTCAGGTTTCTTTAGATTTATTGTTTCATAAATAATCTGAGATGGCAGACAATTATTTGTGTTAATTTGATTCAGAAAGTACAGTATCCATATTCATTCTCCACCGGTGTGAATGTTGAGGAATATCTTCTAGAGTTAAATAAAATTAAATTAAAGCATGGTCTGAGATAGCTATTAGTTTTATTCTGGGGTTTGCATTAATATGATGTAAAGTTCTGGGAGAGAGTAAATAGTCTATACATGAATATGTAGAGTGAACCATAGAGAAAAAGGTAAAATCCTTGTCAGTGGGTTGTGTAAATCTCCTGTAATCTTCTAATTTGGTGTGTGATAAAATGCTTTTAATGGAGTATAGAATGTTGTAGGGGGAAATTTAACAGTGGAAGGTCTATACGAGAGTGGATCAGAAATATTATTAAAATCTCCCACCACAGTGAAAGGAACAGCGCCTAAAGCAAGTATTTATAAAGGGAGTGAGTTCCAAAAGTGGGCATCATCTTGGGTAGGAGCAAAGACATTAATTAAGTGAAGGGTGTATTTATCAATTTGGATTTGAACATAAATATAACAGCCCCCTGAGCCATTATTATGGTTTAAAATGGCAACATTTAATTTTCAAGAAAAAAGAATAGCTATGACATTTTTGCGACCCTTTGCTTGTGAGGAAACTATATTTCCCACCCATGTTTTGGTCATAGAAGGTAAGAATTTTTCATCAACGTGAGGATCCTGCAAAAACACAAATGTTAACATTAGATTTGTATAAATAATGTAGAATTGTTCTTCTTTTTACTGGGTGATGCAAATCTTTAACATTTTAAAGAGTTAACATTTAATTTGCAACAAGTTGACATTTGAAAGTATAGCTAATAGAGGATCTAAGAAAGAATATGAGATAGAGATGGAACCAGAGAGTAGCCCATGTATATTGATTAGCAAGCAAACAAAACAAACAAAACTTAAATAACCGCTATGGGAGGAACACATTAAACAATGAGACTACGAAGGTACAATCCTGGAATCATATGGAACACTATACTGCCCGGTAGTGGAAGAAAAGAAAACGTTAGTGTAAGTAATTGGGTTTCTGGTAGAGGAGGAGTTGAACCCTTCTGGAGCAGCAATCACAATTATTGTAATAGTGAAGTCAAAAGCAAAGCCCAAATTAACCTGATCTCTGCCCTCTGATAGATTGGTACAAAGCAGTCAGGCTTAACTAAGAAGCAATGTGTAAAGTATTCATGAAGTATTCAAAAACACTACAGAACAAAAAGCCCACTTCAGTTTAAAAAAGTAGAGCAATATTTTGTACATAAATCAAGACCAATACAACAAAAATCCAAGCAGTAGAACCATACACATGCAATTTTTAAAGATTTAAGTGAAAATTGGGCCATAAAGCCCAAGGCGCCACTCACGATTATCTTGCTGTGCAATACTACCTGGAACGAAGTCCTTTACACTGATACACTGACCACCCCCCTTTAAATTGGTTGAAACGGAATTAAGGTGTTGTAGCTAAGGTGCCCTGCTGGTTTCTCTCATTGCAACCATTTTAATTTGAGGTCAGTCATAGACAGGGGAAAAGTTAGGTCATGTCAAAAGTCAAGTCAGGGGATTCAGGGGATTTCTTATTCCTCAGGTCTATTTTTCCCAAGAGGCAACATCTGAAGGAAGGGGTGTGTGACACGGATTTACATCAAATACAGAGAGTGGATGATGGCTTACTGGAAATCCTTCTCTGGAATGCCACAGCAAAACCTGTATCCGAAAAACAATGATAAGACAAAAAGAACAAAGATAAAAGCAAGAGAAAGAAATGAGACTTCTATTATTTCTGCAGGACAACGCAACAGGAATACAAATAGAGGAGGGACAGACTAAAGAGAAAGTGGTGTGGCAAGGATTAGGAGTGGATATAGGGTTATTGGGTAGGGCAGTGTATTAATACTCAGGTCTTAACTTTAATACCTGAGTATTCATTTTAATCCGAAAATATTGCACAATTTGCAAAATACATAATTAAACTAAAAGTAGGAAACACATGTAGAATATGTTAAACATTTTTTAATAATCAAACACCATCACCAATATTTATTACAAAGAGAAAGAACATTTTATTATTTTTATTGTTGTAAAAGATTAAAAAACACAAAGTTCATTAATTAAAATATAATTTAAATAATTTCTAAGAATATCTTCATGAATAGTAATAAACATAACTTACTTTATAAAACATAACATATATGGTAAGTACCCTGTAGCATATTCTGTAATCATTATTAAACCTTTTCGTACAGTTTTCCCTTGACATGAATGGGAGATATTGTCCTTCTTTTCGTTTTACTTTGAGGCTTGATGTAAAAGGTTTTGCTTCTGTATCTATAGTGTAGTATTTTTTTGTGTAGCTTTTTCTTTATCGTTTGCTACTTTGGAAGCCAAAGACTATAGCCTGGATAGCAAAACGCTGTATTCCTGGATGGATTGCTGCTGGAGTTTTTCTGGGGGAAATTTGTTTTTGGATTACTTTTGATTTTTGTGGAATGCCAAAAATGGAACATAGGAGAAGATTTTTTTATTTTATTTTTAGATTGAGTAGCAGTCTAATCTGTGCATTTATATTTAACTGTTTGAATTATTAGATTGTTCAGGGCTGGTGGTGACAGGCTTCATAATATATATCCAAGAGTTGAAAAAAGAAGACAACCACAGGTAGGAACACAAACTATTCTTTAATTTTGTAAAAAAAAAATTAAACTGGCAATTTAATTTGAAAATGTTGTTAAAACATGCGAGTAATTCTAGTGGGGAATTAGTTGATGTCAGTAGTGTAAGATGTGTGCTATGTTGTCTAGGTAGTCTGAAGCTCCTGTCAATGGAAATTGATGGATTTTGGTCAATAGTCTCTGAGACAGCTCTTTACTTTTTTGGGATATATGAGCATTCAGACAACCTGACAATGATTAAGTCATTCTAATTTCCTGGAAACTTTGTTCGTTTTACATTTCCAGGAAATGATACAAGTTAAGTTGTGATTGTCCAATGGCACTTTTGAAAAAATTATGCCATGGCATTTACCGATTTCCCAAAGAGATTGCATTAATGGCATCGGTCTATTCCCTGATCACAATGAATTGGAACATAGAAATATCTTAACAGGGATGTGGGTGGTATAAAAAGGTTTTGTTCACCCCCTGGGAATTAATTTGACAAGTACATCTTTAGGTTCCGTTTCTTGGAAATTGTTTAATGATTTGTTTTGAATTAATTTGCGAGCACAATTGTTTTTGTATTTAAATATGTTTAATTTCATACTGTGTCATTGTAAATATTGTATGTTTGTGTGTAAACATTTGTGTATGGCTTAATGTGAAGTTGATGATGCTCTTTTTTTGACCTTTAAGTTCTCCAAATTCTCATAAAGAAAAAACGACATAAATCAAGTGTCAGGATAAACTAATAAAGTTGCGTTTATCCTTTCTCCTTTTTTGTACATTCATTGTTTGAATCAGTTCTAGAGGCTTAGGTAAATATCCCCCTTTTTGGATCATTATATGGCATTCTTTTTTTGCACCTTTCTCTAAGCAGTTGAGTAACAGCTCCACTAGTCAATGGAAAACCTTGACATCCTCCTGTGACCCAATCTGCTTAGATTGCAAATCCAAGTGTCTTCGAAATAATTAAGAAATGGAGCCAATTTTTCTTCATTTTGAGTAAAGTATTCTGATTGTATAATAGATGTGTAGAAGTCATCCACACACTCAGGAGGTAAAAAACAAAAGGCAGTAAATGTTTTTTCATTCATATTGCAGATTACTATTTGACATGTAATCCTCGGCTAAGGTTTTTTTTTAAATGTTGCCAGTATGCCTGGGAAAAGTGGAAGAAATATCTCAATTTGTGTGTCAAGGTAAATTTTTAGAAATGATATTAATCATCTGTAATTTGAAGTCGATTATACCTTTCCTAGGACATTTATTCAGTGTAAGTTGAGGACTGGTTCTCAGGGAGTAAGTTACACACTAATGGGATGGCAGTGTTGTTCATGTTGGAAGGAATAGTGTAAATTTGGGTGAATGGTTGGGGAGTCGACTTAAAAGTTCCATTCATCATACACATTCCAGTATTCTCATAGGTTACTAAGTAATGGATTGTACTAAAGTAATCACTTGAGAGGGTTGTTGTTGTCAAAGAAAAGAAAAGGTTCATTAGTAAATGAATGTGTAAATTCAGGGGAGATGTTAATGTCAGAGTAGGATTGTGGTGCCATTCTTTGGGGATTACTCACCTGTTTCTGTCTCTGAACCATTCTCCTTAATGTAGGTATTGTTGGCACACTATTAGAAACATTCATGGGTATGTTTGGAGCTATTCCTTTCAAAATTGAGCCACAGGGTTCATTGGAGGATGTTGTTAGTGTTTCTATTAGTTGAACGTTCTCCCTAGCTTCAATCTCCACTGCTGGGGCAGATTGGCTATGCTCTGTGGTCCTTCCCAAAGTGTCACCCAGAGTAACTGCTCTGCCTTTACAATGGTATGAAAAGTACTGAGCACTCCCCCAATCAATCCTATGCTCAATTAATGACTCCTTACATTAATTATAGCCACCATACTTTAACAGCATGTTCCCTCATCTTGATTGGATGTAGTTCACTTGTTTTGGATTCTCCATGTTTCATTGAACTGTTGGAAAAAAAGAGAGAAAAAATATGAGTGGAATGTGCTAAAAGTGTGATTTATTTTTGTTCTGTCTGCTAAGAACACAATTAAATATTATATGGTTATTTCAGCAGTTAAGGGAACAGGAAAGGCACTATTATGGTTTTCTTCTTCCCTAAAAGGCTGTACCTTTCAAGTCTCTTCAGGCAGCCCCTCAGGCGACCCCTGAGGAACGTCTGGGGTTCCTCAGGGGTCGCCTTTGAGTCCTGCACTTTTTAATATCTATGTGCACCCTCTAGCTGACGTGGTGAAAAGCTGTTATCTCACCCTACTCTCTTATGCAAATGATACTCACATTTTCTTTCCTTTATCATCCATTCAGGACCGCTGCTCCATGACCTTGAACTCCTTTTTGGGTCAGGCAGTCTCATGGATGAATACCTACTTGCTCAAACTGAATGGGGAGAAAATTGAGCTGCTGATCCTGGGGAAGCACCCACGTCTCTGGGGCCACAGCATTGGCACTTTGTTTGACACCTCTAGTACTGTGCTTAAAGTTAAGAACTTAGGCTTTTTGGTGGACCCTAAGCTCTCCATGAATCCACAGGTGGCAAAGGTCTCTGGAGCCTGCTTTGCTACCTTGAAATGGTTATAGAAGTTCATCTAGATTCTCCCTGTACCTCCCTAAAGGACCATCATCCATGCTCTTAATTTATATTGTCTGGATTATGGTGACATTCTTTACTTATGGGCTGATAAAGCCTCTTTGAGATGCTTGTAGGTGTGGCAGAATGCAGCCACTAGGCTTATCTTCAGACTGCTAATATCTACCTCAGCTATTTCTCTTTGTTGTGTGCTCCATTGCCCCGCTGTGGAAAAACATGCCCAATGTAAGGCCTCGTACTATGTTTTTAAAGCAAGGGCTAGGACCGACCCTCACCACATCAATAACTTGATAAAAGTGTATCAGCCTACTCAATATGTGCGCTCTAGCAACTTTTCTCTCAGCACTGTTCCTAAGATTAAACGTACAGGTATTGGAGGTCGCTCCTTTACGTTTCTAGGCTCAAAACTTTGGAACACTCTGACGGAACGTCTGAGATTTTGCTCTTTGCTGCTCTCCTTTCACAGACAATTACAGATGTTGCCATTCTGAATCCGTCTGAGCTGGGAGTAACTCTATCTGTTGCCAAAAGCACCAGGAAACCCTGAGTGGGTAGCTGTTCATTGTTTATAAGTATTTAACTTAACTTAACCGATGCAGTCTGTTGATGCGGAAAATAGTAAGTAAGCCTGTTAAAGAAAAGAGGTGTTGGGATTGTTTTCTGTAGTATTACCTGGTGAGTATTCTTTCTGTTCCTAAGTAGTCCCAAATATTCTAAGTGGAATTGCACAGGTTTTTGGGTATATTGGGCTTCTTCTTTCTTGAATATCCAATTAAGGTTAGAAAGAAAATGGTTAAATATTTGCAGCTTTTTTTGCATCTCTGTTTTCTTTTCTTTTTTTTTCAATTACCTACTAATGTATTGTTTACTTTCTTCCAATGATGAATCTTGATTTTCCACTGTATGCATGTCATCTCTATGGAAATTCTTCCCTTTTTCAATGTGTGCCCATAAAAAGGGAAAACTGGTCCAGGACTGTTTGTGTTACAGTTTCGGGAGGGCCTGGCTTGGCAGATCGGTCTGGACTGCTCCCTATGGGGTAAGGTCATTTGCACATAGCTGAGTCGAAACTGAGGTGGCATGGTGGACATAACAACGATGAACTGGAATGAGGCTCGAACATTTCATCCATCACCTTTTGTATGCTTTCATATGTCACCCTCAGTGGGACTGGTATGCCCAGAATTTTGTGCACACTATGCCACTGGAGCCAAGCTATATCTGGCTTATGAGCCCATAATAAGGGCTAAACCAGTCCTGAATTGCTTGTGTTCCAGTTCAGGGAGGGCCTGGCTTGGCAGGTCAGGCTGGACTGTTCCCATTGGAGCAAGGTCAAGAGTTGAGACAAGCTGAGTTGGCATGGTGTGCAAAATAACAATGGACTGGGATGCAGCCCCAAGTAATTACCAGTGGCTGAGACTCATTCAAGCATTCCATCCATCACCTTTTGTATACTTACATATGTCACTGTAAGTGGGGCAGGAATGCCCAGATATGGGTCTCATGCACACTGTGCTTACTGGAACCAAGCAGTATCCAACTGATGAGCCCACAGCAAGGGCGGAACTGGTCTTGGGTTGCTTGTGTTCTGGTTCTGAGAGGGCAAAGCTTGGCAATTTGGGCTGGACTATTCCCATTGGAGCAGAGTCAAGACTGAGTTACATATAGCTAGGTTCAAACTGAGGTGGAATATTGTGCAAAATTTTGATGAAATGAAAAATGAAATGAAATGAAAAATTGCACTTATATAGCGCGTAACTACCCGCATCCCAGCCCTGATGGGCTGGGATGCAGCCCAAATAATTGCAAGCTGCTTGATTAATTCAAGCATTCCAACCGTCACCTTTTTTATACTTCTCCAGTGACTGTCCAGCACCAACCATGAGTAGGTCATAGGTTTCTTTTTCAATTATATTTTTGCTATCATTTTTTGGGAGCAAAATAAAAGGTTAAATGTTAATTTATTTTGATGGAACTGTAGTAAATGTACTCATACTGTGGTTTGAAGATAACATTGACAACATCTGAAAAAATGTAAATTTTTTGTATCAGTCTTTTTTCTGGATATATCGGTAATATTAAAATAGGGCGTTTAATGTTAAAGTTATACTTGCTTGGGAGTGCTGTACTTTTCTGGTCTCATTATTTTTTGTGTGGTTGTAATCATGTCTATATATATAATCATTTTGTTTGTGAAAAACAATGCATTTGTGATCTTCTTTATAGTAAGCTACAACATATCTTGGTTGGGGACAAGGGGCATTACTTACATTGAACTGAAAGAAATCCAAATGTATATATGTTAAAACTGTTAAACTGTTGTGTAAAATGTTTCCTCTATGTTGAGATTTGTTTTTCAATTTTAATTTATTTATAAGAAATGTGAAAAAAATCTGTAAAGGGTTGCCATATATTGCGTTGTGCTGAGACGATTTATAATGAAATTTTAGACATTTACATAATATTGTGTTGTTTTGGCATTGGCTGCATGGCAGTTTGCTGTTGAAAATGTTTGCGTAGGACTGCGATGGCATAAGTCGTTTTGCGATATATTGCGTTGTGTTCTGTTATGCTGCCTGGACTTGTGCCAAGCAAATTCATTTTATTCCTAGAAATGTTTGGGTAATATATAATGTTGCATCATAATTATATCATGTTATATACATATTTTTTTTAATTTACTATCTTTTTCTATTTCCATTTTTTAGTATTTATTTAGCCTATAGTTATTACCATTTTCCTATTGAAAACGAAAATTGTGCTATAAAGCTTTGCATGGTAATAGTGTGCGAGGTAATGATATGTGTGTTAATGGTACTTATAGTGTACCCCTATATATGTTTGTGATAAAGACATGCGTGATAAAGACTGTGCGGTAAAGGCATGCAGGGTAAAGGTATGAGTAGGTCCGTCATACATCCAAAAACACTACTGAGTTTGATAATATTTTGTGATATATGCAGATGGTGCAGCAAAATCACAGGCCCAATATGATAGTAACTGAGAAGCAAAGGCAGCTTAAGTAACTTATTTCAGTAGTTGTGGACACCAAAACAGCAGCCTCGCCTTTAAGCAGGAGAGCAAAACTGAATTGAGAGTACTGTCAAGACGAAGCAAAGAAACTAATAAGACTGCCCCTTTTCCATAAGCCAGCCTTTACTAGTGATAGGATACTTCAATAGGCATAAACGTTGATTCCAAAGGCAGAAGGATGTCGTGAAAAGCCAGTATCAAAGAGCAAGAGATGTGGGAAGGAATGTTCTTAATCCTGAAAAATGATGCGATGTGAAAAATGATCGTACATAGCAGGTTTTGATGGAGCTTCAAGGCTTCTGCAATCTTGGATCAGGCGCGCTCCAACAGTCTCTTTCTGCCTGAATTCTTGATCAATTTTCTGATTAAATTTGCTCTGTGGGCACCTGACTGCTGTCATCTTGTGATTTGAGGAGTGTTTTCGAAATTTAAAGGATGGATAGTGGTGTAATAAATAGCATCAGTATGAAAGAGAAACCTCTTCTGTCTGTAGTGAGATAAAAAATAGGCAGTGATACTTGGCACTATATTGGGGCACAATGATGAGCTAAGCATTGAATAGGGGTATCTTCTAGTGATAGCATGGCTTGACATTTTAAAATGCAATTCTTACACCACTTAACTTCGACCAAGCCTTAGGAGAAACACATTCCTACTCACCCTGTTGAAGAACAACGAAAACAACAAGCTTGATATCTGCTTGCATCTCTGTTGGACTAAAACTAGATAGAAGCTAGTCTTCTGATTGACTTCCGCACTGAATGGAATCTCTCATCTTCTGTGTCTTGCAGTTAGATTTTGCCTCATGTACGTGGAATTATAGAACGTTCCTGGCAACAGAGGAGACCATAAACCATGAAGGAGACTTTGACCTTAGCAAGGCGGTGGGTGGGAAGGAATTTGAACCATGTGTCCACCTTGTGGTGATTCAAATGAGGTGGGGCCCCAGTAGACCCTTTCACCATTAGATGTTATTGTAAATCGAATGCGAAATTGAATAGTATCAAGATGATCAAGAGAAGCACATAGTGCTGAGTTGTGCTGTCAGTAAACATAAAGCATTATCTGCCTTGGAGGGGCAAACGAACTGCCGAGGTCCATCACACTACCTTCACATTGTGGTGGAGGTGTGCAGTTCATCCACCACACTGAAGAGGTCCTCTGAGCACCTATCCCAGAGGGAGAGGTACTGCTTTTAAGGGAATAATGTCCCGTTTCTAGCACTGCCCCAAACATCAAAAAGTCCTCATCACTAGGAAGTAGGAAAGCCTCAGCAGCTAAGAGGTTGATATTGATGATTTATTGAAAGAAAATAAATGTTATTATTCATAACAGGAATATCCTTGAACACATACGCGACAAGCTTTGCATATGTATGAATGTAGAATAAAATAAAAAAACACCTTTCACTTGTTAAAACATATTCTGCCTATAGATAGGAGCAAATGGTAAATCTGTGCCCTTAAATGTGCAACTAACAGTACTCACTTATTGGAACTGGAATGCTTATGTTTTGTGTTGTTATCATAAATAGGGTGTGCAGTAGAGGAAACGTTTTTCCTGAAGTGGAAACCCTTTTTTTCCACCAGATTCACATATCGAAAAGCTGGAGCAGTCAGTTATGAAAACAAAGTTGCGAGATTTATAACATTGTAAATTTGCCTATCAGTAAACCTGACCTCGAGTTTTTAATCACTGACGAAATACTTTCCTTAAGTCTGTGACAAGACAGGCCTTTCAGCATGAGCAAATATGCAATGCTGTTACCGTGATAAGTTTGTGTGGATGCACAACTAAATAATCAATTAACGTTAGGATAAAGTCTTACAAATGATTGAATATAATAAACTAATTATAATAAAACAATACTTGAAAGCAATGTTCAAAGCAAAGAATTCCTCTAGGGATAGAGAAAAAAACTAAGATTTGATAATAAACAAAAAATAGCACATCAGCAATTGCAGCAGAAGGTAATAATTCAAATGGTGGCCAAGTTAATTAGAGGACATGAGGGGACATCAAGAAATATGAACGGTTTTCTGGAGGTACTTAAATATGTTAAGGACACTTAATATAATGGATTACTCAGGAACAGCTGCAAGGTGATTCCCTTTCCACCAATACTTCACAAGATTTGTCTTCCCAAAGGTTCAACTCATATGTTAACCACATCATAGCTCCAAGCCAGTGTATTAATTGTTCTTACAAATGAACATGGGATTGTACTTATTACTTTCAGCATCATGTTTATTTATGTGCTATGTAATGATGAGAAATGTGAAGACTTTCAGGGAATCATCATCATGCCGGAAAATGAGTACCATGAGCTGCAAAAGAGCATCAAAACAGCCTCACACATTGCACTCTTGACAGCGCACACAGAAAGAGTGAGCCTACTTCACGAAAGGCATTTAGGAGTACATAAAGTAGTACTCCGGTAGCACTACTTCATGAGCTGCAAAATGCAATTTACAGACCTACAGCTGAAGAGCACAACCTCCGCCTCACCTATTTTTTCTGTACAGAGATCCCGCCATAGTAGCAGAGATCCCCACACACATAAGTTTAGGAATTAGTAGGAAATGCAGGAGGTGTAAAAGGATTTTGTGGGGAAATGGGGAATAATTACTACAAAACAAGTGGGGTTAGGGGAAATTTAAGGAGAGGTTTAGAAAAGGACATGCTACTTGAAAACACACAACCATATAACAGTAAGACAATCTCTAGAACCAGTTCCTGACAGCGTGGGAAGCATTACAACAAAACTAAATACTCTCATCACATAGAAAATGTTCCACATGGAGGCTATTTTCAGATTATATTGTCGCTCTAATCCATAACTGAAAATGGCAATGCAATAAAATATATTTCCTCCTAACAGGAGGATTTAGTCATATACATTTTTGTAGATGGGTAACTGTGAGTTATGGGGATGTTCTTCTCCGAGGGGCTCAGGTGTGTTCTGAGTGACATCAAATAGATAAACGGTTTAAAACCCCAAACCTCTGAAATTCACCAGATATGCTTTACGATGCACGCAGCACACATCATAACTAACATCTCAACCATGATTTTGTCTTGCTATATAGGCTGGTTTGCCTACGTCTATTTATTAATTAGGGTGGATGGATGTCCACCAGACTGAGAAAGGACACAATCTTTTAAAGGAAGCCCACAGTTTCAATAAGGTAAACATGGCCTCAACCCACTGGTAGCTATGGCACATGTATAGGGTATTTAGCAGTAACAAAATATTGAAAAATCGAACCACAACACAATTAAAGTCCCACAACCAATCTAATGAGTAACATGACACCGCTAAGACAAAAGTTGCTTAAATCATAAAGTGCCAAGAAAATGTATAAGGCCCCTGGACCAAGGACCGATTTATGGGAAATCACAATGGAGTGTGAGTCTAATACACCAAGTGGGCCTAACCGGGTCAAGGATTTAACTTAATACTTAATCAATTAAATGAATTTTTTAAAAAAATAACTTTATTGAGCGGCATGTAATCAAATAGTCATAGAGCACCCCGACAAGAGGTTCAGCACTTCGCTTTTCTCATAGGATATCAATACAAGCAAGTTTGCAGTTTTAAACATTAACCCCCAATAAACTATCCCACCACCCGTTCCCTCCCCCTCCTCGGCACTGTAGATAGCATTTTAGTACACCTGGGTAATCCTTCAGATTGACATGCAGCGATATTCTCCAATGGCCTCTACTCCACCCATGTACATAATAGCACTTCTTACAATATCTCAGCCTAAATCTGGCTTCCCAAGTTAATACCCAGCTAGTGGTGCCCAGAAATCTTTGGGACGAGAGGCCTCCAGTAATTCCTCAGTGTAGGTTTCCAATTGGTCCTTACAATACAACAGATCCCGGATCCACATCTTCACTGTTGGAAGGGCCTTTGCCCCCCACCTCTGCTATACAGCTCGCTTAGCAAACAAAGTGGAAATGGCAACTAGTCGCCTATTGCATGCTTTAAGCTTTTCCACCCAACCCAACAGGCATATAGCAGGCAAACATTCAACATGCTCCATCACAACATCCATGAGTACTTGTGTGACCTGCACCCAAAAATTGTACAAACCAGCACAGTTCCATGCTAGGTGCAGGAAATCTGCGTCCTCCTGCCCCTACCGCACACAGCACGCTCTGTTCCGTAGGCCGAATCAGCACAGCTGAAGCAGGGTATAATATAGTTGATGTAAGTATTTGAATTGAATTATTCAGAGATTACAATTCTCTGTTAACTGCCCAGTTAATACACAGCATGTAGCCTGGCCTGTAATCTTATCCACCGCGCACCCGTAATTAGCAGAGATCACTACCTCAGGGTCTCTATGGAGCCATATGCCCAAGAACTCTACCGGGTCGTGTGACCATTGCAGGGGAAAATCCATTTCAATATCCCTGGTTCCGGCCGACAGCGGAAATACAGTAGATTTAGCCCAATTGATACCTAGCCCGGAGAAATGTTCAAATCTGACATACTCTATCAGTAGTTTCGGTAGGTATGTGCGGGCTCACACACATAGAGCATCATATCATCAGCATATAATGACACCAATAAAGGTGGCTGTCGAAACCGCAGCGCAACTTGGGCATGTCGCTGGCACAGTTTATAGGCAAAGGGCTCCAGTGCCAAAGCAAAAAGCATTGACGACAGTGGGCAACCCTGCTATGTGCCGTGTTTGATGGGGAAAGTTTCCGATACCCAGCCATTGACACCGGCGCATCATACAGGAGGCAAATCAATTTTAAGAAGAATGGAAGAAGGCCCATTTTTCAGAAAGACGCTGAACATGTACTCCCACTGAAGGGAGTTAAACGCCTTAGCTGCATCAAGCAGCACGCCCACTGCTTGAAAGTCTTGTTTGAAATAATGTAGAGTGGAAAAAATGGTGTGGAGATTGTGTGTCGTGGATCTGGAGGGCACGAAGCCCGACTGGTCTGACAGGACTAATTTAGGGACAAGGGGCTGGAGCCTGTTGGCAATCAATTTTGTCAAAAATTTGGGATCAATATTGATAATAGAGAGGGGTCTATAGTGATTGCAGACATTCGCCGCCTTAGCCGGCTTCAAAAGCATTACAATGAATGCCTCCGTAAGTGAGGGGTGAAGCTTGCCAGACTTGTGTTCCTCAGCAAATACCTCCAGCAACCGCAGCGCCAGATCCTCGACATAAGCCTTATAAAATTCACTAGGAAGGCCATCTAGGCCCACCACTTTACAGGTGGGGAGGGACATTATAGCCTGATTCACGTCATCTACGTCAAACAGCATTGTGACGTAGATGACAATCTACGTCACCTACGTCATGATTGTCCCGTTGATTGAGGGACAGCCACCCAATGCCACATCATCTAGATAGGCATTGATTTCAGTCACCGGTGGCTGATCACAGTCCCCATATAGTTTAGAGTAAAAATCTAACAGCACCCACTGATGTCTGAATTACCGAAGTGCGCCTCCCTCTTCTCATCCGAAAGTTCATTATTGTAGTCCTGGCTGCAAGGTGCCGCCAACTTCTGGGCCAGCGAGTGGCTGGGCTGTCCCCCCTCCCCGTAATATCTAGTAGTGCACCTCCGTGATCGATGTACCATCTCCTGGTCAACTGTCTCATTATATTCCAACACTAGCTTCCGAATTGCAGCTAATTTATCAGCGGCGGGGCAACATGCATAATCGCGCTCCAAAGCAGCTATGTCTTCCGTGACCTCTTGAATTCTGCTGTTCAGATATTTGAGAACCCAGCCTGTGCCCCGATGCAAACTCCCTGTGTTGTCACCTTAAATGCCCCCCAGAGAACCCCAGCACTATCCACAGTGCCTGCATTTTCCCGAAAGTAATTATAAATGGCTTCTCCAACTGTGTGTTTAGAAACCAAATCTGACAAAAATGACGGTTGCAATCTCCATGCAAATGTGGACCTCCCACCTCCCAGGACCCTCAGCGCAAGGAGTACAGGAGAGTGGTCAGAAAAGGTTTTTATCCAAATGTTGGACGTCCATGGCCCATGTGCATACCACCTCAGACAACAGCCAATAGTCCAGGCAGGAACAAGTGCTGTGCACTGTAGGGATAAAAGTGCTGTCTCTGGCCCCAGGGTGCCTCATGCACCAGACATCATGTACATACCCAGCATCCAAGGGCCCCACTAGAGTATCAGTGGACTGTCTATGTCACTGAGCACTGCTTCCCTCCCTATCCACATTGGTGTCCCTGCACATATTAAAATCCCCCTCCAAAATTCCCCTGATATCCTGCGCCCCACATCTGCAAAGAATGAGGGATCATCCATGTTTGGACCACAGACATTAACTAATAGAACACTTGTGCCATCAAGCGTACCATGCACAATAGCCAGTCGACCCTGCTCATCTATGTCCATGCCATGTACTTGGAAGGGTGTGCCTCTCCTGGCAAGGATCATCACCCTATGGGAATAGGAGGAATAAGAGAGGTCACTCCCACTTCCGCCCACCGGGAGTCCACATTCCTCCCAGATAGCGGAGTTAGATGCGTCTCCTGCAATAATGCCACCTGAACATTCCACCTATCCAGACGAATACCGTACGAATCTTCTTTAGACAGTTAAGGCCTCGCCATGCCAGGTTAAAAATATGAACTCACTTCACATGTGTAGTGTGACCCAGCGAAGATATACCAATTTGAGATCTGACCTTCAACCCATTACTCCCAGGCTCATATATAGTACAGTTCACAAGTGCCGACAACCTCCACTTCGGTATACCCAACTTGCCAAAGCCAACCCAATGTGAACAAAACAGTCCCCAACATACAGAACCAAGATAATGCATAAAGTGAGGTGCACCCATACAGGGGGATACAAGAGGGCTACTGTCCTCCCACGAAGCAAGAGGTGGCTGATCAGGTCTAATAACTATGCAAAGATCAAACAGTGAGTACTACATTTCAAAGCACCCTGCCAAAACATATATGCAGTGTGATCCCACCGCAGGCTATGCCCGTACAGTGACCAATAGTTCAAACGGGCCTATTACAATCAGGAAGTACCACCATTGTGATAACCAATAGAGAAGGCTTATTTTAACTGTACCATTGCTAACATCATTGCTCCTCCTCCTCAGGACTGGACCTGGCCTCTCATTGTCGCTGTTTCAACTGTTTAGCGTAGTCCATCCCCGCCTTGGGGGAGGTAAAAATCTTCAAGTTCTCCTCCAGCCCCATGCGCAGGCGCGCAGGATGCAACATCGCATAGGGGATGCTTTCAGACTGTAGGAATTTGTTTACTGTTCCATACTTCCGGCGCACAAGTGGAACAGCAACAGTAAAATCTGGGAAAAATGACACTGTGTTGCCCTGATGACAATTAGTGCCCTTATCCCTGGCCAACCTCAGAATGGCATCTCGGTCCCGGTGGTTCAATACCAGGGCAATGATGGGACGTGATGGGGCACCAGGCATCGGGCACACTGCCAAGCAATGATGGGCACGCTTGATGATAAACATGGAGGACAGGTTCTTGGGGCCAAATATCTCCTTAATCAGATCCTGGACGAAGGACTCCATCTTGCTCGTATTCGTGGATTGTGGAAGGCCCGTAATCCGAATGTTGTTTCTTCGTGACCGCGCCTCCAAGTCTTCGTTCTTGGCCCGAATGAGCGCCAATACCTTTTCCATATTTAGGGGCCCATTAGCATGGCTGGAGGATCCCCCCGCCATCTGTGCCGGAATGACCCCCCGCCATATTAGCATGGCTGGGGGGTCTGCGGCGGACAGAAAGACCGTCTGCCGTTTTTCCGCCCCGGTCGCCTTTGTTCAGATGGTGGCGGTGTCTATCAGACACCGCCAGCCATATTACAGTGGGCATTTACCAATGCCTTTCAGTGGCGGCATGAAAGGCATGCGGAGTCTGCTCTGGGGGCCCGTTGCGAGCCCCCAGGGACTCCGGGGTGGGTGGGGGTTGCACATGGGGGCACCTATGGCACTCCCCTGCATTTTAAAGTACAACATGGCAGGCACCACGCGGTGCCTGTCATGTTGTGCTTTGAAATGCACAACATGTATTTTTACCATTGTGGCGGGCGGTGCTTTCAGCACCACCCGCCGCAATTATAAAAATAGAGGATGCGCCTGCCACTGTGGCGGGCGCATCCTAATTCCCCCCACAGGACCCCCGCCCTTATGGCAGGCAGTCCCTTGTGCCGTGAGGATGGAAGGCAGGCAAAGTCCACCCGCTTTCAGCACCGCCCGCCGCAATTATAAAAATAGAGGATGCGCCCGCCACTGTGGCGGGCGCATCCTAATTCCCCCCACAGGACCCCCGCCCTTATGGCAGGCAGTCCCTTGTACCGGGAGGATGGAAGGCAGGCAAAGTCCACCCGCCATCCTAATGGGGGCCTTAGTGTCTTGTTGGCAACCTCACTCAGACTATCTTCCGTGGTGGAGACCCTCTGCTCTGCCTCCCTCATTTGTGCGTTCTGTTTCTACAGCTACACAGCCATATGGTCCAACCTGTTAGTGATTGTGGACATGCACCCCCCCGATGGAGTAGGACTACTTTGCACAGCCAGTAGCGTGGTTTCAATCTTCGTCGGGTCCCCCCTGAACATCCGCCTTAGAGTCCGACACCGCTTTTTGCTAGTTTCTACCAGATTTGAGCCCCACAAATGTGAGACGAGGTTGTGATTTATCTAGCTTCCCCATAATGGATGATAGGGTAGACAGACGACAATCAGTACATCAGACACCTCAACAGCACTTGCTTCAACTTCAAATTACACAGAGCAGGCCCCAATGTTCCAGAGCGCTTGTAGCGCAGGATCCCAGTTGCAATTAAAGAAGAGTAGTCCAACAGGTTATAATGCCAGCAGTGAAAAGTGCCTCCCGCCACTCCTATGAAGCTATGCACTCCAAGTATTAGCACAGAGCCAAGCAGTGTCCAGACCAAGAAGTCAAGGAGTTCAACAGAGGTGTTGGAACAGCAGTTAGCTCGTAGAGCATGGGCCTGGTGCACCCAAGCGCAAGGCGCTACCACCAAGCAATCAGGGACAGCACCGCAACAGGGACCTCACACTCGCGCTCCCGCCACCATAGTTCACAAAACAGGCTGCAGCTCACAGGACGTGACTCAGCACTGAGACCCGCACCCACCTTCACAGCTACAAGGCTGCGCCCCCCTTACATGTTCAGCAGGGGCCAGTCGGCTGCAACGTCTCCTCACGATTTAACCCAGGCAGCAGGAGGAGCCTGCACCAATATATGCAGCATTGCCGGCAACAGCGTACAGAGGGTAGCCCAGCAAACTGGCCCACTCTCACCACCTCGACTTTGAGCACAGTCCAGAGTGTGCCACACCCGTCACCAATAGCCGCAGATGTGCGAAAAGACGCTATTCGCGCCCTCTGGGCAGAAGCGCCCACGGCCGACTTCAGCGTCGACTTCTCGGGGAAAGCTCAGCACCGGTGTGTGCAGCAATATTAAGGTCGCCAGCCCTCCTGCAGCCGAAGTCCTCAGATACCAGCACAGTGCCTCGTGCAGCCCGTGCCAGTCATGCCCTCCCTCTGTGAGCACCCTGTAGACCTTCCCAGTCGCTTCTCAGCGGCACCCGCAGACCCCGCCAACAGCAGCCGGCACACGCAGGCCACCATGCTCCGCTCCGGGACCAACAGCAGCGCAGAGCAGGGGCAAAAGTATTCCGACGTACCTCCTCCGGCCCCAAGGCCACCCTGCCAGGCGGCCTCAGTGCTCCACACCAGCAGGGGTTCACTCGGGCACCATGCGCAGCCTCAGCACACGGCTCCCAGCTCCACGGCCGACTGGTCACCTCAGCTCCATACACGGGTAGCTGCCATCTCATCTCCCATCTGCCGCCGCTCCTCCAGCAGGTACTGGCCACCACCAGGCCCCCGGCGCACCAATTATGCTTTTGCCAGCAGCAGGGGGTCATCCCAGGCATGGCGAGCAGTGCATGGTCAGTGATGCGGCAAATTGGTGCAGATATTGGTCGGATAGGGGATCAGCCGGACGGAGTAGCGCTAATATGCGGCCATCTTGCCCTGCACCCTCTAGCGCACCCCTGAAATGGAAGTTGAACTCCTCTAGCAGGGCAAGATTGCAGACTGTATCAGCTGAAGTCCTATTTAAGCTAGACAACTGCTGGACAAGCTTCAGCTGATGCTTTAGTTTTGACAAGACTTAGGGCCTAATTAGGAGTTTGGTAGTCCATGGTTTCGCAGTGTGGGAGTGGGACGTTGGCATCACAACCTGCTCTCACTCCGCCAAACTCATAATCAGGCCCTTAGTCTTTGTTTATGAAAGTGAAAATTCTCTCCTATCCAAAAGCCTGAAACTGTATTAAAAAAATTCCATTTGGAACCAGACGAGTTTGCTACGAGGTCCCACTGATGCTCTGGAGGTCTTGAAAATCCAAACATTTTCTAATTAAATACGTTTATGGCGCAGCTCCACTTGGTCACTTCTATGACTTCCGGGACCTCAGAGCCAGCACCTAGGAGCCATGACTCATACAAGCATGGCACTTAGTAGGGTGCAGTTCAAGTTCATTTACTACTGGTTATTGGTAACATTCAGGAAAAATACCTCTTGCAGCTTGTTCTGTTATTGTAGCTACATAGAAGATCTGCAAACTGGCCCTCGGAGTCTGCTGTTTGATTCTGGGTACAAATAGGCTCAAGTGCTGCCCATAAGGGCTCGTTAGAGGTCTCAAACAGCAGGCCCAGTACTCTTTTGTTCTTCTGCAGGTCCAGAGTGTGTTCTGATGAGCTATGGGTGAGGTGCTTGCTTTGTAGGTTTTACTAGCAATTAGGTGGTATGGCTCCCGGGCACTCCCTTATTAGTGTAAAAAAGGTTACCAGGGTACCCCTTCCCACTTTCACAGCACATCCTGTTTGCCTCACTACAAACTATCCCACAGTTCAATATTTTGAAGCAAATCCAACATGAGAGAATCCTTCTGTCCCTCAAGGGAACTTGTTTACCAGACAGGGATGTGTTTAGGGAAATGAGCAATACCCTCCTCCTCAGATGCATCAAGCTGGTTCTAGGACCAGCCCCGCCCCCAATTGGCTGGTGCCATACTGTCTACAGAGAACCTGGGGAGCAAAGGCTTCTCATCACCAGGCCTCCCTGTACACTTAAGTTGATCATTTCAAATTAATGGAGCTCTTGAACTCCTTCCAGCTGTCCTTCCTGAGCTGATATATGCCATGTATATCACTGTGAAAAGGCCTTGTTTCTGTTTTGTAATCAGTTTTCCCAGCTCATTACAGCGAAGCACTGGCTAATGCTAACTAGACTACTGGAGGCTGCAACAGATAATGTCTAACTTTTTTAAAGTTACTTTTCTTAAATATCTAAAAAGAAGTGCCACCCCCACTGGATTGAACTTTTAATAAACATTAAAAATAGTGGTTGAATTATTCCAGCAGCTTGTCCCAAATTGGAGACAGCAGACTTGTTCTCTCTAGGTAAGCTCGCTCCCTCTACAGTGAAAATTGCTTTTGGGAGCTAGTCACAAGGTACATGCCAAGATTACATTCTTTAATATACCACTTTTAAATACTAGACACCCTACCTTGTGGGATAAAATGCCTACTTAGAGATGGTTTATTTAATATATAAAGTGGTGTTCTTTCCTGCTAAAAAAGGTTCTTTTTACAGTAGGTCTAAAATCTGCAGGAGTCAGGCTACACAGGTAGGCATAAAGCCACAATTTATTTTTTCAGTTTAGTGGATGGCACAACATGTGCTCCACTCCACAGGTGACATTTAACTTTTCCATGTGCTTGCTGTATTTACTGCACCATATATTATGGACTCACTGGAAAGTTAAATATGACAATTAGGAGTTAGATAGTTGTACCATGTTTTAGGGAATGGGGTACATACAATTGAAACGGGATGGCAGTGTGTAAGTGGGCAAAGTTCAAATATGAGAATATACAAAAAAAGTGATAGATGGATAGAATGCTTGGATTGATCTCAGTTACAGGTAATTACTCAGGCCACATCCCAGTCCATCAATATTTAGCATATCATGTCACTTCAGTTCTCACACGGCTATATGCAATCAGTCTTGACCCTGCTCCAATGGGAACAGTCCAGTCCAAACTGCCAAACAAGTACCTCTCTTAACTAGAACACAAGCAATCCAGGACTGGTTTCTCCCTTGTTCTATGCTCATCAGCTGGATCCAGTAACAGGTTCCAGTGACAAAGTGTGCACAGGACTTGTTGTGCATACCCATCTCACTTAGGGTGACATATGAAACTATACATAAGGTGGTGAATGGAATGCTTTAATTAATCTCAGCCACTTGACCCTGCTCATGTTAGAACAGTCCAGCCCAAACTGCCAGGCCAGGTCCTCCCTCAACCGGAACAGAAGCAACTCAGGACCGGTTTTGCCCTAGTTGGTGCTCATCAGCCAGCTTTAGCTTGGTTCTTGTGGCACAGTGTGCACCTCAAACTGCTATAATAGGTGAGAAGGAACTCAGCCATTGCCTTACTCAAGCTGTTTAAGTTCTGCCAGCGCCCAGACACTTTTTGTATATGCACGCTTTCAAATACATGTTTTTCTTTTTACTTACTAATAGCAGTTTCAATTGTGTAAGCAGAACAACCTGGAAAGGCCATCACATAGCTATGGTCAGTTCCAAGTCTACACCCCGCTGTAAGTACATTCTCTATAGGTCTGTGGTCAAGTGTAACAATGAAAAAATGAATGCCAGATTGGTAGGATCTCAGTTTATTTAGAGACCAAATCACAACAAATGCATACCTCTCTATAGCATTCCAATGTTGTTCTCTAGCAGTGGTGTAGCTGAACATTGTGCTGCCTGTGGCAGCCAATGCGTTTGCCGCTTGTTGGCCGCATGCAGGAGCGGTGGGTCTGACTGTTCCTAAAGGTTTTGGGGGCGGTGGGGGATTCCTCCACCACCCCCAAAACCCATTCCACCTGGGGTGGACCACCCGCCCACCCTCTTTCTATGCCACTGATCTCTAGGAAGTAGTCACCTAATAATAAAGGCTACTGGTTGGCCCTGAACTTCATCATTCCACTAGGATAATATAACCCCAACACTGTGCTCAAAAGCCTTTGTCAGGGTACCCCTCGCTGAAATGTGGTGCCTTGACTACTAGAGCAGTACACAGTGTCTTCTTCAGAGTCTTAAAGGCCTTCTGATCAACTTCTGTCCACACGACTTTCTTAGAAGTTTGCTCTGCCATGGAGGACTCAATGGTCCCATACTCCTTGACAAACTTTCTGTAATATGCAGTCAGACAAAGGAAAGCTTTCAACAGGGTCTGAGTCTTGGGAGGCTCCCTGCTCATGATGATCTGGAACGTAAGCTGAAGGCTGCACATGTGCCGAGCCAACTTGTTGGCTGAGGTACATGACCGATCCCTGTTCTATCTCCCACTTGCTGGCTTTGATAGACAGCTGACCTGGATCACCCTCTGGGGGTGTCTGAGGGTTCCAAGGCCCACCAGGCAGGGGGCCTCAACCACCTTTTCCTGTACAGTGTAGGGGTCAGTCCACTTGTCCCTGGTAGCTAGAAGCTCCATGACCTACATTTTCTGGCAAGGTTGGGAGTCTACTAATGGCACTTTCTGATCATATCATTTTTTGTACAGCTCTTGAATGGTCTCTAGGTTTTAATTTGTCATTTTCATGTACTCAGAATTCAAAGATTTGAGGCCCAGTACATAGTCCAAATGTCCTTTTTAGATTTTTTGAAAGGTTTCTCCCACCCTCTAAAGACTTAAGGAATCTTTGACAGGGTGCCAATACATATGTTCAAATGGGCTGGTGCACACTACCTTCTAGGGTATTTCCCTGCAGGCAAACAGAATGCATGGTAAGATAAAGTCCCACTTACATCTGAGTTTTTCAGTTCAACCCATGATCATGCTTTTTAGGGTCTTGCTGACTCTTTCAACACATCTTTCAACACATCAAATGATTTTGGGGTGATAAGGTGTGGTGTACATTTAAATCACCCTGCACATAACCTACATGTCCTTCTAGTATGCCAATATGAAGTTAGTCTCCCTGTCTGAAATTACCCTTTTGGGGACCCTCACTCTAGAAAAGACACCAAACATGGCCCTGGGTACAACAATTGTCCTCAGAAGTATGTTCTCAGGGTATGTAGCCCTGTGCTGTGGGGTTTAGTGTGACTGTGCGTGCAGGGACCCTCATTCATTTGTTTGAAGCACTTCGTGCTTGTTGCATGTGTAGTGGTGTATAGGTGTGCACTAGCTGTGCGAATGTGAGCATAATTTAAAGTTAAGACTAATAGGACTCTTTTGTCCATCTCCCAAAAGGAAAAAGTGGGGATCCAAAAAACCAAACCTTTTTTGTAGGGCGCCATCCATATATCTTCTAAAAAATGGACAGTATAAAGTCCTTCGGTTTCTCTGACGAAGAGTTTGCTAAAATGATTGGTGCAGAGGGAACATCTAGTACTTTTGCTCCATCTAAAAGAATTGATGGTGAGTGGGACAAACTCCTCAATCTAAAAAAGAAATCTATACGAACAGAAGCCCACGCTAAATACATGTTGGATTACTTAAAGGCAGGCACCATACCCATAGGCCTAAGGATCAGGAATATTCCTGGACTGTTTGTAGAACTCCGCCATTTTTTGGAAAAATGGGCATTAATCTCTAACAGATGTAGCAGAGATTATATGATGCTCATTGTTGAAACCGCTCGTGAGGTTTTATCCATGTTAGATAAAGAAATCCAAGAACTAGAAGAAAAATTAAAAAAGGAAAATCCATCTGACCTTGGGAAAAAGATCCTTGAGGAAATAAACATCGAATTGGATTCCTTTTCTGACTATCTTTTAAAAAGAAAAGTTGAAAAATTCAGAAAAGATGTTAGACTTTTTTCGCAAGAAAAAGCTTACCCGTATTTGAACCCCCAATTCTATACCAATCAGGGAGGGACCAACCAATATGGTAACCAGAGAGACACTAAGAGACGAGTACAAACGTTCTCTAATTCAACCGACTCTGATGGCGATAATGAAATGAACAATGACCCAAACTACAACTATGGATTTCAACAATATCCCGAACAGTTTGATAGATCCAATGGACAGGACCATTTTTTAGCCAATCGCCGAGGCAACAACCGTCCGAGAAATCGGACCCCTCCAGTACCTCAATTCCTGCGAGGCCAGGGACCTCCGCAGAGATACATTCAAACTCGACAAACACAGTATTGGAGGAGGTAAAAGAGATCCCGGTGTTCAATTTATCGGACTATGACATCTCTAAGGAATCATTATCATTACTAACTCATGGTTTATCATTTGTCCCTTCCACTCAGGTGGATCGATTCGGGATATTCAGAGACTTACATGCGTTTTTTAGAAAGATTCGTCTAAAAAAATTCTTTCTAACAAGACCTGATTGTGAGAACACAGACAATGTGTCGGGTCTTAAGCCACCCTCTAATTTCACTCCCAGTCTCGAGACTGTGGGACCTGAAGTAGGTGTTTTTGAGAAGGCGGTCATCCATAAACTTTGGAAAGCCCTGAAATTTACTCCTTCCCCCAAACATAATTTAACCATCTGGGAGAATATGGGCCTGAAGGCATTAAGGAACAACCAAGATCTAACGATCAAACCGTGTGACAAAGGTGGAGGAATCGTGGTATTTAAAACCAGCGATTACATTGAAAAAATGGACAGTTTACTATCTTCTGATGCCCACTATAAGCGGATCTTGAGATGTCCTGAGGAGAATTTAAAGAGACAAATCTTAACGATTGTGACAGAAGCAGCAGACGAAGGTATAATCTGTACAAAAGAAGCAGAGTACCTTACCCACACACACAGAAGAATGCCAATTATTTACGGCCTTCCCAAAGTGCATAAAAGTCAAACGAACCCTCCAATGCGTCCAATTGTTTCTAACATTGGATCTGCTACTGAACCGCTGTCCAAATATATAGACAAGTTCTTGAAACCCCTAGTATGCAAATTGACACGGGTGACTTTATTGGAAAAATGGAAAATTGCTTATTCGATCCAGACAAAGAACTTATGGTTACCATGGATGTGGAATCGCTATATTCTAATATTCCACAAGAAGGAGCTATTATGGTCCTAGAAGAACTGTTACTTAAAGAAGATGCCTTACCCAATGCCCAGCTCCTCATTGAATTTTCGAAAATTGTGATGAATGAAAACTATTTCGAATTCAACCAACAGTTCTAACAACAAGTTAAGGGGGTAAGCATGGGGGCCTCATGCGCACCGAGTATAGCTTGTCTATACATGGGCCATTTTGAAGATAAAAACATCTACAACGAAATGGCCCCATTCTCTGAGAATGTGAGAGCCTGGTCGCGCTTCATAGACGACATTTTTTTCGTCTGGAGTGGCGACCAGGGCTCTCTGGATGAATTTATCAAATGGATAAATCTAGCGGACGACCACATCAAATTCACTGCCAAGGCAAGTAATGTGCAAGTGGAATTCCTGGATGTATGGGTAAGACACAATGGGGAGTGCCTATATGTGTCATTATATATTAAACCCACCGCAAAAAACACGCTCCTGGACTATGGAAGTTACCACCCTCGCTGCCAACGTGATTCCATCCCCTTTAGCCAGTTCCTGAGATTGAGAAGGAACTGCTCTCGGATGAGCGACTTCCTAGAACAATCAGACTTACTGAAAGTCAAACTCTTGAAACGTGGGTATCCCCACCGTTTAATCAAGGAGTCCTTCAAGAGGGCCAGGTATTTCAACCGCGAAAGCATGTTCCAAACCCAAACAAAGGATGAATTAAACAGACTGGTTTGCATCACCAATCACTCTACGGTGAATGACAAAATCCGTCAAGCCATAAATTCGCAGTGGCACATCCTGAATGGCAATGAAGGAGAAGAAACTTTAACCAAACCCATTTTTGCTTTTCGGCGAAACAAGAACTTGAGAAACCATCTTGTACGAGGGGTAGTTCGGAGCCCAGTTTGACCTAAACAAACGGGCCTCTCGGGCCTTCCACCTGTAAAAGGTAACCACCGGTGTGGCAACTGTCACACATGTCCCAATGCCATTGTTGGCGAATCCCTTACCATTGGAAATCGCCAGATAAAACTTAACACCATGAGTAACTGCCGATCATCAAACATTATATATGTTATCATCTGCCCCTGTGGATTGCCATATGTGGGCGAAACCGGCCGTGAATGCAGAATCAGAGTTGGCGAGCACAAGGGAAATATTCGGAATGAAAGGCGGGGAGCTCCCCTCGTTGCCCACTGGCTGAATATGAAACATACTGAGCATGATGTAAAATGGTCCATCCTGGAAAAGATCCGTGAAATTCCAGGCAAAAATACTACCTCCATCAGGAAAAAGAGGGAGGTTTTCTGGATTTTTTTATTAGATGCGGCTAATACTGGCCTAAACGAGGCATGCCCATGGGAAAATGCCATTTGTTGACTACTTTCTGTACTCTGAGATGATGGTACCATGTATATTAAAGGAAAACACGAAGTTGATTACTCCATCTCGTGTTTTGGTCAAAACCCGGAACCCAGTCCGTGTCTTTCCTTTTCCTTGAGCCAGTAGCTGTTGAGCACACCTGAAACTCATTAGGTGTCAGCAGTGCTTTATAAAAAGAGCGAAGCGGTGTGTTGAGCTGTCGCCCACCGGCTGCCGGATGCGGAGTGAAGGGGAATTTCCACAAGGACCGTCCGTGTGAGTACGCTGCATGAAAATGCGTATCATCTAAGCTTTAGAAGCTTACTTGCATTTCGTACCTAGGTTGCTATTCATATCTCTATACGTTAAAGAAAAGCACCAGCCACAGAGCCTACGCCGGGTCTTTACACTTTTGTGAGCCCGGAAGACCTAAACAGTACATGAAGCCGTCTGTCTACAACAGCGGATTCCGCGCTGTAAATTTTGTTTAAAAACTTACTGCTGTAAAGTCTAACACCTTACTGCTGGGACACACGTTTATCGCGCTGCCTATTTTGAAAGCTTTAAACGATAGAGCTAATGCCGGGTTTGTTTGCACTTTCTATCCGGCAGATCCCGACGGTACTCTTTGCTGAAAGCACCGCAAGACGAGACCCTTCATTTAATTGATTGCAGATGCGTGCTGAAAGCTGATACTCGCCTGGACCCTTAACTCTGTGAAACAAAGAAAACTGCTACGCGCTATTTGCCACGCGATTAAGTAGGTTTTCCTTGCTGTGAAACGCCTGTGCTTCTAATTCATGTGGTGGAAAGAGGTGTTTCCAACCCTGTTTTCCCTTTTTCCAGGCCGATTCAGTCTCCGGCCCCGAACCTACTACCTCGCTGCTTTATTCACATATTAGGACTCCTTTGTACCTAGGTAAGACGTGACACTGATGAATTTGTGAGAGAATTGTGAAATTAAGTCTTAGTTGGGTTACTGAAACGCTACTGTTATCTATTGTTCAGGATTCCAGGAAGGTTCCGAAATCCTGTTTGTTATTTAAAGGTGGTGACCTGCAATTACCTCCCCTTGGGCGGACTGCCTAACTGAATTCGGGCCTGAATACAAGGTAATGCCCTCCCAACAAACTATCTTGATAGGGCTTTTGAGTGTCTGTAAATGGCTGTCACTTAAAACTGCATTAGGAACATGAATGTTACTTAAAACTGCATTAGGAACCTGAATGTTTGGGTCCTCAAAAACGAGGGGTCAACCAATTATAAATCACGATAGCGATGCTATTTAACCAAACAGATTTTGAAACTAGGCCACCTTGGCGTATGATATGAAATAAATAGTGAAATGCATATATATATATAAAAAATGGATAAATGCTTAGTGCACACAAGTACAGAAACAAAAGAGTCAGGATGTATGTGAGGGTCCTCTGCAGGGGTCGTGATTGTACCTTTTACGCTAATGACTTGTTTTTTAATTGCTGCTTATTGTGTCACCCATTTTTCGAGCTCACCAAGACCCCCAACTTGTGATTAAATCATTGTGATAAATTACTATGTGATCAGTACATATGTATATAGGTCTACAGGATAAGCATTTGAGAAAAAATATGAGGATAGTAAATGATTATCTCTTTAAATTGTTTATGGAATGGGGGCGAAACACAATATTAAAATATGTGTTCTTTCTACAGAGTGCCTGGATATCAGAAGCATTTGTGATACTGTTACCTACCACCCCCTCTCCTCCCCTTTCTTTTGCCCTGACGAAGGTGCGGCCAGTCCACGGGCCTGGCACCGAAACGCGCGTCGGCGTTGAAACAACTTGCCCTGAACTTTTAATCACCGATCTCCGGCCTATGGCTGAGAGGACATGTTCAGGATGTTCTCAGAGCATTATTCCTTAATCCCTGTCTGAGATGAATGAATGAACTACGTATGAGAATGTTTGTTAGTGATTGATGAATGTGTTTGAGTTTGAATGCAGGAAGACTGGTTGTTGATGGGGTGTTTTTTTATCTTGTTATATTGAAATGTTTGAATAAATGAATATGCCTAGATGCACTTTAAAACATGAAGTAAATAAAAATAAAAATGATATATTTTTTTATAAACTTGAATGTGTTCTTGTCTGAATCTAATGTGGCACTGATACCTTGGTGAGCACTAAATGGGTGACTATTGAAAAGAACTGGACTCTTGAAGAGCCTACTATTGATTGAAAACGGGGCAGATCTATCGTCCTTTTCGTTTACTCAGGGTATGTAGGAGCATGGTTCGTTATTGTGTGCACGGTAAACTGGAAAATGTCATGAATATTCAGGAATTAAGTCACTTTCCTCACTTTTCAAATGAATTTATTTGTGAATGTTGTTTTTAAAAAAAATGTATTTAATGTCTTAATGTCTAATTCCTACAGTGCACGTCTTTTGGTAGTCTATAATAGGCATTTGGCCCAGGCTCTGGCCTGCAGCCTTAGTTTGTGTCCACGCTCTGCCAGAAGCCCACCCAAGGCCATGCACAGCAGGTGTTCACTGCCTGTGTCCACTTCGATGCAACAGCTCGCAACTGCTGCACACTGCATTCTGTTAATAACACCCTTGAATATAAAAACATATGAAGAACGCTAATAGTAGTTTTGAAAAGTCTAAAAAGTGTTTTTATTATTCATCTTAATATATAATCAAGTGTTTTAAAAATTAAATAAAAGTAAAAAGGTAACAGCAAAGGTGATTTTAATTTTAATGTATTGTTCAAAAAATATTTAAAAAATAAATTACTATAATTAAATTAATTCACAATTGAATGCACAGTTAATTTTAGGAAGTAGTTTGTTGTATGTTTTCTTTAAGTAGTTTGGGGCTGATATTATTTGTTTAAAATTATTCTAAAATTCTATTTTATATATATTTATATATATATTATTACCTACTGGCGGTCGCCAGTAGGTATATATAGTTAGGATTTTTTCCCTATGGGATTTTTGAAAATTCTATGTCTAATAACTTTGGCGTTTGTGGACGGAATTGGCTGAAATTTTCAGGAAAATGGCACATTTTGTTTCTGAGCAGCCCTTGAAAATTTGGGGGGGGTTCGTCAAGGGGGGGCCGAGAAAAAAGGGGGGTCCCAAAACGTGTTTTTAACATTGAGTTTTCCATAGGGCGGTTGGCCTCACTTTTAGCCCGAAGGGCTGAATGGATTTGCACGAAACTTGGCAAAATTGTAGGGACTGGTAGCCCGATGTGCCTTTTGTAGGTCTCAATATATGTGCTTCAGTGGATTTTGAGAAATTAACGTTCAAAAAAAGATATATATCTGTAACAGCGGACCGGGCAGCGCTCCAGTTCGCGTACTTTTCGCGCAACTGAGCTTTGTGAAGCGAAGCTGATTGGTTCTCCGGCGTCTGTAAACATTCCAAACAGTCCGTAGCGGCCGCCATCTTGTCTCTCGGTAGGATCGAGAGACAAGAGGAGGCCAAAGCGAAGGGGCAAATGACCATAAGGGGGCATAGTAGATTCTCGCTGACCCCCTAGGTTTGATGTGGAGGTTTTAAAAAGGCCCCGCGGGGCAAAAAAAAATAAAAATAATAATAATCGAACGGCTGAATGGATTTGCACGAAACTTGGCAAAATTGTAGGGACTGGTAGCCTGATGTGCCTTTGCTAGGTCTCATTATATGTGCTCCAGTGGATTTTGAGAAATTAACGTTCGAAAAAAGATATATATCTGTAACAGCGCTCCGCTTTGGAGCTTTGCGAAGCTGATTGGTTCTTCGGCGTCTGTAAACATTCCAAACAGTCCGTAGTGGCCGCCATCTTGTCTCTCGGTAGGATCGAGAGACAAGAGGAGGCCAAAGCGAAGGGGCAAATGACCATAAGGGGGCATAGTAGATCGTCCCTGACCCCCTAGGTTTGATGTGGAGGCTTTAAAAGGGTCTCGCAGGGCAAAAAAAAAATATATCGTTTTTTTAGTTTTTTTGCGTGGAGTGCGCCCGGTTCGCGAACCGGGAAGCGTTCTGGGGAGCGTACTTTCTTGAAAATTAGTGAAAAAAGTTAGAGTAAAATAATAATTGTGAGTGATCAGATGTAGGGTAGCTCTGAGAAGAGCTTTTGGGTTTATGGTACATTTAGGTACTTATAAGTAGGTACCAATGCACAGTCTTAAATTCAGAGTGAAAATTCTGTTGCCCTCATCTGAGAAGTGAACTCCATCTCCTCTGTAGATATCTTGCATGTAGTAACGCAAGTTATTGTTGTACAGGGAGCCCATTCCATGGTCTCTCATGTAAGCTGAAACAGATTTGTTTACATGCTTCCTCGATTTCTCAATTTGTGGACAAAATTGGTTCGACCACCTCCATTTTTGTCTTTGGCATATATTTGAATATACCAAGGCAGTCTGAGGAAAAAGTGCCATCAATTGCTCAAAGGTGTCCTTTAAAAGCATTTCCAGACCTACCCCAGTCAAAGTGCCCAAATCATTACCTCCACAGTGCACAATTACCAGGTCAGGTTTTGGCAAATGCATAAAGGTTTTCACCAATGGTATCAATTGGTGACATTTTAATCCTCTGTGGCCAAACCACTTAATTTCCACATCTTGTAAATTGAGGTTAGGTAAATTCCTGTTTTCAGCGTACCTCTGAGCCCAATAGATGTAACTATGTCCAACAATCCAGACAGAAAACATGGCGAGAGAAGGTTCTCCTGCAGTCAGATGAAGTGTGGCAATGAAATGGCAGTTGAAAAAATGAGAGTGTAAAATTAAAAAAACTGAGGAGTTTCTGTGTTAATGAAGCAGTAAGAGTGATTGGTGGATTTTGATTGCTGAAAACAGAAAGTTAGGGTGCATGGATGAGTTCGTTGAAAGATGTATTTTGAGTGGCGAAGAAAAAATCATTAAATGAAAGATTGCACTGGATATGCAGGTGCACTGAGAGTTCAGAGTTCAATTGCAACATTGTTGTGTGAACTTGGAAACACCAGAGGTCTTGCAAGAGGTGGTTGCTATGCAGAAAAAGCAGAGAGGGGGCAGAGGGGGGAAGGGTTTTGATTTGAAAAAAAGTGAGGGAAGAGTTTTGATTGGGTGACATGAGAGATATGTGTGAAGAATTACAGCATTTCTGTGCTTTTGATAGCTGCAGACTCTGGAGTGCATACCTTTTGCTCTGCTGAAGACAAATTGGTGTGTTTCTGAGACTGTTTTGAAACTCAAAGTATTTGCTAAGGTGAGAAAAGATTTCTTTAATTTAGATAGAAAATAGTGTGCTTTAAGGAGAAAATTATGAAGAAAGTTGTGTTTTTCAAATGTTGCTTTGTCTCAAGTGTTTTACAAATAGATTTTGTTTCTTTGAGAAATTGTAATTGGAGAAAATGTGAAGTATTAGTACTGACAGGGTGTTTTTCTGCATAGGAGCTGTGGAGTCTTTTCAAATTATGACTTGAAAATCGTTTTTGAGGAAAATGAATGGTTATAATATTTCTGACAAGGACATAATGGTGTATGCTTCTTTATAATGCAATTGACTGTCTCTGATGTTATTTTTCCCATTCCAATGTAAGACCTTTCTCTGTGGCGCAAATTGCTTGTAAATATGCTCCCACCTGTGCATGGCAAATTTAGATTTTGAATGTTTGTGTTACATAGCCATGTTAAAAGTGATACAAACATGCTGCAAAGGCAATCAAAAAACGCTTTTATGTGTCTTAAGGACATTTTAAGTCATTTCCCCATGTGCATTGTTTTCAAATTATGAGTTGAAAATCGTTTTTGAGGTAAAGGAATGTTTTCAAAATTTATGTGCGCCATATGCCCCCAAATTTCTTTTTCAGGGGTGCAGCAGGGTGTTCTTGAGACACCCCTGCACCCTCGGAAAAATTCGTAATTTGCGATGAGGTAATTGCTAATCGCAAATTGCACCTTCATTCCTATGGGCCTCCTGCTGCATGGAAATGAATGGGTAATTTGTAATTAGCAAATAGCTCATCGCAAACTAGGAATGGTAAAGAATCGCTATTTATTCCTTAAAGTTCGCTATTTAGGAAATGCAAAAAACTTTGATGATACATATGGCGGTTCATCTCTAACAAGATAAGAAGCATAGGGATAGATTTATGATGACTGGCGCATCACCAGGGATGTGTTAGTCATTCTGTGCCGCTGTTCCGTCACCTATGGTGTGCTGCATTTACAATGCGGCGCATCATGGGGCAAAAACAGCACAGATGCGTGACGTATCTGTGCCGTAAAGGTGGCGCATTGCTGGAGTTGTATCGCAAGTGTGATGAAGCTCCAGCAAGGCTCAGGGGTGCCCCTGTCGCAGGGTTTCTGTTCTCACACAGAACTGTGGACAGAGGATTGGAACCTCGGCGAATTAGGGTGCCCCAAAACTCACCTTAGTAATCAAAAACCCCTTAGCAAGCTAGGTACAGTGTCACATTGGATATAACAAACTCTCAATGTTTAGACAATCCAGAATATGAACGTATAGTACCTCAGGATACGTGGAACTCATGAACAGTCGGTCGTTATATATTTCTTAGAAACCAGAACATGGAGTTAAGAAGAACACATGTGTATTTGAAATGTTTATTTACTAATGCCGTCTTCTCAGGCGTAGTATCTTAGATAATACAAGTACACATATTATCAGTAGCAGAATTACCAGCATAGTTACTAGTACATAAAAAGCGAATGGTGACAGTATGTTAACATGCTGTAAATGAATAAGAGTTAGCAACACTTATAAGCAGCCGCGGGCCGTGGAGGGAGTTACGGTGGGGCAGGGAGGCGGGGAGGGGGAGGGGCAGGGTGGAGAGGGCTCCACCCTGCCCCTCCCCCTCCCCGCCTCCCTGCCCCTCCCCCTCCCCGCCTCCCTGCCTCACCGTAACTCCCTCCACGGCCCGCGGCTGCTTATATCTGACCCTCCCTAATACACATATTATATTATTTGCTAAGAAGGTCTCTTTGTGTTGGTTTAGGGCGTGCCCATACTTAGATTTGAAGGAATCACATCAGCATACACCAGCTCTCTCTTCATGTGAACCGCATAAAGTGTTGTGTATGTGTGTTCGGCAAAGCAATATAAAACCCGCCTCATGCCCAGAATTGGCAGAAGCTGCACTTATGTTATGAGTATGAAGTCGTGGAGATCAGACCTCATAACAATTCTGTATCGTGTTGTTCTTGAAACTTCAGCAGTCGCTGTACAGATATAGTTTAACAAGCAAAGCAGATAGTAGAGCAATAACATATTATTCTCATGTAAACCACGATGAACTACTAGGTTGAAAGCTAAAGCAACAACTAAGTGTCGTGTGCAGAAGTTGCAAAAAAGGAAAAATGGCGTTTAAACCGGTAATGAGCCCATGCTAACTTAACACGGTGTAAAGATATCCAGGATCTAGATGACACCTCCCCATGATCCGGAAACGAACTGAATAAGATAATAGAAGTGGCATCTCATGAGAGCAGATTGCAACTTTATATGTGGACGGTCCGCAAGGTAAAACATAAAAAACTAGGAAAATTTAATGCTAAAGAAAAATAAAACAGCCAACTACTTTATCGAGGCTTAAGCCAATAGGCAAGCTAAATAATAAAAACTTAACAAATAAGTCAATGAATTGTCAATGAAATGCTAGTACTCAGCATATCAAACATGAAAAAGGTCTATGACATAACTGTGTATGCAAAATAAGCTGCAACAGCCTCCAATAGGAAGTCACCGTCTTCATCCGAAAAGAGTTCAGCCATCCAATTTAAAAGCGGAAAAGAACATACGTGCTCTCCCAGCACCGGATCCTCTATCACCATCAGAGGACAGCTCGGTGGGTTTTCAAGAAAGCTCTGTTCCAAGAAAGACTGTGTTGCCGCCAGTAAATTCCAGGGACCATTTAGTCCATGCATCAAGGCCACAGCCATAATCCTTTCGCCAGGACAAACCAACTCGTGAGTAATGATAGGAGTCATCAGCTGATTAAAGTCGACGTCAGGAGAAACCGGTCCGCAGAGACACAAATCAATGGCCCAATCGAAATCACAGGTCAGGCAGTGAAATACAGGCTGGACACAGGTGAAGTAGGAGAATCGAAAAGATAATCCATATGCCGTGCTTAATATCGCCAACGGCATTGTGCCATAATATTCAAGCATGCGATTGCGGAACAGCGTCAGCAGCTGCAGGGCGGGAGCTTGCACAGGAGGGACATCCATATTTAAAAATGTAAAAAAGCACAAGAGCGTCCGCTGGTAATGCAAGTAAAAATGGGAATCCACCAAGCACAGTGGAAAAAATAGAATGAAAGAAAGCAGGGATGACTCCAAAGATTTTCTCAAATGAAGTCACGAGACCACTGGTAACAACTTTAAAAAAGTGCGCCAGGCCCTTTGTGGAGGACGCGTTAAAGATAGTCCGAACCATCTTGCTGAAATGGAAAGGCAAATCTGTATTTAAAAGGGTCTGCACCTCTGTACGGGTGTTCGCTATGTGAAGCACGAAAGTTTCACGGGCCGAACTCAAGGCCACCTCTCTCTGAGACAAAAGAGCTCTTATTCTTGCCATGCCGTTGAAATCTGCTCCCAAGGTTGGTATTTGTGGCCAGATTGAAAACTCCCTATGTTCATGTGTGGGAGGAAATAGAACATTTCTGCAGCAAATAACCCGTTCACTTACTGTTACGATAAAAGGAATACTTTTAATTAACCCAGAACAATCTTCATTATTGAGCATCAAATAACTACCATTTTCCAACAACTTGAACGTGGGGATGATAGCAGGAACTGGCGTGCCTTGCAACACGCAAGCCATATTTGCTCGGTGTTTGTTGCATGAACCGTGAAACTGTATGTGCCTACACATTAGTGAATGATCTGGCGTCTCAGTGCATTCCTCTCCATTCAGATAAACTTCTTGATCATCTTTGAAACATCTGTATGTGTATGGAAGCAACCAGACCTCATGAAGAAAACCACTACCTAAAGGTGCATAACGACCTATTGGTATATATTTCATACAATTTGAAAACTTATATAAAGCAAAAGGCAGCGTTATTAAACCGTGGATAAGGCACGTTGCCAAAGCAGCCAACCTTTTGGATTTATACTGGAAATGTTAAAGGAAGAATTATGGAGTAGGGCCTGTAAATCTTTAATGGACAACCGAGTAAAATTACTCCAACCATCATATTCCTCTAACTCCGGGATAGTAGGGGTGTTTAATTTTTTAGAAGTAGCCAATCCAAAGCATTTGGTCTGGGAAATTGTTTCATTCACAAACAACATATGATTTGGGATGAGATATGCACGGTGCAAAGCCTCAGTGCCTTTTACCTGCCAGGTTCGTGAACCCCAAACTGATGTAGATCCTGGATATCTTTACACTGTGTTAAGTTAGCATGGGCTCATTACTGGTTTAAACGCCATTTTTCCTTTTTTGCAACTTCTGCACACGACACTTAGTTGTTGCTTTAGCTTTCAGCCTACCTGCGTCAAGATCTATGCCTGCTTCAAGCAGGCGCAGGGTTTTGATGCAGCTTTGTCCTATCTGATTGTAAATGCGGCAGACTGTGGGTGGTAGAGCAGCGGTGCACGTTAACTGGTGCATCTCTGGGGATGTGCTAGTTAATATAAATCTGCCCCTTTCCATACATACTGAGCATGTCATGAATGATGTAATATGTGACATCATCAGCAGTGGATTACGGGTAATAGTATCTCTAGTTTACTCCCCTATAGCTGTCTTTCTTTTAACATAACTGTCTGTTTCCTTCCCTTATACTTACTGTTTTTTTGGTTCGCTTCCGGTTCGCGTACCGGCGAGCGAACTGGGAAGCGAACTAAGAGAAATAGAGGTTGGCACAGTTCCAAATATTGTACCAATTTTTTAATACCGGGGAGGTAGTTCTGAAAATAACTTTTTTTTTATTGTTTTTGTTGTTTTATATTTTTTTTATTATTTTTCTGAACATTTTTTTACTTTTTTTGAATTTTTATGAACAGTTTTATATATATATTTTTTTTTTTGGAGGGGGCAACGAAAACGATTCATTGTAAAGGGCTCAACAGGAGCAACAAAAAAAAAAAAAGAATTTATTGTTTGGGGCGTTTCGGACAAACATGAGCATGATTGTCAATAGCTCTGTTGATCAGAGTGATGCTACTTTCTCCGTAGCAAATGAATCCACTGCAATGTACGCAGACTTGTTTTACTTCACGAAATCTCGTTTGTATATTTGGCACCATCTCCCTGCCCTCTGGTCCCGTTACTTCCGGTACAACAGATCTTCTGGCCATAATAGGGAGATTATCTAGGTCGTTACGAAACTGTGCAGCACTGTAGTTGTTAGGATGCCACCTAGTCATATGGCGATGCATTGTGTAGTTTCCGAAACTGTATTTTTTGTCGGTCCCTCTGGACAGTCTATCTTGACATATAAGGCAAGTTACGTATCTTGCATTTACTTTTTTCTGACCTTTGGGAATTTTAAAAAATTGCCAAATGAAGTTTTCTTACCGGTGAGACGTCCTGGGCTCCTCAGGCAAAAAGTGCCTCTCTTCGTGCTCTTCGTCCTGTTCCTCTTCTTCCTCTTCTTGCTGAATTATAACTTCAGCAGGTGGTCCACTCTTCCTTGGATGTGGTGGAGGTGGTGGGGAAGCACCAGCTGAAGCTACTAAAGAAGCCATTGCTCACTGGTAACAAAGGGTCTTTCTCTCACAATGATGAAAGTCAGAGTGAGGAAAGAAGGAGGGATTTTCATCATTTGGGAAAAACAATAGTTCTCAACCAATGAAAAGTGTTAATTTTAGATTATATGACCTAGTCTTACATCATTAGGAAACCAAAAGTGAAATGAACCAATGAAAAGTGTTATTACCAAGTCACATGACCTGCTGTGTTTACGTTACGCGCTTTGCAGGGCCTCCCGGTTTGCTTCCAGAAACCTGCGCTTTGTGCCTCGCTTCACGTACCAGTTCGCTAACGTAGCACGTCATATGACGTATCACGCGACAACGCGAAACGTCATGTGGACGGGAGGCGTCACGATGTTGTTTTCTAACGCGGCAGTTGCAGTAAAGAAACGTTTACCGGCTCGCGGTCTATTTCGCGGCATCAAGGTCAGCTAACGGGAAGTTTCCCGATTCGCGAAGCGGGAACGAAGAAAAAATAATATTTAAAATTTTTTTTATTAATAAACATATAAAATATATTTTTGGATTTAAAGAAGAATACATTTTACAGCTACAGATATTAGCTGTTAAAAAACCAATGAAATTCACTGAAAAAACCATAGGTTATAGACCATATATAGTTAGGAATTAGCATTTAGAAAACCTTATTTTACTCACACAAAACCATTGAAATTCCATATATAGTTAGTTGCACTAACTATATATCGCGCACCCGCAATCCACTGCTGATGATGTCACATATTACATCATTCATGACATGGTCAGTGACATCACTGATGACATCACTGATGACATCTCAAATGACATCACTGATGACATCACTGATGACATCTCATTTGACATCAATGACCACATCACTGATGATATAATTCATGTGACAATACAATGCATCTCCTCACATTTTAATATAACCTCTGTTTCACCCAGTGTTAAATACAGAGTATAATTTTTGAAACCATTGACACACCAATACTAGTTACTACGTACGCACTCACTGATTGCTACGTCTACACACACCTTCACTCATTCACCCATACAATCATTCATACATACAATCACTCATCTTTACAACACTATCATATGCACTCATACACCTATACAGACACTCACAGTCTGCCACTCATCCATGGAGTTACTCACACACCTAGTCAGTCCTGTAAAGAATCAATGACACTTCCATTATCTTGTCTATACAGTTAAACATAGAGCACCTTACATTTTCAAACATATACTAACACATACTTACCTTCTTATACAATCATTGATACAAGTACACATTGATCTGCACAGAGTCACACACCTCCCAGCTAGCCACACACACACTCAGTCTCCCATACAAATACTTGGGCAATCAATCAATAACCCATATAGTTACTCATATAGCTACTGATCAACACATGCAGCAGTTTAGAGAACAACAGACATAATGATGCACAAATTAAGACAATTTAGTCACTAACCCATGCACTCAGTGAGACACATTTAAACACTCACTCATACAGTCAGTCATGCACCTACTAAATCCTTCGTCCAGACACTTACACATCCACTCATTCTTCAATATGTAAGACATATTTAAACTTTACAGAAACAAAAAATCACTGGATGTTGTTATCAGTCATGTCATCAGTGATGTCATTTGAGATGTCATCAGTGATGTCATCAGTGATGTCACTGACCATGTCATGAATGATGTAATATGTGACATCATCAGCAGTGGATTGCGGGTGCGCGATATATAGTTAGTGCAACTAACTATATATGGAATTTCAATGGTTTTGTGTGAGTAAAATAAGGTTTTCTAAATGCTAATTCCTAACTATATATGGTCTATAACCTATGGTTTTTTCAGTGAATATATATATATATATATATATATATATATATATATATATATATATATATATATATATATATATATATATTTAAATAGTAACTTCATTTAATAGCCCTTTATTTTCCTATTGTCGGATGTCCACCTCGGCAGTGGAGCTCTCCACAAACAGGGGCAACATACAAACAGTAACTTTACACACATACATTCAGTCGCAGTATTCTCGATTCACTCATTTTAGGGGATGGAGATGCTTAATTCTATACCTAGGTGTAAATGTACCTTCAACAATGTTGAATAGATAAAAGGGGGATTGTTGCACTCAGGTGTAGGAGTACATCTAACCATTAATACATATCCACAAGAGTAGATCTTCACATGTATACATGCATTTGTAAATTGGGTCTAATGTGTTAATGAGTGAGATCACAGATGGTGGTCAAGGATTTTGCCACTATAGTTAATTGATGGTCCAATCAATTGCTTTCTCAAGTCAGGCTTCTTTAAAAGGACCATAAGGTTAATCTTGTCACTATTGATGTCAACCCCCCAGATAATAACTACCTTCAAATAAATTGGCGTTTCTGGAATGTCTACTGTTGGTGAATGTTAGCTATTGTTTTCTTTACACCGGATATCCCTTTGAGGCACAATTTCACCTTTGTGGCCTCTGGAAAGAGGAAAGTAAAGGAGGCAAGGGAAGACTTTTAAAAGTGGAGATTACTTGTGTTATCTGACAATGGGGTACCTTTAAGCAAAAATCATGTTCAACAGATCACGAATAGCATTGTTAATTCAGAGAGAAGATAGCTGAATACTGGATGGAGATGGTTCTCTGTCGTTATCTAATGTATGCACACTTTTTGCACAATTTTTAACACGAAACAATTAGAGAACATTTTTTAACCACTTGGCCCTAAAACACAGAATCAATGAAAGACTTGAAAAACATCGGAGGGTTTATTTTGGGCTTGTAGTTGTCTGACACAGGTTGAAAACACCAGGACAGCATCTGTTTGTTGATTGTGAGGATCCTCTGCCATTTTGGGTTGTATCTAGGCTCCTTGCGTCCATTTTTTAGCATTATTTTTCTATCAATAACCATCAATGCAAGATATGAGGAGAAAAGCAAATGGCGAACCAAAAATAATACGACGCACCTCGCATCCTCTACCAAACCCACACGTGCCCCTATGGCTTCCTAAAAAGTAAGTAAATGCTTGAGGTTGTGTTATGTAATGATCACAGAGCATGCACATGACTGCTTGCAGCCAGCAGAAAAAGTATGGGCCTCATTTATGAGGTTTTGACTTAGGGCAGGGCTGCATGCCTTCCTGCTGCGCTGCCCTACGGCGCAAGAAAAGGGCTGGAATGCGCAGTATCTATCAGATGCAGCGAATTCCTGTTCTTATCGCTTGCAGCGCAACACAATGGGCTGGCGTGTACCAACGCTGGCAACTTTGCTCGATGGGGCAAGGGTGCCTGCATTGCAGGGATGATTATTTTTGTGCAGGAAGGAAAACCTCCCTGCACAAAAACAATCACAAGAGATGTTTTCCTCTTTCCATGTGTACTGCAAAATGCAACACACATAGAAAATGGAAAAACAAGGAGAAATAAAGATAATTCTCCTCCTTGTGCCTCCCTTATGCCTCCCCTGGGAGGCTTACATTTTTGGCGCTCCCTCAGATTTACGATTTCTCATAAATCTGGATGTTGTTGTGAATGCCCCCAGCAACACTCATTGCACACCCCTTTATTGCAGAAAACTGAGTTAAATGGAACAATATTTATGAGGCAGCATTAAGCCAAAAAAGTGGCTTTGTGCTGCCTCGTAAATATGGAGCAGGCTCCTGCACCAAGGAACGTTGCAAAAAGTGACGTTCCAGTGTCGCAAGGGACTTCATAAATGAGGCCCTATGCATCCATGTATTAGTGTGCGTTGCACTACCTTATATGACAAGAGGAGGAAAGCCACTGGAAGGCACACACTTTCAACTCATATAAACAGGAGTTACCTAAACAGAAAAAAAACACATGGTGCTGTTGGAACATCGCCGCAGTAACCATTCACTATTACCAGGGCCAAGCAGGGCTTGGTCCTCTATATTTGTTCTAGCTTCCTTAGATAACAAATATGATTTTGAGTGGTTTACAAAAACTGTTATTTTGACTCTCTCCTCAAATCCTGTAAGTATTGCTTTTTCCTTAGGCCACAATGTTAAGCAGTGGGCTTGGGCTTCCGCTGTTCAATCCTGACGAATAACAGATTGAGAATCACTCGTTCAGGAAGATACATTAAGTGCCTCACTTATGAGGCCCTAACAGCACTTTTGCGGCAACAGTATGTCACTTTTTATAAGTTCCGATGGGCCAATGTGCCACCGCATATTAATAGGGCCCCGTAAAGCCACTTTACGTGGCTTTTCATTACGTTATATGTGCCCCTTTCATGCAGAAAACTCCATGAAAGGGGCATTCCATGGATGTTGCTGTGGATGTTGCCTCGCAACACCCATGGAACCTGACACATTTCCAGATTTAAGAGCAATCGTAAACCTGGGAGTGCGTCAGAACTTAGGCGCAATGAAGAGAAATGGAAACATGAGAGCGCCTGAATGGGTTGAATATGTGCAGGAAGGGTCCCTTCCTGCACAAAATCAATCATCCCCTCAACGTAGACACCCTTGAACCATGGTGCAAAGGTGCCTGCATTGGCGCACAGCATCCCATTGTGAGCTGGCACAGGGAAAAAGGACAGGAAAGTCACCGTACAATATAGATCCAGCGCATTCCTGCCCTTTCCTTTTGCCGTAGAGCAGCGCAGTAGGGATGCCTGCGGCGCTGCCCTATGGCAAACCCCATAAATTAGGCCCTAAGTGAGGCTGAAGTGAGAGACCTAAACACCACATTTGCACAATTTCTTCATGAGTCGTCATTGGCCTGAGGCAGAGCAGGGCTTGGACCCAGATCAGAGTCGCGGGACCCGTCTTTGTATTGTACATTCAGGGTCATGCTTGGGCTGCACCGTACGTGAGTAGTGGGGCACGTCCAGTGCGCAGAGCTGCACTAAAATGGCTGCAACAACTTTCTGCCTGACCAGCAGGCCTGTCCAGCAGAGCACTGAATATGCCTCAGTGTGCCTTTATACAAACAAAAGAACGACCTCTCATGTCCAAAACATCCACCCACAGCTAAGCAGCTTCTAAACCGCCCGTTCCTGCTTCCGCCTTGTTGACCTCTATTTTCACCTCGACTGCCTTTCCTGCCACACCGTTCCAGCATGGGACTGAATGCAGGGGCATAGGACACACTAAATTTCTGGGGGGGACAGGGACAACTTTGTGGACTTTCCATTGACCCTATACAAATCACCGCCCGTTAAACAAATACAGTCGCATAGTTTTGAAGTAAAATATTGAGAAAAGCAGGCATGTAGTCACAGTTTGCATGTATGCTTCATTGTTATTTACATTCACATAGTAATCAGACCAAATGTTATGTTAAAAAAAACAGGTATATGAATCTCGCATCTTCATGCACCAAGCAAAAAAGGTCGCTGACTTCGGGTAAGGGTGTCCTGTTTGTAAGTGCTTTACGGTTTGAAAAGTACCTGCTGCTGCATTCCTGGTCTCCAGCAATTTTCAGTCAACAATAACAATGTGAAGATAACTTCGGTGAATAAGGATCTTTATTGAGAGAGATCAGAGGTCTGACTACTGGGAGTTTTGACTCATGGTAAGGTAGCCACAATGTGTTAATATGCCTGCTGCAAAGAACGTGTACCAGGCAGATTACGAAATGCATATCATGTACATAGGTCAGTGAGTTACTGCTTTTGTCTGAGAGATTCTTTTTCTATTTGCAGTTTATAAGTTAAAATCCTAACATTGAACAGTGAGCTATTAACCGTCATCAAAGCGCTGCATGAAAACTGCAAGGTATAGATTAGAACGTTATGATTTTTACCCAGTCTTTCATTATCCTAAGGTTGGAAAATGAGTTCATTAGGTTGGAAATCAATTCTGATTATTAAAGAGAACCCCCAACCATGGTGTTATGTTTTAACTTCTGGGTTTGTGCTTCTCTAGTGTTGCAAAGCCATCTGTGCCCTGGGCACTCCCCAACTTTTTGCTGTACTGGTGGTACCTCACTCTGGCTGACCCTGGCCTCTGACTAACCAGGCCCAGGGCCAGTGCTATGTTGAAAGAGACACTTACAAATACAGTCAAAACACCAACATACTATAGGGTGCACTATGGGTTAGGGTACCTCCATGATTGACATGACCTCTCCTATACGGCCCTAGTACATATTAGGGCATAGGTATTGAAACTACCTTTAAGTCCCTAGTATATATATTAGGGCATAGTGGTTTAGAGGCCAGCAGCCCTTCCTGCACTTGCATGTGTGCACTGCTGTAGCCTGTGGTCAGTTTAAAAGCAGGCCCGTGTTTGAGGACTGCTATTAAAATGCAAAGTGTGCCCAAACTTGACTTTTAGGTTTGGGGCACTTACAAATTGATAAACTACAATGTTTGTGGATATTAGGGGTTCCCTAGGTGTCCAAGGGGTTAGAGGTCAGGTATCAACAAGGAGGACCCTTATAAAATGAGCATTATATGAAGAATGTTAATGATAAATGCAACAATGAGGTATTGTTGAATGTATTCTAAAATGTAGAGACAAGAAGTTATACGACTTTCTTGTCTGCAAGCCACAATTCAGCCCTCTAGTGCCCTGCCTTGATTTGTCAGAGGCAAGTGGATTGGATTGGCTGTTTGAAGAGGTGAGAAATGACCCCCAGGGTTAGGAGGCCTGTCTGGGAGTAGAGGTTGCTGGGCATAGGAATGCCAGGGGGAGGGGTAGTAAACAATGCTCTTCAAGAGAAGGAGACAAGCTGAAAAAATCACTTTCATTTACACCTCTCCCACAGCCAGATGTGGGGATTAAGGAGGAATTCCCAGATGTAAGGGAAGTGGACCTAGGTAGATGAAGCCATCCTGTAGGCTGGTTTAGTTATTTCTGCTGCCTCTGCTGGAAAATCAGCCATGATGAATTTTGAGAAATTCTGCTTTCTTCGCGAAAATAATGCCACACTTTAGAGGATGTGGTCATACCCTGGAGCATTGCCCTGCACCTCATTGGACAGGAGTGTCCTCCTTTTTGACCCAGAGAACTTGGAATAAGTATCTGAAAGGGACAAAGCCTTCAAGATGACGCTGCTTCAAACTTGGGAGAAGAAGTGTCCCTGCTGAGGAGATTGACTTGAACCAACCAGGCCCTGGACTGAAGATTGTGCCTGTTGCACAATCTGGAATTACAGTCCTATGGACTACCTTGCTTCAAAAGGACTAAAGAATGACCTCCCTGCAAGCTGAAGGTTAACAGAGCACAACTGAACCACCAAGAATCCCCAGCCTGGAGAACTACCAGTGAATTTGAAAGGGTTTTGTCCAAGTGGATTGTGGTAACTGAAGTCCATTTCAAGGACCATCTTGGAGATTCCAGACCATTGGAGTAAGTTTTGGACACTTTCAGACCCTTTGGAAAACTTCAGGAAGGAGTTCCAGAGGTTTGGAGAAGTTTGGAGCAACTTTGGTAAAAAGCTCCATAAGTGGACCAACTCACTCTGGCCAGCCAATTTGACATCCATCAACCATGAGTTGGCCTGCCATCCAGGTTCCTCCCGTTGAAAAGCTCCAGGGGTCCGACTTTCAGAGTTTCATCGGGCGTAGGCGGAAACCCAAGCAGGTGAACCCTCACCGAATCTGGCCTAGTGAAAAGCATTGAGGGACCCTGCAAGAAAAAGCACTGCAAACATTTTTAATTCCGAACTTAGAAAAGGTGACCAGGGCCAACCATGAGAGCCAAGCCACCCACCATCAACTGTGTGCCAGCCTGCATCCCTAGCTCGTACCGCTGGAAAGCTCCAGAGGTTGGACTTCCATAAGTTTGACCGGGAGTTCGTTGCAAAGCAAGCCGGCGAACACTCACCAAGTCAAGGCTGGCTGAGAGCTTTGACGGACCCCGTGAAGAAAAGCTCCAGAAAAGTTTCTAAGTCAGAAGGTAAAAACTTTGACGAGACTTACCGCAAGGAGTAGCCCCGCAGGGCTTCATCGTGGTCGGCCTGAAATTTTGACTTTGAGCAGGTCCAGCGTGAACAGATGTACCAAAAGGGGATATACGTTCTATGTGCTATATTGTGCTAAATTTTTAAAAAGTCATATTCCCAGTTCCCTACATTGGATTTCGAGAAAAATATTTTTATTTTTATAAATTGGTGTTGGATTTTTATTGTGTGTTGTGTCTTAATTATTTACTGAATTTGTGTTTTAAAATGCTTTACATACCTGCTCACAGCCAAGCTACCAAGGGTTGAGCATGAGAATAATTTTTGAAGATCGGTACGGAGCTATATATTGAGGTAGTGTCCTTAATGCCGGGGACAGATATACATTTGCCCCTGCTATTAACCCACTCTCCAACATCCAGACCAAGCACTCTTAAACAATACTGTCTACAAGTATGGATGACATGTGACTCCTATACCCTGTAGTTTTATTTAACATTTCCTATACACAGATTTACACACCTATGATTGACTGCCTCTGTGTAGTGTGAATGATGTAAAGTGCCGACACTCTGCACTGGTATTATTGGCGCTATATAACTAATTAAATGCATCTGAAAGAGTGGTTATGGAGACTTGAGCAGCACTATTATAGGGTGGTAGTGAGGGAATCTCTGGCGGAGCTGGGTTGTTGAATACCAAGGCTGTCAATCTGATTTCATCTCCTGCCTTCTTTATCCACCAACATACTCTCCCTCCACATTATCTCACTCTTCCAGGTTCTTTCTCATCTTTGCTTTCTCCTTTTTCTCCATTTTCCTTATTTACCTTCCTCCTTCTGCCAACAACTCTTGATGCCTTTCTCTTGTTCGGTTTTACATTCTGATGGTTTAAATAATGTACTGTTCTCTAACAAAGAATACAGTTACGCCTCACCTGCAGACACCAACTTAAATTAAGCATCATTAGCTTGCAGCCCACAAAGGAAATGTCAGAGTGGCTATTCTGGCCCTTTCTGCATTGTCCATCCTTCCTGATGAGCAGATACAACTTTTTCTCTCCTTTCAGCAAGAAACAAGGATCCCAGCCATCTCCCTTCCCTAAGAAGTGTGCGTGGCGATTGGTCTCTCCGACTGCCAGGGAACCACGCACCATTGTAATATGGCGGGCAGTAATGCAGTCATCAATTGCGGTGGGACTGTCAACGATGCGGTGATGTGGCAGTCCCACCACCATTATCATCACCCACTAAGTTTAATGTGCATGCAAATCCGACATTACCAACCCCTGGTAAGTTGCACTACTAGTGCTGAAAAAGTCCAATGGAGGTACCAATGGACGAGGTGGACTGGCCTCAAGGGTCTTGTTACCTCAGTGACAAAGTCACTGTCGCTCTAGTGTGTGCTTCTTAGTATGCTTGCTCGCAAGACTGGAGGTGAACTGCATGGATTGTGGTGGACAGGCCTTCAAGGTTAACTCACGCTTGCCACCGTTAGGGTCCACCTTCTGCTGCTAAGACACCAGGGCCTTCTAAGGTGTAGCATCGGAATGAGCTCTGTCAGGAGTGTGGTCTGGTGGACTGGTCATGAAGGCTGAAAATGGTGCTCCAGTTCCAAATTTGGCAGCCCTGGCCAGAGTGCCACATCCTCTCCCCTACTGAACACCATACTGCCCCACTTCGAGAAACTGGTACTGCCTTCAGCTACAACCCAATTGAGCTGAGACTCAATTCAAATTATGCATTGGACAAGAGTAAAATGCTGCCTGAAAAAAAAGTAACAACACCTTGTAAAAAGCAAACACTGAATGCAAGGATGAGCAAAGCATGTGAAATGTAAGCAGGAACAACATCGTTACCTTAACGGTTTTAAACTCATTATTCAGAAATCAGTAAGTGATTTTGCCTAAAAATTTAAGGACATGACTACAGGACCAGGAAGGGACCAATTTTAATGTCCATTGCTTATATCCTTACAACATGTAAGCAATTTGGTTTAAAAAAGACCAAATCCCTCAACACAGAGCTGTGGTACACATTTTATAGGCTAAAATAATTAAAACAGTTGAAAACGCTCATATTAAACGTTTTCCACTCCACCCCTCAACCAGGTATTGCAGTCCCTTCATGAATGGTGCACTTCCCCACCCTGGGAAAACAATGTTGTTCAAAGAAAGAAGATAAAAAGAAAGTAGCGCTTCACTGGAAAACTCTGTAAAGGAGCGCTAAGGTGCATGGGTGTAAATAACAATCTGGCCTGTCTGCTGACCACTCTGTATTGCTTTATTTGGTTATTTAATTATTTTTCTTATTTTGATACTTTTTTCTCTCCGTCCTGAGGTTGTACTTTGGAATAGAACCCTGTCAGAATATGAGGACATTTCCAGCCAAAGTGTTCTGCTCGTTTTTGGATCCATTTCACGGGGGAACACATAAAGAAAAGGAGAGGCAAGAGAGAGTATGTAACAGCTGTCTTTTGAAATCAGCACTTAAGGCTAAGCAAGACAGACAGAAAGAGATGGAGGAATAAAGAGAGAGAGAGAGAGAGGGAAGCTATCAGAGCAGAGCAGGAGAAGCGGACACTGTCCTTGCCTTCTCTGGGCATGACGGAAAAGAGGTTTTTTTTCCTTCTCTGCCCTTCCCAGACAGGCCAAGCCTTACTGCAGAATAACAAAGGGCAGATGGCGGGTGGCCTCTTTGACTGCAGGCATGTGAGGTCACAGGTCAAGTACAGGGCCATTAGGCAGCGTTTTTGCGCGCTAATGGCCCTGCGAATAACAGAAGGGAGAGGGGAAATCCTCGGCCCCCCCCACCCTTGTCCCCCGTGTCCCCCCACTCCAAAATTTGGGGGGGCTATGTCCCCCGCATCCCCCACACTTCTTACGCCCATGACTGAATGGACAGTGCAAACCATCATCACTGTACCTAGACCAATCAACGTGTGCCGACACGCATGCATCGCAGCCGGTATTTAATGCCATTACTGCACTTCATTCTCAGAGTTCTCAACTTTCCAAGGTCCTAGTTTTATTTTTTACTTTCTGTAGCTGTGCTGTAAAGGTGGTGATGCATCATGCATACAAAGATTGGTACCATACTTGTGCAATACCACTGTGGATAGGAAAATTCCTCAGTGATCTAATTACTCAAGAAAAAAGTAACACTTTTTGTAGTGCATTGCAAACTTCTGTCATTCGGGGGCACAATACCACAATTAGTATCCAGCTTAATGGTATTCAGTTTATAGACTGTAGGAAAAGAAGGCTGAGGTGGGTATGTTGGGTTTCAAAACCAACAGCAGAAGTTCACAGCACATGACAGCAGTGAGAAGGTATCTCACTGAGCCTAACTGCTGATTCAGTGACTTAAGTCAAAGCTGTGATGACCTGCTTTAGGCAGCAGAGCACAGGTGAGCAATGGTCATAGGGCTAAACGGGCTTTATTCCCCACCCCATTGTGTGTCCCAGCCCGGGCTGCTGCAGCCTGAGCTTCTGTTGTCTCGGCTTGCCAGTTTCTGGAGTCTTATCTCGGCCACACCCGGGGTTTTCACAGGTCTTTAAAAGACCATTTACAAATGTACATGCCTTTGTGTACTCGTTAGTGAGGCTTTGTGTTTTTTCACTGGTTCCAGTACCCCGTGTGTCCGCACTCTGCCCATTCCTTACATTTGTATTCTATTTTTACTGCTAAAGTGAGAGAATGAATTTCGTAAAAACGTATCTCACAAGTAGGGATGCCACCTTTCCAAGGTAAAAATACCCGCCATTTGTTTTAAAGAGTCTGCAAAGGCCTCGCCTTGACACTAAATAGGGCTGTAAATAAAATGGTATGTATTTATTCGTGACATGATTTTTCTGTCTTTTTTCCTTTAATAATTAGTCATGGATTATTAATGCAGCCCTAGAACACATTTGAAAGTGCTATTTATATTTGCTATTTGAAGTATGCACAAATAATACCATTGCTGCCAGTATCAATCCGATCAGCTGGCAACCCTGATCAGGAGACTGAAAGTTTGTTGCAGGATGAGCACATTATTTATTTCTTCCACCCTCCATCCCTGATTGATGCCATTATAGCAATAGTTGAACTTATATCTGAAACCCTACGCCGGCCATCAAGACAATGCTGAGTTGCTCCAGGTGTCTGGGAATACATCCTGGAATCAGACAACTCCCTCCTCATTATCACCGCTCACCCTTCACCTTCATGTTCACCCTGCACTCACAACAATCATATTGCACTCACACTGCTCACCATACAGTCACACCATTCACCCTCCTCCTACACTGCACTCACATGAGTATACCGCTCACCGTGCACGCAGGAACCTTGTCTCACTTGTCACTTTCACCCCTCACCGTACACAGTAATCACACTGCACTCAATCTGTTACTGCACACTGACACGGTTTATCCTTTTTCCATGCCCTCACTTGAGCATACCATTCCCCTAGACTCACAGCGAACACACTGCACTTATGCCCCTTGTCATGAACTCACGCCCTTCTCCCTCCACTTACCCTGTAGTCACATGAGGATACAGCTCACCCTGCACTCACAGTGATCACACTGCACTCACACCACTCACCATGAACTCATGCTTTTCAACCTGCACTTACATAAGCACACTACTCGTCCTGCACTCATGTGACACTTCACCTAACGTACACTTTTACCTCTCACTGCAATCTTACTCAAACATGCACACCACTCACCATTCATTCATTCCTCCAACTCTGCATTTTCATCCACAACCGAACTTAGAAGTCACATCATTCACCCTGTAGTCACTCCTCTCACTCTACTCTCACATTGTCACATCACTCACTGTGCACTCACAGTGGACCTCCTATCACTCACAGAGCTCCCCTTTCATTCACATGGACACAGCACTCTCTCCTATTACCCTGCACTCACACACACATCTCTGCCTGCATTCAAACAGGCGCTCTGTTCATCCTGCCTGCACACAAGGACAATACTCTGCTGAAATGCAGAGGGGCACACCACTCACTCTGCACTAACTCCTCTCACCATTCACTCTCAAAGATCACCCTTCACTCTCACTGCTCACCCTGCAACACACACAGGCACACCCCTCACCCTGCATATAAACCACGCACACAACCTTGCACTCACTCCTCTCACTCTGCATGCACTCCTCTCACCCAACACTCACATGTGCCCTCCTCTCATATTCCATTCATGCAGCTAACCCAACACTCACATAGGCAGATTTTTCACCCTACCGTCACACCACTCATGCTGCACCCACTCATACTATTCAACATCACCCAGCACTTATACCTCTTACTCTGCACAAATAAAAAATACACAACTCTTATGGATATGAACGTATATCTACAATGGCACCCACAGAATACCTGCTCTTTCTGTAGTACTAGATGCTTACTTAACGGCGCTGCTGCAAGAGGGAAGAGTGGACTCAAAATGTGAGATTGCACGAGGAGGGAGAGTAGGGCCGAGGATTTGGGGTATGGTGATGTATGAGGATCATTTGACACCTTCAGCCATTCCTGGGTGTCCATTAACCACAATGCTTCATTCCGGGACTTGTATCTTGTTTTTTACATTGTAAGTTGAGCCGAAAAAAAAAAAATGCAAAATGTTGCTGGATAAAATTCATGCTTCCTGAAAAAGTCAAGCATTTCATAAGATCAGTTAAATGCTGTGATATAACATGGTAGAACATAAATTAGTTCATTTGCGGTACTGTAACTGCTTCATATACATGTGAAACCAAGTATAAGCCCTGTGCAGCTATTTTAAGGAAGTGTCCCTTTTGGTCACATCATACTTGTAACAAACATTGACAAGGCAATATATTATTTTTTAATAGAGAATATATTTTTATTAAGCTTCACTAAAAGGCAAGACAGGTATAGCAGAAGCAGCAGAACAAGACTAATAGACACATGAGTGGCAGTTTGTGTGTGAGTGTGATAGAGCACAAATGGTAGAAAGAGTGCAAGAGATATTGTGAGAATATGTGTGTGAGAGAATGTGTGTGTCAGTGTATGTGTGCTATGCGTGCAACTGTGCTGCTAGTCTGGCATACTGTGATTATTCTTTCCTTATGGACAAGTGTGCTAATACTGCAGGCCCTGCCATACTTCTATTAAGACGCCATCATTGTCTGTGGGGACTTGAACTGTCTAACTGAAAATGCCATTAGCCCAGTCATACCCATTGGCAGAGGCACAGAACATGTTCCACCATACCTGGCCGAAGGCCCTGACATGATGCACATAATTCTTAGCATATGGGGTGGATCCATAGCAAAATGTTGGAACTGTTATTTGAGGTAACTTTTGTCATAAGATTTCCTGTACTCATTTTATAGGGGGTGTCAATGGCAAAATGCTGAGCCTTGAATACTGGAGTGAATTTTTAGAGGTACCCATGACTGTGGCTGAAGTATCCGAGGTAAATTTCTGGCACTGTCATATTGAATGTACTCCTTGGCATAAGGGGCTCATCCAAGAAAAAATGATGACCTTGGTATAGTGGAAGTAATTTCTGACTCAAGACATTTGAAAAAAACAAGATCTACTCCTAGTAAAGGCTAGACTTTCCTGGTGCACCATAAGGGTGTGCTGTTTTTTAAAAAAGTTTGGTGGTGATGGTGACTGCTTTCTACTCCTGGTCCTCATCCACACCCCCAGCCGGGGACTTCATTAGTTTATGCCAGGACACATCACAGGCTGCAGTTGTGTGACCCTGCTGCATTCCTTGGAATATTGGCGCCCAGGCTCAGCTTCTCATGCTCGAGGCTGGCACTGTTGAAAGCCATCAGACAGGCTTATAGTAGCTAGCAAGTTGTTTATAGAGCTTAGCAATGAAACACAGTGTGAAGCACCATGTAAAACCAATCAAAAAGTATTACATTGCCTGTGGCGTTACATAATGCTTAAACTGATACTAATAGAAGAATATGGAAATGTATTTACAGAAGTTATATGCAGAGAATTGTGGCAATTGTGTACATGTTTAGGGCTCAACATGGGAAATGGTGTATTCTGTGGTTGTTCCTTAATGGAAAAAATGTCTCCCCAGATTGAACTGAAATGTTTTTAGTGTCGCTAAGAGACAGGAGTTGCTCTGCAAACCAATGGCTTGTTCAAGCTGGGTGGGAGCGCGTAACCGCTCAGGCCTCACTGCTAGTTCACACAGAAAAATGCAGACGAATACACCAGGTTGATCATCCCGAGGAGTGACCACAAGTGGTTGCTCCTCCATTTATTTATACTCTTGGCTGTGCCCTGCCCCCGGGATGTGAACTGAGATACAATATAGTGTAGAGGCCGGGTGGCATTTTACATGGCTTCCAGCTTTAATTAAGAGAAAACATTAAACTTTTATTCAGTGCACACATAATTTCCAAGACTCTGACTTGGCGCTGGTTTGGGGCAAAGACCATACTTTTAGCAACGACCTGCTCCATCCTGACTGCCAGCTAGCATCGGGGCACTGGGAGATTGTTCTGTATGCCCTCCTGATATGTGTATGGCGAGCCAGTCTAGTCTTGTTGTTTGTGCGTCTCCTTCTTTCCTGAGTGGTCTGTACATCCAAAACTGCAGGTTTTCACTTAGGCCTGGTAGGGATGCAGGCTCAGGTGACCCTTTGCATCAGCTGATCCATTGGCACACAATTTGCCATGCTATGGGGAGTTTGTCTGCATGCTCCTAGGAAACTGTGAAGGCAACACTCCACATCTTTGCCATTGTCCATTTTTTTTTGTAGTGCCCTATTCAGCATGTGCATGAGGGATCACTTTACGGTGCTTGATGTTCAGTAAATGCATGTACTCTTTAAATTCTTGCCCCTGCAACAGAGGTCCCTTGTCTGTTTTTACTTCATCCAGGAGCCCTATTATGACAAACAATTTTTCCAAGATGGGTTTCTCCTTGGAGAATGCTGTGGGCCGTATGATTTCAGCCAAAGGATTTATGGTTTAGCTGTCAATGATTACGGTAATGAGCTGCCCACCTGGGAAGCTCAACAATTCCATGCTGATTTGGGATCACATTTCCAGATAGAGCTTCTCTGTGACAACTGGGTCTGGGTCTTTGCTTGTTATAGCACATGAATGGCAATCCGCACTTTGTGTCTACCAAAGTGTCCATGCTGGGATATTACACCTTGTCTCTCAATCTGGCTATAGTCTTGACCACTCCTTGATGATCCTGATGTGCCAGCTTGACAACTCTGGTTTGGAGGCACAGTGGCACTCTTTGCCACTTCAGGCTCTTTAGCTCTTCTTCCACCAGGTTGAGTTTAACTCTCTGGTGTAGAAGCACTGTCTGCCTCACAGTCTCAAAGATGTGTAAAATAACCTCAGTGCCCTTCAGTCATCCCAGTTCTTTGAACAGCTTAGAGTACTCCACCATGATGGTGGTAATTCACTCGGGCAAAGAAGATGAGTGTAGGAGAGTAGGGTCTGCTTCCTATGGTTAACCCCACGTTTTGCTGTGATTCTCTGGTTTTTCGACTTTAGTCTGGCTGTGGCCCTGCTAATCAGGCCTACAGCCTAGCTGTTCTCTCTCTAAATTGATATCATGTACTTTAGGTACATAGCAGATTGGTTACTTGGTCACCCTTGTGAGCCCCTGTACCATAGGTACCCAGGTCATAGGTGCACCCTAGGCCTACCAGGGGCTGCAGCATGTATTGTGCCACCCCTGGTTTGCCTTCCAAACTGACACCACAGGTCAGTACACACAGCCTGGGTAAGGTGGTGTAATCACCCCTTACTTAGATATAGTATACCTATATCTATATATACAAATAGACACATGCACAACTATAAGTCACACCTATGGTAGGCCTTAACAATCCTGGAGGCAGAGTGCCTGGTTTTATGTGAGAGGGTGCCCTAGCATGAGCTAAACCCTTCTGCTACGTTCGGAACCATCTCCTTATAGCTGTTCTATGATATAGCCATACCATATATTCTTAAGTGCATTATAATCCTCGCGGTTAATGCTAACTTTGGTTTGGCTTTATCAAAACATGTTGTGTAAGGGGGCAAACACTTTGGAATACTACCCCCCCCCCGCCAGTTCTGGCGGCGGGGGTAGCATTCCACCCTTCTAGAGGGAGAAGACATGTAGTTACTGGTTTACCAGGTTAAAGTTAAACAGAGCCTCAGCATCACAAAATGGATGCTGCTGTCACAGACACGAGTCTGACCTCCTGTTGCTGGAAGACACTCCGGCAGGGGAGGCCTGGACAATAGGTATCCTGTCCAAGGAGGTGCTGACACCTCCCAAACAGACGTTTGTGTATTGGGGCAGGGAGGGCTGCATTCAGTGAATGCTTCCCAGACACTGCCTGGGGCACACAAGGAGCTCCATGCATTTCCCAGTTCAAATCGGTTGCAGGGGTACCTGCCCCAGCTCTGGCGTGAAACTGGACAAAGGGAAAGGGGTGTACCCCCCCTTCCCAGGTCCACCCATAGGAGGGACCTTAAAAGTAGTCCAGCCCCTAAACTAGTATAGGAACCCAGTCCCTAGGACTTTAGATTACCCTGGATGAAACTTTGAAACATATATCCTGGACCTACGACATTCCATTTCAACTGGAAGACGGATGACATCTCCCTTGTGGTCAAGAAGTGACCACCCTGTTCAAACAGGCACCAACAGCAACTTTGCCAGTCTGTATTATCAAGGCTCCCGCCGGATTCCGAAGAATCTGCGACACAGGACATGGACTTCCAGACATTTCTGACCTCGACTTTTGCTCACAGCAAATCTGAGACCCGTGGCGGACACAAGAGATGTGCGACCAGAACTCCTGGACATCCTGCCTTTTGCAAGCTGCACTCATTTCACGAGGTAACTCAAAGTTGTGCATTGTGGTGCTTGAAGCTCCAGACCCGAGCACCATATGCACCGAAGCTCAGAGGCCCCTACTCCACGAGTGACCCGTGGGCCCTGCTTTTGCATTTCAGCTTGATGCATCTTTGCGGTTCCTACTCCATTGGCTAGTGAGCCCCCAGAAGACTTTATTTTGAATTTAACTCGCTTTCCTAGTTGGTCCAGGCTTGCGCCAACTTTCCTGCAAAGGAGAAGTTCCTCAGACCTTGCTGGTCTGCATCGAAGCCAATCTCGACATCCTGCATGGGTTGTGTTTGCCAAGGATTGTTTGGTCCCGTCCGGATACCGACACCGCAATCATCTAGATTCTTTGTGGCACAGCTCGAATCCAGCTCCTGGTTGTTGTTGACACCTCCTGGTCCTCGTGGCTATAGAGACAAACTTCACATCTTCAACTGAAATCACCCGACATCTGGTGGCATCTTTCTATCGGCGCCCTGTTCACTGGCAAGTGACCCAGACAATGTCCCTTCTACTTTCAGGTTCTACAGATCTTCGATGCACCCTTGGATCCACCCGGACACTTTTCCTCTGGTCGCCTGCAGCACTTCTTTGCAGCTCTCCATTGAAAACGACGACGAAACCCGACACGAAAAGACACCTATGCACCCGGCTTCCCTGGGTGAGGTAACACGAGTACTCTAGTGCTCCCGTGGGTTTTGACTCTCGAAGTGTCCTAGTTTAAAAGGGTTCCTTCGTAGTCCATCCGTAAGTGTCCTTAAATTGTAAATTTGTAACTTGTTTGTTTCCCATAGAAAGTCAATGGTAACCCGCGGCTGTGTTTAAACACTGCACACATCTCCCGTGGGCCTCCTACTTCCTAACCTTTCGTTGTTTAGAGTTGCCCCAGCGATTCCACAGACCCCAGGCCTGCTTTCTAATTCTCACATGGTTCATATACTACTATTTTGGAATAGGGATTGTGAGGCCCCTAGGACATAACGTATACTGAGCAACTTATCGTATGCTAATTGAGTAACTCGTGTTGTACTTTTACCTCTGACCTCATAAAGAGTGCAGAGGGGTTGTGTTTAGAATAAATACATATATATTTGATCTATACCTTGTGTGGTGTCCTTTCATTTGGTACTCAAGGGATTATAATTGGGAAAACAACTTGCTTAATACGCTCTCTGAAGTTTTAGCCTGATGACTGCTGGTCCATGCTACCACTAGGATAGCTTTCTATAAGGTTGACTTTACAACCACCATCAATAAGGGTCGATTAGACTGGTGCAAGGTGCCCACGAGAACTAGTGGACTGGACATCATATACCAGGCTTACTTCTCACATTGGTGTGTAGCTGATGGGATAAGAGCTTGCATTGTTATACCAAATAATCTTCAGAATATCATTTGAAAAATCACATCAAGGTACTTGTAGGTACATATGAATCAAGTATTATAATACATAAGTTCTACTGAGCTTAGCAGTTGTAGGTGGTAAGGGCTTAGCATACCCTGACTACAACTTTCTAGAGAGGTTCTAGTAGGAAAACAAGTAGTATAGGTAGGTGCAGACACCACACCACACTAGTCATGTCTTTAAGAGCAAGAGGTAGTGCCTCTCTGCCAGATGTCAGCCATGTGCAGACAACTAAGTGTGACACTTTCACTTTTCAAGATTTGAGAAGCGTGTGTGTTGTCAGAAAATTAAGACAAGGGCAGGGTCCAACCACCCAGCACCTAGTAAATCGTTTAGTGGCAGATGACTTCAGAAAACAAACAAAGCAAAAAACATCAGACCCGGAGGCACAGGGTAACAGGGAGGGGGGCCATTCCTCATCAGAAGAAGATCCTAGTGGGAATCCCACCCAGGATAATGATGCTGATGATGAGGATGCAGACCAGGATGAGGTTGATGAACCTAACCTGGGAAACACAGGACTACCTGAGGGTGGCGAGGGCCTAGGAAGGCCTCCCTCTATGCCTCCACGTAGGCCTAATGATGTGCACAGAAGAAACAGATCTCTTTCAGATGAATCTGCACATTCTGACTCATCAGTAGGGTCCTCTGCCTCTGCTCAAAGGAGAATGACTTCCCCTCAGAGAAGAGAGTACAAAGCTAGAATGAAAGAAGTCAAGCTTAGGATCACGAGGCAAGAGGCAAGAAATTGCTGTGTCCAAAGAGACCCTAGCTCTTGAAAGAGAGAAGACATTGCATGGGCTATAGCCCACTGGTGGCAGCAATATCCCTAATGGTAGGGAAAGGTCTCATGACCATTGAAACCTGAACAAGATTGTCCCTCCCTATCAGATTGGGGATGACATCCACAAGTGGATAACTGCTTTGGAGAGGGCCTGAAAAGTTCTGCAGGTACCCCAAAGTCAGTGGGCAGTAATCTTGTGCCTCTCCTTTGCAGACAAAGGAAGAGACAAGCTCCTCACTGTTAGAGAAGAGGATGCTGGCAACTACAATGTCCTGAAGAGTGCTCTGATAGATGGGTTTGGCCTAACCACTGAGCAGTACAGGTTTCTGTTCAGAGATACCCAGAAGACACAGACTCAGGACTGGACAGATTTTGTAGATTGTGCTGCTAAGGTTCTGGAAGGTTGGTTACTGGTGACTATACAGGATTGTGTAACCTTATAATGAGAGAAGACATTCTTCATAACTGTCAGAGCCAGCTGTTGCATCAACACCTGGTTGACTCTGATTTGACCTCTCCCCTAGAATTGGGTAAGAAGGCAGACAAATGGGTCAAAACCAGGGTGAAGCAGAAGGTACAGAACTAAGGTGGTTGCCAAAAGAAGCCAGACCAAAAGGGTGTGGAGAAAGCAAAAGATCAGAAGGCTTCACAAGGTCCCCCAAAAGCTTCTAATGGTGGGGGTTCCCAACAATCCAAAAAGAAAGAAGGCCAAAAGAATCCCTGGTGCAAAGTATGTAAGAGTAATACTCATTGGACCAGTGATTGTAACAAGAAGGAGACAGCTTCAACCACCATTTCCCCTAAGGCAACTGTTCCACCCAGTTCAGCTTCAAGTGGTGGTTCTCAACAGAAGGGAGTAGTAGGGTTAACCCTGGGAACTGAGATGGATTCTGGCCTAGTCAGAATACCAACTCAAGCTGTTTTGATCTGTGATGGAGACATAGCCATGTCCTCTACTGTGATTCCCAATAACTTGGGCAAGTACAGACAACCCCCTTTAATTATTGATAAAGTGGCTCAGGCCTACAGGGACACATGTGCCAGTGTCACAATGGTGACACCCAGCTTTGTGAACCCTGAACAGATCATACTAGGTGAAAATTACCTAGTGACCAATGCTAGCAATGTCACTACCACACACAGTATGGCAGTTGTTAATTTCTCCTGGGGAGGGGTAACTGGCCTCAAGAAGGTTGTTGTTAGCTCAGACCTCCCTGTAGAATGTTTGCTTGTCAATGACCTAGAGACTTCAGCCTGGTCTGAAGTAGAGTATAGTACACATGCAAAAATGCTAGGCATCTCATCACATGTGCTTGCTGTGACTAGGTCACAGGTCAGAAATTGCAACACTGAACAGGCACTGGATTCTGGAATAATGGACCAGTTTCCTACCAGGAGGAGAAGCAGTAGGGTTAAGGCAGTGCCTTCCCCCCTGCCTCAGGATGAGGATCAGCCTTCTGAGGAAACTGATTGTGAGACCCAAGAAGGGATTGTTCTAGAAGAGCTTGAGCCTGATCAGGTTGAGTTTCTCGGGACAGGGGGACCTTCCAGGGCAGATCTGAGGCAGGCGCAGTTGGACTGCCCTTCTCTTGATCCCCTCAGACAGCAAGCTGCTGCTGAGGCTGCATGGAATGCTAGTGGAACCCATAAGGTTTACTGGGATGAAGGGCTCCTCCTGTATTCAGAGGCTAGAGACCCCAAGCCTGGAGCTTCAGCAGGTTGGTCATACCTTTTGCATTCAGGGACTTCCTCTTAACACTAGCCCATGATATTCCCCTTGCAGGACATCTTGGCCAGAACAAGACTTGGGACAGGCTTGTCCCTCACTTTCACTAGCCTCACATGTAAGAAGACACCAAGGAGTTTTGTCGCTCCTGTGTCACTTGCCAAGCCAGTGGCAAATCAGGTGGCACTACAAAGGCCCACCTTATACCACTACCTGTGGTAGGGGTTCCCTTTGAAAAGAGTAGGGATTGACATTGTTGGACCAATGGATCCCCAAACAGCCTCTGGGCAGAGGTTTATTCTGGTGGTAGTAGATCATGCCACCAGATACCCAGAAGCTATTCCCCTTAGGACCACTACAGCACCTGTTGTGGGAAGAGCCCCTTTATGAGTTTTCTCAAGAGTGGGTTTCCCTAAGGAGGTTGTATCAGACAGAGGTGCAAACTTCATGTCTAGTTACCTAACTGCAATGTGGAAGGAGTGTGGAGTAAACTATAAGTTCACCACACCCTATCACCCACAGTGCAATGGTCTGGTTGAGAGATTCAACAAGACCTTAAAGGGCATGATTAAGGGTCTCCCTGAAAAGCTCAGGCGGTGTTGGGATATCCTACTGCCCTGCCTTTTATTTGCCTACAGAGAGGTCCCACAAAAGGGGATTGGCTACAGCCCTTTTAAACTTTTGGTTCTGCATCCTGTAAGAGGACCCCTTTGTCTGGTGAAGGAAGGATGGGAGTTACCTCTCAAACTTCCTAAAGAAGACATTGTGGACTATGTACTTGGTCTCCGCTCCCGGATGGCAGAGTACATGAACAAGGCATCCAAAAACCTTGAGGCAAGTCAGGAACTGCAAAATGCCTGGCATGACCAAAAGGCTGTACTGACTGTTTACCAGCCAGGACATAAAGTGTGGGTGTTGGAGCCTGTGGCCCCAGCAGTTCTCCAGGACAAGTGGAGTGGACCTCACACTATTGTTGAGCAAAAGGGAGAAGTCACCTATTTGGTTGATCTTGGAACTCCCAGGAGCCCCCACAGGGTGCTTCATGTCAACAGACTGAAACCATATGTTGACAGGGCAGACATGGGCTTGCTCAACACTACTGATGAAGGACAGGAGGAAGAGATTGACCCTCTCCCAGACCTGCTCTCTCAGAACCCTGATGATGGTTCAGTTGATGGTGTAGCCTTGGCAGGGAGCCTCACTGACCAACAGCAGCAGGACTGCAGACAAGTTCTGCAGGCCTAAAGACATATGTTTTCACTGACTTCAAGTCAGACTACCTGGTGCACTCATGAAGTGGACACTGGAGACAGTCTGCCTGTTAAAGGTAAGATTTACAGGCAACCTGATCATGGCAGGGACTGTATCAGGACAGAAGTCCAGAAGATGTTGGAATTGGGAGTCATTGAACCCTCATAGAGCCCTTGGGCCAGTCTAGTAGTCCTTGTGCCAAAACCTCACACCCAAAATGGTAAGAGAGAGATGAGGTTTTGTGTGGACTACAGAGGTCTCAATGCTGTCACTAGGACAGATGCCCATCCAATACCCAGGGCAGATGAGCTCATAGACAGATTGGCATCTGCCAAGTTTTTGAGCACACTTGACCTGACAGCTGGCTACTGGCAGATCAGACTAGCTGATGATGCAAAGCCAAAAACAGCATTTTCAACCTCTGGTGGACATTATCAATTTGTGGTAATGCCCTTTGGTCTGAAAAATGCACCTGCCACATTTCAAAGGTTGGTGAACCAAGTCCTCTCAGGCCTGGATGACTACTGTGCAGCTTATCTAGATGATAAAGTGGTCTTTAGCTCCATCTGGGAATATCACCTGATCCACCTGAAAAATGTTTTGGAGGCCCTGCAAAAGGCAGGCCTAACTTTCAAGGATACCAAGTGCCAAATAGGGCAGAGTCAGGTTGTATACCTGGGCCACCTTGTAGGTGGAGGCCAGGTTCAACCATTGCAGAGCAAGATCCAGACCATAATGGACTGGACTGCTCCAACCACCCAGATTCAGGTCAGAGCTTTCTTGGGACTGACTAGGTATTACAGCAAATTTGTCAAGGTGTATGGTTCCATAGTAACATCCCTTAATGACTTAACTTCCAAGAAAATGCCTATGAAAGTTCAGTGGACAGTCAGCTGTCAAAAGGCATTTGATGACCTGAAGCAGGCCATGTGCACTGCACCAATTCTGCAAAGTCCAGACTACTCCAAAGAATTAATTGTTCAAACAGATGCTTCTGAGTTGGGGGTAGGGGCTGTGCTATCACAATTGAATAAAGATGGTCAAGACCAGCCAGTAGCTTTTATTAGCAGAAGGTTGACCCCTAGAGAGAAACGTTGGTCAGCTATTGAGAGGGAGGCCTTTGCTGTGGTTTGGGCCCCGAAGAAGCTGATCCCATACTTGTTTGGTACTCACTTCAAAGTTCAGACAGACCATAAGCCCCTCTTGTGACTAAAACAGATGAAGGGTAAAAATACCAAACTGTTCATAGTGATATCTATGGCCCCAAAACTGAACGCCCCTCTTGTGGCTAAAACAGATGAAGGGTGAAAATACCAAACTGTTCAGGTGGTCAATTTCCCTACAGGGGATGGACTTTACTCACAGGGTGCTTCATGTCAACAGACTGAAACCATATGATGACAGTGCAGACACAGGCTTGCTCAACACTACTGATGAAGGACAGGAGGAAGAGATTGACCCTCTCCCAGACCTGCTCTCTCAGATCCCTGATGATGGTTCAGTTGATGGTATAGCCTTGGCAGGCAGCCTCAGAGTCGTTCTAGGACTCCCTATGCAGGCCTAGGGGGTCAGGGTGTTTCTACCCTGCCCCCTTTTCTTGTTTTGCACCTTAGTTTTTCTGTTTTCTTGTGCCTCGGTTCTACGGAGGCACAAGATGGCTGCCAACACTTCCTGGCTTGGAGTGTTGACAGCCAATTAGAATACAGCTCGTGGTCGGGAGGGTGCGCGGCTCCACCGCGGCCATAGATATCACTATTTTTTTTTTCATTTGATTTTCTCAGCAACTACTGAATGGATTTACACCATTTAACAAAAAGAGTTCTTTCTAACCAAGGGATACTTTTTTGCCAAATTTGGTGTAATTCCGTTCAGCAGTTCAGGCTGTAGCATAGGGAAACAAGTTTTGGGACCCCCCTTTTTCTCGGCCCCGCTTCCCGAATCACCCCGAAATTTTTAAGATAGAATCAGACAGAGCGTGCCACGAGTTTTGAAAATTTCGCAAAGATTCGTCAATCGGCACCAACGTTATTGGGAATAGAATGCTGGGAGTAACCATGACCTGGGAGTAACCATGCCAATGCAGATGGACTCTGCAGATATTTCCACTTAGAACATGATGACTCAACTGGTCAAGGTTAGTTTAATGTCCCTGCGTTTGGGGAGGGGGGGTGTAGGAGAGTAGGGTTTGCTGCCTATGGTTACCCCCACTTTTTGCTGTAATTCTCTGGTTTTTCGACTTTAGTCTGGCTGTGGCCCTGCTAGATGTTCTCTCTCTAAATTGATACCATGTACTTTGGGTACATACCAGATTGGTTACTTCGTCACCCTTGTGAGCCCCTGTAGAGTGTACCATAGGTACCCAGGGCATAGGTGCACCCTAGGCCTACCAGGGGCTGCAGCATGTATTGTGCCACCCCTGGTTTGCCTTCCAAACTGACACCACAGGTCAGCCTGGGCAAGGTGGTATAATCACCCCTTACTTAGATATAGTATACCCATATCGATATATACACAAATAGACACATACACATCTATAAGTCACTCCTATGGCATGCCTTAACAATCCTGGAGGCAGAGTGCTTGGTTTTATGTGAGAGGGTGCCCTAGCATGAGCTGGGCCCCTCAGCAGCTTTCCGAACCATCTCCTAGTAGCTGTTCTGTGATATAGCCGTACCATATACTCTTATGTGCATTATAATCCTCGCGGTTAGTGCTAACTTTGGTTTGGCTTTATCAAAACATGTCGTGTAAGGTGGCAAACACTTTGGAATACTACCCCCGAGCCAGTTCTGGCGGCGGGGGTAGCATTCTACCATTCTAGAGGGAGAAGACATGCAGTTACTGGTTTACCCGGTTAAAGTTAAACAGAGCCTCAGCATCACAAAATGGATGCTGCTGCCACAGACACGAGTCTGACCTCCAGTTGCTGGACGAAACTCTGGCAGGGGAGGCCTGGAGAATAGGTTTCCTGTCCAAGGAGGTACTGGCACCTCCCAGACAGGCTTTTGTGTATTGGGGCAGGGAGGGCTGCATTCAGTTAATGCTTTCCAGACATTGCCTGGGGCACACAAGGTGCTCCATGCATTTCCCATGTTCAAACCGGTTGCTGGGGCACTCTGCCCCAGCTCTGGCACAAAACTGGACAAAGGGAAAGGGATGTAACCACCCAATTCCCAGGTCCACACATAGGAGGGACCTTAAAAGTAGTCCAGCCCCTAAACTAGTATAGGAACACAGTCCCTAGGACTTTAGATTACCCTGGATGAAACATTGAAATATATATCCTGGACCTTCGACATTCCATTTCAACTGGAAGATGGAAGACATCTCCCTTGTGGTCAAGGAGTGACCACCCTGTGTAGTGTAGTTCCTATTATCCCAATAGGCTCTGCGCATTGGAATAATACCTTCAATAGTATAGGCCTAGACCAGACGTTAACTAGGTCTACTACTGTCGATATTAGACTTAAAGTTTTGGGTTTTGCCAGCTAGCTCAGAGTTCACTAGAAACTTTCTCGAATAGGCAAGGAGGAGTTGAACCTCCCTGGATAGACAAGAAGGGATTTAGTTTCTGACAACCATAGAACATGACAACTTTGCTCTCCCCTAATCAAGAGTGTATCTCGAGAGTCGTGTGAAAACAAAAGGCAATTTATTTTACTCAGTCAGTACGTGCATTCTTAGTCTCATCAGATTGTAGAGAAAAGGAAGAGACGGGCGTGTTCAATAAAAGATGTTATTTATTGATCAGTCTCTTTTCTCATACAAGAGAAATGGATCGATATTATTGCAATACTTATGGTTAAGTAAAGTGCATACATTAAATGCAGAAGTATAAAATAATACTGTAAAAACATTGATATGGTTTCTAAGCCATATGAAGGTTTAAAATGAATAAGATATATTACATACACATATACATTTGACTACTCGTACTCAACTGGTGTTTCTAACTACGCCTACCCCGTGTACCTGACCTAAGTCTAATGCGTGGGCGGGAATAGAAAGTTACAGTTTAAGTTAAGTTTGTTTTGCCAAGTGAATGACTAAAGAATTCTCTGTGAGGGGTTATTCAGTTCTGTACCTGGAATCTAGGATGGATGAGGGATGGTATCTCTCGTCTCTGGTCTCGATATTCCAGGCTGCCTGCGAGGGCTACCCGGAAGCGCCGGAGCTGGATTTCTCGGCAGGAGAAAGCAGCGTCTCGTTCTCAGCCCGTCAGGAAAGGCGGGGCTGCGCCAGCGGGGTCTGCTCCGATCTCGTCACCACCGCGTGTGTTTGCATAGGGCAATATCGGTAATATTTATACCTTTAAGGTGCCGAGATTGACGTAAGGATGGACATAGATACGTCAATAAGGATGTCATACGACCAGGTCGTTAGCACATTCTTTTGCTGAAGTTCTCGGTGAAATCAAAACAATGGCCGCAGGGTTTTTCCCAGGTCTGTCATAGGTTTGATTTGTTTTGAGAACTCCGTATGCCTTATCAGGGGCTGGAGGAATATCGCTTGTCTAATTAGATGGCAAGCGTTATGACTTAATCAGATAACACGTTCCTGTGCCGTAGTGTGGCTTTATCAGATAACGGTTCCTGCATCATGGGGGTTTTCTGCCTCATGGGATGGCTGCTAGTGAACTTGTTAGTTTGTTAACCAGAATAGGGTCAGGAATAGGGGGATCGATACAGAACCTATAGGAATACATCACACCCACTCCACGCTAACTATGGACATATTTACTAATCTATGCATAGTAAAACATACTGTAGAGTATCGTGTATACCTTACCACCCCAAAATACATAAATGCATTCTGAAATTATCAAATATACGGAAAAAAAGCATTTACATGTATTGTATGCACTCAAGCTGTGAAATAATGCTAAAGTAATCACGCATTTGTATACATTATTGCTAAATGGTATATGAGAATTTACACACGAAATGGCTCTTAATACAGAAAAAAGTTTCGAGACCATTCCATCACAGAATAAAATAATTATGAACATACCAGCGGGCAGCTAATGTCTATAAGCTATCTAAAAGTAGAAATCTTAGTTAGGAGGGAAAATTGTTCATGGTATTTTGCTATTCTAGTTGTAGGCCAAATTCAGGGAAGGCCGTGTACGAGCTTGCTCAAAAGTCTCTATTTCTGCTCTGGTGAGAACATCATATCATTTAGACTCTCGAAAAAGTTGTCAACAGCTTCCTGGGAGAGTTCCACTAACTCGGAAATAGGTGTAACCATGCATTCGTGCGCATGATTGTCTCCCTTGACATTTTGATTTGGATTGCTGACAGAAGGTCGTACCTGTTTGATGCTGCTTTCATTTTGAACCTCACTACCCCTTAATCGTAGTGGTGAAGCTTCCACGAATGCCGTCATCAGGATTGGTAGCCGTTGAGGGCAGCACAAAGCATGAGCCTTTGTTGGACTCAACAATGTTTCTGCATCCATTGGCGCATCCGATTGTAGCGTCAGACAGGTGTCTAACACGCATTCTTCTCCGCATAGCAGGCACCTTAATACAGGTAAAACACATCGATGCCACATTGGTCGAAATGAAAGAAACCAAGTCATGTTCAGGTCTCTAAGCCGGGGTAGTCCCAGGATTTTTGATATCCGGTCCCGGTATCCAATGGCTAGGATTGTTTCTTCCCTTGTCGCAGGTGTTTTGTCTGTGACATGGTTTGCCATAACGAAATATAAGGACTAAAAATAGGATTCCTGCAATTAGTCCTAAAATGAGGGGAAGTCCGCCAAAAATCGAATGGACGAAATCTGGAAAAATACCCAGTATGGCTCTGAATGGTGTTAATGCCATCGAAAATACTGTCTTAAATACTTTTGAGACTCCACTGGTGTCAGAAATATTTAAGATTTCATTCAGGATTTCTGCGAAATGTATGGGGGAATTAGTAGATAACAATGAATGTATCTCTGCAGTCGTCCTTGCGACTAGGAGATCATACGTTTCTTTTGATGACGTGAGCCTTGTCGGCGTCTGAAGAAGCACTGTTTTCATTCTGCTTAAAGTATCTATTCGAATAGAAGTAATTTTCAAGTTGGGCCATGCCCTTGCCTCCCTGTCTGGAAAGGAGCTGGGGAACAATAAGCGTCCACAGCACTTGACCTTCGCAGTCGTAGTTACGAGATAAGGAGTCCCGGGCATAAGACTACAGCATCTGCGGTCCACAATTAGAATGTAACTCCCATTATAGAGTCTTTGAAAGTATGGTTCTATCTCTGTAGCAGGTGTGCCTAGCTGGTGACATGAAAGGTTATTTGAGTTCCCTTCACAGGCTCCATGCAAACTAATTCCGTTACACAGAAGTGTACCGCTTAGTGACATCGCACAATTATCGCCACTAAGAAACACTTTCTGCCCTTTATTACTGACGCATGCATGTGAATAGGGCAGGTTCCATGTTGTTTTAATGTATCCTTTTCCCAATTTTTCGTACATGCCAGCCTGTATATATTTTTGGCAGTATTGAAACCTGAAGGTTGATATAGGAATATTAATTATCCCATGTATTATCCATTCACTGACAGGTCGTTCTGACATTGTCACTGGTAATCTTTCGAGTTTCTCAATGCTCAGGATTGTATAATCAGCACCCTCTGGGCCATACTGATTTGTTTATCAGTAAGGTTAAAGATATTGAAAAGTGACGTTGTGTTGATTAAACGCCAAGGCACATAGCCTGAACGCAGATTTTGTAACGTCCAGCCAAGCTGTACAATAGAGCGCAATTGAGACTGACCGTGTTGTAACAACAGTAAGTCTTGCGATATTATGTCGATTGCTGAAGACACAATGCTGTCCAGAGAAAAAATTCTGGAGGACAGAGTCATTAACCCATTGTCCACTACAGAAAGTGATTTTTCCAAATTAATACGGTCAATTTCCCGTATTCTTTCTGCTGTCTCAATTTGAGTAACCTTCCAGGCCTCATTGTATGCTGCATATACAGAGGCTGCTATGAAACGCTTTTGACGCTGTTTGCGTGGTCCCATAGTGAAATCACGCAAGTCAGCACCATCAGTAAGTAAAGTTAGGTGTTGCTTAATTTTTGCCAGTGTGGAAGTTTGTAGCCATTGAAGGCATAATTTGCCCACACTGTAGGTGGTTATTATCCCTGGGTGATGTCTTTGGGGATATCTAGGGTCTGGCCTGGTCATTTTCAACCCCTGTGTTTTGTTCAGGAATCTGTCTTGACAGTTATTAGTATCTGTGGGCCAGATCAACCACTGTTTCCAATCTGGATGTGTTCTGTTTTGGTTTAATACATAATTTACGTCTATCTCTTCATCTGTAGAGCTATTGCTGTTCATTGTTGGTTTTGGAATAGACGGTTTATTTAAGTCTTTGATTTTGGCTAAGCCAAGACAGGTAGTTTGTTGAACAGTGTCATTTAAAAATATAATTTGTTCTGGGATCATGCAGGCTCTAAACAAAGATTCTATACCCTGTACTTGCCATTCTTTTGTACCCCAAACACTTTTTACTTCAACATGTTTGTCCCAATAATCAAATCCAAAAGTATTCATTTGTTCAAAGAATGAGTCTAAATATATCAATTTTGTGTTGGTTATCATGGTCTTTGTCCCTGTCTCATTTGACAATTTGAAATAAAATGTTTCAGCATTACTTATGTTAAAACCTGAAAAGTATGAATATTTGTCATAAACGGTTCTTGAGCTTCCTTTTGGAGGGGTTGCACAATGTTCCCATTGATTATAATTTAAAACTTTCTAGGTTGTGCAGATCTATGTAAAAAATGGTTACCATAGTGGTTGTAGCAATACATACTATCATAATTTGTAGAACCCTGCAAATAATCATGTTTGGTAAATTTAGCAGACATCACTAAGTCTGACATCATATTGTTTATACTTTCAAAGTCCCAATCATCAGCAAATGTGCTTGGTTTTACGAAGTCACTCAATGAGATTTTAATTTGGTGTGGATATTTCAGGATTTCAACCGGACCATAGATTTCGTAGTCAGTGTTGTCCCATGCTACCCCACCCGGTATAGGATTGGCTGTGAAGTTGACTGAAGAAAGTTCTCTTTTCTCGACGTGTGAAGATGTGTGTGGTTTGAGGATCAAGTTGATTTTCTGACTTGCTGTGTCCATTTTAGCATATTTTCCCTCAATGAAGCGTCCCAAAGTTAGTATCATGATGAGCCAAAGTATGAGGATAAATGCACCAAAACCCACCCAAAATTCAATCCATGGAGAAATCAGATATGTTTCTTTTAGTTGTTTCAAAAGTTCTTTAGCTTTATCTTTAAAGGTTTTTGATGATGGCTGTGTTTTTGATTCAGCGAAGCCTTCGGAGGAATCATCGAAGTTTATGAAGTAGCCGGATGCAGTTCTGTCAATTGTTCCAATTGCTTCAGGATTACTGTTTCTTGCATAGTCGTTTGTAACTTCATTATAGGTTGGTGTGTCTCTGCTAAATGTTTTTATTTGGGTGTTCAGAGGTCTAAGTTCCATTGCATTGTTGCATAGTCCTTGTCGTTCTTCTTTAGGCGTTTCGAATGTGGTTAGCCTCTTTGTTAGGACCTCTGTACTGGTAGCAAACCTTGGTGTTCTGCTACTTATCGGGAGTCCACTTGGCCTACTATTTGTTATCGGCCACATGATTGTGGTTTTACCAGGTCGATGGATACAACTCGGTTCTCCTTTTTACCAGCAAGCGGCGGTAGTACTACTGATCTTGTCCCGTTGACAGACAAGACAGGAACTGCTTTTCTGTAAGAAGGCCCAAATTCCTTCTTTACCGTGATCTTTTCTCTGACTAGATCCCCGACTTTTGGAATCCAGACAGGTCTTGCTGGGACAGGTGGTGGTTCTTCAGTGGCTGTTGGCTGCTGTTTCAACTTTATGTTGCTCAGGTCTTTTCTTGTTTCGTTTAAGTCCTGTAAAATAGCCAAACGATCTTTGATATCAAAGCTTTTTTCCTTTACCACTGAAGTCTGACTGTCAAGGTCAGAGATTAACATCCTAGTTCCAAATAATAATTCGTACGGACTGAATCCCTTCAGAGAATTTCTTGGCAGGTTATTTAGACTACGTTGGACACTTATTAGATGTTTGACCCACCCAGCTCCGGAAACTAATATCCTTTCCGTTATAGATTGCTTTATGCCTTGGTTTTTTCTTTACGCCATCCCGTATCCCTCAGGAAGGAAGTGAGAAGATTCCCGCTGTGCTATGCTCATTTGGCCATGTTTCCCCTCAGGCTGGAGGGCTAGAGTGAAAACAATGGTCAAACGTAGCATGCTCTTAGCGTATATGCCATTTAGACTCGCAAATCTTTGTATAACAGTCCAGACGTCAGCCGAGTGCTGGTGATCTACATTATAAGTGGAAAGTAGCCTGTATATGTTAATCGCAAGCCTTACTTTTTACTGTTGATTTTTTCTGGAGTGAAACGACACGGTATTACACCGTTTCTCTCACCACTGCGATTCCTGTTGCAGTTGGGGCACTTTTTTACAAACATGGTGTGATGCAGGCTCATGCCTGGCCACCAGTACCTTGATTGTAGTTCTTCCAGAGAATCTTTCAGTTTGAGGTGTCTGAGACCCTCGCCCATATGTGCGTCTGCGATTAACAAGTTTCTCCTGTCCATGTTTGGAATCACTCTATCCCCCACTCCAGGGATTTGAGCAAAAGGGACGGAGTTTGCATCGATTATGTATGTATAATTGAGTGGATAGTTGATCGGTAGCGCTGAGCAGTCACCTTTTGATGACGTTTTCACTGCCAGCACTGTTTCACCATCAATATACTTCACTGTACGCTTTTCCCGAACTACGGAAGCCGATTTAGTTGCTACCGCTGTGGCTGTTTCAGCCAATGAATTCCCTGCAACGTGAACGCCATCACGCTGATGACTCAGTGAGTGTGTCACGTGAGTCTTTGGTAGTTCTTTTAGTAAAAGAGCTATTTGTTCCCAGAGCAGTTTCTGCTTTATTGTTGCACCTGTGTCATCTTTGTAACCGGTTTGAATCCATGTCTGCAAATCGTTGTTATATGATTTGACGCAGTAATATGAATCGGACACTATAAGTGTCGGGAATTCGCGATCCGCATTATCTAGCGCCATTTTCAATGCTATTATTTCAGTTTGTTGTTCTCAATTAGTTTCTACTGAGTGTGTTTTTGTTAATAGAGGTTTTAGTTTACCTCCGCGCCACACTTCTTTTGTAATCTCACATGTGGGGTTGTATGCTTGTTCTCCCCAAACGGAGGGTTGAGCCTGTCCGTCTGTATAGATTACACATGCGTATTGTCGTAAGGGCAGAATGTCGATAGGCAGAGGGAATGTTCTTTCATATTCTAGAGTTTTCAATTCCTTTAGTTCTGGATCAAAGTAGTAGTATACTTTGTCCGTTGTAATTGAATTCACCCATTGTATCCATTCCGGATTCAATGTTGTTGTTGGTAAATTACCCGGGGTTGTTAATGCCTCAAAGGCTGATTCTGCTGTTCTGACTGTGATGTGTCTACCGTCCGCTTGATCTTTTTCTCTAGCTATTGCGGTTTGAACTGCATGAATAATGTTTTCTTTAATGCTGAATTTCTTTTCAGCTTCTGTGTACAAGTGTGATTTGAATGCAATTGGTACCTTTTCTCCCTCATTAGAGGTCAGGTATGTGAATCCGCATCTTCCTGGGATGACTCGAATCACAAGATTGCGTGTGTTGTCACGTGTTTCTAATTTTGTTTTAATTAGCTCTCAAAATTTCTGTGTGTATTTGAGTCCAATTGGTTCTTTTAAAATCTGGTTTTATTAGATCATAAAGGGGTTTGACCCTTTCTGCGTAATTTGCAATGTATGTTCTTCCGAAATTTAGGAAGCCTAGAATTGACTGTAGGTTTTTTAGTGTTCTAGGTGCTTGGAGTACGGCACATTTCTCTAGAAAATTGTCAGCCAGGCTTTTGCCTTCACTTGATAATTCATATCCTAAGAACAGGACTGTCAGATGGGCAATTCTGGATTTTTTAAAGTTGAATTTGTAACCCTCTGCTGCAAACCCAAGTATTATGGTGTTCACTCTCTTCAAGTGAGTCTCCAAGTCATCATCTGTTAAGTATATGTCGTCGACATACGATAATGCTTCGTCGTCATATGTTTGTAGTAATTCTGTTACTCTCGCTGAGAATACTCCCGGGCTGTTCTTGTACCCCTGGGCTAACCAACAGAATTGTTTTTGAGTGCCATTTATTGAGAATGCAGACAAATATCTGCTCTCTGGTGCTATGTTTTGACAAATGAATCCATTAGAGATGTCTAATGTTGTTTTGTATTTTTTGCGCACTATGTTATTCATTAGTGCAGCACTATGCGAGTTTTGCACTGCAAAAGTTTTGCAACATGAGTTAAGGTGTCGGTAATCCAAAACTAGACGATATGAATTGTCTGGTTTGGAGACCGGAAACAAAGGGTTGTTCATTTGTGAGGTGCAAGTTTCAATCACCCCCTGGTATTCTAGCTGATCTAGGATTTCTTTTACCTGTTTTTTAGCTTCTTGCTTAATTGGGTACTGCCTTTGTGCAGTAGGTTGTGATTTTAACTGGATTTTGTGAGGAGGAGAGTCCTCATCCCATCCTACATGATTTTTATATAAAGCAGGAGCTAGGGCTACTGCCCACTTTCTAGCAAGTGTGTATTTTTTATGAATTGGGATGTGATTTGAGAAGGCAGGCATAATTATTTCTTCGCCATGTGGGCACTCCCTGACAAACTCTGGTGGCCAGTCTTTTTCAGCTAGAAGGATGTCATAGCCCTTGGAGAGATTATCCCAAAATAGTCCCCTTATTTTTCTAGTCTTATCCCCCTCTATACGTAAAGTTATTTCACATATTTTGTGAGGTTTGCTAACTCTGGTGTCTGCAGTTTCCACTTGAAGATATTCATTCGTGTCCACTGTCTCCAGATGATTCATAAGGACTTTGCGAGCTATGCTCACTTCTGCTGCGCTGTCTAGCATTGTCTGAGCCCATTCTCCATTTTTCAGTTGTGTCCTCAGTATTCTCGGCATTGTTGACTACCTTGATACTAGCTACCTTCTTTTTTGGAAATTGTAATTTCTTTTTTAGCTGAGCAGGTTCCTTGTCTTTGGACTTGGCGTGCTCTTCTCTTTGTTCTGATCGTCCTCTTCTTTCCGATTTCTGCGAGGAAGTCTGAAAAGATTGAGAGGGACGTGTATCAATGTCTTGATATCTATCAGGCTTCTTTATATTATCCCTATTTCTAAGGTTATATCTTTTCCCAGAGGGGTCACTTTGGGGTGACCTGTGTCTTTGGTTCGGAGATTTTTCTCTCCGCCGAGGAGACCTTCCTCTGGACTGGAATTTCTTTTCTTTAGGATTGGATTGTTTGTTTCCATCCCAGCTCTTTTTTTGTGATGTTGAATTATTATTACAAAATATTTTTTCAGGACTTTCAATCAGTTGTGGTCTTACTGGTATTCCACCTAAACTATCTCTACCTAGTTCCTCATAGGATTTTTCTATAATTCTGGCAATTTCAGCTGGTTGGTCTGCTATATCTGTCTCCTTTAACCTCTGGCGGATCGCCACGTTTGCTGCTTCTCCCTTTATGTTGGCTAATAATATAGCCGATACCTGCTTGAAGTCTTTTAGTAATTTCATACCAAGAGTTAAAGCGGGCTCTGGACCATATTCGTCTTGAATTTGTTTTAGCACCTCTGGTATTACCGAAATGGATGGAACACCGTGCGTTTTTGTGTAGATGGAAGCAAAGACTGTACCCCAAGTGTCACAGTCCTCAATGTGTGGTGCGATTCCCATTGGAAGACAGATAGTCAGAATCCTGTGTTTTTCTAACGGGGTGGTGTCTGGAAACACAGCCTCTATTTGGGTGATTTTTTGTGCTAACTAGAATGGTATTTGTTCCCGTTTAGCTGGTACTTTACCTAGGCAGGATTGTATGTTCTGTGGTGTAATTTTATTTGTGTTCCCCTGGTGAGGGGTCAGCTGTGGAATTTTAATTGCTGGCTGAATTGTTGAAGTACGCATCACATATTGGACTAATTGTCTATGTATCTTTATTAATTGTTTTAGTTGTACTAAAAGATCTGCTGCAGGCATTCTTTCGAACTCTGGATGTGGTGTGTATCCGGCTAGGACCGGCCACGTTGCTCCTGGTCTACCTAAAGGACCGAGCCTGGTGATGTGATTATTATGTTTTAGGGCGCCATTAAATAAGAGCAGGTGCTCTTGAAATTTAAGTGGTACTTCCACCTCCTCGAAAGGAGTATAGTCTTCAGGAGGTTCCTCTGTTTTGTAATAGTGGAAGTACTTTGTTACAGCATTTGCTGCTGGAAAATGTATCCATGAATAGTATACCTCTGTCTGCCGATATTCGTGTGCCTCAATTACGAATATGACTGTACCACCTCTAGGTGTCAGTCCATTTTCTATAAGTTTTAAGGTTATAGATTTCCTTTTGATGACCGGGATGAGTATTATATCATGGTCTGCTTCTTGCAGTGCAGTATCATCTGCTGCGAGCTCAGTTGCTAATCTAACTGCCTCTCTTTCATCATCACTGTCTACCATTTTACCGACAGGATGGTTACTTTGTTTGTTTGCAGATCAGGTTTCTTGTGGAAACAAAGATTAGATGCACAATATTTTGGAACGGTTTATCCTTCAACGTTGACTAAACCAAGTACCATACATAGGAGTTTCCTCCTGCGAGGTTTGGCGGATATTTACCTTTCGCCCACTCCAGACGTCTTTGGAGTATTACGGGAAAAAAGGGGTCTGAGTGAGAAAGCACGACTGAGTTACTCTAAATGTCTTACGTTAATTTTATCGCCCTTCCAAACGCGTTGGGCGCCATGTAGTGTAGTTCCTATTATCCCAATAGGCTCTGCGCATTGGAATAATACCTTCAATAGTATAGGCCTAGACCAGACGTTAACTAGGTCTACTACTGTCGATATTAGACTTAAAGTTTTGGGTTTTGCCAGCTAGCTCAGAGTTCACTAGAAACTTTCTCGAATAGGCAAGGAGGAGTTGAACCTCCCTGGATAGACAAGAAGGGATTTAGTTTCTGACAACCATAGAACATGACAACTTTGCTCTCCCCTAATCAAGAGTGTATCTCGAGAGTCGTGTGAAAACAAAAGGCAATTTATTTTACTCAGTCAGTACGTGCATTCTTAGTCTCATCAGATTGTAGAGAAAAGGAAGAGACGGGCGTGTTCAATAAAAGATGTTATTTATTGATAAGTCTCTTTTCTCATACAAGAGAAATGGATCGATATTATTGCAATACTTATGGTTAAGCAAAGTGCATACATTAAATGCAGAAGTATAAAATAATACTGTAAAAACATTGATATGGTTTCTAAGCCATATGAAGGTTTAAAATGAATAAGATATATTACATACACATATACATTTGACTACTCGTACTCAACTGGTGTTTCTAACTACGCCTACCCCGTGTACCTGACCTAAGTCTAATGCGTGGGCGGGAATAGAAAGTTACAGTTTAAGTTAAGTTTGTTTTGCCAAGTGAATGACTAAAGAATTCTCTGTGAGGGGTTATTCAGTTCTGTACCTGGAATCTAGGATGGATGAGGGATGGTATCTCTCGTCTCTGGACTCGATATTCCAGGCTGCCTGCGAAGGCTACCCGGAAGCGCCGGAGCTGGATTTCTCGGCAGGAGAAAGCAGCGTCTCGTTCTCAGCGCGTCAGGAAAGGCGGGGCTGCGCGAGCGGGGTCTGCTCCGATCTCGTCACCACCGCGTGTGTTTGCATAGGGCAATATCGGTAATATTTATACCTTTAAGGTGCCGAGATTGACGTAAGGATGGACATAGATACGTCAATAAGGATGTCATACGACCAGGTCGTTAGCACATTCTTTTGCTGAAGTTCTCGGTGAAATCAAAACAATGGCCGCAGGGTTTTTCCCAGGTCTGTCATAGGTTTGATTTGTTTTGAGAACTCCGTATGCCTTATCAGGGGCTGGAGGAATATCGCTTGTCTAATTAGATGGCAAGCGTTATGACTTAATCAGATAACACGTTCCTGTGCCGTAGTGTGGCTTTATCAGATAACGGTTCCTGCATCATGGGGGTTTTCTGCCTCATGGGATGGCTGCTAGTTAACTTGTTAGTTTGTTAACCAGAATAGGGTCAGGAATAGGGGGATCGATACAGAACCTATAGGAATACATCACACCTGTTCAAACAGGCACCGACAGCAACTTTGCTTGTCTGCATTTTCGAGGCTCCCGCCAGATCTCGAAGAATCTGCGACACAAGACACAGACTTCCAGACATGTCTGACCCCGATCTTCGCTCACAGCAAAGCTGAGACCCGTGGCGGCCACGAGAGATGTGGGACTGGAACTCCTGGACATCCTGCATTTTGCAAGCTGCACTCACTTCATGAGATAACTTGAAGTCGTGCATTGGGGTGCTTGAAACCCCAGACCTGAGCACCATTTGCACCGAAGCTCAAAGGCCCCCACTCCACTAGTGACCCGTGGGCCCCGCTTTTGCATTTCAGCTTGACGCGTCTTTGCGGTTCCTATTCCATTGGCTAGTGAGCCCCCCGAACACCTTCTTTTGAATCTAACTTGCTTTCCTGGTTGCTCCAGGCATGCTCCAACTTCCCTGCAAAGGAAAAGTTCCTCAGACCTTGCTCGTCTGCACCGAAGCCAATCTTGATATCCTGCGTAGGTTGCGTTTGCCAAGGCTTGTTGGGTCGAAATAGCTGGTATAGTTTTGGGTTGATTATGCGCTATCTGAATATAATTAAAAAAAAAACAGAGGAATAGCCCACACTGACTGTCACTGGTAAGTTGGTTGCATACGCTATTTATAGCACAATATAAAGTGGTAGGGTGGAGGAGCAGCATTTTACAAACTTAATAAATACACGGACACGGATAGATAGTTGAAGTGGGTACGGGCACGTGTATTTATTACGTTGTTGTTGGTAACAAGTAGAATAGTAATCATGATATCATATACAGATATTTAATCATAACGGTTTATGACTAGTGTTGTACAAAGGTAGGAACATTTTATGTGAAATAATGTACAGAACATTCTATCGTACAGGGTTCATGAGTTGTGGTGCACTGAAGTAGGTACGGTTTGTATGGAGCCTGTGATGATGCGTGGTTCAGGCAAAGCACACTGGAAAAAATGTTTTTCGACTATTGACGTGGTGATCATTTAAGGTGTACTGAGTTAGTGGTACGTCTGGTGTTTATTGTGTGCTCACCCTGCGATGATGCGTGGTCTGAGTGGGCTGCACTTAAACCATTTACTGTTGCATACTGGACTATATGAACTTTGAGGCGAGGGGGGAAACTAGCATTGATAGTTATCAATTGCTCTGTAAACTAGGTCTACTGATTGCTCTCCATAACAAATTAAACAATTGCATTTCACGTAGTGCATTCTAACTTTCTCAAAATGGGTACGTATGTCTGGTGGCGATGTTGAAGGTGATGTCCCAGAATTACTTGGTATTGCCGGTGGTGGAGGTACATTTTGCCACAATTTTCTACATTCTTTGTTATCATAGTTCACAGAATGCAATGATCGAAGGAGCTTGCGCATACTATCAGTGTAACAGCACTATTTTTTTCTGTGCTTTAAATTAATCAAGGCTGAATTTTATTCTGTCTGTAGTGTAGATGAAAAGGTAATTTGAAGTTGTGAACCCCACTGTGCAGAGTGTATATGGAAGCTAGTAGTCATAACAGTTATAGAACAATGCTTTTTTTTCTAACTTTTTTAAACAAAATCTGAATACATACAGTATAATTGTCTCAGCATTAAATGAACCAAGGTTGAATTTCGTACTGTCTATAGTGTGGATGTAAAGATGAATTGAAGTTGTAAACCTTGCTGTCCGCAGTGTACATCTTAGAGTGGAGTGCATCATCAGCAATCATAGTAGAAGTGGAAGATCGAACATGTGTGCTACGTGCAATTGTTTATTCAACTACATCTATAAGTGATATAAAATATATTTTTGAAGGAAGCATACTATAGGGATTTTGTGTAGGTTTTGATAGGTGGTATACTTAGTTTGGTTTCCACTGAGTTAGTGGTACCTGAAACAACAAGGTTCTGTGGAGCTTGCGATGATGTGTGGTCCAGGCAGGACATACTGATAGTAATGTTTTTTGTCTTGTGAATTCTGGCTTAGTAAGGGCAAGTGACGATTTTGTGTAGGTTTGAGGGAGGTTACTTAATGGAGCCCGCACTTTGTTTTTTGTTTTACGCCCAGATCCGCAGATCCTCCGCGCATCCCGCAATTTTTTTTTTCTTTAAATGCTTTTTTTGGCTCTGGGTGTAATTTCATTTGATTTTCTCAGCAACTACTGAATGGATTTACACCATTTAACAAAAAGAGTTCTTTCTGACCAAGGGCTACTTCTTTGCCAAATTTGGTGTAATTCCGTTCAGCAGTTCAGGCTGTAGTCGAAAGTAGTTTCCTATGGATAATTGCATAAGGAAAACAAGTCTTGGGACCCCCCTTTTTCTCTGCCCCCGCTTCCCGAATCACCCCAAAATTTTTAAGATAGAATCAGACAGAGCATGCCACGAGTTTTGAAAATTTCGCAAAGATTCGTCAATCGGCACCAACGTTATTGGAAATAGAATGCTGCAATTTCCCTATGGTAACTAAGTCCTAACTATAACAGCCTAGTGCCAGAAGGTAATATATATATATATATATATATATATATATATATATATATATATATATATATATTCACAACTCCATTCACCTGGTCGTTCGAACACAGCAGCGGGTGCCTCCGTCAGGTGGGTGAAACCTTCTTGCCTCGCTAGCACAAAAACACACGGAGCACTTCGGGACAAGTCAACATGATGGCTTTATTTCGGCAAATGCATTTCGGTTAATCGTACCTTCTTCAGTGCCAAGCCTCTAGTTAGTCCTCTGCTCAGCCCCCAAATTTAACATACTTCTAGTCACCTCATTGGCGGGGCTTCAATCAGTTCAAAGCGGCAGTTCCTCCTATGGGAAACAAGAACGGAAACGGTGTGAACTCCATGTTCCGTGATGCACCAATAATTGTTTTTCGTTCTTGTTATTTATAATTTGAACACATTCCTGTCGCTTTGCTCGATATGAAGTCCTTTGCTTTCTTGTCGGGTTTGAGCAGGTTCCCCTCGCTTCCCGCTGATGACACCAAACACAGACGCTTGTGGGTGACCCTCCTATGAACGGAGCACCCCAGGCTTATATATATATATTCAACAAAGCCGTCCAAGGGGGCGTGGCTAAGCCGCAGAGCAAGATGGCGGCGGATTAGTATAGCTCCATAACCTTCCTGTGTCGGAACTCCTCTAGGTTTCAGCCCGGAGGAGGTAGGCGCTGTAAGCTGTACGGCAGAGGGGGAAATCGAGGTGAGCCAAATCGAGGCCTGCAGGGAGAAATAAAGCCGGGCACCTGCGTGGTGAGGAAGGAGGAGCGAGGTCCGGTTGTTCCCTTACCTCCGGCGCTGGGGAACAACTTAGCAACCAACGACCTGATCCAGAGTGTAGCAGCAGTCAGTGGACCCCCCTCCTGGACCCCCTGTGGCATTTCTCAGTGGGGCAATATTCGCAGACCTCAGCGTTGTCTCCCACACCGCCCGCTGGGACAAAGTGGATTGTGGCAGGACGGGTGAGAAGAGACCGGGGCGGACATGAGTGCGTAGCGCCCGCCACCTGCAGTGGTGAGTCAGAGTCCCAGATCAGCCTGCGGAGGGGCGGCAGTGCGGTGAGCGGCGGAGGCGCTTGCTGGGGCCTAAGGTGCAGCTTGCTGTGGGGTCCCCCCCAGTCTCCATGGCTACGAAAGGGGAGGAGCCTGCTTCGGATGTACATAACGGACTTGGGCATATAGCGTGATAGCCCCCAAGGTCTAGAGGCCCCCTCAGACATAGAGGAAAATGACCGCACAGACTCTGCAAAGTTAACGCAGTGCACGCATGGGGCCCAGCGTCTGACTCGGCGCCGCAGCGGAGCAGCACAGAAAGGCAACTGAAGCACAGCTCCTAGGCAGGGAAGGAGTTCATGCCCCAAGGGCTTCTATCCACATCAGTGAGCCCGCAATAACTGGCAGGAGACCCGGGTCTTCATCCACTACTTGGCAATGCATCACAATTAGTGGAGGGGGACGGCGAGCTGGGAGACGTGACAGCCCTCCCTGTATGGTAATCGAGTGGCTGCAGAGAAGTGTACACATTAGGAAAACATCCTTGTTGTGGGATGCATTCTACTTATCCTTTGACAGTGAGACCGGCCTAGTGGGACTACCTGTGCACCCCAACGTTGACAGGGAAAGGCCCTTGTCACATGGGATGGCTCTCACCGGATGGTCTGCTTCCGCCTCTCCCCTTGGGCAGGTCGGGGACAGGAGAGTGGGCTATAATGTCATTGTCGCGGGGCGGCAAGTAAGGGCAGCAGACTCAACTGGACCGATACACCCTCCCTAAGACATCTCTACCAGAGGCTTCAGCCACGGGCAAGAGCGTGGGAATGCAAACGGAGGCGGATCCGGAACCTACACTCAAAGATGTCCTGGAAACAATTGCAGGGATCAAGACATCGCTGGAGCATAAAATGGAGGCCCTCACCGTGGAAGTCAACCAACTCCGGGCGGACTCCAACAAGCTTGGCGAGAGGATCAAACAAGTGGAGCTGACAACTACGAGTCTGGTGGAGGATACTTCCCAGCTGCAAAGGGATGTCACAGTACTCCAATCTGTTCGGAAATTTGCAGAATCCAAGCTAGACGACTATAAAGGGCGTTTACTGCGCAACAAGAGAATTATGGGGGTCCCTGAAAAATCGGAAGGGCAAACCACTGACCTTTTTGTCGAAGAACTCATCCTAAACTATCTGCAACCCAAGGGGCTTGGGAAATTCTTCGTCAATGAAAGAGCCCACAGAGTCCCGGGAGGCGACCGAAACCGGGAGCACCTCCAAATCCTAAACTTTAGAGACCAAGATGTAATATTACAACATGCCAGAGCAGGACCCCTACTTCGATATAATGATGACGCTGCAATAACTTTCTTCCCAGACTTCACTCAGATGGTCCAGCACCAAAGACGCTCCTTCCTGGGGATTAAAAAATTGTTGAGGGACAAAGGATACAAGTACGCCATGCTGTTCTCAGCCAGGCTCCGTGTGGAGGCCGCTGGTAGTGCCTGGTTCTTCGAACACCCGGAGGCGGCAGCGGACTGGCTCCCGCTCTAATGGGGGTAACGTAAGGGGCTGGAATGTGTTTGAGATGAGGGCCCTAATTGAATGAAAAGTTGACTGTCAAGTCTAAGATGTGTGGGGACGATCCCGCACAGTGATAGGGACCTATGTGATGGGGACACACCACACTTTTCTTCATTTAGTTAATGTGTGTGGGCGACAGGCACTCTGCTAGTTGTGTCATGGGTAGTTTGAAGCCTAGAGGGCAGGGGTGCAAGGAGGGGGGTGGTTGGGGAGGGTTGTTGTTAAAATTTGAGAATTTTCAGTTGTTTGTAACATTGGTTTTGTCAACAGCATCACAAGGAGACACGACACATGAGCAGTGTAGTTTTACAAAATCAGATGGGTACACAGTGGAACACAGGGATTACAACCCTTAGCTGGAACGTCAACGGGCTCAGGGACAAAGTCAAGCGTAGCATGGTTCTTCAATACCTTAAGAGACAAGCCCCTGACGTCGATCTCCTGCAGGAGGCGCACTTGGTTGGGAACGTGTGTAGGGCGATGAATAGGGGAGGATATAAATTAGTGGCACGCGCTGGCTTTACGTTGGGATCACATGGAGTGGGCATACTTCCCAAAAATACATTCCCTTTCACTCTGCAGTCCGCATGGTCGGACCTTAGGGGCAGATAAATAGGCATATCTGGTCTCTGGGAGGGTAAAACTGTTCCAAAACAAAAAGAGGAAGCATAGAGGCGTTGATAGAATCACCCTCCTAGCAGTATTATATAAACAATAAGATTCTATTATTGTGAAGTGGTGGTAATTTATAGGTGATTTTTTTATTTTTTGGTCTAGTGAGATACTAGGCTCTCTCTTAGGTCTAGAAAGACAAGAGCACTATGTGCTTGTTAAAATACCCCTCACACACTAAAAAAATCCTTTAGTGTCATGCTTCATCATAGAGGTCTTCCCGTCCCCATAATGGGGCGGGCGTGCTACGACCAAACGAACTACGCGGGAGCACTTAAGTTGTGACAGAGGCTATGTGTAGGTGTAGGGGTGTCAGTGATGTGTAGGGACCTAACAAGTGAGTGCGAAAAATATAAAAAAGTTTAAAAATTCCCTGGCTAGTAGAAAAAATACATTTTATTCACATCTCTAGCTGGGAACATTAAGACGGGGATTTTGAGGTAGAGCAATAGCTTACTACCAAGTCGACATGTTTCGTAAGCAGTCGCCTACTGCTTACTCATCAGGACCATATAGTGATCCCTACTACAGATAGCTCAGTTCTACAGAGGTAAGCCTACTGTCCTACAAACAAAGCAGCAAAAATAGGCTGACTGTTTGAGCTTCAGGGCATGAGCTGGCCCTAGTGAAGCATGGTAATTTGCAATGAATACCCAAAATATTGACCAATTGTGGTCTTCTTGTCATAATTGTTCAGTGCCCCATGAGCCTGCAGGCGAAGGGTGTTCAGCGCGGTCGGGGTCTTTATTCCTACCCCAGTGCTGTCTCCAGAGCAGCACGGGGGTAGGAATAAAGAAACGTTCTCATGCCGGTGATTTGACCGCGCTGAACACCCTTCGCCTGCAGGCTCATGGGGCACTGAACAATTATGACAAGAAGACCACAATAGGTCAATATTTAGGGTATTCATTGCAAATTACCATGCTTCACTAGGGCCAGTTCATGCCCTGAAGTTCACACAGTCAGCCTATTTTTGCTGCTTTGTTTGTAGGACAGTAGGCTTACCTCTGTAGAACTGAGCTATCTGTAGTAGGGATCACTATATGGTCCTGATGAGTAAGCAGTAGGGGACTGCTTACGAAACATGTCGACTTGGTAGTAAGCTATTGCTCTACCTCAAAATCCCCTTCTTAATGTTCCCAGCTAGAGAAGTGAATAAAATGTATTTTTTCTACTAGCCAGGGAATTTTAAAACTTTTTTATATTTTTCGCACTCACTTGTTAGGTCCCTACACTTCACTGACACCCCTACACCTACACATAGCCTCTGTCACAACTTAAGTGCTCCCGCGTAGTTCGTTTGGTCGTAGCACGCCCCGCCCCGTTTTAGGGACGGGAAGACCCCTAAGATGAAGCATGACACTAAAGGATTTTTTTAGTGTGTGAGGGGTATTTTAACAAGCACATAGTGCTCTTGTCTTTCTAGACCTAAGAGAGAGCCTAGTATCTCACTAGGGTAAAACTGTCAAATTTTTTTCACTATATGTTCCCTCGGGTATTCAGTGCAACACTTTTAAAGATCTGGGGGCCATTGACATTTCCAGAGTGAATCCTCTTGATGGGAGGAGACTTTAACACAGTAGTATCTGGGCAACTGGATCAACACCCCGAGAGACACTTCTTGGAAGCCATGGGGCTAGTGGATGGATGGGGAGTTCATCATCCGGGACGGGCTCAATTTACCTATTTGTCGAGTGCACATCGCAGTCTCTTCCGAATGCACTATATGCTTGTTCCAGCTGCTCTAGCGCTAGATATTCGTGAGATAAGACATTTAAGTAGAGGTATCCCAGACCATTCACCGATTTGGTCTCACATAGTCCTGGTTCAGAGGAAGTCGGGGAAAATTGCCCCAATTAACCCATGGTACCTCCGGGACTCGGAAGAAAATAATCCAAGGTACAGAGTTATATTTTCAAGAGAATGAGGGTACAGTAGAATCTCCTCAAACATTGTGGGAAGTCTATAAATCAGTGATCCGAGGGGAATCCCTGTCATTGATTTCCGGGAAGGGCTAAAAGCGGAATTATAAGTGCACCTCTTGCAGCTGAAACAGGATGAATACAAAGCCATAGCTACAGACAGAGCTAGAATCCAGGGACTGGAAACACAAAACAGAATTTACGAGCATGGGGACTTAGCAGAGAAATTGATTGCATGGTTGGATAAAAAAGATTGGACTAACCGTATCGTGCCAAAACTACATGTGGATGGCGTTGGCCTGACATCTGATCCTCAGGAAAAAAGCTGACCAGTTTGCTAAATACTACCAAATGGTATATAGTATGGAGGCGAGGTACTCCCTCGAAGAGAATAACTCTCTGCTTCGAGATATCTCGCTACCAACACTGACAGACGATAATAAGAACTATTTAGAGTCCGACTTTCCAAATGATGAAGTGGCCCAAGCGATATGTAACATCCCTTCAGGAAAAGCATCGGGCCCCAGTGGTCTCCCAATTGAACTTTACAAACTCAAGCCAGACAAACTGGCCCCATATCACCGTTCCATGTTTATGGAAAGTAGGGACAGGGGAGTACTCCCCTTGGAGCGAAGGATAGAAGATATAGTGGTCATTCACAAGGAATGGAAACCCAAAACTAGTTGTGCCTCATATAGACCAGTATCCCTGCCTAACGCAGAACTCAAAATGCAAGCAAAAATATGGGCGACCTGCTTGGTAAAGGTGATAGATGCCTTGGTTCACCCTGATCAGTTGGGATTTATGCCACACCGTAATACCGCCATAAAGCTGCACACAGTGCATGGAGTGCTGGGCAGGGTGGCGACCATGCAAGAGCTGGCGGTTTTGGTGTAGCAAAATGCCACTATGGTATTCATCAGGGTGGAATGGCCATACCTATTCGCGGTGTTGAGTAAAATGGGCTTTGGGCTCAGCTTTGTGGGTTGGGGCCGGCTATTGTATTCAGAACCCATGGCCCAATTAGTGGTGAACAACCGCACATCACCAGCATTCCAACTGCAGCGAGGTACAAGATAGGGATGTTCGCTGTCCCCGTTATTATTTGCTCTTGCTCTGGAACCACTGGCAGCATGGATTCGTAAGGTTCCAGTGTTTCACGGTATACACTGGTCAACAGACTGGGAGGCTAAGATAGCCTTATATGAGGACAATATCTTGTTGTATTTAACATCTCCAAGGGCATCCCTGATATGTTTATTTGATATCCTTGCGGTGTTTGGCAGGTATACTGGCTTCACTATAAATCTGACAAAATTGGTTGTCTATGTGCTGCAGGGGAGCCTCCTGCCCTTCCGGGGAACTGCCCACTTTGTATAGCAATGGAGGCCTTTCAGTATTTGGGCATCTTTGTTTCCCTGAACCCTATGACTCGCTTTGCAAGCAATCTTCTGCCTCCTATGCAAAGGCTGAAGAGCAACATAAAGAACTGGAAGTCCTTGCCCCTCTCACTGTCAGGTAAAGTAGCTCTTTTTAAAATGATAGCCCTGCCCCGCTTCCTCTACGCCCTGCATTATTCAATGGATCCAGTCCCTGCGTCGCATTTTAAGGAAATAGTGAATCTGTAGAGGGATCTTTTATGGAATGGGAGATCTCGGATTGCATTAGCCGAGCACGCCCTGAACTGGTATGATGGTGGCATCAGTCTACCACATGTCAAAAAGTATTATTGGTCAACCCAGTTGGCAGTCATTAATTGAGGGACCTATGGGAGTTTAGGGGATCCAGGTTACTCCATGGATAGATGGATCCATGGCGGGTATGGGATTATGGTAGGGCACTCTAATCATAAATCTAATAAACATCGATTAACAGGACCGACTGCACATGCGGTCCAGGTCAGGCATGTGGTGAATAAATATATGGGGTGGGATGGACGACTTACACTGGCAACCCCTCTGTGGAACTCTCAAAAATTGGGAAATTTGGGGCAAACTAAGGGTTTCGATAAATGAGACCTAATCGGAATCTCTCAGATTAAGAATCTTTGGGTAAAAGACTAAATTGTCCCTTTCTCTTCCCTGCAGGACTATTATAAACTTGCCTAGTCAGAACTTTATAGGTATTCCCAAGTCCGACATGCCCTCCAAACACACCTTACATCAAAATATGCCCTCCCGCAGGCTTCCCAATTGGAAGACAGGATGCTTGATGGCAGTTTGCCAGAAAAGCCCATCTCCCTAATATACAAAAAACAAATTAACAACATGGAGGATCCATTACAGTCACTCACAGAAAAATGGGATTGAGATGGCCTTGAACGTGATGAGGAAGACTGGCAAGTCGCAGTCTCCTCCCCAAGGGTGGTGATGATTCAGGCACGACTGCGGCTAGTCCAACTCAAAATACTCCACAGAGTATACGTCGATGGACCCAGACTGGTGCGCATAGGTAGAACCGAGTTTGGGGAGTGCAGACGTAGTTGTGGAAGAGTAGGCAGCTTTTTACATATTCTATGGGAGTGTGAATACATACAGACTTATTGGGCTGCAGTACACCGCATACTTAGCGATGTCCTTTCGTCAGAAATATGGCCGGAGGTGAGAAGATGCCTATTAAATATTTGGGAACTGACGGACCTTAACTCCTATACTAAACAATGGGTAACATTAACCCCTTCGATGCTGGCCCGTTTCCGCCGCTGTGCGGTAAACAAACGAACAGGGCGGGGCCATGAAGAACCCCAGCTGTCATCCGCACACGAGCACCCCGGAGCGTGACGGCTGGGGTTCGTCACCAGCATGCAAGGGGTTAACATGAATGCTTGTGAAAAGAAATATAGCGCAAAACTGGGGAGCTCATTAGTCGCCTACGATCGGAAAGTGGAGCGAGGATGTGGACTGGGGCATGTTCTGTGAAAAAACAGTGTATAAAGCCAAGGGATGTCCTGGGAAATGGAACAGGGTTCAGGGGCTATGGAACTCTTACAGGGTAGACACATGCACCCCTCCCAATGCCACCAGGAGATGACGGACACCTTCTCCCCCCTTAGTTTTGTTTAATTTGTATTGAATGAAGCCACTTCAGTATACTATTTCAGATGTGTGGACTGTATGGGGTTTCCTGTTTATGACGTAATTTCGCTTATATGTCGATGTTGTTTAATAAAAAAATTTATAAAAAAAAACAAAGCTGTCCAAGGCAAAGGGTGCAGGCACTCTCTGACAGCTGGCGCACGTGGCGAGGCTGGACCGGCCTCGAACTCCAATTCACCACCAATGTAATTAATACGCTGCACTCTCCCAGGGTCCGTTATTTCAGTAAAGATTTATTTAACAAGCCATCCACTACTCCTTCTCCACCTATGCGTTTCGACCAGCAGATCTTGGTCATAACACCATGTTGGTGGTGGTAATTTTTTTAATATATATATATATATATATATATATATATATATATATATATATATATATATATATATATATATATATATATATATATATATATATATTCACTGAAAAAACCATAGGTTATAGACCATATATAGTTAGGAATTAGCATTTACAAAACCTTGAAAATTCACTGAAAAAACCATAGGTTATAGACCATATATAGTTAGGAATTAGCATTTAAAAAACCTTTATTTTACTCACACAAAACCATTGAAATTCCATATATAGTTAGTTGTACTAACTATATATCGCGCACCCGCAATCCACTGCTGATCATGTCACATATTACATCATTCATGACATGGTCAGTGACATCACTGATGACATCACTGATGACATCTCAAATGACATCACTGATGACATCACTGATGACATCTCAAATGACATCACTGATGACATCACTGATGACATCATCCAGTGACTGTGTGTTTCTGTAAAGTTTAAATATGTTTTACATATTGAAGAATGAGTAGATGTAGAAGTGTCTGGATGAAGGATTTAGTAGGTGCGTGACTGACTGTATGAGTGAGTGATTAAATGTGTCTCACTGAATGCATGGGTTAGTGACTAAACTGTCTTAATTTGTGCATCATTATGTCTGTTGTTCTGTAAACTGCTGCATGTGTTGATCAGTAGCTATATGAGTAACTATATGGGTTATTGATTGGTTGCCCAAGCATTTGTATGGGAGACTGAGTGTGTGTGTGGGTGGCTGGGAGGTGTATGACTCTGTGCATATATGTGTGAGCAGTTGATTCACTAGATGTATGGGTTCAAAAGTGCATGTGGAAACAGCTGTATGGGCAGTTGACTGTGTGCATGAGTGTATTGGTGAGTGAATGGATATCTCAGTGCTACATGTCAAAGTAAGTACATATGTAAAATACAGTACATGTGAGAGTTGACATATATAAATAACTGTGCATAGGAGCCAGTGAATGTGTGAGTGGCTGTATGCATCATTGTGAACTTGTATCCAGGATTGTATAAGAGAGTAAATATGTTTTAGTATATGTTTGAATAAGTAAGGTGTGTATAACTGTATAGTTGAGAAAATGGAGGTGTGATTGATTCTTTGCATGACTGACTAGGTGTCTGAGTAACTCCATGGATGAGTGACAGTCTGTGAGTGTATGTTTACACTGAGTGTATCTAAGGTTATATTAGAGTCTGAAGAGGTTCATCGTATTATCACATGAATGATGTCATCAGTGATGTGATCAGTAATGTCAAATGAGATGTCATCAGTGATGTCATCAGTGATGTCATTTGAGATGTCATCAGTGATGTCATCAGTGATGTCATTTGAGATGTCATCAGTGATGTCATCAGTGATGTCATTTGAGATGTCATCAGTGATGTCATCAGTGATGTCACTGACCATGTCATGAATGATGTAATATGTGACATGATCAGCAGTGGATTGCGGGTGCGCGATATATAGTTAGTACAACTAACTATATATGGAATTTCAATGGTTTTGTGTGAGTAAAATAAAGGTTTTTTAAATGCTAATTCCTAACTATATATGGTCTATAACCTATGGTTTTTTCAGTGAATTTTTAAGGTTTTGTAAATGCTAATTCCTAACTATATATGGTCTATAACCTATGGTTTTTTCAGTGAATTTCATTGGTTTTTTAAAAGCTAATATCTATAGCTGTAAAGTGTATTCTTCTTTAAATCCAAAAATATATTTTATATGTTTATTAATAATTTTTTTTAAATATTTTTTTTTCGCTCCCGGTCCGCGAACCGGGAAGCTTCCCGTTAGCTCAATTTAATTCCGCGACCCGGTCCGCGAACCGGTAAGAAATCAACATAGTGACGGTATCGCGTTGCCGCGTAATACGTCTTATGACGTACTGCGTTAGCGCACCCGGAAGTGCCCCGGGGGGCGGGCCGAGGCGCGAAACGCAGCTCCCCGGAAGCGATCCGCGGCGCGAAAGCGCGACGTATCGCGTTGCCGCGAAATGCGTCTTGTGACGTATCGCGTTAGCGCACCCGGAAGTGTCCCGGGGCGCGGACCGGGGCGCGAAGCTTAGCGACCCGGAAGCTAACCGGGGAGCGTTCCGCAGCGCGTAACATGAGCGTGAGAGGTCATGTGACTTGTTAATAAAACTTTTCATTGGTTCATTTCACTTTTGGTTTCATAATGATGGAAGGCTAGGTCAGGTGACTTAAAAATAACACTTTTCATTGGTTGAGAAGTATTGTTTTTCCCAAATGATGAAAACCCCTCCTTCTTTCCTCACTCTGACTTTCATCATTGTGAGAGGAAGACCTATTTTGCTTGTTGGAAGACCTATTTTGCTTGTGTGAAAATGGCTTCATTGGTTGCTTCAGCTGGTGCACCCCCACCACCACCACCACCTCCTCATGGGAAGAGAGGACCACCTCCCCAGGTCCTTACCAACACTGAGGAGGAAGAGGAAGAAATGGATGAGGAGGGAGAAGAACCACAATTTTTAGAAGAGTTGCCCCGGGTTTCCAGAAAGAAAGCCAGTTTCATCTGGCAGTTTTTTTCAATGCCTCGTGGCCAAAAAAAGGTCAACTCAAGGTATGTCACCTGCCTGATATGCAAGGAACAATTGTCCAGAGGGACGGACAAAAAATATAGCTTTGGAAATCACACAATGCACAGGCACATGACGAGGAAACATCCCCTAAATTACAGCCGGGCAGAATTAAGGGATATGCACGACAATCCAAGACCAACTCCTGTGGCCAGACCAACAATACCGGTTTCTCTAACACCAGAAGAGGCACGGGAAACTGTGCCAAATATTCAAGAAAATTTTGGGCACATGATTCACTTATGTATGCACTGTCGTGCATTATTAGCTTGTGGCAACATAAGCATCAATGCACTCAACCTGGCATATGAACACCATGATTGCCCTAACCGCCCCCAGTAATTTTTTTTTGCTCCTGTTGAGCCATTTTCAACGCCTGTTTTTTGTTGTTTCCCCCCCCCCAAAAAAAAAAAAAAATATATATAAAATCGTTCAAAAAATACAAAAAAAACCAAAAAATGTTCAAAAAAAAAAAAAAATATATAAAACAACAAAAATATTAAAAAAAAAGTTCTTTTCAGAACTACCTTCCCTTTCCAAAAAAATTGCTAGAATGTTTAGCACTCTGGCAAGCTCTATTTCTTTTGGTTCGCTTCCGGGTTAGCTTCCCGGTACGCGGACCGGGAGCTAACCAAAAAAAAAAAAAAAAAAAGTGTAAGTATAAGGAAAGGAAACAGAGAGTGATGTTAAAAGAAAGACAGCTATAGGGAGTTAAGAAGAGATACTGTTTAATAGATCTATTTACCGAAGAAAAGACAGAAGAGGGTATAATTGTGAAAAACAAAATAGATAAGGAAGTGAAAGAAAAAAAAAGAGAGTATAACATTAACAAAGAAGAGTTTCTTGGAGAATGTGAGTGAATGTTCAAAATAAGATTAAAACATGAGGAATAACAGAGAGAAAAAATAGAAAACAGAAAACAAAAAATAACAGAAAAAGATTAATTGAAACAGCAAAGAAATGTAATTAACATAGAGCCATATCATCAACATAGGCAATAAAAGTTTTGCAGCTTTTATTGGCAGAAATGTGTCGCTAAAGCTGCTTTTGTGGCAGAAAACTGCCACTAAAACCACTTTTGCACCAGTTTTCTGCCAATAAAAAGAGCAATAATTTTATTGGCTGTGTTCATAATATTCCCCTTAGTGTGCTTCAACTACACAGAGAAAGCATTATGAACAAGTAGTGATAGACTGATCAGTCAAAGACAGTAAGAGTAATAGAGACGCAGTGAGTGAACAAGAGTGAGGAACTATGAGAAGAGAGGGACTGAGAAAAAGAGTGGAAGGAGTTGAGTAAGTAGGTAATAGAGAAAGGAATGAGGGAAGTAGCAAAGGCAGGAAACTGAGGGTTAAAGAAATGAAGCAGTGGAACTAATAGTAGTTAAATGTGATATAAATGTAACGAAAACAGTACAAAATATTTACCTTATAATTGTCGTTAAATTACTCACTTTTTGTTTTTATACTTTCAATCTGTGAAAGAGAGAACAAACATTTGAAAAATATTAAAACATGTATTTAAAAATTTGAAAAGACAAGGGAAAAGATTGAAGGACAAACAGTTTTTCAAAAACTTTGACACTTACAGAAGCTTCTGCTTCTCCAGGCCCCCTACACAGTCCTAAAGATATACATTTTAAACTAACAGTATCTTGATGCAGATGAAGTGAGGCCTATCTTAAAACATGGTGCATCTTTTGCATTGCTGTTGTTTCAGAAAAGTGTCGCAAGACACTAACATTTTAAACAATCACATCACTTGTGTTTCCTTTGCTTAGGTATCTCATTGTGCAAATGTAGTCTAGCATATGAAAGAATACGCAGAAGCGCAGCACTGCATGCAACAACTTTGACACTTACAGAAGCCTCACCTTCTCCATGCCTCCTACACAGTTCTACATATACATCATAAATGCAAACAGTACAGAATTAATTATACATGTTAAATGGTTTATTTTTGCTGTTCTCAGAATGTATCAAAATTCACTAAAAACAGTGACTTGAAGGTATTCATCATGTAACAGCGGGGAAAAAAAAACACAATCAAAATGATTGTGTTTAAAAAACCCATACAACATCAGAAATCAAAATTCAGAACTCCTTAAAGTTAACTTACTTTCCATGACGTCCAAGGATGTCCTATGAACAGCTTACACTCTTTTGTGCTGTTATTACTTTCAGCCCGCCAGTTTCTGAAAGAAAATCTCCATCGTTTTTAAAAACACGTTACATGCAATAAATGACTTCTTGCTCTCTACCACAATTTTCCACAAGGCCAAATCTGGTCAGAGCCATTTATAACTCTTGGATTTCTTGTAAGCCAATCCCGTCATTTGGCATTTCCGCAACTTTCAGAATTAAAATGTTGAAGATCATTTTCACAATCCTGGAATAGTAATATCTTCCCCTTCTTGCTCAGTCATGTTCTACTTTTCCTATGACACTGCAGACTTACACTACCTCTATGACTACTACAATTATTTAATTCTCTACATCACTTTTAATCACAAAGCAATGTAAAACAGTAGACAGCATTGCAGACTTACATTCCCTCTACTCCATGTTTTGATTGGCTGCTTCAATTAGCTTATAAAAAGAAACAGTTTTTCTGAACTCATTCAAAGTGCACATATTTCTCCATAATGTCCAGTCCTATGGTTAGAAGTTATGTCTCTGAACTACACTTATCCTCAAGGCCAAATTGTGTAGGAGCCATTAGAACTTCTTGAAATTCCACAGAGCACATCCCGAGATTATTTCCCTAAAATTTTGGTTTTAAAAACACCAGGTAAGAGTTTTTAAGGTCATACGGCAATTTTTTTTTGAAAATTAAAACAGAATCATTGCAGAATGACCAGCCATTTCTAGACTTTAAATAAGCTGTGTAATGTCCTGATGTTATTGAAGGGCCGTCATGATATATAATTGCTGCATTTACAAAAGTCCTTCCTGATATTGACAACTGCGAAGCTACAAAATGTTTAATTAAAGTTGTCAATTTTGTTCCATCAGGCCTACATCGTTGGAATATTAAAATGACATACTGGCCATATGTTCGTATAAATAATGTGGACATCATTTCAGATTTACATTGGCTACACTCCATGTTGTGATCAGCTGCTTTTACTAGCTTATTAAAGGAGACTGATTTACTGTCTGGCAAAGTTAAATATATAAATCTTTCTGAGTCTACACTAGTAGTACTTGATACCATACAGTTCTCGCAGTCATGCTGCCATTGATAAGAAAGCCCAAACAGCTGATCTACATCTACACCTTCAGCATGTAATACATCAAGCATATACATTAAAAACTCCTGACAATCTTGCTGAATATTTTGAGAGAATTGTGTTTGGCCTGAACATCTGTCTAACAGATTTCGAATTTCAGACACACTTTCTATGTTTCTTCTATCAGTGGTACATTTCTCTAACACAGAATTTAACAAACTGCAAAATCTTTGATCAGAATTGACCACAATCTCTTCTTTTACATTTTTTAGAGAAAACAAAACATTAACCACTACATTAGCATAGCAGTTGACACCAGAACTGTTTTCAAACTGAAAACCAACAACATCTTCAACAGAATCCTTTTTGTTTCTGCTTGTAATTTTAGGTTCATTGACTTTTTGTCTTTTTGCTACAACCTCCCCAGTATTGTTCTCATTTCTTCGTTTCCGGCCTACCACATGTTTCTCAAACAAAGGATACTGAGGCAAATGTGGCGCATACTCTCTTCTTAACCTATTGTATTCCTTAACACAATCTAGATCCGCACAAATGTTTGTGACATCACACTCAATCAAGTACAATCCCGATAAAGTTCTAACTCGTGACAATGCCACATATGCCATACCCTCCTTGAACACAGAACTGCCAATATTCACCAATGCACTGTCTACACTTAAACCTTGCGATTTATGAATTGTCACCGCATATGCCAAGCAAACAGGAAACTGCTTACGGAGAACATATAAGTCTTTTACAAGCAAAAATCTAGCAGAACAACGAGCAATTAGCTGTACTTCCTCAATGCCATCAAATTTAATTTTTAAAAATTCAATTCCATCTCTATTTCTGTATTTCACAAAATCAACAACATTACCCATTGATCCATTTACCAGACCTCTTTCAACATGTAAATTCCTTCTTAAAATTATACGGCAGTTCAAGCACACATTCAGAGTCTTTTCAAAACCTGCAGTTTTAGATATACTCTTCTCTAATGAATCCAATTTTGTTTTCAGATTCTCAGACAAAATAATTGCTGATCCCATATGCTCTACTCTATCAATAGCTTCCAGTTTCACAATCTCTTGCTTTTCTAAATGCAACATTTTGTTGTTAAATTTGGCACATTCTGCAAGAGTTGGCATCAAACATATTCCAGATTTCTTCTCAGTAATTTTCTGAAAAATATTCTCAGGCACAACATCTTGTTCTGGATATAAATTTGACAGTAATCGTGCATGTAAAGCTTCTTTCCCATGCTCGGTCACTTTTCCAATTCTAACATCTTGTAGAATAGTCTTGTAAACTTCATCCTTCGCCTGACGCATATTTTCATGCAGTTCAGCATAATTGAAGTTTAACCATATATTGACGTTGCCAATGCTGCCTAGGCACTTCCTGGTATCTTCATGCGTGAGCATTTTGAACACAGGTTGCCCTTTCACTGGTGTCAGCTGCAAAAGATCTCTGAAAACAATGATGTGTTTGCCACCAAATAACACATCATACTCTGTTTTGAGAACTTCTTGCATCCTCAAATGCACAAAGGCAAGCATGACATTGGAAACCATGCTTACTTCGTCAATGATAAGAAGTTTCATTTTCCTCAAGATTCTTGAAACTTCAAAACAAGCATCTCCAGATAGCTTGTGATATTGTAATTTGTTGTCATGCTCCACTGGCAGCATCAGTAAACGATGTAAAGTAATCCCTTTAATATTATGTGCTGCCAGTCCAGTTGGAGCAGTGACAACACAAGACAGCGATGACTCTGTCCTTTCCTGCAAATAGCATGAAATTGCTTTAATGAGGAAACTTTTTCCAGTTCCCGCTTCTCCACTCACGTACAGTCGGACAGGCTTCAACGACGTACATGAGCACTCTTTCTTATCATGACTTAATCCATGATCAATTTGCATGGTAACTTCGTCATATATTTTCCTCTGCTCAACGTTGAGTTGTCTTTCCAACTCTTCTAAGTTAACCGCATCCTCTTGAGCATGTGCCATGGCTCTTTCCACTTCATTCATAGCAGTGGCAGCTTCATTTTCGATAACAGGTCCTCCTAGTGGATCCTGACTCAATGAAGCAGAACTCTGACTGTCCTGAGAACTGTCTCTGGCAATCTCGGCTGCAATCGTTGCTTCCTGCTCAATTTCCGCATTCAACATTTCTACATATTTGGGAAAAGCAGGACATTCTATGGTCTCCTTGGCGGCATTGAAAGAGTCTTCGTAACAGAGGAAATCTCCAAGCAGTTCCTCTTCTGCACGCCAAGGCTTGAAAAGTTGCAAAAGTGCTAAATAGAAAAACTCCTTTTTTTCAGGAGATTCACCACTCAATTTTCGATGGTTTACCAAGTGGCATTTTCTTTGCTTGACCAGACATCCCTCACTTCCTATTACAGCATACACTCCTTTCTCAGTATCTTCTTTGATGTTCCTCTTGAATATGTAATTTTGCAGAACCTCATACAGACAAACATTCTCGAGGTGACTGCTTCGATTTGGATAATATGTATCCAACATGTTTGTCTTCAAAATGTCGGTACTGTTTGGCTCCTTTTCCGCCAAATACTCAATTTCCCGCACAGGTTTGAGAACTCGATTACGCGTTGCTGCAAGACCAAGACTCGCCCAAACGATACTCCTGGACTTGGCATAGAGACTTGCTGAAGACAACCGGTCAGAACATTCGTACGCTCCGATTTCTCGATGCGACAACATCTTCAGACTGAAACTGTACAACTTCTTGCTGAGGCTCTTTTCATGGGAAATGTCCTCCCACATATCCTTCAATTCTGTCTTCTCTTTTTTGGTGATGTAAGACGTCACATACCGAGCCACAGCCATACAGTTATCAGCCACAAACTGTATATCCGTGTTAGCATTCCACATGGACAAAATCACCGGGTTGTAGTCGTTGATGTACTTGGACTCTTCGTTCCTCTTCAAATTGTAAGTGTTTTTAGGTGATTTCTTCATGACATTGTGTCGCAGCGAAGACATCAAACAGTTTACTCTTCCTTTAGAAATCACCGGTCGTGGAAAGCCGAAACGACATTTAGTGTAGAACTTGTCCTTGTTTCGGAATTTACGACGGCAGTACTTTCCACATCGATGGCTTTGGAAACGCAGAACTTTTTCTCTTAGGCTTTTCTTCTCCTTTGCGTTTGGAACAGCACACGTAGAATACTGTTGGATGAAACTCATCACTGAGTCTTCTGGATCCGTTCCAAATTTAGGTGCATCCTTGATCCACAGCAACATATGTATATGAGGAGCACCTCTTGCTTGGTACTCCTTTCTCCAGAAGAAATCCAACACCTCTCCAAGAGGTGGATTCTTCTTATTCATGATGAAAGACATCATAGCTTCAAATCTATGATTGAAGTACCTACATACATTGACTGGATCCAAAGAGCACAGTTCTCCAGGTGTCTTGAATTCGATGTTATCTACGTTAGCATTTGCCTCTCGTAGAAATTCAAGTAAGTCTTCCCAGCCATACTCGGCACAGCTCAGAGTGAGGAACCATGTGCGAGTACCTAAGTTCCTCAGCATACATTTTAAATCACCATGACGACGGTACCAGTACTCATTAGTACCACGCTGACACGCCATGAGATTAATCAGGTGAGAATCCAAAATACTGTCTTGGACATTGACTTTATCCATAAAGTCACTTGCCGAGATGTTTTGCATGTGTATACCACTTTTCAAGATGTGGTTCACTGCATATGACAGTCCAGACAGATCGCTTTCAAACAGGAGATGAAACAAATAAGGAATGCATTGTCGAAACCTAGCATCTCCTGCATACAATCGCAAAGTCCGGTATTCAGAAGCAGGAATTTGATGAGGTCGCTCATCATATCTTCCTCCCTGACCTGTTGGAAAAAGCTGTGGGAAACACCGAGCTTCCAAACTTTCCTCCCAAACACTAATGGGACTCCCTTTGGCTTGTTTCATTTGAAACAACTCAATAGCATTCCCCATGACTTCCTTGGAATGCAAAGGATGAACACTATAATGTTCATATATTTCTTCACTAGTAGAGGGTTCTACTTTCTCAATTTGACCAGCACACAAATCGCTATCCTCTTCCTCACTTACTTCCTCTTCTGCAACATATACATTCTTATAGTATTTATTATTTTTTTTCAAATACAATGTTGCCTTTTTAACTTTCCTAACATCTACTAAATCTTGCCATATTTTCTTATTCTTTGTCGGAACCCCATTAACTAAGATAACCAGAGGTTCCTCTTCCACTTTTTCTACTCCAATTGTGTTAATGTTTTTCTTCAAATCTAGAGGCAAATAAATAACTCTTCCCTTTAATCCTCTCTGTAAATCTGATGGAGGCAATTTCCCTGTCTTTGGCTCCATTCTTACAATAGCCTGAAAGGGATGGATACTTTGAATCAAAATAGATTCATAAGTATTTAAATCCTTCAATTCAGAAGGAATCTCAACCAATTCCAGATTATTATGAACTGCTCTAGCAGGCATCTGGTTTTGATTTAATTTGCAACAACAATAAGTACACACACGTTGATCCAATCCCAAATCAAAACAATTTTCTACCATCAAGTATGTTGCAAAATCCTTCCATTCACTATTATTTTCCCTTTCACTTTTTGCATATAAATCCACTAACTTAGTCTGATTCTTATAATAAGTGCGTCGACAACACACACAAGTGAAATTAGGCCTCTCACTTGATTTCACCTGAAACGTGGCAATTTCCCTCTGAAAATTATCTGTACTGGAAACCTGTACACTATCTTCCACATGACCCTCTTCTTCTTGCTCAATTTCAACATTCTCCTCTTTACTTCCAAAGTAACAAAACTCAATTTCTTCACATATATTCTTCACATCTATTTCAGAACCATGCAAAAGAGCAGCGCATAATTTTTTAAGCATAATTGCTGGACTCTTAGCATAATACAACATTCTAACTAATTTCCTCACTTTATTATGATGCACTGCTAGCATCCTGAAATGATGAAAAACACTCTGGCATACTCTCCTGGAAAGACAAGCCAGTGAATGACCATGCAAACCTGTCACTTCTCTCACTCTGCAAGGATCTAATTCTTGCAACAACCTTATTTTCTGCTTCAAACTTTTCTTATTAAATGACCGTACAAAATCACAAAGCAAATTGATGGAATCCTGTCGCACACTGCAAATACTACTACACTTCCAGGTGTACACAGGACCCTTAGCACATCTTCCTAAAACCTCATTACCTAACACCTCTTCTGCCTCTGTTGTCACAAGTTTTTCTTTTTCAACTGGACAACCATCTTTCACTTCATAAGCACGACCACTGGTGTCAACTGCATGCACCAAATCATTATCCTGGAAATAACTCTCCTCATTAAAAAATGCCTCACAGCTTGAACTATGCATCCATTCTCCAGAAAAAACTTCACAAAAATTACTACGATTAACTATTCTCTTCCATCTACTATTTCTTTTGAAATCATAAATTGCCTTGTTTAGCTTCCTAATTCTATTGATTATCAAAATAAATAACTTACGTTTAATTTCAAATGCCTGATCAATAACTTTCTCAACTTTTTTTTTTCTCTTATAAAAAACCAGTTTCTGTTGACATTTCTTAATATTTTTTAACAAATTGCCAATTATCCTGTTGCGGAACATTCGTTTACGAATCTCCCTAAACTGTTGTTTCCTTCTACTATCATGCACAGAGTTATCTCTTGCTCTAGCAGTAACATTTTTCATTGGCCTTTCCTTTCCATTTGATTTCCTTCTCGTTTTATGGACTGAAACATTTTCTGTAGTAATATTTTTTTTACTACACATATTTCTTATGAATTGTTTTGTGCTCTTACCCGGTGCTTTCTTCGTGACTTGACAAATCTTTTTGTTAGAGGACTGCTGCTTATTTTTTTTCACCTGCTGTCTTTGACGTTTTGCAGCCTTTCTCTGTCTTTCTATTGTAGGCATGGTGAAATCTTGAAATGATCTGCAGTTGAATCTGTGGTAAAATATAATAAAAAATGTTATTAACCATTATTACCAAACAGTAAAACAATAACAGTGATCAAAAACTTAACACACTACTTGACATTTTAAATAGAAGATTTTTTAGTCCTTGCAAATTTACAATACAGAAATACCAGAAAAGAAATGACATTTATATTTATGTTACCTATGCTATTTTATATGTGAATCTGATCTAATTTTATGAGCATATTTTAATATTTTATTGAAGACACTACACATAACCTGCTTTTGAAGGTGTCTTTATTTTTAAATTAAACGGTTTACCTTTTTACTTTTTATTAATTATAAATTTTAAAAATAAATGTTTATATTTCCATAGGCTCAAGCAGGTCAGCTTCCCATCCTATTTCATATAATTCCGACAAATCTGCATCCTCATCACGCTCTTCTTCATCCTCAGGATTTAAATCATCCAAGGGATCAACATCCACTGATGTTTCAATTACAAGTTCAATGATGAGGTCAAAATCAACTGATTGCAGATTGTCGCTCATGTTGAGGTTGTCTTTATCTTTAAAGAAAGATAACAACAATGAGATGTTGCAGAGTAAGAGACAAATCTCAGAGATTATAATAGTAAAATTGTTTAACAAGAGTAAAATTTTGCAGCTATTATTTAGCCATGTCCAGCGATGCTGAGCAGGTGAAGCCTATGTCTAATTTTTCACTGAACAGGACTCATCTCTTCTTAACCTTGGATAAGCCTCACCGACTCTGTGTCCCCTGCACATACTTAAATGTAAAGGGGCAGATTTATGTTAAATGGCACATCCCCAGGCATGCACCAGTTAACGTGCACCACTGCTCTGCCACCCATGGTGTGCCGCATTTACAATCAGATAGGAGAAACCTGCGTCAAAACCCTGCGCCTGCTTTGAGCAGGCATAGGTCTTGACGCAACATTGTGGAGATGGTGCACCCTTGAGCGTTGCTGGAGCTGCATCGCACTTGCGATACAACTCCAGCAATGCGCCACCTTAACGGCACAGATGCGTCACGCATCTGTGCCGTTTTTGCCCCATGCTGCGCCGCATTGTAAATGCAGCACACCATGGGTGGCGGAACAGCGGCGCAGGATGACTAGCACATCCCTGGTGATGCGCCAGTCATCATAAATCTATCCCTAAGCTTCTTATCTTGTTAGAGATGAACTGCCATATGTATCATCAAAATATTTTGCATTTCCTAAATAGCGAATTTTAAGGAATAAATAGCGATTCTTTACCTTTCCTAATTTGCGATGAGCAAATTGCTAATTGCAAGTTACCCATTCATTTCCATGGGCTAGGAGGCTCATAGGAATGAAGGTTTAATTTGCGATTAGCAATTTGCTCATCACAAATTAGGAATTTTTCCAAGGGTGCAGGGGTGTCTCAAGAACACCCTGCTGCACCCCTGAAAAAGAAATTTGGGAGCATATGGCACACATACATGCCCTAAGGGCATGTGTTGGCGTCATATGTGACCTTTTGTTTTTTTTAAAAAAAGCTTTTTGAAAAGAATTCACAAATTACCACCAATTTACCACAATAGTTTACAAATCCTTAATGTCATTTTTTACATATTTTTTGTTTGATACATTGCATTTAAGTAGTCTCAAAAAAATGTGCAAATCCTTCAGTGCAATTGCAAAATAAGGAATAGCAAATTTTGCTACTCCTTATTTTGCATCAAACTTGTTTGATACATACCATTTGTCTAATTAACATTCGCAAAGGCCGAAATTCGTAGAATTTTGATCTCTGCGAATGCTAATTAGCTTGATACATATGGCCCCAAGTGAGGCCTGTCTTGCGACATGGTGCATCTTTTGCATCACTGCTGCATCGGTTTCATGTGGTACGTTTTTTTTACACCATGACATATCTGCCTAAATGCATCAATTTGTAATGTTGTCGCCTCATAGCAAATCTTTTCCACCGCCGCTGCATCATAAAAGTGACGCACAGTGGCAGAAAAGAGGCATACACCTATCATAAATCTGTCCCTAGCATTTTAAATGATTAATCCAGGATGACAATAAGGTGTGGCCTATCCAAAGGTTTGTTTAAGTTGAGGCCTACTCAGGATTGCAGATTAAAGTTACGCTTGATGAAGAATACAGAGGAGATAATACATGTAAAGGCCTACCAATGAAGTAAGTAATGTCCACTTTATTGCGCCAGTCATCATAAATGTATCCCTAAGCTTCTTATCTTGTTACAGATGAACCACCATATGTACCATCAAACTATTTTGCATTTCCTAAATAGCAAATTTTAAGGAATAAATAGCAATTCTTTACCATTCCTAATTTGCAATGAGCAAATTGCTAATTGCAAATTACCCATTCATTTCCATGGGCTAGGAGGCTCATAGGAATGAAGGTTGCAATTTGCGATTAGCAATTAGCTCATCACAAAATAGGAATTTTTTCAAGCGTGCAGGGGTATCTCAAGAACACCCTGCTGCACCCCTGAAAAAGAAATTTGGGGGCATATGGCACACATACATGCCCTAAGGACATGTATGGGCGTCATATGGGACCTTTTGTTTTTTAGAAAAAAATGCTTTTTGAAAAGAATTCGCAAATTACCACAAACTAGAAGTTGGTGGTAGTTTCCAAATCCTTAATATCATTTTTTACATATTTTTTGTTTGATACATTGCATTTAAGGAATCGTAAAATTTGCAAATCCTTCAGTGCAATCGCAAAATAAGGAATAGCAAATTTTGAATTAAGGACATTTTAAGTCATTTCCATATGTGCAGTGTTTTGAAATTATGATTTGAAAATCGTTTTTGGGGAAAAGTAATGGTTTGCAAATGTATGACAAGGACATAATGGTGTATGCTTCTCTATAAGGCATTTCAGTGTCTCTGATGTCATTTTTCCCATATTACATTATAAGACCTTTCCCCATGGAGCACATTCCTTGTAAATATGCTCCCACCTGAGCATGGCGAATTTAGATTTTGACTGTTTGAGTCACATAACCATGTTAAAAGTGACCCAAAAAAATTGCAAACGTTTTAAAAAAACACATTCATGTGTCTTAAGGACATTTTAAGTCATTTCCCCATGGACAGTGTTTTCTAAGTGGCGCAAAAGAGGCATACACCTATCATAAATCTGTCCCTAGCATTTTAAATGATTAATTCAGGATGACAATAAGATGTGGCCTATCCAGAGGTTTGTTTAAGGTGAGGCCTACTCAGGATTGCAGATTAAAGTTACGCTTGATGAAGAATACAGAGGACATAATACATGTAAAGCTCTACCAATGAAGTAAGTGATGTCAACTTCATTGCGCCAGTCATCATAAATGTATCCCTAAGCTTCTTATCTTCTTAGACATCAACCGCCATATGTATCATGTAACTATTTTGCATTTCCAAAATAGCGAATTTTAAGGAATAAATAGCGATTCTTTACCATTCCAAATTTGCGATGAGCAAATTGCTAATTGCAAATTACACATTCATTTCCATGGGCTAGGAGGCTCATATAAATGAAGGTGCAATTTGCGATTAACAATTTGCTCATCGCAAATTAGGAATTTTTCCAAAGCTGCAGGGGTGTCTCAATAACACCCTGCTGCACCCCTGAAAAAGAAATTTGGGGGCATATGGCGCACATAAATTTTAACAACATTCCTTTACCTCAAAAACGATTTTCAAATCATAATTTCAAAACACTGCACATGGGAAAATTACTTAAAATGTCCTTAAGACACATAAAAGCGTTTTTTGATTGCCTTTGCAGCATGTTTGTATCACTTTTAACATGGCTATGTAACACAAACATTCAAAATCTAAATTTGCCATGCACAGGTGGGAGCATATTTACAAGCAATTTGCGCCACAGACAAAGGTCTTACACTAAAATGGGAAAAATAACATCAGGGACAGTCAATTGCCTTATAAAGAAGCATACACCATTATGTCCTTGTCATAAATTTAAAAACAATTCCTTTTCCCCAAAAACGATTTTCAAATCATAATTTCAAAACACTGCACATGGGAAAATGACTTAAAATGTCCTTAAGACACATGAAAGCGTTTTTTGATTGCCTTTCCAGCATGGTTGGGTCACTTTTAACATGGCTATGTAACACAAACATTTAAAATCTAAATTTACCATGCACAGGTGGGAGCATATTTACAAGCAATTTGCGCCACAGAGAAAAGTCTTACATTAAAATGGGAAAAATAACATCAGGGACAGTCAATTGCCTTATAAAGAAGCATACACCATTATGTCCTTGTCATAAATTTAAAAACAATTCCTTTACCTCAAAAACGATTTTCAAATCATAATTTCAAAACACTGCACATGGGAAAATTACTTAAAATGTCCTTAAGACACATAAAAGCGTTTTTTGATTGCCTTTCCTGCATGGTTGGGTCACTTTTAACATGGCTATGTAACACAAACATTCAAAATCTAAATTTTCCATGCACAGGTGGGAGCATATTTACAAGCAATTTGCGCCACATAATTCATAATTTTCTCCTTAAAGCACACTATTCTCTATCTAAATTAAAGAAATATTTTCTCACCTTAGCAAATACTTTGAGTTTGAAAACAGTCTCAGAAACACACCAATTTGTCTTCAGCAGAGCAAAAGGTATGCACTCCAGAGTCTGCAGCTATCAAAAGCACAGAAATGCTGTAATTCTTCACACATATTTCTCATGTCACCCAATCAAAACTCTTCCCTCACTTTTTTTCAAATGAAAACCCTTCCCCCCTCTGCCCTTTCTGTCTTTTCTGCATGGCAACCACCTCTTGGAAGACTTCTGGTGTTTGCAAGTTCACACAACTTTGTTGCAATTGAACTCTGAACTCTCAGTGCACCTGCATATCCAGTGCATTCTTTCATTTAATGATTTTTTATTGACCATTCAAAATACATCTTTCAAAGAACACATCCGTGCACCCTAACTTTCTGTTTTCAGCAATCAAAATCCACCAATCACTGTTACTGCTTCATGAACACAGAAACTCCACAGTTTTTTTCATTTTAAACTCCCATTTTTTCAACTGCCATTTCATTGCCACACTTCATCTGACTGCAGGAGAACCTTCTCTCACCATGTTTTCTGTCTGGATTGTTGGACATAGTTATATTCACTGGGCTCAAAGGTACGTTGAAAACAGGAAATTACCTAACCTCAATTTACAAGATGTGGAAATTAAGTGGTTTGGCCACAGAGGATTAAAATGTCACCAATTGATACCATTGGTGAAAACCTTTATGCATTTGCCTAAACCTGACCTGTTAATTGTGCACTGTGGAGGTAATGACTTGGGCACTTTGACTGGTGTAGGTCTGGAAATGCTTTTAAAGGACACCTTTGAGCAATTAATGGCACTTTTTCCTCAGACTGCCTTGGTATATTCAAATATATGCCAAAGACAGAAATGGAGGTGGTCAAACCAATTTTGTCCACAAATTGAGAAGTCGAGGAAGCATGTAAACAAATCTGTTTCAGCTTACATGAGAGACCATGGAATGGGCTCCCTGTACAACAATAACTTGCGTTACTACATGCAAGATATCTACAGAGGAGATGGAGTTCACTTCTCAGATGAGGGCAACAGAGTTTTCACTCTGAATTTAAGAATGTGCATTGGTACCTACTTATAAGTACCTAAATGTACCATAAACCCAAAAGCTCTTCTCAGAGCTACCCTACATCTGATCACTCACAATTATTATTTTACTCTAACATTTTTCACTAATTTCCAACAAAGTACGCTCCCTGGGGCGCTACCCGGTACGCGAACCGGGAGCTAACCTCGCGAATTTTTTTTTAAAAATGTTTTTTTTTCGCACATATAAGCCTCCTCAGCCACCCTCAGAAAACCTAGGGGGTCAAGATAACTCTACCGTGCCCCCTTCTACCCATTCTGAACATTATTTGCCCTCCATCTTGTATCTTAATTCGACCGAAACACAAAATGGTGGACTCCCGGAACGCTTAAGGTTCGCGAACCGGGGCGCTCAACGGTTCGCGTACCGGGTCGCTCTCTGGGAAGCGCACCATCAAAAAAGGTGGGAAAGTAGTTCACAGAAAAGCCACTGGAGACAATTTCACCAAATATAGATTAGCTCATACTACATACCAATCCCTACCATTTTCACAAATTTGATTGGAATTCCATTTAGTCATTTAGCCTGTAGACCTCTCTAAATACCCTGAGGTAAATTACTTCACAAAACACATCTGAAGTGTTGGAATTGACAACCAATGAAAATGTTACTTTCATTTTCTATTTTTTTTACCTGACATTTCATTGGTTATATACCTGAATATATATAAAGGAAGAGAAGAAAACACAGCCATTTTGACTACTACTTCTTGCTGTACATTTCAATAGTATTTTCACTAATTCCTTCAACTTCTTTCTAAAGGTAAGTTTTTATTTTTAAAACTGAAGTATATTGTGCACTATAAGTTAATATGGTAAACTTTTTCTGATAGATATATACTATCCCTCTGTAGTAGTTATAGATTTAGAGAGACTTCTCTGTTATAGTTATGGATGGAGTTAGGCTTCTCTTGTATAATTATGAATTTACTTACGTTAAATCACATACACTTTTTTATATTCCTACTTCCACTCTGATACTATACACTGCCCAAAGATAAATTCACTGATAAAAAATGCCTATCTAAAATTATTCCCAACATTGCCCTATCTCTACTAATATATATTTTTTTAATCCAAATTTCAGGCAAAATGGAAGGCGAAAACCAAGTTTCTTTTGAAATGGACCTGCAAGAGAGCAGCCAAGAATTGATTGATACAATTGATCAAATTGACATTGAATTTTTCGATGAAACTTGGGACAATGAACTACTGCAATGTGTACAAGCAGTAGATAACCTCCTTGCAAATGAGGACATTTTACACCCTCAGAGACTACAATGTATATTCCATGATAATTATGAAATTTCTGACAATGAAATGTTAGAAAGTTTAATAAATTATGAAACACAATCACATTAAAAAAAAATGCTTAAAAAATAAAGAAAATAAAAAATAATCAACAAAAACAACAATCAATTAACATACAGCATTTGAAAAGTCTATCATTCATTTTTCATTGCAGTACGCTGCCCAGAACGCTTCCCGGTTCGCGGACCGGGCGCTCCCCACGCAAAAAAAACAAAAAAATGTTTTTGTTTTTTTTGCCCCGTGGGGCCCTTTTAAAACCTCCACATTAAACCTAGGGGGTCAGGGAGGATCTAGTATGCCCCCTTATGGTCATTTTCGACTTTGTTTTGGCCTCCTCTTGTCTCTCAATCCTACCGAGAGACAAGATGGCGGCCGCTCCGGACTGTTTAGAATGTTGACAGACACCGGAGAGCCAATCAGCTTAGCTACGCGAAGTTCCGGTACGCTTAAGGTCCGCGGACCGGAGCGCTGCCCGGAGCGCGCTTACAGATATATATCTTTTTTTAAACGTTAATTTCTCAAAATCCACTGGAGCACATATATTGAGACCTAGAAAAGGCACATCGGGCTACCAGTCCCTACAATTTTGCCAAGTTTCATGGAAATCCATTCAGCCGTTCGGGCTAAAAGTGAGGCCAACCGCCCTATGGAGAACTCAATGTTAAAAACACGTTTTGGGACCCCCCTTTTTTCTCGGCCCCCCCTTGACGAAACCCCCCCAAATTTCCAAGGGCTGCTCAGAAACAAAATGTTCCATTTTCCAGAAAATTTCAGCCAATTCCGTCCACAAACGCCAAAGTTATTAGACATAGAATTTTCAAAAATCCCATAGGGAAAAAATCCTAACTATATATACCTACTGGCGACCGCCAGTAGGTAATATATATATATATATATATATCGCCATGCCTCACTGTAAATATGGTGGTGCCCGAGCATCACCCAATATCCTCTGCTTTTCTCAGACCTCCAGAGACCCAAGGAGGGTGGCATAGATGGGTTTAAGAGCAGGTTATTCATCTGCATTCCAGCACCTTGCTTGGGCCTCTGGAGTCCTGATCAGGTGGCTAAAGTCGTACCCAAGTAACATCACAGTACTGGAAAACACGCTTTGTTTTTCCTGTTGTGAACTATAAGCAATGAAACATTTTGATACCCCCGGCCAGCCTTCGATTGCATAAACGTTATTAAGGACTCCCAGCAATTAAATAAATGTTGACTCTTCGTATTTCGTTAGTTGCCCTATAGATGTGTGGCCCAAAGTATACGTATTTGTAATTGTAAAGGATCTTGAACCACATCCACGAGATTGCTCTGTGAGATCAATACATGGGGAATTAATTTTCCCGATGCTTTAAATCAAGGTATTCCTGACTATATGAGATTAGTTTATTGCTACCATTACATCGTCTGTGCCATAAACCCAATATGCCATGAGCAGACATTGATTTGGACATCAGGTGAATATTTTGTGACAGGAGTTGATCGCAACGTTCACGGGTAATTCATCATGATGTACAGCTCCTGTCAGAAAGTAGTTTTGCAAAGCTGACTTATAATGACAGTGATGGGTCAAACCAGCATGTGTTCACGGCCATGCTTACGTTGTGCCCAAAATAATTCATATGACATGTTGAACTAGAATACCAGTCATTCATGATAAATTGCAGTATGTACACAATTATAAGAAAGCAGGCTTTAACAATGTGCCCAAAACTGATCTGGAATGTGCTGAGATGAACGTATAGTTAGTACGATCTATTTTTAGTTATAATTTTGTTAAATAAATTGCATGTTTTAAAGGGTATTTTTTTGTCGAGTCTAGGTATATTATAAGTCATACTTTAGTATTTTTTTTTATTGCGAACATTACATTGGCAAAATATTCATGTTTAATCATTCTAAAACATGAAGCAGTATGCCTTCTTCGACAAGGTGCAATTTATTTTTACGCAGGCACTTAAAGGCTTTGTATGAGGGTTGTGCTAACTTTTCTTTCAGATGATTGGTTGGAATCCATCTGCATGTCCAAGCGTTGCACTTCCTACTGTTTCATCTGTTTGGGATTGCTTTAATTTATTATGTTATGTTTGAAAATCCTATACATACACCTGTCCTGCCACACCGCGCTTACCTGCACCGTTTGCTGCTGTTGTGCAACAAAAATTGGTTGTACTCTACCTTAACGCTGCCTCTTCCTAACCCCTTCACTGCGGCTGCTATTCCGCCGCTGTGCTAAGGGGGTGGGGCGGCCGCGTGGCGGCCACATGCTGGTGAAGGAACCGCTCCGTCATCAGCCGTGGTTGAGCTGTGCTCATGACGGAGCAGTTCCGTCATGGCCCTGCCCGCTCAATGGAATCCGCGCCGCGCAGGCGCGCCGAGCGGGCTGTGACGGAACCGCTCCGTCATCGGCACAGCACGACTGCAGCTGATGATGGAGTGGTTCCGTCACCAGCAGGGGAGGGGTCAAACATTGAAAGCACCGAGTGCCTCTACGCCTTCTTATCCCTGCCCACCTTTCATGATTTACACACCTCCCAAGATCTTTACGACCAGAGTAAAGTGGAGGACACGAGTGCTAGCATTCCTCTACACCATGTCTCCCCCAGGTGCCCTATTACATGTAGGGTGTAGTTTTCCTGTTTGCAGTACGGCGCACCTTTATTCAGGTGTGACATGCGCAAACGGGTAGAGTGCACCGTATTACAGTAAATGCACTGCCTCCAGTGTAGTAGTAAACTTGTGCTGCCCTGGGGGCAGCACATTCAAGTGAAATTCAGAGTGACTGCTTCAAAGCCACCCTCTGTGTCACTGTGCAGGCGGTAACACGCCTGCACTTTAAAAAGAGATTATAGAGTGAGTGAGTGCACTCTCTGCAAAGGAATATCTGGGGGTTGAAGGGGGCCTGTTTCCCGCTCCAGAGGGCTGCCATTAGGGGGCACACTGATAGTGTGCCACCTCTTTGTGGCGCACTTTCAGTGCAACCCCTGACCAGCGCTTAATTTGAGCCGGTGCTTTCCTGTGCTCAGCACCGGCACGTAATTGGTTTACGGTGCTCGGCACCGGAATCTAATTGTCAACACCATACTTAGAACGGTCTACCATATGGTGGCGCTGCTCATCTAATTTAGAGAGGAGCAGAACAACGGTTGTTTAGGAATACAATATACATCAAAATTGTTAATACGTGCCTTCTCAGCCATTCCATTAGCTTTGGGGACCTGGAATAATCTGAACTGTTGCATTTACATGTGAGAGAGATGGTTAGTAGTTGTTTTAGCAGCGATGACAAGGGCGATGGTTGGTGTAAGCTGCAGTGGTCTCTGGTCAGAACCTTGACACTTTATATTTTACAAATTAAGCACTGCTCCTGACAGCTTGTTTACAGTTGCACCCATGTCCATAAAATGTCATAGGTTGAGGGGTAAAGAGATTACCCAATTTGGATGCGTCCATACCCCAATGCAAATGAGAGAATACCCTCTTGAGATAGCACTGGTGCTACATGTGCGTCAGAGCTATCTGAATTACAGAAGGGGCAGCACATGCTCATGCAGCCCCTTCTGTGATACCAAAATGTCCACGGGGTGCACAGAGCAGGCACACAAGACCACTGCACCCTCTGGGCACTTTCTATAATATGGCCCATGGAGAGGTAAGAAAAAGACTGAAGGTGTGGCAAGCTGCTACATCTCTAAGTCACACCTGCGCGAATCAAAGATGAGGGGGATCCTGCAGAGTAGACAAAAAGGTGAGTGCATCAGCAGCTTTGTCAGTCTGCTAGTTGTTGCTTATTTATTTGACTCCTCCATGTTCTCCAGGCATGGCAGCAACGAGCAGTAATGAGAAAAAAACTCTCAGAGGATGGGGGAAAGTCATAAGGACATGTGATAGTGGCAGGAGATGATGTATTTTTAATGGGTTTTTTTCTAAAGAAGAAAGTAAGCAGTAAGCCCCGACAAGTAGGTGACTGAAGTATTTCCAGATGTATGGAAAGCGGTCAGCTGATGAGCCAAATTCAACATCCGAATGGGATAAAGATATCTGAAAGGGAGAAGAAAGTCGTATGCATCCAGCATTGTGTTTTGAAAGTAACTTTAGGAGGAAAGTGGGTGATATCATCATACCGTTGTATTTCTATAAAATGTATATGGTTATAAGAAGGAGATCTCAGACGGTTGTAAGACACAGTCCCAGAAAGTCTGATCATTTATTACTTGAAAAGGGAATGTTCAAGAGTTATGTAGAAATGGGAAGAGTTGCAGAAGGCAAACGGACTGTAAGTATTGATATGTCTCCATATACCGCTCCAAACCCGTGCACTTTCGGTCAATGGAGACAGTAAATGGTGAGATAAAGACAAGCGGGAACTAAGGGGCATATTATCAAGGGGGTTTATCTCCGCTTTTTTGGCTTTAAAAGCCAAGACAGCGGAGATAAAATGATCTCCCTATTACCTAGCTGTCGCTAACACCAGTTAGCGACAGCTAGTAGGAGATAGCGACCATCTTGGGCCCCGCTTTGCATGTCAGTGAAATTTATCACTAATGACATGCAAAGTGGGCGTGCCAAGATGTTAGCGACTGGAAACAGTCGCTAACATCGCTATCTCCTATTACCAACTTTTGGAGATATTCGTGCTAAGCGCGATTATCTCCAAAAGCTAACACCTGCCCCTGAGCAGTTCTTAGCCATGTTATCCAATGGTAGGTGGATAACATGGCTAAGAGCATTAGCTCGGTAATGCATGAATATCGCTGACTTTTCAGCGATATTCATGCATTTCAGACGATTTTTATCGCTTAGAAGATAAACCTTGATAATAGCAAGGTTCCTAAGCGATAAAAATCGCCGCAGCTCGGCGATAAAAATATTGCCGCTAAGCCAACATAGCGATAATTATCGCTAGTTGTTGGTAATATGCCCCTAAAACACGTACAGTATAAAATTGAAATGCCTCATCTCTTCAAGCAAAGCGTTTTCACTCTTGATTTCCTGGGTGTGTTGGAAATAGGATCAATGAAGAATGATCTAAAACGTGTTTCTTTAAAGGCAGTGTGATCTGAAAGCTCAGTGCTCAGAAATGTCCTAACTTCAATTCAGCTGAGAGGGTAGCAACCTGCCATGGGCCACTAAATAAGCATTTCACACTAAAAAGCTGGATTTAGCTACAATGGAGGAAGACATGGACTCGTGCATGATGGTAGAGAAGCACATATATGAAGGCGCAGGCTGCCTAAACAAGTGGACCAACGTTTGCCATCACTGGCAATCCTTCTGAGGGGAAAGCCTGGCTGGACGGTAGTATCCAGAGTATGGAAATAAAAATATCAGAGACTGAAAGTACAATGTTTAGAGGTACCAAACTGATACAAAATAATGTTTGCAGTTTTGCTATCTCAGTATGCTTGAAATTGTATCATTAAACAACTCAGCTTTAAAGTCAAGGTGACCTGTGCTTAGAAAGTGAGAACATGTAATAAAATTTTGAAAATACAAAGCTGGATCCAGATCCAAAAGGTATTGTTTAACTTCAGGCTAATTACGCCGAGACTTAGGTGGAGACTATTCCACAATTTCCATATTGCATTAGAAAGATAAGCTAACCCTAAAGGAGCAATAATGTTACAGAAGAACTAAACCCAGTAAATAAAGATGTGCAGTAGAAGGCAACCCCTCAATTCACAGCCCATTTCCCCATACATTATTATTGGAATTTTTATTTAAGATTTCTAATTAATTAATATGTCACCAAAGTCACTTGAACATTAGAGAAGCATATGAAGTTAATTATCAGATTCTTCAAGAGAGATGGATTTTTTCCTGCATAGTCTATGGGGGAGAAGATAGAAAGAAAGTCTCAGTTGTTTGAAGGGGCTCAGTTCTTTTGGAAGACGGGAAATTCTAATATAGCCTGATTCTGCATTAAAAGTCTCTTTGAAGACGTTGGTTTTCCAAACGATTTTGATGGATGATAAGATCATAATCTCAGATCACCTCACATAAGGGTTAAGCAAGTTTCAGAGAGGGGTCCTATTTTTTGAATCCATGTCTTGGCTTTTTGTGTACAAATCCACTTAATATTACTATATCTGAGGTCCTGGCTCGAAGATAGTTGTGACCTTTACTAAGAAAGGTTTCGAATACGAAACTGTAAACTTTAAGTTCTGACTTTCAAATCTCTTTTAGGAGTTTTGTTATTTGGTAATGTTTCCCCGGATCATAAAAGAGGGCAGTATTTAGAAGTTGGTGGATGGGATACAACCCCGCAAATGTTGCTCAGATCCTGTCTCCTGTAATATAAGTGCCATGGGTTATAACACACATCTAAGTTCGCAGACTGAATACCAACCATGTTTGTGAGAGAGTATCCCATCCCCTAAACTCTAAATAAGTCCCATAGTCTTGTGTTTTATTTTCTATACTTTTATGTTTTTGCAATTATAACTAGGTTTTATGTTACTCGATTGCAGTTGCTAGTCAAAGTATAACAATTATGTGAGAAACCATGATCTGTTTGCTGTGTCCCCACAGTTTTTGATCCCATCTTGACTACTTGATGCTGGTTTTCTGACTCAGGTTGTGACCTGGGCTCTACTAACTAGACCCAGGGCCTGTGCACTGAAAAAATGACCATGGTAACTAGATATAATTACAACTGGTACGGACAACCTACCTGTAAGTCCCTAGCATATGGTAGGGCATGTGGGTTTAGAGGCCCAATCGATTTAACACATTTGAGTGTTTACTACTTGTGGTGTCTGCTGTCATTTTAAAAGCTAGCCCGGCTTTGCAGCAGCTTTTAAAAGGAAATTATATGCAAAGTCACTTTGGGATAAAGGGCACTTCCAAACTCTCAAGCTACCTTATTTTTACATGTGTGACCCAATGGTCTCCTCTAGGTGCCCCAGTGGTAGGATGCCTTGTAACTATAAGCAGGGATGGTATAAAATATGTTTTATATGCCTGGGTCAGGGATGAACTGCCAGTTTTATTAATCCTCATTGTAGCACAATGTCTCCATTGGCTAACATGGGAAAAATTCAGTATTATAGTATAACTATAGGAAGAAAGAAGCTAAAAAAGATACTTTGAAGTATCAAAATGTTATTTAGATTAAAGTAGTAGTTACAATAAAAGTAGACACCCTAGTAGCAAACACTTAGTATCATTAACTCTACTGAGCCTCTAAATCTACCTGCACTACCATATACTAGGATTTAGAAGCAGGTTGTCAGTAACAATTGAAAATATACCTACTTACCATGTGCAGAGCACCAGTCCTGGGTCTGGTTAGTGGAGCCCAGGGTACAATCAGAGTAAAAAAAAACAATATTTAGTTGTCAAAATGGGGGCAGAAAGTGGGGGAACACTGCAAACAGGTCCTGGTTTCTAAACACAAACCCCATCCCCCTAGCCAACACCCTAGGAGACTCTGCCCAGCCCGGGGAGAGTTTCCCTGGTCTGCCACACAAGGGAGAAAGTAAAGAATCCACACGGTGCAATTGTAGGGCCTACTCTACCTTACATCCTCATACCAAAGCCACTTCCTCCGGGAAGCTGACCGATCTCTGGAGTAACAGGAACTATTTTAAACTGACACTTCATCACAGTTGTTTCATTCTCATGCTTCCTGTTTAGTTTGCCCACCTTCACTATCCCTAACTTTGTTAGGACAACAGCTAGTTTACCCCAGGGGTTACCCAACACTTAAGCAACTCCACGATGACCAACAGGGGACCTAACTTCCCTTTGTCCATGGGGTCTGCCTCCCAGGACAAGTACAGTGCTGCCACGTAGCCAGCCCCAGCAGAGGCTACTGACAGCTGTCAAAATACAGAACCACACCATAAGCTCTCCACTGACAGGTCGCTGGCTGAGCTGCTTTAGGGGCAACTGTGGGTTCCTGGATCCTCTCCTGCTGCTGAGAGTGGGGGCTACCACATCCCATGTCAGACACCATTCCTCCACTCTCCCTTCTGTAAGTTCATGGGATGGCACCCTGCTGATTGACAGCTGCCTGGCTGCTCTGGATTAACTTACAGTCAGGGGAAGCCTCACCAGAAGTAGCCTGCTAGAGAGACAAAATAATTCCTGTGGGTAGAGAACTGCAGAAGCAAATGACAGGATGGGTTTGGAGGAGGCAAACTGGTCTTCAAATGGCAAATGACAGTTTGGGACAGCACATGCACACCCCCACATCCTGCACCCGCAGCCAGACAGGGGCACAAGTGATACTATTAGTGAAGGAGAAAGAAGTGATAGGGAATCTTAGCCACACCAGTGGGTTGGCTTAGCCAGATCTAACTCTTCAGGAGAAGATTTCTCCATTGTGGATTTGGGAAGGACAAGACTATGTCACACTTTGGAGGAAGGGATCATAGCTGAGAGTGGCACCAGGCATCCCATTGGTCAGTGGTGCTCCCCTGCTTGATGCACAGGAACATTTTATAAATATGGGAGAGCTGCATTGCAACTCAGATCTACTACCTGGAACAGCAAGGAGTAGAAGGACTACCCTACTAGAAACCCAATCTAAACTCAAAGGACTGCACTCTGAAGGACTGCACCGGCTGTACAATATGGTATTACAGCCCCAAGGACTTTGACCGGCTGCACGAAGATTAATGAGAGGACTCCCTGAAAACTACAGGTTAACAGAGATCACCTGCACCATCTCCCCCAAGAAGTCCCCAGCCAGGGGTGCATCAGGTGGACATTTATGGATTTGGCAAGGTGCATTGTGGGAATTGTAATCCCAACATCCTAAGGACCATCTAAGAGCTTCTAGAACATTTGGTTGTTTTGGACACTTTGAACTTACAAGAGGAATGTAAAAAAAAGTTGCAGATGTTTGGAGAAGTTGACCAGCTGCATTGTGGAAGTTGTAGTCCCAGATGCCCAGAGGCAAGCCAGGGCCTCTAAACCCATGGTTTGTGCTGTGGACTACTTTCCTGCATCAAGAAACACTTCTGGAAGTAAGTGTAAAAATATTTGTTTTACTTTTAATCTTTAAAAATTCTTATCTCTAATGCTCTACATTAGATCTTTATCATTTAGCTTTAAAGCGTACTTTATGAAACATTTGTTTTGTATTGTTTATGAAGAAAAACCCTGTATCCAGTCCAACCCTGTACACACCTGCTTTAAAAAACTTTTTATTGTGTTTGTGGCTTTATTAGTAGTGGTAGGTCCCTACTTACCACTACTAATAAACCAATTTCTAAAAGAGGTAACATTTTGTTTGCTAAATTCAGTATATGAAGGACCCTTCTGGGCATCATGAATTGGAATTTGATGTTCTTTCTGCTGCAGTGATTTATTGACTGAATTAAAGCTCACAGTTGAGCGAAAGTCCTAGTCTTTTACTGACCATACTGTGTTGTGGACTTTTGCAGTTCCTTTGGTCAATTAAATTGAAAGCAAAGATCAGTTTAGTTTCTGTTGGAACCTGCCCTTTTTGCAGGGTCTTCCTCAGATGTTTGCCTTCTGTTGCTGAAATGTTTGTGTTGGCATTAGGACATTGTGCACTTTTTTCCTGCTGACCGGTGGTAAAGTGTATGTAGTCTATCCCTGAGCGGATGGTACACTTGGCATTGACTTGATTGGTAGATTTAATTTACTTGTAAGTCCCTTGAAAATGGTACTATATGTACCCAGAGCCTGATGATTGAATGTAGTAGTGGGCCTGCAGCACTCATTGTTCCAACCACTAAAGTAGCCTGCTCAAAACATGTCTCAGGCCTGCCACTGCAAGCATGTAGTGAAGTTTTAAACAGCTATTTCGACCTGGCACAATTAATCTTTTGCCAGGCCTAAACCTTATTTTTTAATGCTTATCAGGTACCCGTGAAGTAGGCCCTAATGGCTCATAGAACAGGGTGCATTGCATTTAAGACGTAGGCGAGGTGTGTTTAAGTTTTACATGTTCTGAGAGTGAAAGACTCCAAAAGTCGTTTTTTACTGTTGTGAGGCCCATCTCCCCCATTGACCAACACTAGGTTACCTTATTACATTAAACAAGGGGTAACTTTGTATTGGGAGAAGATAGAGATATGCTGTTTACAATTAAATACATTGCCATTGAAAGTCCTCTTTAATGGTAAAGTTGAACTTTAGGAAACAGTTCTGAAAATGTCACTTTTAGAAAGTTGGTAGGGGAGATGGTGTACGTTTTACACCAGGTCATACCTAAAACCACAGCATGTCTCCAAGGTCAACAGCCTCTAGCATGTTAGAATGATGTGGGTAAGGGAAGTCAGCAAGTTAGATTTGCAACTTCAGGATAAGGATTGGCTCTAAGGGCTGTATCGCTATATGGTCACCGCAATCTGTATATCATCAGATTCCCCTTTCTGACATTGCCAAGAGGGGCTTGGAAATCAATCAATGGACCCAACAGGTAGGGAGAATGCTACTTAATCACTGGGCAATTGTTTAATTGTTTTTACATTACAAATTCCTACATAATTTGCTTTTGAAATACAAAAAACTTCAATAAAAGGCCAAAACAAACATTATACCTGTTTAATAAAGATTTCATCCTTTAGTGCAACCAACATACCAGTGGCTGCACTGAAGGTTTTAGAGATCCTTGCCAAAGGGGAGGTTAGCTGTCAATTGGGTGGGCAAACTTCTGCTGTGAGAGGAGAATAGAAGGATGGAATTTGTTTCTATTAAATTGAAGAGTCTTAAGTTGTTTCTTAATCGTTGTAGTGAGCAAAAAACTCCTTGAAGTGATGTGGAGCGGGGTTTTTCCTCTGGAGCGACTCGCCAACGTTAAGTTGGCACGCACTCATGCGGAAAAAAATCTTGCGCAAGTCCTCCTCCCTGCAAGATTTCTCACCTTCAGTGATTGCGGCAGGTCACGACCGCTTGCATTGGGAAATCTGCAGCTCGCATTGAGGAAGCTACTGCACAAGGAGACATCTACTCGTGTGGCATAAAGCAGCAGTGTCATGTGGCGTGACGTGTAGTGCCATTCGCACTGATTTTACAGCATGGGACAAACTCCCAGTGCTAAACATCAGTGCGAGCAGTGCGACTTGACAGAGCGCGGAGCCCAGCAGAGTTTTTTTGGCACTTTACGGAGTGCCCCGGAGTAAAATTTCACAAACTCTGCCCAGGCCTAGTGATAAACCATTGATATGTTCCTTTCCATCTCACATAGTAGAGAGGAACACCCCTTTCACTCCCTCTTCTCTTTGTTATTCTGAAATACTCACTAAACCATTTTTGTGCAAAAGACATTTACGACTCGCATAAGGGCATTTGATAGTTGTGAAAAGGTGTTTTGAGATTGTAAAGGCTGATTTACAGACTTTGCAACCACAAACACTTTTATTATATGATGTTCATAACACTTTTTGCATAGTATGATGGACTTAAGAAATTGATTACAGTGTATTGAGAAACCTGAAAAACGCATACTGAACAACAACAATGCAGAGCTCAAACAACCATTTGACTGTCTATTGTGATCCAAATAACTTTTTCGAAATTTGTTCTCAGTCTTTATTGGTACATGCACCTATTAGGTCATATATTCCCTAATCCAGTTTTTCAACTCCCAATAGGAAGCAAATGATTTTCTTAATTAAATGCTTGGAGAAATATATCGAGCCAAAGATATTGCAAACTTCTCTAAGGAAACCGCCTACAGATAAATCTGTTTCAGAAATTAGGTCACATACTGGGAGACTCATACTCCGTGAAATGCTAATCTTTCTGAGTTTGGCAATCCTCTAGAAACCTCGATTTATGACAAATGAATGAGCCACATGCGCTACTATTTGCTTTGCAGATTTCTCTTCTCTAACGAGTTATAAAGTAATTTTGCAATGAATAGTTCTACATATGAAGTGTAAAACTGAAATAATATTTCAATCATTATGTTGTGAGAAACTGAACGGAGGCAAAAGCAACATCACCCAACAGCTGGAAAATAAGCATTTTAGTGCACAAACAACATTTTAAAGTTTTTGCATTGCTCTAAAAAAGATACTCAAAACATAGGCTACCGGTCTTATTTAGGAAATTGTCAGAAGTTACTTATTTCTCCGCACAGTCAATCCAACGATCAGAGAGTTGTGATGAGAGACATTACCGTCTTCCGCTCCTCACTGCGACCACGGAAACCCCCCGTTTTGTTAATTATTGTAATGTTTTCTTTACCCCCAAGGAAGACGCTGAGACCGTTGTGGAGTTAACTGTGTTTAATAAGTATTTTCCCTTAAAGAGCGCCGAGCCTGTGTTGCTCGTACCGGCCCTTCGCGCTTCTGCCGCCAGCGCGATGCGCGCGCAGCCAACATGGCCGCCGGCACGTCACGTCGCCTGCGTGACGTGCAACCACTAGACTGCCACTACATATCTCCCCTTTTTCCAACACATAACATTTATAACTTACAGTCCGTCGCTCAGGTCATAGTCTCTGAACCTTGTAGGCTTGACCACCGCCCTACCCCTGCGGGTCAGTCTTACCGGGGTAGTGGGGTTCACTCTTTCACTTCTTCCTCTGCTTCCTAGCACATCCGCGCTTCCCTCTACACCACTCAGGTCCTCTCCAACCGTCTGCTCCTGGTCGATGCCTCCAGCCATTTCCCTTTGCTGTTCTCCTCCTCTCATCTCAGGTTCTGCCGCCGGATCATCTTTTTAATCAGTTCCGTTCTCTCCATCTCCTAAATCTACTCCACCATGATCCCAAGTTATAATTTTGTTGCATCTTGCCATGCGGTCCTGTGACCATACGTTTCCGTCACTCAGCAGGGCCGCTCTGCCCATTACTTCCTTCACCTGCATGGGCTTGCTGTATTTACTCTCTCCTTTCCTTTGTAGCGTGGGCAACTTTACCCGCACCCATTCCCCTTTTTCCAGTCCAGTGTCCTTCACGTTCCTCCGGTTATCATAGTGTTGTGTGTAAACAGCTTGTGCCTTCTCTATGTTGGCTCGCACCACTGCTGGGGACCATTTACTCACTATTGTTTTTTCTTTCCACACGCGATTGTCTTGGGTGAATGGTTCGCGGCCTCGCAATATCTGGAAGGGGCTATAACCAGTCCCTGCGGGGGTGATCCTGTACGCCCACAGCATGTGCCATATGTCCTTCTCCCAATCCTTGTTGTCCGAGATGGCTGCTTGGACCGACCCCATCACCACTCTGTTGAAACGCTCCACTTGACCATTCCCCGCCGGGTGGTATATGGATGTGTGCTTTGCTAGGATGCCGTTTCTTTGCATGAAGTTGTTCCATTTTTCTGATCTGAACTGGGGGCCGTTGTCGCTGAGGATGGACTTTGGGATGCCTTCCCGCACAAAAGTTTCAGACAGGAATTTTATGATGGTCTCTGTGTCCATTGTCTCATCTATCTTCAATTCCGGCCACTTCGAGTACCTGTCCACGAGGACACATACATACTTTTGGACTCCTTGTATATCTAAGATCGGGCCTAGGATGTCCACTGACAACTCCTCCCATGGATTTTTCGGGGGTTCAAACGTGCCCAACGCCGGGCGTAGTGGTTTGAGCGTCTTGTCTGCACCCTGGCACCGTGAGCAGTCCCTGACGTGTGGCTCCGCTCTTACATCCATTCCTGGCCACCAGTAATTTTGCTTGGACCTCAGTTTGAGTTTTCCAATTCCGAGGTGTCCCTCATGGAGCATGTCCAGTAGTCTGGGAATGATACTTGTCGGGGGATGACTTTCTCTCCTCTGTACATAAATATTCCTTGGTCGTCCATCGATAGCTCTTCCCTGACTTCGAAGTATGGGTTGAGTTCCCCAGGGGTCTGTCTCTTGTCAGGCCATCCCTGGGTGATGTATAACTTCACTTCCTCTAGGGTCTGATCTTCCTCATACACCTGTTTCCATTCTTGAAGGCTGATGATGTTTTCGTGGTCCTCCGTGAGTGCTACCCATTCTTCTGTTCCCGACTTGTCTTCATCACTCGGCTCCATGGCTGCAGCTCTGCTCAGATAGTCTGCCACTCTGTTCTTGCTGCCTGGGATATACTCCACATCATACCTGAATTCCAGGAGTTTCAGTGTCATTTTTGAAATCCTGGGCGTGGCGTTGGCATGCCCACTCGATGTTAGCACCTTCAGTAAGGGCTTGTGATCCGTCCTCAATTGGAACCTCGTGCCCCATAGGAACTGTCTGAATCTTGTGGTAGCCCACACCACTGCCAACATCTCCTTCTCTAACACGCTGTACTTTTTTTCTGTCTCACTCAGCGTGCGAGAGGCGAAGCTTAGTGTCTCCAGTCTTCCTTGCCCACGGTCTTGCATGAGGACGGCGCCCAGTCCTTTGTCGCTGGTGTCTGTGATCAAGACTGTCCTTCCTTGAGGGTCATACCCTTGGAGTGGTATTGCTCCTGCCACTTCCTTCTTGATGATTTCAAATTCCTCTTGGGCTTCCTCTGACCAGCGGAATTCCGTATTCTCTTTCGTTAACTGCCTCATGTGGTGAGTCTTGGAGGCAAAGTGCTGCACAAACTTGCCATAGTATTCCGCCATTCCAAGAAATGATCTGACTTCTTCCTTGTTGGCGGGTGGAGGTGCGTCACATATCGCTTTCACGTTCTCTGCTTTCGGAGTCACTCCTTGCACCCCTATTTCATGCCCTAGGTATGTCACCGAGTTCATCCCAATCCGGCACTTGGACCATTCTGCTGTGAGTCCCTTTTTCTCTAAGATCCTCAGTACATTTCCAAGCTTCACGTCGTGTCCAGGTCTATCTCTCCCCATAACCAGGATGTCGTCCTGGAAATACTGGACGCCAGCCGTATCTTTAAACAATTGGTGCATCAACTTTTGGAATACCGCTGCCGCCAAGGCCAGTCCAAACGACATTCGGCGGAACTGATAACACCCGAACGGGGTGATGAATGATGTGAGTCTGCGGCTCTCAGGGTGTAGTGCTATCTGGTGGTAAGCCGATGTCAAGTCTATAGTGGAGTACCACTTGATTCCCCTGGTGCTGGCCAGCATCTCCTCTATTCTGGGTAAGGGGAATCTCTCCACCACAATATTCTTGTTCAGTTCACGCAGGTCAACACACAACCTGACCTTCCCGCTGGGTTTCTTAACTACCACCAAGGGCGCCAGCCACTCAGCACACGTGATGGGCTCGATGATTCCCTTCCTTTCCAAGTCTTGAAGTTCCTCCCATACGGCCTCTCTCACTGCCAAAGGGATATTCCTCGCTTTGTGGGCCACGGGCACGGCATCTTCTTTCAGAATGATTTTGTGTGCGAATTTCTCCAATCTTCCCACCGTGCCGCCAAATACCTTGGGATATTCACTCCTCCATCTGTTGAGGTCGGGCGACGCTTCCGGTTCTGTTAGTAATATCTGCTCTTTGCCTCCCGGATCCAGCTTTATGCCTAGGTCAGCTTGGTCTAGCCATCCTAGGACCGAGGGGCCCTTATCCGACACGTAGAGCTTGCAGTGCACAGACCGGCCTCGAAATTCGAAGTTCAATGGCCTGAATCCCGCCATTGGTATGCGGTCCCCATTGTACGTGACGGGACGGATGTCTAGTGTTTCTAGTTCTGGGCCTAGATGTGGTGCGAATTTCTCCTCCCACACCGCTCTCTGGATGATGGTGTAGGGTGAACCTGTGTCGGCTACCACACTGATTGTGATTCCTCCTATTGACATCTCCAGTACCGGTTTCATTGTCCTTTTGCCATCGATGCCCAGGTCTTGGCTATCCACGCTCATCACCTGGTCATAGATGCAGAGTACTGTGACGACATCCTCCTCTGTACCTTCGTCTTGATCCTCGCTGCCTTGACCGACATATTTCACCATGCCCTTGTAGGCCTTCTTCCGACATACTTTTTCGTAGTGACCGATTATTCCGCAATACAGGCATTGGGCGCGAAATGCTGGACACTTCCTGTTGTGCGCCTCGTGTGACCAGCTCCCGCACCTATAGCATGGCTTCCTGTTGCTTCCCGCCTGTTTCCCCGAGGGGCCTGCGTTGCTCTGCCATTTGTTGGGTCCCCTCTCCATTGATCTTTTGCTCTGGACATCTCTTCGAGGGTCATCATTGTCCACCTTGTTCACCATGGTGCTGGGCGTTGTTTCCTTCCTCCTTGCGTCCGCACACCTTCGCGCTAATTCTGCCCGTTTGACGATGACCATCACTTCTTTCAGTGTGGTGTCCCCACTGGCCCATAGTTTGTCCTGCACTGCCGTGCATGTGGTATGCATCACCACCTGATCTTTGATGAACTCCTCTTCCGGGTTGTCGTATTTCCACGTGGACGCTAACCGCTTCAGCGCTGCAACGTATTCTTCCACTGTCTTTCCCGGGCGTTGCTTTCTCTGTTGGAAATTAAATCTGTCCACGGATACACACACTGCCGGCCTGAAGTGTTCATTAAGGTCGTCAATCGCGTGGGCGTATACATCACCGTCCGTGGATGTTCTCTGTTTTGGTACCAGGCTCTTATAAATTCTCAGACCCTCCGGGCCAAGGTTCAGCAACAAAATGCGTTTTTTTCTCGTGGGTTTGAACTCCTCTTCATTTTCATCTTCCAGGACTCCTATGAAATTATCAATGTATTCTCTCCAGTCCTCCCACTTCATAAGTGGTTCTCCAGGTCGGGGTAGGAACTTCACCGGCGCCATTGCATATCCAGCTTGCGCACTCATGTTCTCTCTCTTGACCGTGGGTTGCTCACTCTCTCTCTTGACCGTGGGTTGTTCACTCCCTTGGCTCCTGGGGCTCCCCGGTGTGTTATCCTGCTCTTCCTCGCTTGCTCGGGCTTGGGGACTGCCTGTGTCGGCCCCCTCTCTCTTCGGTGAGGTATCCAGCGCTGTTTCCCCTGTCTTGTAGGTTGCGACGTGGTTTGGCGCGCTTTGCTGCTTGTTTCTGGGGTCTGTCCACCCTCTGTGGTTTCTCTGTGCCACACTTCTGAGTACTCTTGGGCTCTGCCACGCTCTTTAGGGTACCTGTGAGGTAGCTGTCGACCTTCCTGGCTCTCTGTTCCTCTGGGCTTCCGGCTCAGTGATTCTGCTTGGCACTGGTGTTCACTGCCCACTGGTGTGGTTGCCGTTTCCCTCGGTGTTGCTTCCTTGCTGGGGGGGGGTCTGTTATCCCACCCTCGTCCCCATTGTAATGTTTTCTTTACCCCCAAGGAAGACGCTGAGACCGTTGTGGAGTTAACTGTGTTTAATAAGTATTTTCCCTTAAAGAGCGCCGAGCCTGTGTTGCTCGTACCGGCCCTTCGCGCTTCTGCCGCCAGCGCGATGCGCGCGCAGCCAACATGGCCGCCGGCACGTCACGTCGCCTGCGTGACGTGCAACCACTAGACTGCCACCACAATTATATGTAAATTTGTTCTCACAGGAAAAGTATATTTGTAATACCTTGCTGCCCCCAATTACAAGTGCTTGCTTGGGCAGTGCCCATTGAGGTTCAAAATCTAGTTTTGTACCTCAGACATGATTAACAAGTCAGGATACAATACGCGTCCCTTTCAGTATGGTCATCACTGTATTTTAAGTAACTTAATGGATTTTCAGTTTGTCAACTCGCAGACTAGGTACATTTATGCACAAATTATTTGTAATTCTCCCTTTCAGTTGAATCAGCTCGAGATCGGGTGTATATGCGCACCAGCTATCCATGCAAATTTTCTACGGAATTTAGTGAGTGTTCCATTAGCATCCACAGTGGTATGAGTCATGTAATGAATGAATTCACTAGAATTGACTCAGTTAATTGACAAATGTGTTTTGCAAACTTTTCAGAGCTTGCGTGATATGACTAGGTTACTTTCTGTTTTGACTCCATGACCCAAGGAATTCTAGGCTAGAAAATATTGTGCCTTAATTATGAAAAATGTCACATCGCTGCAAAAAAACAGCCATGGGACAGTTTTCACTGTGCCCTCCTTGCGACACGATTGATGCGCCATATATACTGTATGGCGCTCCATGTTGCAAGGAGTGACAGATGTGTCAGAAACCCTGACGTATCTGTCAGCGCAAAAGTCACGAATTGCTGGAGTTATGTCGCAAGCATGACACAACCCCAGCAATGCATGAGGCAGGCCCAGACACATAGCACTGTGTCACCCTTATGCCTGCTATAAAGCAGGCATAAGGTTTTGACGCAGCGACGTCCTAGAAATTGCGCTGTAAAATATGCACCACTCCTACGAGGCTTTGTTGCATGGGAACGCCCACCCTGCATACCTTATACCTGATGCAGGTATAATGTGGTGCAGTGGTTTACAAGGTGTTACATCTGCCTAGATGCGTCACTTTGTAAATATTGCTCAATGTGGTGCATTATTTATGCCGCCGCTGCATCACGAAAAGTGACGCAATGATGGCGCAAAAGCATCACAAGGTGCTCATAAATAAGACCCATTATTATTTGAATGTAGATAAGACACACTGGGGATGGCTGCAAGTCTGCCCTGACTCTCATACTAACCTTGGTGAAACCACACATAGTATGCACAGTTTTTAATGAGAGAAAATGAGCTGAAATCATCTTTATTCATGAATGGTGCTAATTTTAGTGTTAATAGTATATTTTATTTGGATACTGCTCCTCATTCATGCCTCAGCCATTGCACAGATATCTCCAAGTTGTTCACCTTTCTTATGTACAGAGATGAACAATGTTGCATAATGTTTTTTTAACTCGTATCATATGTGTATTTCTCACAAAACCCATAGATTTTGCACATGCTAAATCAGGATGGATGTCACCTGGGCGATCACGTTAAATAACTGCCAACACTTTTCCTTCATGACTGTCCACTGTTCATTTTAGTCACTAAAAAAACTTCAGTTATTTACGAAGTTGGATAAAATGCTTTCCAGTAAAGTCATGCCCTTTTAGTTCCTGTAGGTGGCGCAATAAACATTGCGAGCGCAGAGTACGTGCTGTTGAAAACCACATACAGTTTCTCTGTAACCTCTAGAACATGGGTACTCACAAACTTTCTCTCGGGGCCAAATTTACAGTGTGGTTTGTGGCCGAGGGCCGCACCGGTTGGGGCGGGGTCAGTGAGGGAGGAGGCGGGGCTAGAGGTTGAACACAGTCCCCTGCAGTGGATGATATTGTCCACTGAGCCAACAGACCCTGCATACACACATCTATCTCTCTCTCTCTCTCTCTCTCCCCCTCCCTCTCTTTATCTCCCTCCCTCTCTCTATCTCCCTCCCTCTTTCTCTCTCCTCCTCCCTCTCTCTGTCTCTCCCTCACTCTCTCTGTCTCTCTCCCTCCCTCCCTCCCCCTGTCTCACTCACTCTGTCCCCCTCTCTTTCTCTCTGTCTCCCTCACTTTCTCTGTCTCCCTCTCTTTCTCTCTCTGTCTACCTCCCTCTGTCGCCCTCCTTCTGACCCCCTCCCTCTGTCACCCTCTCTCTGTCCCCCTCCCTCTGTCCCCCTACCTCTGTCTCCCTCCCTCTGTCTTCCTCCCTCTGTCTTCCTCCCTCTGCCTCCCTCCCTCTGTCTCTCTCCCTCTGTCTCTCTCCTCTGTCTCCCTCTGTCTGTCTCCCTCTGTCTGTCTCCCTCTGTCCATCTCCCTCTGTCTGACTCCCTCCCTCCCTCTGCCTCCCTCCCTCTGCCTCCCTCTCCCTCTGTCTTCCTCTGTCCGTCTTCCTCAGTCTGTCTCCCTCTGTCTGTCTCCCTCTGTCTGTCTCCCACTGACAGTCTCCCTCTGTCAGTCTCCCCCTGTCAGTCTCCCTCTCTCTGTCTCTCTGTCTCCCTCTCTCTATGTCTCCCTCTCTCTGTCCCTCTGTCTCCCTCTCTGTCTCCCTCCCTCTGTCACCCTCCCTCTGTCTCCCTCCCTCTGTTTCCTTCCCTCTCTCTGTCTCCTTCCCTCTCTCTGTCTCCTTCCCTCTGTCTCCTTCCCTCTCTGTCTCCCTCCCTCTTTCTGTCTCCCTCCCTCTCTCTATCTCCCTCCCTCTCTCCGTCTCCCTCCCTCTCTCTGTCTCCCTCCCTCTGTCTCCCTCTTTCTCTGTCTCCCTCCCTCTGTCTCCCTCCCTGTTTCCCTCTCCCTCACTCCGTCTCCCCCTGACTCCCTCTGGCTCCCTCTCTCTCTCTCTCTGTCTCCCACTCTGTCTACCTCTCTCTGTCTCCCCCTCTCTGTCTCCCTCCCTCTGTCACCCTCTGTCGCCCTTTCCCTCCCTCTCCCTCCCTCAGTCTCCCTCAGTTTCCCTCTCCTTCTCTCTGTCTCGCTGCCTCTCTGTCTCTGCCTCTATCTGTCTGTTCCTGTCCCTGTCCCTGTCTCTGCCTCTATCTGTCTCTGCCCCAGTCTCCCTTTCCGTCTCTCTGTCTCTGTCTGTCTTGGTCTGTCTCTATCTCTGTCTGTCTCTGCCTCTATCTGTCTCTGCCTCTATATGTCTCTGCCTCTATCTGTCTCTGCCTCAGTCTGTCCCTGCCTCAGTCTGTCCCTGCCTCTATCTCTGTCTCTCTCTCTATTGCTGTCTGTCGCTCTCTACCTCTATATGTCTCTACCTGCATCTGTCTCTACCTCCATCTGCCTCTACCTCCATCTGTCTCTGTCTGTCCCTGTCTCCCTCCCTCTGTCTCCCTCTCTGTCTCTCTGTCTGTCTTGGTCTGTCTCTGCCTCTATCTGTCTCTGTCTGTCCCTGTCTCTGTCTCTATCTCTTTCTGTCTCTATCTCTGTCTCTGCCTCTATCTCTGTCTCTGCCTATATCTGTCTCTGCCTCAATCTGTCTCTGTCTCAATCTGTCTCTATCTCCATCTGTCTCTACCTCCATCTCTCTCTACCTCCATCTGTCTCTACCTCCATCTGTCTCTCCCTCCCTCCCTCCCTCCCCCTGTCTCACTCACTCTGTCTCCCTCTCTTTCTCTCTGTCTCCCTCACTTTCTCTGTCTCCCTCTCTTTCTCTCTCTGTCTACCTCCGTCTGTCGCCCTCCTTCTGACCCCCTCCCTCTGTCACCCTCCCTCTGTCCCCCTCCCTCTGTCCCCCTCCCTCTGTCTCCCTCCCTCTGTCTTCCTCCCTCTGTCTTCCTCCCTCTGTCTCCCTCCCTCTGTATCTCTCCCTCTGTCTCTCTTCCTCTGTCTCCCTCTGTCTGTCTCCCTCTGTCTGTCTCCCTCTGTCCATCTCCCTCTGTCTGACTCCCTCCCTCCCTCTGCCTCCCTCCCTCTGCCTCCCTCTCCCTCTGTCTTCCTCTGTCCGTCTTCCTCAGTCTGTCTCCCTCTGTCTGTCTCCCTCTGTCTGTCTCCCACTGACAGTCTCCCTCTGTCAGTCTCCCTCTGTCAGTCTCCCTCTCTCTGTCTCTCTGTCTCCCTCTCTCTATGTCTCCCTCTCTCTGTCCCTCTGTCTCCATCTCTGTCTCCCTCCCTATGTCATCCTCCCTCTGTCTCCCTCCCTCTGTTTCCTTCCCTCTCTCTGTCTCCTTCCCTCTCTCTGTCTCCTTCCCTCTGTCTCCTTCCCTCTCTGTCTCCCTCCCTCTCTCTGTCTCCCTCCCTCTCTCTATCTCCCTCCCTCTCTCTGTCTCCCTCCATCTCTCCGTCTCCCTCCCTCTCTCTGTCTCCCTCCCTCTGTCTCCCTCTTTCTCTGTCTCCCTCCCTCTGTCTCCCTCCCTGTTTCCCTCTCCCTCACTCCGTCTCCCCCTGACTCCCTCCGGCTCCCTCTCTCTCTCTCTGTCTCCCACTCTGTCTACCTCTCTCTGTCTCCCCCTCTCTGTCTCCCTCCCTCTGTCACCCTCTGTCTCCCTTTCCCTCCCTCCCTCAGTCTCCCTCAGTTTCCCTCTCCTTCTCTCTGTCTCTCTGCCTCTCTGTCTCTGCCTCTATCTGTCTGTTCCTGTCCCTGTCCCTGTCTCTGTCTCTATCTGTCTCTGCCCCTGTCTCCCTTTCCGTCTCTCTGTCTCTGTCTGTCTTGGTCTGTCTCTATCTCTGTCTGTCTCTGCCTCTATCTGTCTCTGCCTCTATCTGTCTCTGCCTCAGTCTGTCCCTGCCTCAGTCTGTCCCTGCCTCAATCTCTGTCTCTCTCTCTATTGCTGTCTGTCTCTCTCTACCTCTATCTGTCTCTACCTCCATCTGTCTCTACCTCCATCTGCCTCTACCTCCATCTGTCTCTGTCTGTCCCTGTCTCCCTCCCTCTGTCTCCCTCTCTGTCTCTCTGTCTGTCTTGGTCTGTCTCTGCCTCTATCTGTCTCTGTCTGTCCCTGTCTCTGTCTCTATCTCTTTCTGTCTCTATCTCTGTCTCTGCCTCTATCTGTCTCTGCCTATACCTGTCTCTGCCTCAATCTGTCTCTGTCTCAATCTGTCTCTATCTCCATCTGTCTCTACCTCCATCTGTCTTTACCTCCATCTGTCTCTACCTCCATCTGTCTCTGTCTGTCCCTGTCTCCCTCCCTCTGTCTACCACTCTGTCTCTCTGTCTGTCATGGTCTGTCTCTGCCTCTATCTGTCTCTGCATGTCCCTGTCTCTGTTTCTATCTCTCTCTGTCTCTATCTCTGTCTCTGCCTCTATCTGTATCTGCCTCTGTCTCTGCCTCAATCTGTCTCTGCCTCTACCTGCCTCTGCCTCTACCTGTCTCTTCCTCTATCTGTCTCTGCCTCAATATGTCTCTGCCTCAATATGTCTCTGCCTCTATCTGTCTCTGCTCTATCTGTCTCTTCCTCAATCTGTCTCTGCCTATATCTCTGTCTCTATCTCTGTCTCTATCGCTATATCTGTCTCTGTCTCTCTCTCTCTCTGTCTCTCTCTCTATCACTGTCTGTCTCTGTGTGTCTCTGCCTCCAACTGTTTCTGCCTGTCCCTGTCTCTGCCTCTATCTAGCTCTGTTTGCCCCAGTCTCTATCTGCCCCTGTCTCTATCTGTCTCTGCCTCTATATGTCTTTATCTGTCTCTGTCTCTACATGTCTCACCTCACCTGGCTCTCACTCCCTTCTGCCCTATGTCACCTCACCCCCCCCTTAGTCCCTACTGTCCTCTGTCACCCTCTGCCATCTCACCTGGCTCTCACTCCCTGCTGCCCTTCGTTACCTCGCACCACAAATATCCGATTATTTTAGCATCTTTTTAGCACTTAAAGTGGCAATGCAGGGAATAGGATTTATTGTCTTTAATTCTGGCAGGCAGCAATTTGCATTCGGCACTCATACATATAGAAAGAAGCTGAGGAAAAAAGGGTAGAAAAGGCAGACCAATTTGAATGAATGGAAAAAGGTTAGTAAGTTCACCATTCGGAAGAAGCAATGCTATTTAAATTGTAGCAATATTATGTAAAATTTTATCATGCCACAGACGCGATTTCTCAGATGTCAATACTTGAAAGATTAACCAGGCCCGGGGATACATTAAGCCATTGTAGGCATCTGCCTGGCCGCTTGCAACTGCACGTTGGCGCCAGATTGCATGGCAAAGGGAGTACCCAAATGCAAAATCCTATTTTGCCCGTGCTTCAAAAAAATTCCTGCTGTGAAGTTGAGATTAATTAACTATGAAAGCCATCAGTAAAAGTTCCTGCAAAGGCACCGAGCTTGGTCACCATTTCTTTATGCTAATGTCAATATGTTTAGCAAGAGGGGCACAAACCACCCCAACCCCCATCCCCTCTCCTCAGTCCCTGCTGTCCTCTGTCACCTTACCCTGTGCGTGTGTCAGCCCGGAATGAGGCAGCTTCCTCGGCGCGCACACAGCCGCACCCAGTACTTCACAGGTCTTTAAAAGACCATTTACATGTTAATGAGGCTTTGTTCACCTCTTCTTAGTGCCCCTGCAGCTGCTCTCTGAATATTGCTTGAATCGCCTGGCCCGTCTCTCTGAGTCCATGCTGTTGCAATCGGTGGTGTTTGCTGGCACTTTCAAAAATAAAAATAACACAGGTATAATGTCTGTAAGGTCCGCGGGCCACCAAGGAAGGCTTGCCGGGCCGCTGCCGGCCTGCGGGCCGTACTTTGAGTACCCGTGCTCCAGACAGTGGTGGTTGAGCTAGGTCTCGTGCAACAGAATGCCATGTGGTTGGCATATACATAAGAAAAAGAGGATATTAAAGGAATAAAAGGTAGCCTAGTAATCAGGATCTGAAATTTACTCACAGTCGTATTTATGTACCATTTTACAGAAATTACTCCCAACATTAATAAAGTCAAGCAATCTTTACAACCGATATTGTGCCACCAGTCTGTCCTATCAATATTTGTGTAGATCCCATAGTTTAATTTTTAGGGACAGAAAGCGCTCACTTGAGATGAGCAGAGGCAGAATTTCAACAGTTTCGATATAATCTGAGTCTTACTCAAAGAAAAGAAGATTATGTGTTGAATCTATGCCTTATCCATGTTACCTTAGCAGAAGAGGCAATGCTTTACACAGAGAAAATCACATGTGGGACATGTACAACAACATTATAAATTATTACTGTTGAGAATATAGGATGCCAAAGAAATGTCATTGAAAGGAAGAAAATGAATGATTAAAATACCACAAAAATGTAGAGAATCATGCTTATAGATTTTATGAGGTCCCTGAATTCAGGGAAACAATTGTCATTTGTCCTTGTTGTTCCTTGTTCCTTAAACACTTTTCTCGAATTTTTAAGTCTTCAGCAAAGGAAGCTAAGAAAAGTGGATGAGCAGAGCTGCCAAGGAAGGTGGGTGACTAGAGCTCCATAGTTTATTTCTAGGCTGTGGGGTTTTAGGTTTAAACCTATATTAACTGATAAAACCCCACTGAAAGAAAAATAGCCCTCACCGGTGAAAACATATAAACACTGAAAAAACACATGCACAACCACAAACTAAATGCCATTCAAAGAAAGGAGAAAGAAAGTGAAAGAGTCATTTTGTTCTTACTGAAGGGGTCAATAAAATGTAACTTTGTTATGCAAGCTAGCAGTAAGAAAGACTGGCTTATTCTGCTTGAGTTTTTTTCTTTAGGAATGCAACTAAAATATTGTTTCTTCTTCCTTTTACTTTTTTCAGTTTTATGGCCTTTGGTCTAAAGATGCAGGGTTTAGTTTCACGTTTTAGGTTTAGTTTAATTATTTTATAAACTGTAGAGAATCAGGACATATCAAACTCACATTGGATATTTTTGCCGCATTTGATTCTTTCACTTATAGGTAAAATGGCTAGTTTAATAAAAATAGTTTCTAGTGGGTCACTTTTGATAGTAGCTGAATTGCCAACACCTCAGGCTTTAAACATTAAATGCAATGTATAGTAACAAGTATATATATCACCATGCATCTGGGATAGTGGTGAAAACGTGACACCAGACTTTTGGAAAACATGGAAAGCAGTGTCACTTGTTATGCTCAGCAAAAAAGGTTCTTTCCAAGTTCAACAAAGATTGGAGTGGTATTGTTTGTATTTGTAGTGATTCAGCTACGTATATAAAAAATGTGTGTGATGAGCTGTCAAAATTGATTGCCGAGCTGAAGTGATACCCTGTAGGAGATCCTTGCCACTTGTTAGATGGTATGCTGAAAGCATCTTTACAATCTTCAGAGTTAACCAGGGATGCTATTGACTTTTTAGTCCATTCTGGTGCACTGTTTTCTTATGCCCAGGAGCTAAAACGCAAACATTTATCATTTCATGCTTTATGTGGCATCACATAAAGAGTCATCCCAACTGTGTCCCTTAGCTGACGGTTTTCAGCCCAAGGGGCTTTGAATGCTGACAGGGCCTTTTCACAGAAGTTTACATGGGAAGGAAAGCACAAACGCACATGACCAAAGACTCACTGAAGAAGTATTGTATAGTGTACTGCAATAAGATTAATTTGCAAAAATCGCTTTGGACCACATATACACTATACGTACACTGTCTATATACCATGTTCTTTCAGTGCAGGAAGCAAGCAATGATGAAAGCAAAACGTTCCATAAACACCGGAAAAACACTTTTTCTGTTGTTTTTAGTGGCATGAAAATGTGTAACCACTGATAACAACTGTTTTTTAAGATATTGAAAACACTGAAAACCCCCCACCAGAATTTACCAAAAATAGAAACTGAAAACAGGACAGCCTATTTTTTCTTTTCAGGGCCATCTGCCTGTCTCAAAGTTTTTGGAAAAAAGCTTCAATTGGGATAAACCCAGAAGATGTCCCCACAAAGGCTGTATCTTTTTAAATAAGCAATACACCTTTTCCTGGTCGATGGGAGATTAAAATTTTCTAATGTTTCAAATTTTAGAAAACATTTGCTTTGCTGCTCAAATCGTGTCTAAGCTATCAGAAAGATTTCCAGGCATCAGAACAACGGTTACATTTGTGAACATGTTCCTCACAACTCCGATTTGATGCCATGGTCAAATGTACAGTTGAATTATTTTTTTGGTTTTCTTTCAGATGGACCTTTCCGAATACCTACGTTAGGAAAGTTGTTACAAGATCCAGCAGGAGCCATTACTCAGAACCTGAGGCCCTTATGCCTGTGAACTGGCAAGATGCTATTTTGTTAAATTCTATGCACAGTTTTCTAGGTGAAGAGATTCAAAGTAAAGCTGAAGATTGTCTTTCTACAGCCTTCACTGATCAGATGGCCATTTTTTGTAGCTGCAAACAATATAACTCTCATCTTTAGACCTTGATCTCTTCAGAGAGCATTAAATCAGCTCTTAAAAAGATAAACTCAGGTATGATGGGAGACAACCTCCAATTTGATCAACATAAATGCTTACACAAGGCCGGGTTTATCTCTGGTGGCGCCATGTGCGATAATCTTTTTGGTGTCCCCCCCCATGACCTCCTTCTCCATGGGTTCCCTCACTACCACCCTACAACAGTGTCCCTCATCCCTCCATAATCCCTCTCTCACATGCATTTATTTTGTTTAATATGGCTACTCCCACGGGTGTAAGGTGTCAGAGCACTTTACATTACACACATTATACAGAAACAATGTATCATATGTGTGTAAATTAGTCTCTTCGAAATGTTACAAAAGACAAAGGGAATTACACTGTGTAGGAATCAGATGCCATCCCCATGAGTAGACTGGACATTTTAACAGTGATTGGTCTGGAGAAGCACAAACTCATTTTAAGCACACCACAGTGTTTGAGGTTGGATTTACTAATAAGAATGCATTTCTTCCCAAAAAACAACTTTTTATCAACATTAGGATAATAAAATACTGGGGAAAAGCATAATGGTCTAACCTACAGCAAGCAGTTTGCATGCATCCGTTTGGTGACAGTTCATAGGTCACTGTTCTATATTAAAATATATTATGAACTACAAGTAGCAAAAGGATTTCTGTGTCAAAAGTAACAACGCATTGCACTATCCACATAAAATGCAGTTCTGTGATCTGTATGGAACATGTTCTTAGCAGCACATATATTCATACTTATGATGAGTCAAAACTGCCACCAGACAAAACTAAAATCTCTCTCCAGCTGGGACAATAATCACTAGAGTGCTGTTGACATTTTTATTCCTGCCTGAATACTGCCAAACATATGAGGAATTCTGCAGCAGGCGCTTATAAACCAATAAGGTATTTCTAAACACAGCATCCCCTCATCCCCCTCTGGTCAGAACCAGGTGTGGCTACACTGCCCTAAACCAGGCCCTGCACTTACATACCTTCCTGCTCCTTGTTTTCCTTTGGGGTAACCCAGTTCCTACATTGCAAAGGAATCAAGTGTCATGAATCCTATTGACAAACAGATATGGCGTGAGTGTGTTGTGACAAGGTCCAAAGTACCACATGCCTTTAAGGTTTTGCAGTAATATTCTTTAGTCATCTATACAGCACAAATGATTTGCTGCAATCATCAGCTACCTATTTATCTATACTAAAGGAGGTGACCCCGTTCATGGCTCCTGTTAGAGGGGAGTCCCTCAGAGCTCTGTAGAGTACTAAAGTAGAAATACCACAGGGCCTAAGGAAGTTGTCTTGGAATGTAGCTGGATTAAATGCTAAAATGGACCTCCCCAAATGGGGTGAATTCATTGAAGCCCATGAGATCTGCTTATTCCAAGAGACCTGGACATTAAAATCTTTGCATAGAGGTGGGTTTGTTACATATTGCAAGGTGGCTGTTCAGGGGCCAGGGGGAGACCGTTGGGGGTTTGATCATATGGGTTGGTATACACCTTGGCTGTATCGTTAAAATGATAGAAACCCACTCCCCTGACATCTTATGTATCGTTCTCTCCCTTAGTAATTTCCCAAAGGTGGCTATTATTAATGTGTATTCTCGGCCTGTGAGTTATGGGCCGACCTCGCAGACATTAGATTGCTTGGCTTCTTTTCTTTCCATGTTGCCCGAGCAAATCTATCCTCATCATCGGTGGGGATTTTAATTGCCACTTCGAACCTCTTAACGGCCTACCTCTCTCTATAACGAGTGATGAGTATTCAACCTGGGGAATTCCTATGTGTAACCTTTACCCGATAAGGGGCTGGACCCCCTAGTCCTACAGATGACCTCACTTACCCTCAGTTATTCACTGAGGGCATGTAATGGTCGCCTGTCTGCTGATAACCCAGGGAATTTCACCTTCGAAAGGAATGGACAGGCTACCATAATTGATGATATCTTGGTAAATGTGGAAATCTGGCACAGGATCCTGAATTTTATGGTCCAGACATGCGTTGAAAGTGGCCATAATCCGCTGGTTGTAATTTTGGATAGATATCAACCGGTAGTAGGGCAGGCCCAACTAACCCACCACCATCTAACTTAATAGCAATTGATGGAGGCAGAAGATGCGTTGGGGAGAACATTTGTACAATCCCCAGAAGCAAAGGCTTCTTTGTATAAATCTATTATCCATTTCTTAGAAAAGTCAAGCTCCATCTCAGATAGCAGCGGCGTCACTGACACCGAAGAGGTGCTGGGGAAAAAACCACCTGGATAGGGTTGGAACTCTGGCAGAGTTTTTTTTATAGTAGTACAATTCGTAAAGGAAATGAACGTAGAGGAATAGACCCTTGGTACAACTGGACATGCAGGGATGCAAAGAGTGCTCTGTTGACCAAACTCAGAGAGAGTGATACTACAGGTACTAGGGAAGCAAGGGCGCTTTTTGAGAAAACAATTACAGCAGCAAAATCTGAATGAGAAATTGATAGATGACAGGCTATTAAGAAATCCCTAGATGACAAAGATACATGAGGATTTTGGAACCTGGTGAAGACAGGAAAAACCGAGGGCAAGTCTGCAATTGAGCCAAACCTCGGGGAGGAAGTCTGGCAAACCCATTTTAAACTTTTATACTCTAAGTCTCAAATTGGAACCAATGAGATGAGGCCACCTGTTAGCAATCAAATTTCTGTCCCCCTTGGTGACATACCTCCTTGCTCACTGGCTGAGGTAACAGTGGCTCTGGCCAAAGTATTACCTAATAAGGCACCAGGACTGGATAGGGTTCCAGGAGACCTGTTAAGAACTGAACAGATAGTATGGGCTCCATATCTGCAGAGCCTTTTTAATGCAATACTCTACTGTTTGGCACCCTCTCCAACATGGGCAGGTGCTGAGATCATTCCCATTTATAAAAAAAGGTTCCACTTTAGGACCGGCAAACTATAGGCCGATCAGCCTAATTGATGTAACACAAAAGATTTGTGCTCGTGTTCTTTTGGGAAGATTGCAGATATGGATGGATGACCATAATATACTTACTCCTTTACAAGCAGGCTTTAGGCCCAAAACCTCAACTATAGATCAGTTGTTTAGATTACAACTGATCTATTGGAACACTATAACGTTGGAGGGAGGCTTCAGTTTCAGTTTATAAACTTTATTTCGATTTAAAAATAAATCACAAAAGTCATCTCAAAATATACATAACAGTTAAGTTAAAATGTACATCAATTCCATTGAACCACACACATGATTGTGCCAAGGACATTCTAAACATGTTAAATTAATAAACAGTATAAAAGGAATTTAAAACACACAATGTATAAAAATCTGGTAATGTAAAGAGCGTCAGTTCTAAACACAAAAATCCATAAAAACAATTAGAGTATGGACAAAGCAGGGTGTTAGTTTTCATCAGTACCTCTCTTCTTTCCAACGAATCACCCAAACCCAGCCCAGAAACTTAGCTATAGAAATCACAGTGGGACCATCTACTGCTATTTTAAGTATTCTAAATGCCTCGTTGTGTAGCCTTGTACCCAAGAAAATCGGTTTCAACCAACATCGCCTTGGAATTCTGTAGGCTGGACCAGCAAAAAGTATGTGGGCCAGATTCTGGTCTCTCTGGACAAAACGGACATCCAGTCTTAGACACATCAAAATTAGACCATTTTGAAGTGAAGACCCTTGTCACTGTTGGAGGGAGGCTCTCTCTATCTAACATTCATGGACCTTCAATCCGTGTTTGATATGGTAGATCGAGATCAGTTGTGGGGATTATTGTTCGACATGGGAGCTCCAGCTTACCTTTGTCAACAGCTGAAACGCCTCCACGAAGGTACCTTTGCCAGAATAAGATTTGGAATAAGCGGGGAACTATCAGCTCCTCTCTCCGTTGAGAAGGGAGTGAGATGGGGTTGTGTGCTTGCACCAACCCTTTTTTCCCTCTTCTTAAATGGGCTAATTGATGATCTTCTAGCCGTAAAGGACATTGATTCTCCAGGACTTGCTAACCGCAAAATACCAGCATTAATGTTTGCGGATGGCACGCTGCTCCTATCTAAAACACCTATGGGGATGCAGCGTGTCCTAGAGGAATTGTGCCAATTTTGTAAGAAAAGGAATTTGGAGGTAAATACACAGAAAACAAAGTATATGGTTTTCCATGCCGATTCTACCAACTGCCCACACCCTAAAATGGATCTCAGGTCCCTAGAGAGGGTGCCTATTTTTGATTACCTGGGCCTTACCCTAAATGATAAATGGAGTGGGGGCCACAAATTACTAAGGCTAATTTAAAATTAATCAAGGCAACTGAGGGGATTGTAAAGGTTCATAGGAGCTGCGCCATAAAGGTTATTGGTCCCCCTGCTGAAATCTATAAGTTTCAAGCAAGGGGGGCCTCTATGTACGGTGCTGAACTGTGGGGTCACTGCCCAACTAACACTCTCGCAGTGACCGAAAGCAGTTTCTTAAGACAACTCCTGGGCCTTTCAAAAAGCAACACCTTAACTCCGTTGAGGATGGACCTGGCTATTGTTCCTATTGCTGACCTGATAGCTTTCCGCCCACTCCTCTACTGGCGACAGCTATGGAGCACGCAGGAGCTAGAAAACTATAGGGAGAAACTAAAATCAGTTATGTCTATTTTGGGGGCGGGGAACATACCTTGGTTGCATTTCGTGCTTTAGGGAGGGATGACATGGAGTCTGCACCAGAGGAGACATGTCTTGTTACATCTAAAAAATCATTAACATCTACTTTGGAAGAACATAGACTGGCATGTATTCTTCAGACAGCAGATTCATCCAGTCTAACTTCCAGGTTTCTGGATGTAAAGCAGTATTATGGTTTGGAGATGGTTTTGGACTTTATCCAACCCCTTGCATCTAAGAAAATGTTCCTACAATTTAGGTACGGGACGCTCCCGCTCTATGCATTTACTAATAACTGGGCGGGTGCTACAAAACAACTTTGTCCCAGGTGTACTGTAGTGGAAGAAACTGAGATTCATGTGATCTTTTTCTGCTCTGCATATAGTTTGGCTAGATCTAAATGGGTCCTACAACTTTACAGAAACCTGGGTATAAGGAACTATAGAGAGGTCTCTAGGATATTAAAATATGACACTCACCCGGTTTTTGTTGTTGCAATCTCCAAATTTCTATTTGCAATGTGGTGCAAACGCATATGCCTATTGAAAAGATAGAGTAGAGAATTTAGCTAGTCTTGTCCTATTTTAACTTTTGTGACTTTAAATTGTTTTAATCAAAAGTCTTAACTCTTTTTAAATTTTTTTGTTTAACTTATATTTTTAGAGAGTTTGTGTTATATGATGGTATTGTTTAAAATGTTGATAGAGATACCTGCCCATGTTTAATGTCCCCCACGTGGCAGCTACCTGTGGGAGTGACCCTCTGCATACTGCCACCTTTTAATCGTCTGGGGTTCAAATGTTAAACCGCATTTACATTTTTTATTATCATAGTGTTGTTTTATGATGTTGAACTTATAAATGTAATACAATTTGTGCTTTTATGGCAGCAATTGCTGAAATAAAGTTCTTTGCCTGCCTGACTGACTAAAACAGCTAGACAGAAACTCTAAAAATTCTTGGTGAAATTCACTACAAGACTATTAACACAATTGTTTATTTCTACAACTACCTGAATTATGGAAACTGGGGAACATGACTGCACTGGTCCATCGGAGATGCCTCCTGCCCAGTATGATGGGGTCTAGACAAAACCAGCAGAGGCACCATAAAGACGGGTACACTAGTCTAACATTGTGGCAGGCTATAAGTCCCTTCCACCTTGTTCCAGGACACTGCTACTCTAATCACTTGGTGCACTAGAAGAGGTAAAAAGAGAGGGCTGTTATCACTTTTGAATGAACCCTTATTATCTGTGAGAACACACTGGCCGTAGCCTTCATTTGCATACACATAATGATAAAGAATAGATTTTACAAGCAATTCTAACACTTCTGGGAAGTCTTGCTTGTCATCTCTCAAGACCTTCTAGGCAATCTAAGGTATGGCTCCCCATATAATCCTGGCCCAGTGAAACGCCACTGTAAAATAATTGTTGTCCAGAGATTTTCATTTTAGATTTGTGTTTTAGATCATTAGAGAAGTAATTTAGCTTGAGTAGGTACTGCAGATCCGGTCAGAATTTTTCTGGACACCATTTTTAAAAATGGCCGATTGCAGTGATTATGTATTATTTTGGGAACCATGAGACCTATATACTCCATTTTTCTGTCAAAGCATAGGTTATGGGGGTCAAGTAGTCTTACAGAGACCGAAAATACTTCCTCAGAGCAACCCTTCGACCACTTTCCAAAATGGAGCTATAATAGAGGAAGTCCAGACAAATATAGAAATGAAACAAATAATAATGTTTTATATAATTTGTATACATACATCAAACAATGTTTATGATCTGAATATGAAAAAATATGTTATTCACTCCTGGGTGAGGCTTTAGAAAGTTTGTAGGTTTTAGCACCCCATCAATATTCTCCCAATCAAATTCACATGGATCTATCTTTTCATAATCATGATCCAAAATATTTACACATCTTCTGATTAAGCAAAACACTCTTTTAATGTGTCCACACACAAACTATGACATCAGTTGAAGGTCACTTAGTGGGATTAAACTTTTGAACTCACTGTGCCAAATATCGTCAAATGTGTGATATTCAGAACTCATTTTCCACACATGCACAACGTATTTTTCTGCATCTTTAAAGTCATATTATTCTGTCTCAGAAAATCCTTTTTAGACACTTCACAGGTTCAGGAGTTATAGCTCCAAGCTTTGTTAAAATTTTGTTCATAGTTTTATCACCAGTAGGAATATGTGCTTTGATAAGAACATTGGGCATCTCAGGGTCAAATTTCTTGTTCAGAATATGAAGTGGGATTCAGTGTCTTTTCTCTCCTGTTCCAGAACATATCCATAACTCTGCCAGTCCTTGACTTATAAACATTGCAACAAATCTATGTAGCACAATAATAATTTCTTGTCATTTGACAATACAATGACACGATTGGAACCATTTCGAACAGCCCACTTAATATGTGCCACAACACAAAGGTCAACTTCCTCTAATTTGCTGTTAAGTTCTTGAACAATATGGCAGGTACCTTTATAATATATATCTGTAGGCACCAACTCTTCATTGGCAGTCATTCTGCTTGCAGTAATTGGAAATTCAGTATGCACTGAAGCATCAGTAGTGTTTCTCCAAATTCACCTTGATTGATGTTGATGACCAAAATGTATCAAGTTGTACAGGTATAGATGTCAAATGTTTTGATGCAGGGAAGATCAAATATTCCACTTGTAGACATTTGTCTGTTTCTCTCACATTCTTTGACAGGTCAAGACAACTGTCAAAGACAATGTGCAGTTCTTGCAAGGTGCATACTGACTTTGATATCTATAGAACAGCCTGATCGATCTCATTGAAGTTTTGCAGGGATTAAATCTTGACCATTCGCAATTTTGACACATAGACCACAATAGTTGAAGTTTTCAATGAGGACACCTTTTTTAATTGAAATTCTTTTTGAAGCATCTCCTTCATATAATGTGTTAGTTGGAAGAAGAGCATGCAACAGAATGTCCTTGAAAACTTCATCCCTTTCTTTTCTACATCCATCTCTCTATGTGCTTGTGAAAGTTGTGTTTTTGTAATCTGTTTTGTAGTGGCTGGTTGGACAAAACTCTCACTATGCCAATTAAAGTGTAAAAGTTTAGCTTTAGTGATTATGTCAAACAGCTTTTTCTCTTTCAATGCATATCTCTCCTGCTTCAGTTCTGTGTATAGTTTCTATTCATACTCCTGGACATATACTGAACTGCCTTTATATCTTTATCCGCATATATTTGGTCATGAAGTTTTGTAGTTGCACAGGCTCAGTCGTTTCAAAGGGGTTTCCTTGCTGCTGCATGAAATGAAGAAGGCTGTCAACATGTTTATTTAAATGTTCCCCACTCTTGCCTACAAGATTGTGGTGAGGAACAGTTTCACAATGGTCCATTAATTTAGAATTTGTCATCTCTCTGAAAACATTGCAAACAGAAAGGACTTCATGGTAAACTAGCTGTCATTGAGCAACATATTCACTTTTAGATGTCTGACCAACAATCCCCTTGGAGCGTTTCTGTTATCTCTGGATTGTTGGTTTCAGTTTCACATCTGGAGCCCCAGCATTGAAACTCCCCTCTTTGTCTTTCACCACAAAATGGCTTTGGATTAATTTTCTGTAGAGGTATCGTTTTTTCACCTTTAGCTTCTTTACTCTTTCCAAATTCAAGGACCCATATCTCAGGTAGTTTATGCAATAAAATTAGCGAAACCCAGTATTCAGTGACTTCACAATCTTCATGTGCAGCTCCCAATCACCTTCCCAATTAGCATATACAAACTTTTTCACTAGAGCTATCATTTGTAAAACATTTTCCCCAGTACTTGCAAAGTTCTGATTTTTCTTCACGTTCTTTGACAAGAACTACAAGCTTGGTTTTCAGGTTTTCTGATTTTGAACCGGGTGTATTAAACATTGCTTGGCTTTGTATGAATGAAGTACACCCTGTGTCTTTTTCACTTCTGAGATATGTTATGCAAAACCACATTTTTCATTCTTGTTCCAGAAAGCATTCCAACTCAATGTTTCTATAGCCTCAGATATGATGAGCATCACTTGTACCAAATGAACATATTGAGTTCCGCTTAATTCTGACTGGACAGTTTTGCATCCAAAGATTTATGCCTCAATAAGTGCATTGTCTATGCTGCATCCACTGAGATAACTTCCTGCACACTGCTAAGCAACTTTTGTCTTGTGGAAAACACCCATCATTGGATAAAGATCATCAAATCCTACTGGATTGCTCATAAAAATGTCAGCTACAATACTGAAAACACCTTCATTGATGAAAATTGGCAGGATAGGCTGGTCTTTAAGCTGAGCACGCAGATTTTGGAAAGGATTTAGGGGCATATGAAGGACAATGTTAAAATTATCGCTGGTTTAGCAGCAGTTTTCGGCAATAATGGCCTTGATAATATGCCCTGGAGAATTCCAATAGAAGCCCATGTTCACACCAGAACATGGGCTTCTATTGGATTTTTCCAGGGCATATTATCAAGTCCATTATCGCTGCTTTAGCAGCAGTTTTCTGCCACTAAACCGGCGATAAGTTTTAACGCCGTCCTCGATAATATGCCCCTTAGAGCTTTGTATACTGTTTCATGGTTTGTGACTGGAGATTGAATTGCTGGTAAACGCCCAACCTTAGTCAATGGTGTGGTATTCGGGGAGATAAGAGCATGAATACCAGCCCACGGAGGAACAGGCTTTTTTTTATCTATCAGTCTGCACCAAATAAGCTATATGATAAATTCAGTTGCAGACCACAGCATCAGGTAGAAGAAGATCCATGTCCTCATCCACTTTGAAACTTTCTAGTCGACTGGGACATGTTGATGACTGGTAGTGATGTTGCACATGTTGGCAAAGCAGTTGGGTTATAAGTTTGCAGCTTTGTTTGTTTGTTTATGCCTACAGCTGACTGAGCTGGTTTTCCAGCAGCTTTTTTATTGGTACAGTCTTGACAAAGCACCATGGCAGTAGCATGTGTGCTGGATGTTCTAGATAAAGATGTGCTGTATTTAAAATCAAAATCAAAATTTTCAAAATCAGCAATTGTAAATCCTTTCTTGGTAAAGTGACTTGGAAGTGATGTGCTGTTGGATTCACAATAATTTAAACATGAGTGCTAAAAAATTTCTGCTTCATATTATGTCATTATAACTTGTTGATCCACCATTCCTATTGATTGAAGTGATTAGCTTTCTACTTTTTCACTTGTCATAAATTGCGAGGCGGTCTTCATGTACAGCGGAGTTTTCTTTTACTCGTGATGTAATTCATAAAACATGATTAGGAAAAGACGGTACATTTGCACAGCATCAGCCTGTTGGATCATGGAATTGTCTTCCACTTCTTAACTTATATCTTCAAAGAAATCATCAATGTTGTCGGCTTCTGTTCAAAACTCAAGAACTTTAGTTTGTAACAGTTTTGCTTTGCTAGCATTAAACAATGTTGAATCCCATGATTTGGGTAGCTCTGGGGCATCACAACATTTGTCATTAAGTCCAAAAACGTAGGGGTCTATTAGTGTATCGGGCTGATCGCCACTCCCCATATGGCGGTGGCAATCCTCTTGCCATTTCCCACCGCCCACCTTCCATTCCCCCCGCCATATTACAATGGCAGGGGGGACCCCGGCTGACTGAAACGTCCGTCTGCTGGTTTATCCGCATGTTGATGAGTCGACCGGGCAGAAGAGGGGCTGAATATGGTGGTGTGTCTGCAAGACACCGCCATCCATATTATGCAGGCGGAGATGTGCCTTTCCATAATTTGCCTTTTCTTGCCATATAATTTAGTCAACCCTATCTCCTAATTTAGCCCGCCTGTGCCGCATAATTTCAGTGGCCCTGATAATTACTTCTTTCAAGGATCTAGGGGCTAGATGTAGTTAAACATTTTCCCATAATCACAGAATGGGCAAAACCCTTTCATACATCTGGTCCTAGATTTTTTTACAGAGACAGCAATGAAAGCAGATGGGATGCTTGTCACTATAAGCGCAGAAACCTATAACTCAAAGCAACAGGCTTCCCTCAGAGAATAGATCAAGTGTTTTTGCTTTGTCAAGACAAAATTAAACCAATAAATTCAACAAGGATCATTTCCAAATAAATATTTGTAAAATGAGGAAACCTTTATCGATCAAAACAGCTCTAAAAATATGCATGGTGTGCACTTCACTCAACGCCACAGGCAGACTCACATTATATTTTTTAATCATTTAAACTTCTTGCTTTGTGGAGGCAAGATGGCGCCTGCACGTCAGGCGTGTTTGTGAGAGATCCGTTTGGGCGTCCCAGCTAGAAGCCTTACCTGAGCTTCGGCGGTGATTTTTGCTATCGCCAAACCACGCTTCCAGTCTGCTGTTGCCTTGTTGGTGTTTTTTGCGGGGTTCTGCGGCGTTCGGCGCTGCACTGGAGTGGAGCAGCAGCGGCACTCTGAACAGCCAAACGCTGACCTTGGAACACAGAGGGGAGGTTGCCGGTGTTGGAGGCGCCCGCTGTGTCGAGTGGACGCGGAGGGGGAGCTGTAACGGCGGTGCTTGTGGCTGTATTGTTTGGAGCCTTGGAGCCTTGGAACGCTTCCCATTCCGCTGTTGCCTTATTGGTGTTTATGCGGGGGTTCGGCAGCGTTTGGCGCTGCACTGTTCTGACCTTTGGGACGCTTTGATCCAGCGGACATGACCCTGCGCCTTGCCGGTCTGGGAGGCACCCGTTGAGTCGAGCCGACGTGGATGTGGAGACAGAGCGGAGCAGCAGCGGCACTCTGAACAGTCAAACGTTGACACAGAGGGACGGTTCACCGCGCTGAACAGGGGCTGTAGGAATCACGAAGCAGGCACCAGGGAGATGCCGGTTCGCCCAGAAAAATGAGGAGAAAAGCAAACTTTGCTATCTGCAAGAACGCCATAAAAGTCAAGTAAGATCTTGAATAGAGCCGAATTTAGGGGAGAGAAGCTAGCTCTCGTTTCTTTTCTTTTTAAAAAAAAAAAGGTGTTTTGAAAGTTTAAAAGGATTTAAGAGACTTTCAAGCTTTAAAGAGACTTAATATTAGTCAGAATTCACTAATTGAAAGGCGAATATACTTGCAACTTTCTTTTTGGCAACTATGTATTTAACTGTACAATATATAGAATTTCTGGCAACATGGCCCCTAAAACTGCACGTGGTGGCAAGACTAGACCCAGCGGTGAGAACCAGATTGGGACTCGAGCTGCTCTAGCGGCAAAATCAAAGCAAGATATTAGCAATAACGACCGTGATACTAGCCAAATGAGCACCCCAAAAATTCCACAAATGTTTAATTCTAAAGTAAAAGCAACAACTACAACTATAAGTACCAAGACTCAGAATGATGGAGCCGGGAGTGAAAAGAATATGGTTATTGATGACTTGGGGGGTTTACATTTGGCCAACGATCAAGATAAGACTCTGGTAGAGGTACTTGAACAGGTAATAGCCTCTCCAGTAACCCTCTCAACTAATCCACCCACACTTGATCCTCCACTTGAACCCCTCACACTGCCTAGAACACAAAATACTGTTGCTTTCAATATTACTGACGAGAGGGGAGGTGAAGACGATGTCGAATTGGACACTTCCCGAGCTGAAGGGGTAGAATGTGATGGTGACCCCATAAGCAGCAAAGATAGTGAATTCTACTCGCTTTCAGAACACTCTGAGGGGTCCGACCTGGAAGAGGATCTAGAGGAGGGGCTAGAAAATACAAGTAAGGAAATATCTGTCATTGTAACATCCGATATGCGGGCAGCTAGAGTCTGGAGCGAGGAAACCTCTGATGGAGATCCAACTATAATAGATCAAGATCTGGATCAGGATCTAGCAGACTATACTCAACAAACCAGCTCTAGCTCTAGCCCTGGCCTCCCTAATCAAGCACCAATAGATATTATTTTGAAAGCCATTTCAGAACAACGACTGGAGGCAAAAGCTGAACACTTGAAAACTCATAATGCTTGTAAAAAACTTCAGAATACGGTGCGACGTTTAGTAAAATCATGTAATGACTTTACAGATAGAATGGTAGAAGCGGAAGGGCGTATATCCTCATTAGAGGATCAAGTAACACATATTAAAACTAGCCTTGACGACTTCAAGGGGCAGAAGGAAGATGTGAACTCTAAACTGGTTGATTTGGAGAATAGACTTCGTCGCAATAACTTACGAATTCTGTGTGTGCCAGAAGGAAGTGAGGGACAAGATGTACGACAGTTTGTGGTGGAGCTTTTTGAAGAAGCTTTTCCTGATGTCAAAGACTGGCAATGGTCCCAGGAGATTCAGAGGGCTCACGCTTTCCTTTTCGTAAGCAAATAACTCGGAACACCCAAACCGGACAATATCCTCGAGCTATTTTGATATCCCTGAATAACTTTTTGGCAAGACAAAAACTGTATGATCTTGCAAGGCCGGATAAGAAACGCTCTGGGAAGGATATAGAGTTTTTTGTGCGCCCCGACTACTGCCATTCTACTGTAGAAAACCGGTGGAGAATGCGCCAACTGATTGATCCATTTAAAAAAAAGGGCGCTCAAGCCTTTTTGCTTCAACCATCCACATTAAAGATTGTATATAAGGGACAAAATAGATTCTTTACCGCGGAAGCTCTAGCAAAAGCATATTTGAATACACTAGCATGAGGAGTAAGATTTGAGTTCTAGATATTAGATCCTGTATGGCATAACTCATGCTTTTCTATTGTTTTGGAGTTATGGATACGCCCAAACATTTGTGGTGTTCTCACATACATCACCGGGGCAATAGGCCCCTTTGCCTTAATGTTGGGGGTGGGTCACTGGGGGGGGGGGGATGGTGAGATGGGGTTTGGGTGGGATAGACACGGGGTTGTGTTGGGGGGAAAAAGGGAATAAATCAGTCAAGGCCATAAAATATCATGTTGAAATAAACTGTTTTTTTTTGCTGACTTAATGGTACAATGGTATAATATAATTTTTGCAATGTATCTACATAGCTGCTATGGTGAGGTGTAATTTTCGAATTTGCTCATTTAATGTATGTGGCCTTAATAATGTGCATAAGCGTAAGCGTGTGATGCATGGAATTCGTCTAATACAACCGGATATAATATGCATTCAAGAGACGCATATACCGTGGGCAAAGAGACAAGTATTGAATGATCTTGGGTTTATAGTGTTGGCTGCCTCACAACAATCTACTATGAATCGAGGCGTGGCTATTTTGGCACGACGGTCTGTAATTGCAACTGGGAAAATTAAAGTAGACAGCTTTGGACGCTGGGCAATTGCGGAATGTGTTATAGGTAATGTTGTTACTACAATCTGTACAGTATATGGATCTAACATTGATGACACTGCAGTAATAGAATATCTGAATGTAGAATTAGCTCTTTGGAGTACCCCATTATTTTTACTGGGGGACTTCAATATTCATGGGGAATTGAATACTTGGAATTCAAAATTCACTAGATATCAAGGTAGGAAGCCCCAGGTATTCAAAGCATTACATCAACTCCTATATCAACATTGGTTGATCGACGGGTGGCCCGTGGCGAATCTGAAAGATCCTGGTTTTACTTTTTTTCCATTGCCGCATAAGAAATCTGTGCGAATAGATTATATCTTTATACCCAGACATATGGCACAAGGGTCTCATATGTCAGTTAAACCACGCATCACATCAGATCACGCCCCAATCGTCATAGATATACCTATACCTAATACCCAACGAATACAAAGATCTTTTACTCGTAGTAAGAAACTTTTGTTAGATGAAGTATATGTGAAACAAGTAATAGATTGGGCTCAGCAATTTTTCTACCTTAATAGAGGCTCTACATCTTATGCAATGGTATGGGACTGCTTCAAGGCAGGATTGCGAGGCGAAACCTGTAGCTATAGCTGGAGTTTACAACAGAAAAGGAAAAATACAATGACACAATTAATACAAGATTTAATAAATGCAGAACATGACTTAATGCGTGATATCAGGCTCCATCGAGATAGCGAAACTTCACAAGATGAAGTTGCGAAGCATAAAGCCACGATAAATGGGATCTGGAGTCAGGATATTGCACAGCAATATAAGACCTTTTGTGCAGAGAGATATGAATATTGGGAAAACGTGGGTAGATGTCTAGCTCAAAGAATGCGTGGGAGACAGACTATACAGCGTATAACCTCTATAGAAAATAATCAGGGCACTCTAATCGAGTCATCAGAGGGGATTTTGCAGGTCTTCTATGAGTATTATAGAAATCTTTATACCCAAGAAAACTTTTCATTTGATCTACTTGATCAATATATAGATAAACTGGAACTGTCCCAATTAGATCTGGCACAACAAGAGCAACTAGAGCTACCAATCACAATTGAAGAACTTGAGGCCTCTCTGAAAGAACTGGCCCTGGGGAAGGCTTGTGGCCCTGACAAACTTCCGTTAGAAATGTATCAAATACTATTTCCCATAATCAAGAATGATATGCTCGCAACGTTTTTGGAAGCCCAAAATGGTTGTCCGCCTCCATCATGGGAAGATGCAAGTATAGTTATAGTTTGTAAAAAAGATAAACCCTCGCATCTACCTGGGTCATACCGCCCTATTTCCCTCATAAACGCTGATGCGAAAGTATATTCTAAAATCCTTGCTAACCGATTGAACCAAATCGTTTCAACTTTAGTTTCTGAACAACAGCATGGCTTTCTCCCAGACCGTGGTACGATCAATCAGATACATCGGGTTATTGCAACATTAGATTATGCTACCACAAAACATTTGGATGTTGGGTTGGTGTTTTTAGACGCAGAGAAAGCGTTTGATTGTGTTTCATGGGCATTTTTATGGTCGATTTTGGGGAAAATGGGATTTGGACCACGATTTATATTTGCTCTACAAATTATGTATCGACATCCGAGGGCTAAGATCTGTATCTCGGGGCAAGAGTCAAAGGCAGTCAATATCACGCGGGGCACACGGCAGGGGTGCCCCTGCTCACCTCTTCTATTTGCCATTTATATAGAACCATTGCTAAAGGCATTAATGTCATCCCAATATATACAATCTATGGTCTTGCCTGGTGGTAATATACGGGTGTTAGCTTACGCTGACGATATCGCAGTAATAACATCGGACCCGGAATCTACATTAATTGAAATAGAAAATTTGACTCGTGAATTTGGCAATGTGTCAGGGTACAAACTTAATATTCAGAAAACTCAGATCATATGCTCAGCAGGATTATGTACTAATGATAGTAGGGTCACTCTAGAGGCCAAATATTTAGGCATTAAATTTAGACTACTACCTCAACAGTTAGTTATGGCAAATTGGTCAGATATACTATCAACAGTTAAAAGTCAACTAGAGAAAATTGAATGCTTACATTTATCATTGGTTGGGAGATGTAATGTCTTAAAAATGACTATCTTACCAAAAGTTTTATACTATTTTCGAGCAATACCATTGGAGATATCCACATTACAATTGAGGAAATTGCAATCTATAACTGATCGATTTCTACGGGGTGGGAAATCTTCGCGAAGAGCATCTAAATATATGACACTACCAATTCTAAGTGGGGGTTGGGGAGTTCCGAATTTTGTACTATATTATTTAGCATGTCTTATCGAAAATATTAAATATTTTTCAATAGGTGGAACTCCACCTACATTTGAAAGCCCTGGTATTTTTTCCCTTTTACTTGGCCCACAATCTCGGCAAATGTTGCTTCGTTTTTTAGAACCTAGTTACTATAACAGAACTAGATTTAAACTTATAATGTCCGCCTTTAAAGGATGGTGATCTATACGGAAGCTTATCTCATTGGGACGTATTAATTTTTATACTCCCTGTAATTCTATGGAACTGCTTCCGCTAATATTCAGGGATCGCATTATGGATATATGGCGGGAAAAAGGCATAACAACCATTGGTGACATGACTAAAAATGGTATATTAGCTTCATTTCAGGAGCTAAAAGATGAATAAAGTCTTTCTCAACATGACTTCTTTAAGTATTTACAAATACGGAATTTTATTTTTAAACATCCAAATATTGTACCACTTTGTCATAATGAATTCATGCAAATACTTAAAAGACCAACACGTATAGGGATTATATACAAATATCTGTTAAATTTACAGCAGGACGATATATAGAACAGCAGGAATCAAAATGGTGTACGAGGTTAGGTACATCTGTAGTACCTTTTAAAGAATCAATATGTATGGCCGATAAAATTATTTTATCTGTCAATTTATATTCACAGCATTATAAAACTTTATTTAATCTTTATCATACACCACTGAAAATGTTAAAATGGGGCAATGCAAATAATGGGAAATGCTATAGATGTCAAGGTGATTTGGCAGATATTATACATATCTTTTCAGACTGCCCTATATTAAAACCGTTTTTTGTATCCATAGAAATTTTGTTAGGGCATATTACGAAATGTGATGTAAAAATCTCCAGAGAGATGATTATTTTTGGTCTATCAAATGACAATGAATTGTTTTCAGGATATCAAGAAAATAGATATATTATATTCATGGCTATGGCTGTAGCTCGCCTTTGTATATCTTCAATGTGGTTAAAACCTGAAGCACCTACATATGAAATGTGGCGAGCAAAGTTTTATAATATTTTTCATTTAGAATTTAATTTATATCGCATTAAATCAATTATGAAAAAACGCAGAGGGTACAAAATATGGCAGACTCTGATAGACTATTTGGACCACTAGTGACCATTATTTTGCCATCAAATGTGATAAGCTGCTGTTTAGATTGTATTTATCTGATGTTAAAATCATTTCTACTGCTTATATGTTTTTTTACGTTGAACATGTAAATTATAAAGTTGATATATTGATATGCTGATTGTGATACGATATGGTCCCTATATATGTTTGTTTTTCTATATATGGCTTTGAACTGAATCAATAAAAAAAATAAAAATAAAAAAATAAACTATTTGCTTTGTTGGCTTATCTGAGCCCCTCTCCTCACCTCACCTTCCTTGGGTAATTGCAAGGATATGTTTCCAGGTTTTGCCATGCCCTGTAATTATCACACCCTAGCACTGCTGAATCGAGCCCCTAAGCAAGGCAGCTGATGCTAAGGACCTGTTTGCTCTCTAGATGGAAGTTTATTCAGACCTAATCCAGGGCAACTCTGTGCCAGGTTTTGGGACCCCAAGTCCACTTGATCTCATTGTTTGCTCCTCTGAAAGGTACATTTCTGTTTTCATGTTTTATAATGCTTTAGCACTTTCATAAGCAAATTAAGTACATTGAATATTGTTCCTCAGTATACTATAAGATGCCATCTGACTAGTTAATTAATTATAAATTGTAGTTCTTAATTTGTTTTGCAACACCACAGAGAGTTGACACATGATTCTTTAGCATCCTTATCTATCCTTCTGATCATGGTACTGTTAATTCAGTAGCTAGTCCCCTGGCTTTTATCACCAGTTTTGTGATCATAATCTCAGTTTTTGCACTCTTCATTTTGCAACTAATGCTTATCTCTGGCAGTGGTCATATTACCAGTTTTAGTATTGCTTATTTCTAGGCGATAACACATCTTCAGGTCTTGCTGAAGTGGCTGGATGACTGCATTAAACTCTATTACCTACTGGTGGTCGCCAGTAGGTAGGTATAGTTAGGACCTAGTTACCATAGGAAAATCGCAACATTCTATTTCCAATAACTTTGGCGCCGATTGATGAATCATTACGAAATTTTCAAAACTCATGGCCCGCCTTGGTCCACTCCTATCTTGAAAGTTTTGGAGTGATGCGGCAGGCGGGGGCCGAGAAAAAAGGGGGGTCCTAAAACGTGTTTTCTCCATGCAATTTTCCATAGGAAACTTTAGACACAGCTACAGCTCGAATTGCTGAATGGAATTACACCAAATGTGGCAAGAATGTAGCCCTTGGTTCAGAAAGAGCCCTTTTTGTTAAATGGTGTAAATATATTCAGTAGTTTTTTAAATATTAATGGAAAAAATATATATATATCTGGGAGGAGCCTAACCACACATCTCATCGTGAGATCTGATTGGCTGTCAGCACTTCATCCAAGAAGTGTTGGCAGCCATCTTGGGACCAATATACATGATAGCACCTCATTAAAAAACGCCGCAGATAATAGAAGGTTTCAAGACTTTAGTTTCAAAATAAATCATTTGTTGATGGTACCATACTCATTTTAGGATTTGTGGTGTGTTCTAAGGTGATTTTACCATGTGAAAAAGCCTTCTGTTGGGATGTCATAAATCATGTTTGAGAGAAAGCTATTTTCTCATGCTTTTCCCACAGAGGTTTGGAAGGTGATCTATAAGCTAAACTGAGAGCATATTTTCTGTAAATTCACATTATCTTTCTTAGTCATGTGAGAATGAAGTCTGACATTCTCAGTAAAATATGTGCCTCCAACAAGGACAGAGACTGTCAGTTGATTCCTTTGTGTTCTACTGTAGCTTCCCAGAGTGTTCTAAAGAACAACTAGAGCGCTAACAGTCCTACTTATGACAAACATATTGCACACCTCAAGCCACCTTGATTGGAATAAAGTGGTAACTCTTAAAACGTTTAATTTAAATAGGAACAGAATGAGGGGGTTCATTGTGCCATAGAAAGTATGATTAGTGCTGCAGAAAGAAACATTAGGGCACATTTTGAGTGACTTCTCAAATCCTCTTCCATTTCATTAAAAAAATCTGACATGCAGACTGAAACATGCACTTTCAATACAAGCAGTAGACTTACCTGGTGAGCAGTAGCTTCACTACAGTGATATAATAAGCAACTAGAGTGCTAACATTCAGAATTTATGTAAAATGTGTAACATATCTGAATACCTTCTTTATTGAATCAAAGTGAAAAACTGAAAGCATTTCCTACTGAGGAGACTGCAGTAAATGAGGAAATTAGGAAACTTCATAACAAATAAATCTCCCAAGATGGCCACCAGAGACAAAAGAGCCCAAATCTAGCACAAATCTCACCCAGATGTAGCCCACATGTAGCCAAATGACAGGAGTGTGCAAAACACTTTTTATTTGTGGTGTTTTTGCAGTTTTATATAGTGCAGACTTGTCAGGTATTGGAGTGCTTTGCATGAGCATTGGTTACATCACACAAGAACAAATTCATTGTGGTTTTAGACATGGGGAGATTAAGTGATTCAACCAGAATCACAGAATGTTGAGCTGGAGCAGAAACTCTAACCTGGTGCAAAGTCTGCAGCCCTGGAAGTAACAACACATCCTCCCCCCTAAGTGCAACATTTAATTAAGTGGTCAACTGGATGTCGCTTTTTGAAAACTTAGAAAATATGTCCTCTTTTCTGTTTCTTAGAGCACTAACCACAATTTTGATGCAAATAAGACTCTCTCATATATGTAATTTCTAAAGGAAATGCTCTAGGTATAACAGTTTTGATTACATCAAGATGACGTCAGGCATTCCACACTTTTGTAATGAATATAGAATGTTAGCAATCTAGTTGTTCATTAGGATACTGTTGAGAGGCAGAGGCCAAGGACACGGACTCTGAAAATTGAAGGCAGGTAGGAGGGTGCAAAGGCAACAATTTGACCATACTGGCCAGGCAGAAAGGGCAGTGGCAGCACAACAGACTATGGAGGGCAGTGGAAAGGGGGACAGAGGCAACAAACCAACAATACAGGACCTGCAAGAGAGGCTGTGGCAATATATTAGACCATTGTGGGCAAAAGGAAGAGACAGTGGAAGTACACCTATACATGCCAACAGACCCGATTCAGCCAGTAAACTTCCATTGTTTGTAAGCCCAAATGGGCTTTATTTGATCTGTCTCCTGTCTACAATCTCCTCTTTTTCAATGTAAGTCAAAAGGGTAAATCAATACTCCAGTCTTCTTTTCAAAATCTCCCTCTTACCAAGTTCATGATGTTAGCAAGTATGGTACATTGGACCATGGAAAGCAGGAGGAATTAGGGTAGGGACATGGACTTGGATAACAGAGAACAGGAAGGACATAGATAGGTGCACCAAACTGACCCTGCAGGGCAGGCATCAGGGTTTGCAGCAACACAATACACCACACAGAGCATGCTGGATAGGAGAGCAGCACAACAATCCATAGAAAGCAATAGGGAGGGGACAGGACCATGCACATGGACAGCAGAGAACAGAGGGGAAAGAGGAAATGGTAGCTAGCTGACCATAATGAGCAGACAGGAGAGACAGCTGCAGCATAACGGACCATAAAGGGCAGGTGGGACAGATCAGGGGCATTACAATGGAACAGATAAGCCAGGAGGGAGAGAATAGGGGTCTGCACATGGAAACAGAGGGCTGGGGGCAAGGGGGCAGGGCAGGAGCAGCAAGATGACTATGGAGGTCAGGCGATGGATATGATGGGCAAGAAAGAGGGTGCGGGGGCATGCACAAAGGACCATGGACGATAGAAGGGAGGGTCAGGACCTGAGCAAAGACAAGAGAGTACAGGGGAAGGGGCCTCACAACAGACCATGCAGGGCAGGCAGGAGGAGCAGTAGCAGCACAGCAGACGAGGGAGGGCAGAAGAGTATGGCAGTACACTGGACAATGGGGGACAGGAGGAAGGGGATAGGGGCATGGAATTATTGACAGGCAGGGTGGAGGTGGCAGGGACAGGTTACAGTCATCTGACAATGCTAGGCAGGTGGGAGGGGAGTGGCAGCTCAACAGAACACTCAGAGTAGATAGGAGTGGCAGGTCCATGGAGCATGGTGGGGAAAAAGGATGGAACAGGGGCATGCACACAGACATCGGAGAGCAGGGGGAAGGAGAATAGGGGCAGCAAGCTAAGCACAGAGGCTAAGCAGGAGGTCAATGATGGGGAATAGAATTGGGCAATGGAGGGCAGGAGGAGTGGAGTGGTATATCATGCTAAAATGGAGGGCAGTGGCAGCACACCAGACCATGCATGGCAGAAGGGAGGAGGCTAGTCCATGGATTCAGACAACAGAGGATAGGGAGGAGGTGGATGGGGCAGCAAACTAACTGTTCAGAGAAGGCAGGAAGGCCAGTGGCAGAACAACAGCCAGTTATACTACTATCTACTGAGGGTTTTAGGGGTAAGGGAAAAGGATTGGGCGCTCAGCCACACAGGGCTGTAGGAAGGGAGCAGGGAAATGGACGTGGACAATGGATGGCTAGGAGGGGGAAGGCGGGAGCAGCAAGCTTGGGTGGGGGAGGCACAATGGCACAATGCCAGGCCCTGCTTTCAATCCCCCAACATCCATTGTGATATGCATCTTACTTAACGTTAGAAAAAACCTAGAAATTTGCTGAAAAAAACAAAGATTACAGGGACGGTATAGTTAGACTCAGATTTCACACATATACAACCAGTGAAATTCTGCAGTTATAGTTACCTGAGCTAACTATAACTTATGCCCCCGCAATGTACTGCTAATGACCTCAGACATTACATCATTCATGACATGGTCAGTTATATCACTCATGACATCACTCATGACTTCTCAAATGAGCTGTGAATGGAATGGAACTATAATCGCTAGACCTTTATTTAGGGATAGTGTGCCTATTTTAACACCCCTTTTTTTTCTTTTCTTTCGTGTAAGAACCATTATAATACGCAACGTGCCCAGATTAATATGGCCAATAGCATTTCACTTTAAAAGTAATGTGTAGTCGATTGTTTATGTTAATGTTTGCAATCCTAAGTATGTTTATTATGAATAAGTCACGTTGACGGACATACAGGTATGGCGGTCATGAGGCAAGATATGCTGAAATTACATTGTGTGCATATGAACACTTGTTTTCTTTTCTTTATTGCATCAATTCCTACATTTTTACATCGTGACCAGGCCAATATGGCTGCCAGCTTTTTGGATTAAAGTAATATGTAGTCCTTTGTTAATATTGGTCACTTTAGACATTTGTACATATAAATAAGGAGGCTACAATGACCTCTTGTATCGTTATCAAGGTTTGGACAAGCTGAAACGCATGGATCACGTCCTTTGTAGATTACATACTTCCAAACTATAACCTGAGTGCTGATTTCTTCCTTGTAAGAGTGAGAAGAGATTAAATACATATATATAAAATTCACAGAAAAAAACAAGTTTCAGGGACATTATAGTTAGAAATTAGCATTTAAAAATCCTCAAAAATTCACTGAAAAAACACAGGTTTCATGGACGTCACAGTTAGTTGGACATTTCACTCGTACAAAACTAGAGAAATTCAGCAGTTAAAGTTAGTTGTGCTAACTATAACTCACTCTTGACATCTCAAATGACATCACCTTTTTTAATTTCAAAAGATTTTATTAGAATTTTTTTTCCATAATCAGTACAAAGATAGTGAAGACAAAACTGGTCTCGTTTTAATGCCGTTGGGGTTACAGTTGGCGTACAGTATATATGAATGGACACTTACACGTTGGGTAGGCATTTACGATCTATGGCGTTTGCTGCCTTGATGGGCCTATGTTTTGCCCTCGAGAGAGGGAAGCGAAAGTGGGAAAAGAAAGAAAGAGAAGAGAGGACAGTAAGGGCAGTGCGTTAGTTAGCCGGTATACTTTCAGGGTTTGCGATGGGCGGTGGCTGGGGACGGGGTACCGAGACATGTGTGCTGCCTAAGGTGGTTTTTGCGAGCCTAGGTATTTGTCCAAGGAGTGCCACATCTCGCCCTTTGAGCTGCATTTTGGTGATTGTTTTAGTGTTATGTTGTCCGTCCCTCTTAGGAAAGTGATCCAGTTGAACCAACTTTTGAAGGATGCTTTCCCTGTGTCTTTCCAATTAGCTAGGATAGTTTTACCAGCCGCTGTGAGCAGGAGGTGTATCAGTTGACTATCATTTTTTTACTGGATTTCTGGAGCCATGAAGGCGGTGACTACACCTAGGAAGTCTGGTTGTGGCGAGTACCCAATTACGTTATATATGAACTCCCTTATTCTCCCCCAGAATGTCTTGACTTTAGGGCAATAATAGATCAAGTACGCTAGGTCTCCCTTATCTTTATGGCAATTCCAACACAGATCCCATTCCAGAGCCCGACAGCCGCCAGGCGATCTGGCGTCCAGTACGATCTGTGAAGGAGCCAGTATTTAGTTTGTGCTAGGATTGGGGTGACTTTATTTTTTGCTGCTGATGTCCAGATGTGCATCTATTCCTTCTCACTGAACTGTCTACTTTGGTGGGCTTCCCAATACTCTATTGTTTTGGCGTTTAATCTTGTTGTTTTCAGACTCAGGAGTTTGTATAGGTGCCATGTTTGGTGGCCGATTTTGTTTAGGTTCGCCATGTATTGGAGGATTGATGGGACTTCTTTGTTTAGGTCTGCTCTTGTGATGGCTGCCCTTATTCTTAGGAAGCTTTAGACTTCTATATCTGGTAGGTTGTGGTTTTATTTGTATCGCGTGGTTTGATTTTAGGCAGTCAAATGTGAGCGGGGAATTGAGCCTCTCTAGCAGGTTGGGGGTGGAGATGCCCCGTTCATACCACAAGTTAATACTAAGTATCTTGTCTTTGCATTTTATTTTAGTGTTGTACCAAATAGATTCCCATCTTGTGTTTCTAATGCTCTTTTCCATTCTTTTGTCGACTTTGAGGAGAGCGTTCTTGGTGCTTTTGATTATGGTGTTGTTGGTCTCAGGGTGTTTATTAGCTATGAGTAGGGCTAGAGGGTTTTAGAATTGCTCTCTCTAGCGCCAGCCATACCGGCGTGTATTCCTGCTCTGGTGAGAGCCAGTATGACCCTTGTTTGTCTAGACACGCTGTCTGGAATGTTTTGAAGTTGGTGAGGCTGAGTCCCCCTAATGTTTTGCTTAGTTTTAGTTTTAGTTTTAGTTCTTAATTTCTGTAGGCTTATCCTGGGTTCCTTATCTCTCCAGAGGAATGTATTTGTCAGGTTATCTAACTTTTTATGGAAGTCCTCCGTAGTGGGAGCATACTAAGCAGGTACTTAACCATGGGGGTTAGCATCATTTTTATTGTTTCTACCCTACCCCACCAGCTGACAAACTTTGGTGACCATGAGTCTAGTTTCCCTTTTAGCTTATTAAATATTATTTTTTCGTTGTAATCGAGTGTTGATTTGAGATCCCTGCCGAAGTAGAAGCCAAGATATTTCAGGAAGCTTTTCTGCCAGGTCAACCCTGAGTCCCCTAACACCGCTCTTGTTGTTTGCACATTTAGTGGTTTGCATTCAGATTTGTCCCTGTTGAGTTTGTAGCCCGATACCTGTGCGTACTCTTCAATGGTGGTCATTAGGGCTGCTATCGAGGAGCCCGGGTCCTCTGTTGTGATGAGTATATCGTCCTTATATGCAGCTAGCTTAATCGTATTGCCCATGATTGGGATTCCTTTTATTTCAGTGTTATTACCGATCATGGTCAGTAGTGGTTCCAGGGAAAGTAGGAAAAGTGCAGGGGAAAGTGGGCAGCCTTGTCTGGTTCCTCTTCCCAGATTTAGGGGGTCAGAGGTGCCCCCGTTGACTACCAGGCGGCCTTTCGGTTCGTTATAGAGCGCCATCACCATTCTTCTATAGTTTTCCCCTAGACCGAACTTTTGCATGCACTAGTCAAGAAAGGGCCACGACACTCTATCAAACGCCTTTTCTGCGTCGAGTGCGATCATGACTGCTGGTTTAGTGTTGTTAGAGGCATGCTTTATTAGGTGGCATAGGAGTCTTGTGTTGTCCTGGGACATCCTGTTTTTGAGAAACCCCACCTGTGAGTTGTGGATTAGGTTTGGAAGCTGCTCATTTAGTCCCGCTGCTAGGACCTTTGCATAGATCTTGCAGTCTATGTTAATTAAGGAGATGGGTCGGTAGTTTTGCGGATGTTGTGGGTCTTTGCCCTCTTTTGGGATGACTATTATGTTGGCTTTCGCCATCGAGTTTGTCATTTTCCCCTTTTTGATACAGTGCGTGAAAACCTCTTTCATTGTGGGCTTGATTAGGCGGAGGAAGTGCTTATAGAACCCTGCTGTGTATCCGTCCAGCCCAGGTGCTTTGTTGTCCTTAAGGGCTGCCACTGCTTTCTCTATCTCTGCCCCAGTTATGTCTTGCTCTAGAGATGTTCTTTATGTTTCTGTCAGCTTGGGTAGGTTTAGTTTGTCTAGAAGGCTAGCCCCCCCATCAGCTTTAAGGTCTTTGTCTTCCCTGTAAAGGCACTCATAGAAGTCTTTAAAGACCCTGAGGATTTCCTTGTTTGATGTTTGGGAAGTCTTATTAGTGTCTGTTATTGCCGCAATAGTGTGTTGCCTCTGCTTGCTCTTAAGGTATGAGGCTAGTGCTTTCCCTGCTCTGTTCGCTGAACATAGGTTTATTGCTTTATATATTTTTATCCACATACCTGCCCTCTCGCTCAAAATTTTGTTGAGTTCGTATTTCTTCCTAGTTAGGTCTGTGAGGATGTTCTTGTCTGCTAGGTTGGTACTATTGCGCATTTCCAGGTCCTTAATCTGCACCTCGAGCTCTAATACTTTTTTATTTCTGGCTTGGGGAAAGGTGTATGATGTTTTAAATCGCGCGTCAGCACTAGTGTGTAACTAGGTGTGCAGCGCTATCGCATTTTTAATTAATCCCGTTTTTGGCATCTCTGTTATATTTACGTTTGTTAGCCCCTGATTTTAACATTTACCATCGTGCCCTCATACTTGCATCTTAATTGTGCCCCCCACCGCTTGTAGAGCGGATTACTTCCCTATCTTACAGCCACTCGAGGCGTCTCGCCGCCATCTTGGGGGTGATTGAGATTTTGATCCTGTTACTTGCCTCAGCGCTCTAGTGCTCGGTTTCCACATCAGGTGAGCCTCTATTTAAGGCGAGCACCTTGAGCTGCTCGTTCTTGGGGAAAGGTGCATGATGTTTTAAATCGCGCGTCAGCACTAGTGTGTAACTAGGTGTGCAGTGCTATCACATTTTTAATTAATCCCGTTTTTGGCATCTCTGTTATATTTACGTTTGCTAGCCCCTGATTTTAACATTTACCATCGCGCCCTCATACTTGCATTTTAATTGTGCCCCCCACCGCTTGTAGAGCAGATTACTTCCCTATCTTACAGTCACTCGAGGCGCCTCGCCGCCATCTAGGGGGTGATTGAGATTTTGATCCTGTTACTTGCCTGAGCACTTTAGTGCTCGGTTTCCACATCAGGTGAGCCTCTATTTATAGCTCACAATACCCGCGCAGCGGGTGACGTGCAGCGGAAGCGCCTGACTCGCGCCTGAGTCGAGCCAGAGTCTGCCCGTCTGCGCCCGTCAGTGTTCCGGAGGCGCTGGGGCGGCGGTAGACTACGGTCCGGTCAGGCGTGGGTGAGGATGATTTGTTACACCTCGGCGACGCTGCGCGCAATGCAGACCTATTCCTGCTCCTGTCGCGTGGTCTTTCCGGGGCGCTTCAAGGGTAAATGGCGCTGCCCGGGCTGCGGCTGGTCGCCTACTTGGACACCAGCCAACGCCCATAGGCTAGTTGAGGCTCGTGTTAAACATCTATGCCTGCTGCTCAATACGAGGTCAGTAGGTAGCCATGCCCAGCACATACATGATCTCCTTGTTAGGGAAAATCCCTTATGTCTTCTTCTGATCGAAACCTGGTTGGGAGAGGCGTCCAATCCGGACATTTTCTCTGCCATTCCACCGGCGTATAACATTTTCCGGCAGGACAGAGCTAAGGGAAGGGGTGGCGGAGTAGCTGTGGTGGTGAAGAAGAACGTCTCCTGCTCGGTTCTCCCCTTGAATCCCATCGGGGGCTCTGAGTCTCTTGCCTTTACACTTAGATTATCCCCGGGCCAAGCGTTTAAGGGGCTGCTGGTTTACAGGCCACCAGGCCCCATGGGCTCTTTCCTGGAGGACTTGCAGATAGCTATCTCCGAGTTGGTGCTATCTACACAGAATTGTGTGGTAGCAGGCGACTTCAATGTCCACCTTGACGTGATAGATGACCCGGATGCTATTAAACTGCTGGACATTACATCCCCGTTGGGCCTCGCACCGTTTGTGTCGGGTCCTACACATGAGAAAGGGCACACCCTCGATCAAGTGTTTTCGTCAGTCCCGATTGCTGATATCGAAACCCTGCCGGTGCTCTGGACGGACCATAGGCTGATTAGGTTCTTCGTGCTGGAGAATGGGCGGCCGGACAACAGCGCCCCCACGCTGCCTAGACCAGCCTCGAGAGCGTTGCACAGAGTGACGCCTGATATGTTGGAGCAGGCGCTCACGGAACATCCCTGCCACCTCTCGGGGGATCTGGAAAGAGACACTGAGGCTCTGCAGCTGTGGTTGACTGAAAGGTTGGAGGATCTTGCCCCTAAGGCAGCCCCCCGCTCCACGGTAATACGGCAATCTGCGCCGTGGTTCACGGAGGCGCTGCGTGTGGCTCGCAGCCAATGTAAGGTTGCTGAGCGGGCCTGGCGCCTTCAGTACGACGGGGAGGCTAAAATTGCCTATAGGGCGGTTGTGAAGGCATATCACCGGGATATCCTAGGTGCTAAGAAAGAATATCTTGCTAGGAGGATTGAGGTGTCGGCGAACTCCTGTAAGGAGATCTTCACCATTGTGAAGGAGTTCACGACCCCTAGCTCCTACTCACCCCCGCCAGTATCATCGGATGCGTGGGCGTGTGATCTCGCCAGCTTTTTTACCAACAAGATCAAGGCGATTCAGGCCTCCTTCTTGGAGAGCTCGGAGGAGGGTTGCTGCGGCCCCGGGGCGGGACATGGATTACCGTCCATGCCTGTCGCTGTGCTGTCAGACTTTCCAGCCGTTTCCAGCGATGCGTCCCGGGTGCTGTTGGCCAGTCTTAAATCAGGCTCGCCACTAGACCCCTGCCCTGCCAAATTTTTGGCCGGGATGGCGGCGGTGGTGAACCCCCTGGTCAACCCTATCCTCAATGCCTCCTTGAGGGAGGGGAGTGTCCCACGCACCTGGAAAAGGGCGATGGTAATCCCCCTCCTGAAAAAGCCTGGTCTTGATGCCGAGGTTTTGGCCAATTATAGGCCAATTTCACTTCTCCCGGCTCTGGCCAAGATCACAGAGAAACATGTCCATGGCGTCTTGTCGAGCTTTTTGGAAGCCAACAATCTGCTCCATCCATCCCAATCCGGATTCCGTCCTAATTTCAGCACGGAAACGGCGTTGTTGGAGGTCTCGGAGATCATCAGGGAGACCTTGGATGTGGGCGGCAAGGCCATGTTAGTCATGTTGGACCTGTCGGCGGCCTTTGACACCGTCCCCCATGAGGCGCTTCTCGCCAGGCTTTATGACATCGGCATTAGGGGGACGGTGTTCAAATGGTTTACATCTTTTCTTGAAGGCCGCCGCCAGACGATCTGGGTTTCCCAGAGCTCCGCCGAGATGCCGCCATTGGGAGTCGGGGTTCCACAGGGTTCTGTGCTGAGCCCGTCGTTGTTTAACATCTTCATGTCCCCTTTGGCGGCTGCGGTGGAGGCCTATGGGGCCCAGATCGTGTCCTACGCCGACGACACGCAACTCCTCTTCACATGCGGTAAAGACCAGGCATTTGATGGAGAGAGTATTCGGGGCTGTCTGGGAATGGTCTTCGACTGGTTCCAGCGGAACAGTTTGAAGGCCAACTCCAGTAAGTCGGAGGTCTTATTCTTTGGCTGTGTCACCGACCCTGAATGGCGGCAATGGTGGCCGTCTGACATGTGTCCTCCCGCACAGTCATCACAGGTCGCCAAAAACCTTGGTGTCAAGCTGGACAACAAGCTTTCATTCAGAGCTCATGTCCTTGGGCTGGCCGGCACCTGTTTCGGCATTCTGAAGATGCTCCGCAAGTTCCTACCACTGCTGTCTGTGGAGCATAGGCGCATTACTGTGCAAGCGCTCATTGGATCCAGGATCGATTACGCCAACGCCCTTTTCCTTGGCCTTCCTGATTATCTGGTCCAGCGCCTGCAGGTGGCACAAAACTCTGCGGCCCGCGCCATTTTTGGCCTGCATAGGCGTGCACGAGCTTCTGGGTTGCTGCATACGCTTCACTGGCTGCCTATCCGGAAGCGGATCATGTTTAAATCCCTGACGCTGATGCACAAAGCATTGTTTGGTTTAGGTGCTGGATACCTGCAGCGAAGATTGGCCTTATATCGCCCAGCCCGCTCACTGCGGTCCGAATCTCTCTTTAATGCCGTGGTCCCGCGTGTGAGGAAGGCCCGCACTGGGGGGCGCTCCTTCAGCTTCAAGGCTCCCCAGTTGTGGAACTCGCTTCCGCTGGTGCTACGCAGCACCTCCAATCTGCTTCAGTTCAGGAAGAGCCTGAAGACCTGGCTTTTTAATCTTTAGGCTTTTTAATCTTTAGGCTTTTCTGGTGGGTTTTTCTTTTCTTTCTTTGTATCTGTTGTTCCTTGTTGTGTTATTCTACACCGAGCTGCCTGTAGAAAGCGCCGGGACACTCTTTCAGAGTAGCCGTGCGCTATACAAACTCAATATAACATTAACATTTGTTCATTCTAGATATGATGCTAAGTATTTTACCCATGACTGTGGCCTTCATGGCGTCCCAGAGTGTACCTTTATCTGTGCCAGCGTTATCGTTGAACTCTAAGTACTCTTTTATGGCCTCCTCTATCTCAGCTATATTAGCTGAATTTTTAAGGATGTCGCTGTTGAATCTCCACCTGCGACTTGCGTATTCATTATGCCGTCCATTAAGCGTTAGACTGATGTGTGAATGGTCTGATATTGTTCTTGGGGCAATCTCTGTGTGTTCTGTAAGGTGTGTGTGTGAGGCTGAAATAAGGATGTAGTCGATCCTGCTGTATGAGTTGTGTGGGTGAGAGTAGAAGGTGTAATCCCTAGCATCTGGGTGTTGGAGTCCAGGGGTCCCTAAGTTGGAGCTTGGCGCAGAGATTCTTAAGGGTATTCTGCCCCTGAGAGCGGTGGCTGGCTCTTTGCAGGTTTCTGTCTGAGGCGTGGACTAGTACTTGGTTGAGGTCTCCAGCTACAATCAGTAGGTCCTCTTGGGGGAGCTTATCCAGCCTGTTCCCAGCCTCCCTCCAAAAGGCGGTGTCCTCTGTGTTGGGGCCGTAAATATTTGCAATGTGTATCATCTCCTCCCCTTGCTTGAGGCTAGTTATTAGCATTCTCCCTTCCTCATCAGCGTAGCACTTGTGCAGTGTTAGCCTGACTTTCTTGTTTATTAGTGTAATTACTCCTCTCTTTTTATGTTGCTGCTGGCGAGCAGAAAGTGTGCCCTATCCAGTTCGCCTTCAGCCGTGGTGCGTCCTCTGCTGATAGCTTAGTTTCTTGGAGCACGCACACATCGCTTCTAAGCTGAGTTGAGCCCTTTAACATTGAATGAGACTACTTTGAGATTAGAAAGTAGTTGGGTTTGCTTCGTTTGTGTCATTTCTTAAATTTGGTGTCGCCCATTAGTGAGAGGATCATGTGTGCAGCTAGTCCCCCTGCAAGTGGGCCCAGTCCACACTTCAGTGTTGCCTCTCTAAGATGCTTGATGTGTTGCGCTGGATGGCTTAGTGACCGTTTGCGTCTGTGATGCCCTTGTTGTTTGCACCGCATATACCGTAGTAGCCCCTATGTAGTTTTTATTGTGCCCCAGTGCCGGATTTGGTGAGGTGCGGCGAACCTGTATGGGTCTCTTCTTGCGCTGTACTCAGTACTAGCTCGCGGTTCCTTTAAGTTGGGGCCCTACTTATGTCCGGTCGCGTTTGTGCCCTTCCCTTATTAATGTTCTTGTCGGCACTAGCAGCCCTGAGATGCTGCAGCAGCACTTGAATGGAATACCAGTGATCTCATCGCTTATATCGCGGTTGCCTGCGGCGGTCTAGTTGCTGGGACATGCGGATTTTGGCAAGATGGCGGCTCCCACTGAGGTGCCTTCAGTTTCGGTTTAGCCGCGATGAACCCGCAATGGACCCGCTTCCGTCGGCTCTGTTTCCCTCCGTTTGTGCTTATTTGGGGCCTTTTCCCCGTGGTTTTGACAAGTTGGTGGCTCCCACTGTGGTGCCTGTGGCAGCACTTGATCAGGCTTCCCGCCCGCGTTCTCTTCACGTAGGTCGGTTGCCCACAACGGTTGCTGGGACAATGGCCTGGTTAGATTTGTACCCTCGTTTTGTTGTTGTTCTTGTCGGCACATGTTGGGGCCCTACTTATGTACGGTCGCGCTTGTCTCCTTCCGTTTTGTTAATGTTCTGGTTGGTGCAAGCAGCTTTAACTCGCTGTGGTTGCACTTGAATCGAATACCGCAAGTGATCTCTTTGCATCTATCGTGGTTGCCTGCAGCAGTCTAGGGACATGAGATTTTGGCAAGTTGGCGGCATCCAGTGAGGTGCCTTCAGTTTCGATTTAGCCGCGATAGACCGGCTTCCGTCGGCTCGGTTCCCTTCGTTTGGGGCCTTTTTCTTCATCGGCGCCTATGGTAATAATGCGGCTCCCTGCCTCTTCCTAGTCGCTATTGTCCTGGAGAGCGGGGTGCGGCTTCGGCTGAATGGCAGCTGAATGGCGGCCCCCGTTTGCGCACTTCGGTTTCGCTTTTGCTTTTGCTTGTGGTGGTTGCGGTGCCGCCAATTCCCCTCTCTCCCGTTAGCACTTACTTGGAGGCTTGCCGGGGCTTGTCATAGCAGGGGACTGTGGGCTTCCGCTGCACACTTCTGCAGGCACTCACGCTGTCCTGTGTCTCCAGATTTCGCCCAAGCCGATCTCAAGCTATTTTTTGGGGCACCATTTTGCTGTCTCCTTTGTTGCTTCTCCCCCAGAGGAAAGTACTGGGATTCTCTTTTGTTATTCCTTGCTGGGGGGGTTCCTTGCAATCAATGCGTGCAACAGGTGTTCCGACGCCCCAGTGTTTGTTTTTGGCTCTGAAAGGTGCTCGTTTCGCTAACCAATTCGCTGTTTTTGTCCCCTTGGGGTGGTCGAGGTATGAGACCTAGGCGCCCGTCCTCATTGCCGTCCAAGCCATGGTCAAATGACATCACTGATGACATCATCCACGAGATCATCTGATGCACCTCCTCACACCCTAAAATTCAGACTACCATTCTCGAAACCATAGATAAACCAATACTAGTACAGCTACAATATTCTGTGTACTATGCGTGCAGACCTCTAACCAGCTACATACTATTGATATGCTCTTCTAAATACCTAGTTAGTACCTATGCAATCCTTCTGTCTATCCCATGCACTTCTCCATTAACCCATCCAGCACTATCTACGTATCCTATCACTCCACCAATACCTAAGCACTTATAAATTCAGCACGCACATTCTTTGCAACACTGAAATTACTCCTGTTATTAGTCGTATACTTAAGGAATGGCATAGTCACTAACACAAGGGCAGGTACAATATTTTGTACACTATGCATTCACACCTCTAACCAGCTACAAACTATTGATACACTCTTCTAAATACCCAGTTAGTACCTATGCAGTGTAGGAATCCTCCAGTCTGTCCCATGCATTTCTCCAATCACCCATCCAGTACTATCGACTAATCCTATTACTCCACCTATACCTAAGCACTTATAAATCCACTATGCACTCTTTTTGTAATACTGTAATTTTTCTAGTTACTAGTCATGAACTTATGGAATGGCCTAGCTACTAACACAAGTACAGCTATAATATTTTGTGCACTACCCAAGCAGACCTCTAACCAGCTACATACTAATGAAACACTCTTCTAAATACCCAGTTAGTACTCATGCAGTGTAGGAATCGTCCAGTCTGTCCCATGCACTTCCTTAATCACTTATCTACCACTACCTACTTATCCTATCACTCCACCAATACGTAAGCACTCATAAATTAAGTTTTCACTCTGTTTGCAGCACTGTCACCATTCCAGTTACTAGTGGTATTCTTTTAAAATGACCTAGACACCAACACAAGTACACATAAAATATTCTGTGCATAATCCCATCCAAATCTCTAAGCAGATACATACTATTGGTCCACTCCAATAAATACTGAAGTAGTACCCATGCAGGGTAGGATACCTCCTGTAAGTCTCATACAATTCTCCAATCACCCATCCAGCACTATGTTCTTATTGTATCAGTCTGCCAATACCTAAGCACTTATGGGGCAGATTTACAAGCACCCTGTGCCACCAGTACGTCACTTTTTGTAACGTAGTGATGGCACCAGGCACTCCTTCATATTTACAAGGAGAGGAAAAGCCACCCTGCATGGTTTTTCCTCTCCTTGTAAATTCGACCCCTTGATACACAAAACTTTGCGTTGAAGTGGCGTGCCATAGGTGTTGCTGTGGGTGTTCCCAAACAACACCCATAGAACAAGACACATCTCCAGATGTATGGGAAATCATAAATCTGGAGATGTGTGTGAATGCTGCTCCATCCTAGAGTTGGTGTAGCAAGGCGCAACGAGGAGAATGTTTTCATTTCTCCTAATTTTTTCCTCTTTCAATGCATGCTTCATTCCACAGCATTCATTGAAAGAGGAAAATACCTTTACTGAATGTTTATGTGCAAGAAGGTGTCCCTTCCTGCACAAAAACAATCTCTGCACGACACAAACATCCTTGCACCATGGTGCAAGGGTGCCTTTGTCACCGCATGGCTGCAGTTTGTGCAGTAGTGCACAGGGAACACAGAGTAGCAAGATATTCATGTACATATGTAAATGTAAATGTACAGGAATTTATATAGCGCAAATCACCGAGTGGGTTCTAAGTGCTTGCTTAGGGAACCCGTCCTGGTATTTCCCTGTGAGATAACCCCGGCAGGGTATCCGCAAGGTGAAAGCCAGGCATCCCGCCGCGAGGGGCCGTTGAGGAGATTAAGCAAGCTATTGCCCAGAGTCGCAGAGTGTGAACCCGTGAATCGAGTAGGCACTGGAGCGAGACTTGTCGAGCCCATGGACATTTTCTTTTAGGAATCAAGACCCCGCCGAGCCGGGAATTGAACCCTGGTCCCGGGCTGACCTCTGCTTCCAGGTCTGCCTCCTCTAACCAGTGAGCCACACTTCTCCACATATGTCACATCCCTGTGCTTTGGAAGTGCCGCAGTGCGGCTAAAGAGCTTGCAGTGTCACGCTGCAGTACTTCCTCATAAATCTTCACCTATAAATTCACCAAACCCTACTAATGCATTCTTTCAGTCAATCATGCTGAATACATATATTCAACCGAACTTTCAGACTTTACCTTGCAATTATAGTCCTTTCTTTAACCAGATAAGGTAAAACTATTTTGTATTTTTGGTGGTGTTTTTTCAAAAAATGAACAAAAAAAAGAACGAATAAAACAGGAAACTTTTGGAATTACTTATCATTCCAAAAAACAACAACAAAAAAATTAACAACACTGGTTGCGTTGCGCAGCACCAACTGCATCCACCGACTGCTCACCGAAGCAAATAAGTTTCTTGCACTTCACGCAGTGTTGCTCGAGAAAGGCGAATTCTGGGCTAATGTCCATTGCAGCTTTTCCGGGGGATGCTCCAAATGTACTTGCCACAGCAGGTGAGGGGTTCAAAGCAGCTCGCCTCATTTCCTCCCGAGCAAGATTGAGAGGGTGTGTGGTCCGGAGATGCTTGTACATAGAAGCAGTGACACAAGAGTATTTTTTTTCACTGCCTCTTGACAGGACTCGGTCACAAATTTTGTACGTCATCTTTCTCACATTTACTTTCTTCTCTCCAGGTGGACAAGTGAAGAATTTCCACACAACAGATTCCGGCCTCTGTGGACGTGGCGACTCCTGCAAGAGTTCTCCTTCAGAAGATACTTCCTCCTGCTGCTGCTGCTATCCAGATGCCATTTTGTTTGATATTTTTAGATTTAAAAAAAAAAAAAGGGTTCTTGTAGGAAAAGAGATGTCTCTCTATAGATGCTCCAACAAGAATGATTCAAATGGTGGGGTCCTTCAATTGTTACAGTGGGAAATGTTATGAACCAATGAAATCTTTTTTTTTGAAGTCACATGGGATCTGCGCACTCTGCGCTCACAAAGCACGCACCCGATGCGACTTCGCGAAAATATATAGAAATAATATACATTTATTATAAGTACAAATATATTATTTTTATGAATATCTTAGATAATCGCTTGCCCTAATATGTATATTAAAGGCACATACATATCATTTTAGAACATAACATTTTTTTTTGCAGGAGTCGCGCACCCAGCGCGCCCCAGTGCGTATATGACGTCATGCGGGACCAACCACCGCGCAAGCGTCACGTTCCGTAATGCGCATGTGTCACGAATGCGCAGGAGCCATGGACTGGTCGCATACCAATCACGCACATCACGTAATAATTAATGTATATGATGTAACTGAAAAACACTCGGCTGTCGCACACCGTATGCGGATCCTTCACAACTTTTCTAAAATGGCGACTAGAAACCGTGCACCCACCGTGATGTGTACACTTTGGGTGTGCGACTCAAAAAAAAAGAAAATAATAGAAATATATTAAAATAAAACAAACAAATTAAACAATATTTCAGTTTGAATTTTTTGTAAACTTTTTTTTGCAATTTTCTGAAAAATATATAATGTTATTTAATGAATAAAATATTTATAAATAAACAGTTAAAAAACTGTAGAAAATCAGTACAACAAAAAGGTATAACTACTATTACACTTAAAAATTAGCATTTAATAAACCTTTGTAATTCACTGAAAAAACCATAGGTTTCAGAGACGTAATAGTTAGTGTTAGATCTGGGGGTCTCTAATTGGCAATGGTATACACCTTTGTCCAAATAGGGACTCTTGCTTCTAAGTCAGGATAAGGGGATTGCACTCCTAGATAACCTCTGCTCACCCTCTTGGTAGCTTGGCACAAGCAGACAGGATTATCTCAGAGGCAATGTGTTAAGCATTTGTGAATACACACAGTAATACAGTGAAAACGCTACAGAGGGACACAGCACAGGTTTTATAAAAATAAGTATTCTTTTTAGAGACTTAACACAAGACCACAAATGACAAAAATCCACAATACTGTACTTAAGATTGACTTAAATATGGTAAAAGTTGCTTAGTTCAAGTTGGTGATAAATGCGACACAGTTCTCACAAAAGTACCTGAATGCGTAACACAAAATAAACAAAAGGCTCGCAAAGGGAGATGCGCCGGTTCCGTGCTCTGGGAGAGATGATGCGTCATGCATCAATGCTTGTGCAGAGTAGGGGATGCATCATGATCATTACCGGTGCAAGGATGATGCGTAGGTTCTTGGCCTGCGGCCTGGTTGCAATGCACAAGATGACGCCTTGATGCGATGTCACAATCCTGGTGCGATACGAGAAGATGGCATCCTTGATGCGACGATGATGCAATCACGCCCAGGCTGCCTTGCGAAGACTCTATACTTGGAGCCGCGACAGGCCCTGCGACAAGCTTCTCCGGAGATGCATTGGCGACCCTCTCGATGGCGTTACGCTTCTCTGGTGATACGACAGCAGACAGCTTTGACGAAGACACGCTTCCCGGGAGATGCAGCGGTAGCACGCTTTTCCAGCGATGCAACGACTACAGCTGCTTTAGCGTCATGCTTCTTCTCGTTGCATCACGCTTCCAGCTGCCAGCGACAGCGACATGCAGGCTTCTGCAGATAGAACTCCCAGCAAGGAAATTCAGAGGGGAGCTGGAAGTGAAGTCTTTTGTCACTGAGACTTCAGCAGGAGGCCAGCACAAATTCAAGCCCTTGGAGAATATTCTGCAAGATGATGAAAGTCCTTAAAAAGTTCCTTCTCCTTTTCTTTGGCAATAAAGAAACCACTGCAGGCCAACCCAGCGAACAGCACACTGGCAGAGGGGCAGTCCAAACTCCTGCAGCTTCCTTGGTTCTTCTCCTTGGCAAAAGGTTTGTCTTGTTCCCAGAAGTGATTTAAAAGTTATTGGGTCTGAGTCCCAATATTTATACTACTTTCCTCTTTGTTCTCTGAAGGCAGAGGGGCCTTTGCCCAGTCCAAACCAGTTCTGGAGCACTCTGTTTATATGACTCCTTCTTTCCTTTCACAGTGCAGGGCAGAAACATCAAACACCCCACAGGAATTGGAGCCAGCATTGTGGAGTAAAAGCACAGCCCTGGAGCACTTTGTTGACGTTATTCCTTCTCTTCTTTCACAGTGGAGGGCAGAGACATCAGCTGCACCCCAGGGGGCGGAGCCAGCATTGTGGAAGGAAGGCCCAGTCCTATTCAGGCCCAAGGTGCAACTCCTCCCTCCCATCTAGATGCAGATCTCCCTATTCACCACTGGACTGACTCATTCTGTCTCCTGGAATCCCCCCAGCCCTGTCACTCAAACTCCAGACAAGGAATACACAATCTAGCAGAGGCAGGCCTGGATAGTTGGACAAGAAAATACCAACTTTCTAAAAGTGTTATTTTCAAACTCAGAATGTTAAAACTAACTTCACTAAAAGATGTATTTTATCATTCTGAGTTCAGGCAAACTAAATTTGAGTTTCTACCATGTTCCCTGAGTCAGTTAGGATTATAAGATGTAATAATCTAACTGCCCATTCTGGCCTATGAAGAACAGGTAGCCTTGCAATAGTGAAACATGAAAATAGCTGTAATTCACTATTAGGACATGCTACACACACCAGGGCATGTCCTACCTTACACTTACGATGCACCCCGCCCTAAGGCCTACCTTAGGGGTGTCTGATATGAAGAAAAGGGAAGGTTTAGGGACTGGCAAGTGGGTGCACTTGCCAAGTCTACATGGCAGTCACAGATTGCCCACAGGCCTTGCAATGGCAGGCCTGAGACACACTTTACAAGCTGCTTCTGTGGGTGGCACAACCAGTGCTGCAAGCCCACCAGCAGCATTTGATTTGCAAGCCCTGGGCACACATGGTGCACTGTACTAGGGTCTGACAAGTAAATCAAATAACCTAATCATGGAATCACTAATTAGTACATCAATTTAACATAGGGAACACTTGTACTGTGGCACTGAATAGCAGTGGTACAGTGCCCAAAGAATATAACCAGCAGAAACATATCAAAAACAGAGGAGGCAATCCGACAAAATGGAAGGAGACTCACGCCAATGATGCCAGGTCTAACAGTTACAAATTAGCATTTAACCGCTTCAGCGCGGCGCGAATTTTCGCGCTGTGCTGAACGTTCCATTGGGCTTATAGAACCATGACGGAACGGTTCCGTCATGAGCACAGCTCAACCGACGCTCATGACGGAACCGTTCCGTCATGAGCATGGAAGGGGTTAAATAAACATAGAAATTCCTCTGTTATAGTTAGTTCTGCCAAATATAACTCGCGCACCCGCAATGCACTGCTGATGATGTCACATATTACATCATTCATGACATGGTCAGTGACATCCCTGATGACATCTCAAATGACATCACTGATGACATCATCCACGTGACAATCTGATACACCTCATCATACACTAGTATAACATTTCATCACTCATTGTAAAATACAGAGTACTATTTTTGAAACCATTGGCACACCAATACCAGTTACTACATACCCACTCACTGATTCCTAAGTCTACACACACAACTACCCATTCAACAACAGAATCACTTATTCATGCAGTCACTAATTAATAGAACACTATCAAATGCACTTATACACATATATAGACATTGGCACATCAGCAGTCATCTTTGTCAGTTATGCAGTCATTTTACTCACTCATGAAAAAAATTAATCACACTTACATTTACTCACTTACACAATTATACACACACCTCATTTATTCAAACACATAGTAACTCATAGTTAATATGTTAAAAAATCACCATTACAATTATACACTCATTCATATAGTTACTCTCACAATCACTGACTCTTACATATACTTATTTATACACACCAACTCTCACATACAATGCCTTTTATTGTTTTACTTTGTAGAAGATGTACAACTAAAACATATATTCGCTCACCAACACACAAATAAATACACTCAGTCACCCAAACAATTGATTCCACATGCACTCTTAAACCTATATACCTAGTCAATCAACCATTCACACATCTATGCATAGAGTTACACACACCCCATCCAACCACACACAAACTCAGTGTTCCATACAAATACTCACCCAACTAATCAATAACTAATATACAAACTCATGTAGTTAGTGAGCAACGAATGCAGCATGTTATACAACAACAGAGACAGTGATGCACACATTCACATAGTTTAGTTAGTAATCCATGTATTGAGTGGGACATCATTAATTACTCACTTAAACAGACAGTCAGACAGCTACTAAATCCTCCATCCAGACAGTTATATATCCACTCAATCTTCAATACAGATTGGTATATGTATATAATACATATTTAAATTTCAAACTAATCCACATTCACTGGATGATGTCATCAGTGATGTCATTTTAGATGTCATCAGTGATGCCATCAGTGATGTCACTGATCATGTCATGAATGATCTAATATGTGACATCATCAGCAGTGCATTGCGGGTGCGCGAGTTATAGTTAGCACAACTACCTATAACGGAGGAATTTCTATGATTTTGTCCAAGTGAAATGTCCAGCTAACTATACCACCCCTGAAACCTATGGTTTCTTCTGTGAATATATATATAAATGTATTTTCTTGCCAGGGAAGAGCCAAACAATAAAATATTTGAGACAGCCCACAGATGAGCACATCTATCAGCCACCTTAGAGAGAGTAAAGTAACAAGACAAGTCATGAGGCCTGCAAATCCCAGAGCTCACAATGTGCAGCAAAGGAAAACAAAATTTTAAAGGCAAGCAATTTTGTAGAAATACAGGTGAGATAAACCTAGTATTATATGGTAAAAGGACTCTAAAATGTTAAACAAGATTTCTTTGGTATGACAGTCAGAGCGCATACTGATCATGACATTGTACAGTCATAATATTGCATATAACATGTTTGGCTGGGGAGTCTACATTCTACCAGAGGTCTTATATTTACCTTGTCTTCAAATAATACCAACTACAAAAACTAGTTGATGTGAGGAATGCTTGAATTAGTCTCAGTCACTGGTAATTTGTCGGAGAGGAGGCAAATAAACCCATCGGTCCTGCATACCAGATACAGCGAAGATAATGAAGTGCCAACTATCAATAAATAAGAAAGCTGAAAAGAACCACTCAAACACAAGAACCCAGGAGGGACATAGTACTCCATCATGCGAGTCAGATATGGCACCTAATGTCCTACATGTCCAAAGTCCCGCCCTGATGAAGACCTTCACATGAAAGATTCTGCCTGGTCCCATCTACTGAAGGTCGAAACACGTTGGCTCTCTCAAAGGAGAGGTTTAGAGCAACTGAACAAAACAAGTTTGCCCCATAATTGGTGCATTCGAGCTGATTTACTGCCACTCCAGATACGAGTTTGCAAACGACTCTCCAACCTCTCTAGGACCTCTTCAATATAGCTAATTGAGGGCAACACAAAGATAAAAGTCCCAAATATAATTGTAAAACAGTAGGACTTACCTATGTCGTGAATGATATTCTTGTAAAAATTATTACGAAAAGGATTGTTGTTGTCTATGCATGAAGTTATGTTTTATGGTCTTAGGTTACACCTATGTATGTTATGTAAATAATGTATATGTTTTTTGTTTAGACAAGCTGTGTCAAAAGTTGTTGTTGTATATTTACTAAAAAACAAAAAGAGAGGTGTATGTCATAAATTTGGAATGTGATGGGAACCTCGTTTTTGATTATGAAAAAATGAAAAATGAATCCATAAACAAATGGAGCACATGGTTATTAAAAAGAACCATTGAGACGTAAGTAAATATCTATTGATGATGTCATTTATATTGATGCTAACCTATGTACTTCCTGAAGTGAATCACTCTATTTTCTTAGAACTGCTATTTCTCTAAATGAATCAGTCTGGCAGATCCTATTGCCAACACTTTGAAAAAGGATAGCAACTTTTCAAAACATCTTCTTTTTGGGCCATGTACTAAATATCTAAACTCACCAAGGAATTTGAGGTTTAACAAGTAGAAGAATGCCACCCAATGTTTTCCTTAGTTCATTTTCAGGCCAAATTAGGCATTCCAATCTATTTTCAGACTTGTAGAGTACAAATCACTTCTCTAACAGGGCCATGGTGATAATGGATTCCGATCTGATAAAACTACCTTTAAGAAATTGGGTTACTGGTTGAGGGTGGTGTAACCCTTTTCAAGCAGCAACCACAATTCTTCTCAGGGTGAAGTCACAAGCAAACCCTAAATTAACCTGTGGATATATGGTCACGCTGGAGCGGGAGAAAATCACAACTTCAGGCCAGCCGTGATGGAGCGTAGACCACTACAGGAACCCAGTTAGACCCGCTGAACAGAGTACCTTAAATTCTGGTTCGCAGAGCAGTGCGGGGATCCACTTAGAAGATCCAACTCAGCCGAAGCAATGGGCCAGTTCTGAGATGCAGTGAGGCTGCAATGAAAGGTCCTGATGCATCGACGTTGAAGATCCTGGTGGCAAGGGCTTGCAATAAAAAGTCCAGAGCTGAGGATATGCCATGCAGTCGGGGCAATGCTTCGGTTCAGAGAAGCTGCAAGACTGCAATGCAGATTCCCGTATCATTGTTGAGGCTGCTGTCAATAAAGTATGTGAGTACCTGCACCGAAGATGTGACACGTAGCAGCGGTTCAAATGCTGCGGTGGGGTGCGATGCATTGTGGGTCTCTGTGGCAGTTTGATCCATGTAGCAGCACCAAGGTGTTGGTTCCGCTTTGGGTTGGGCCGCACAGTAGAGAAGATGTGTAATTTCCACTGGATCCACAGGGGCTGACAGAGCACCTTAGGCCCACTTCAAAAGATCCAGGACTGGGATGGCACCACTTGCAGGGTAGACTCACAGATGACAGAGTCAAGGTGTAGGGACAAGGTTGAAGGAGCATTCTGTCCCTGAAGCTCAAGTTAGGATGACATCAATGATAACATAAACTAATCAATGTAGTCATTTCTTTTATAGTAGCAGGCAACTACCATACTACTTTTCTACCTAATTTTGTACATCTTCTTTCGAGCTAATGTGTGTAAGTGTTTACAACATGCAAGTACTGCTAATGCATCATAGGAATGTAGAAATATTGAACACAATATAAATCTTTGCATTGAAGAGTCACTCTGTGTGCTTGTGACAGTTGATTATTTGAGTTCAGTTTGTTCCCCACAAGTGTTGTGGTACTGCAGAAAAAGTTTCCAACAGTGAAAGTCTTCTATGTACTAGATACTAAGGGCCTGATCACAAGTTTGCGGATGGGATACTCCATCTGAAACGTGGCTGATATCCCATTCGCCATATTGCAAGTTCCATAGGAGATAATGAAATTGTAATTTGGTGGAAAGAATATCCGTCACATTTGTGATGTAGTAACCCTGTCCACCGAGACTTTATTGTAAGCAGCCTTGATTTATTAAACAGAATCGATCAAGCATAACAGTTTCTACATAACCTAAAAGACTGTGTGCACCAGATACTAACCTATGTACATGTAGCTGTTTTGATTCAGAAGATGGGCTATCTGTAAAGTTTTCATCAGAATTTGAAGGCTGCAGGATGTATAACCTATAGCTCCTTCAAACATTGGTTATTTTAAGTAAATAGGTCTTTTTTTAATACGCTTTGGTGTATTTCTCATGATAGTTTAACTCTCTGGAAAGATTGTAGTACAAAGTAAACTGTATCCATAGCATAAACACTATTTACAGTGCACATATTCCTAATGATATGCACTTCATGTCTTACTATACGTTCAGAGACTGTGATGGGTTTGATACAAGAACAGACTGTCCATAATATGGCATTAGTTATATAGCAGGGCTTGAATATCTGGAAGAACTTTATTTTCTATGAACAGATGAATACAGATTGAACAACGTGTATAGTAGAAATGACCCTATGATATGTGATTGTTAGTCAACATCAACCAGGCTACCCATAAACTATATATGATAGGGTCAATGTTACACATAATACCTATAGGGATGTAGGGTCAGATGTACATTGGCCTTTTGCATTTCTTAACAACCCGAATCACAATTTTGGCCCGTTTAGAAATGCAAAACAGACTTTTCCTATGAACAAAGTCCTTTAGGGAATCACAAAATGTAATTCTACCCGGTTGAAAATCAGAAATATCAAATAGGGATTTCCTAATTGAGATTTCTTAGCACATGTACCAAGCATTTACTAAATGCAAAATGAGCTAAAAGTCGATGGTAACCATGTGTAATTGAAAAAAGAACCCCACAATGCGTTTTTAGTACAATAGAGTGCCCCTAGGGCATATGTGTGCTCTACAACGTGCACCCTTATATTTGGGGTGCATTATGAGGGGCCCTATGCCCATAGCCATCCTTGGCTTAGTAGTTCCAAAATAGCAATTTCCTAATAGGAAACTTCTCATTTACTTACTTGCTTACTTTTATGTTATTCTGAGCTATTTTGCACTTGCTTTCATAGCTTTAATGCCAGACCCCGTTATTGAGCAAAGGGTGCAGAAGAAGCGTTTATCATTTTATCAGTGATGTCATCACCTATGTCATTTGAGATGTCATCAATGATGTCATAAATAATATCATAGAAATGTCATTTGAGATGTCATCAATGATGTCATAAATACTATCATAGAACATGACATGAGTGATGTCATATGTGAGGCCGTAAGCAGTGCATTGTGGGGGTTCAAGTTATAGTTAGCACTGACAACTATAACTGGTGAGTTTCTGTGTTCTTTTGAGTTCAAACAATAATGTCGTCACAGAGATATTCCGCTAAGTATGGCATAAATTTTAGCTTTGTTTCAATGGATATATATACAATACACAGAAGTCTGGCCTGTCATTGAGTGCGTTCCAAGCAAGTGGCACCCTTTTTTTTCAAGTATTACGGCCAGTCCATGATCGTGGGATTGCACTGTCATTGAAATTTGGGAGCTGCCTTGAGATACCAGAATTTCATAAATGGCTGAATGACAAGCATTGAACAGCCTAATTAGGTCAGTTTTTCTCCCAAAACCCACTAAAGGGAAAGAAGCAAGAACATGAAATGGATGAAAATAAGGCAGAACCCACTGGAGGGAGAAAATAAACGAGTGGGAACTTTAAGTTCCAGCATGCCTTTCCAGAATGCACCTGAGCAAGCCCACCAGGGGGCGGGAAAAGGCAATTCAAATTAACTGACTGCTCCTGCTCTGGATCCCTGCTTCAATTGAATGCCAGCCCGTGAACAAGAAGCAATGTGGCTTCGAAACGCGTTGAGGACCCTGTTACAATACACACAAGACCGGCCTGTCATTGAGTGCGTTCCAAGCAAGTGGCACCCTTTTTTTTCAAGTATTACGGCCAGTCCATGGTCGTGGAATTGCACCGTCATTAAAATTTGTGAGCTGCCTTGAGATACCAGAACCTCATAAATGGCAGAATGACAAGCACGAACAGCGTAATAAGGTCTGTTTTTCTCCCAAAACCCACTGAAAGGAAAGAAGTAAGAAAATGAAATGGATGCAAATAAGGCAGAACCCACTGGAGGGAGAAAATAAACAAGTGGGAACTCGAAGTTCCAGCATGCCTTTCCAGAATGCACCTGAGCAAGTCCACCAGGGGGCGTGAAAAGGCAATTCAAATTAACTGACTACTCCTGCTTGTGATCCCTGCCTCATTTTTGTGCCAGCCCGTGAACAAGAAGCATTGTGGCTTTGAAACATGTTGAGGACACTGTTACAATACACAGAAGTACGGCCTGTCATTAAGTGCTTTCCAAGCAAGTGGAACCCCTTTTTTTTTCAAGTATTACGGCCAGTCCATGGTCGTGGAATTGCACCGTCATTGAAATTTGTGAGCTGCCTTGAGATACCAGAACCTCATAAATGGCAGAATGACAAGCACGAACAGCCTAATGAGGTTCGTTTTTCTCCCAAAACCCACTGAAGGGAAGGAAGTAAAAAAATTAAATGGATGCAAATAAGCCAGAACCCACTGGAGGGAGAAAATAAACGATTGGGAACTCGAAGTTCCAGCATGCCTTTCCAGAATGCACCTGAGCAAGCCCACCAGGGGGTGGGAAAGGTCAATTCAAATTAACTGACTGCTCCTGCTCGTGATCCCTGCCTCATTTGTGGGCCAGCCCGTGAACAAGAAGCAATGTGTCTTCGAAACGCGTTGAGGACCCTGTTACAATACACAGAAGTCCGGCCTGTCATTGAGTGTGTTCCAAGCAAGTGGCACACTTTTTTTACGCATATATATATATATATATATATATATATATATATATATATATATATATATATGATGAAGCTTGTCGCTTGAAGGACACCATGCCGAGTAAACAGCAACAGAGAGTCGACCCAAAAGTGCTGGTGCAAAGGTGGTTTTAATTGAATAAAGCCAGCGCTGCCGCCATGACGCGTTTCGCCTTCGAGAAGGCTTAATCACATGACAAACTGCATGACAGTAAGCAGAACTTTTAAAGTGACAGTGCATGAAAATGTATCATGAAAATGGAAGAAATACTTTATAATGAAACGCTGCGTTTATGCAATCAACCAAAGATATATAAATATATCATCATAAAACATCAAGTATTTTTGTCCTCTAGTGTTTTACAATTCATTAACTCAAAATATACAATTGATAAATATAAAAGCATATTTACAAGACACAAGCCGATAGAAAAAGTAATGTATATACACAATAAATAATTTCATCTATGTACAAAAGCATTGGCCCAGAATCTAAATATTCGGTTTGTGTAAAGAGTAAAGTTGATATGCGCATATTCAAAACAGCAGCTGCTGGAAATAGCAATAGGATAATCATGTATATATATGTATGTATGTATGTATGTATGTATATATATATATATATATATATATATATATATATATATATATATATATATATATTCACTGGAAAAACCATAGGTTTCAGGAGTTATATAGTTAAGAATTAGCTTTTACAAAACCTTTGAAATTCACTCAAAAAACTATAAGTTTTAGTGGTGTTATAGTTAGCTGGACATTTTACTCATACAAAACCATTGAAATTGCTCCTATATATTTAGTTGTACTAAGTATATATCGCGCACCCGCAATCCACTGCTGATGATGTCACATATTAGATCATTCATGACATGGTCAGTGACATCACTGATGACATCTCAAATGACATCACTGATGACAACACTGATGACATCATCCAGTGAATGTGGTTTGCTTCGTTATTTAAATATGCATTATATATATAGCGATTTGCATTGAAGAAGGAGTGGATATATATAAATAAATATTTGGATGGAGGATTTAGTAGCAGTGTAATTGACTGTTTACTTGACCAATTTATAATGTCTCACTAAATATAGTGGATAGTGACTAAACTGTGTGAATATCTGTATCACTTTGTCAGTTGTTGTGTAAACTGATTCTACAGTTGGTTACTAGCTATGTGGAAGTCTATATTAGTTATTGATTAGTTAACTGAGTATTTGTATGGGAGTGTGAAAGTGTGTGTGGTTCGGTGGAGGGTGTGTGACTGTCCAAAGATGTGTGAATAGTTTATTCAGTAGATATATGAAGTTAAAACTACATGTTCTAACAGTTTGGGTGAGGGAATCTCTTTATGGGTGTGGTGATGAGCAAATATATTTCTCAAAGGTACAGGTCCAACAAACTAGAAAAATAAAAGGCAGTGTATGTGTCAGTTGTTGTATATAAATAAGTATACATAAGACACAATAATTGTGTGAGTGACTGTATGGATAACTGTATACTTGTAATAGTGATTTTATAATTCACTAAGTATGACTTACTATCTAAATGAATAGAAGAAGTGGTGTTTGTATAAGTGTTTTGCTAAGTAAATATGTAAGTGTGATCCATTGTTTGCATAAGTGAGTAGGATGACTTCATATGTGAATAGGATGCGTGCTGTTGTTTAATGTCGATATAGATGAATAAGTATTTTTGATAGTGTTCTATTGTTCATTGACAGCATGTATGAGTGAATCCATAGGTAAGGGATTAGATGTCTGTATACATGTATGAATCACTGAGTGGATTTTTAGATACTTGTATTGCTGTGACAATGGATTTAAATATGATACTCTGTATTTTACAAAGAGTGATGAAAAATTGTAATAGTGTATGAAAAGGTGTATGTGATTGACACGTGGATGATGTCATTTGAGATGTCATCAGTGATGTCACTGACCATGTCATGAATGATCTAATATGTGACATCATCAGCAGTGGATTGCGGGTGCGCGATATATACTTAGTACAACTAACTATATAGGAACAATTTCAATGGTTTTGTATGAGTAAAATGTCCAGCTAACTATAACACCACTAAAACTTATAGTTTTTTGAGTGAATTTCAAAGGTTTTGTAAAAGCTAATTCCTAACTATATAACTCCTGAAACGTATGGTTTTTTCAGTGAATTTCAAAGTTGTTTTTAAATGCTAATTCCTAACTATATAAGGCCTGAAACCTATGGTTTTTTCAGTGAATTTCAAAGGTTTTTTTAAATGCTAATTCCTAACTATATAAGGCCTGAAACCTATGGTTTTTTCAGTGAATTTCAAAGGTTTTTTAAATGCTAATTCTATTAGAGGATAACGTTTAAATATATTAATATCCTAGTGGGACCACCTGAGCAGCCCTAGGGGGTCAGGGTGTTTCCACCCTGCCCCCTTTTTGTGTTCTACACGTTTGTTTTTCTGCTTTCTTGTGCCTAATTCCTAACTATATAAGGCCTGAAACCTATGTTTTTTTCAGTGAATTTGCAAGGTTTTTTAAATGCTAATTCCTAACAATATAAGGCCTGAAACCTATGTTTTTTTTCCTTGAATTTGCAAGGTTTTTTAAATGCTAATTCCTAACTATATTAGGCCTGAAACCTATGGTTTTTTCCAGTGAATTTCTAAGGTTTCTTAAATGCTAATTCCTAACTATATAAGGCCTGAAACCTATGTTTTTTTCAGTGAATTTCAATTTTTTTTTAATGCTAATTCCTAACTATATAAGACCTGAAAGACCACCAGGAATCTCCAGTATGCACCAGGGGACTGCATTGCAGAGAGGTGTAATTAAGCCACGGCCCTTTTTACACCTCTCTGCAACGCAGCCCCCGTGCATGTTTGAAGAGGGGGAACTCATTCCCCCTGCATACTGGGGGCCCCTGGGGGCCAACTAGCCCACCTGGAACCTCCAGTATGCGCCAGGGGGCTGCATTGCAGAGGTGTAATGAGGCTATGCCCCTTGTTACACCTCTCTGCAACGCAGCCGCCTGGCGCGTTTGCAGAGGGGGAACTAATTCCCCTTGCATAATGGGGGTCCCTGGGGGCCAACTAGCCCACCAGGAGCCTCCAGTATGCGCCAGATGGCTGCATTGCATAGAGGTGTAATGAGGCCACACCCTTTTTTACACCTCTCTGCAACGCAGCCCCCGTGCATGTTTGAAGAGGGGGAACTAATTCCCCTTGCATACTGGGTGTCCCTGGCAGCCATCTTGTGCCTTGTTTGAACCAAAAGGAGATAGGTCCTTGGCGGGGCTGAGGGAGGGCTGGACCCTATATAAATCTAACATACACAAGCGTGCCCTCTTTCTCAATGAGTTTATGAGTAAAGACCAGATAAACAATCTCATTAAACCTGGTATGGTATTTTTATTTATACCTTTTTTTGGGGATTATTTAAAAAAGATTTTAAATGGCAGAAAAGAGAATGCACAATACAAAAAATTACTTTCTTACTTAATCCACATTTAACACAAAACACTTACAAGTTATACAAAAATAAGACATCAAGTGTTACATCCAACAAACAATGCACATTGCAGTGCCACAGTTTTACAATATGTTGAACCATTTCATAGTAAAAAATTATTTACATCAAGAGAGCCAATTCTAAACAAGAGAAAACAAGCATGAAGCAATTTTAATTTGAACCACACTAAATGTTATAATTAGCTCTTGCTGGATTTGCCGACGCGTTTCAAGTTAGGACCAAGCGTGTCCAAACTATCATCAGGGCTCTTGTTAATATTCTGTTAGGATGTAGAAAAACACAGTTTTAATACAACCAATTAGCCTCTTTTTCAAAAAGTAGTACCGTTAGGATAAAATTAAATGTACCTGTATGTTCATGTGAGTTTGACCTGTATTATTTTCTATTCGTTGACACCATCCGTATTTCAGGTCTCAACCGGTGACACTTTTACAAAAACAATCTGGGGAGTGAACAAAAAGAATTGTCCACATTTACAATGCGTAATTATATTGCATTGCCAAAAAGCGATTGTTAGAAATTAAGGAATTCATACCTTAATCTCGAAGATCTTGCTATATCAGGAGGGGCGGAGGAGTTTCTTTTCTTGTCGTTAGTCCTGTTTTAAACAACACATGTCCTACTTGAAAAATCTAGGAGTACTTAGCTGAAGGTTTATGAAACTCATATATATCAAACGCATATATCGTACCTGTCTTGTGCACCACTGGGGGATTACTTTATCTTTTCGTCATAAATATCACGTGCACCTGTGTGAACAATGTACTCGTGAGTGCGTAGTTGTTTACAATTTAACCGCAATGTCATACATATAGCTCTAAAAACAGAATACGATAATGTTCGTACCTGTATCCTTGCTGAGCAAGGCAACGCCTCTCGCCCCCAACCTACGGCCCCAGCCGGGGCTGTAGAAGATCGGAATCGCTCTTTCTTTGTTATTTGCGTCTTCCGATAGCAAAGTCCGTCGTATTCTAAAACGAGACGTATTAGAAATCACTGCACGATAAGTTAGACTTGGTGCTCCTCACTCGCTGGCGGTTCGTTTGTGACCGCGGCGGACATTTCATCAAAGTTAAATAATAGAACGTTACACGAGCGGTGCATTCTGGGATATTCAGTATATTGAGTAGTTTAAATTCGACTACAGCGTTTAAACGGCATTGAGCACTTAATGCCCATTTGTGAATGACAATATGCAGGCATCTTTCAGTGCCGGTTCATACGTGGCAATTATATAACACGATCTTAATTCAGAACAATTGTCATGCAAACATATTGGTGACACAAAGTCGTCTTTACAGTGATAGCTGGGCAATATGACGCAAAAACATTGCAGGCCCACATTGCGGCTATTAGATCACACAATATTAATTTTGGAGCAATACTCATCCATACTTAGTGGCGACAGAGACAAATAGGCAGTATGGCGCAAAGTCTCAAATCCTTGACAACTCTTACATGTTGTTCAAGCCAGTCATTATACAGTTAAATTTCAAAATGAGGTAGGCTTCCTTTTTGAGTAACATTTTATCAATGTCTGCGGGGCGCTGTACGTGGCTCATTGTGTGTAAAACAGTCCACTTGAAGTCATTCTCATTGTGGGACATCTCAATAAAATGTTCTACCAACGGAGCTGTGAGTATTTTCTTTTTGATCCTTGACCTGTGCTGTCCTATTCGGAGATTCACCTGCTGATTTGTTTTGCCTATATAAATCCTGGAGCATGGGCAGATAATGGCATAAATTACGTTTTTAGTTTTGCAATTTGAAAAACCAAGGTGCTTCCATTTTATTCCTTGGTGTTGGAATTCAATACCTTCAATACCTTCAACAGTACTGCCACATGAAATGCAGTTACCGCATCTATGATGCCCTTCTAATGGTTTCATGTCCCATAACGCACAAAGGTCGTGTTTAGGTTTGGGCTTAGGGAGATCTGCTCTCACGATTTGTTGGCCCAAACTCTGATTCTTTTTGTATGCGAAAATGGGACGCGGGAAGGGGCATTCTAGGTCTTCCAGCAGGTGCCAGTTTTTTAAAACTGCCTGTCTCAGCTTATGTATGTCTGGCCCAAAAGTGGTAACGCATACCAATCTGTCCAATTCTTTCTTCTCCTTGGTTTGAAGCAGGGTTTCCCTAGGGGTAAATCTCGCCCTTTTGTAGGAATTTTTCAAGAGCTTGCGAGGATACCCTCTGTGGATCATTTCGTTACAGAATGTCTGTGCGTGTTGGTCATAGTCCCCTATCTCGGAGAAATTTCTCCGGATGCGTAGCATTTGTCCATATGGCAAATTGACCTTCAGGCTTCTGGGGTGGTAACTTTTATGGTGGAGAATGGTATTCTTGTTAGTTGGTTTCTTATACAACGATGTTTTTAACTTACCATCTTCACAGGTGACCTCGACGTCCAAAAACATCATTTTTGTGGTACTCATTTCAATGGAGAATTTGATGTCGATATGTCTATTGTTAATCCAATCATGGAACTCTAGGAGTTCGGTCTGGCTCCCCTGCCACAGGAGCCAGACGTCGTCTATGTATCGCCACCATTGTAGAATGTTGTCCTTGTATGGATTATTATTGTCTACAAACATGGTCTCATATTGTGCCATGTAGAGCACTGCCATTTCTGGGGCATAAGGACACCCCATGGCAGTGCCCTTGATTTGCATATAGAACCGATCGTTGAATGTAAAATAGTTCTTCTACAATGCTATTGCTGCAACTTTGAGAAAAAATGCACTAGGCACCCTGTGTGGTTTTTCCCTTTTGTCTAAAAATAATTCAACAACCTCCAGCGCTTCTTCCTGAGGAATTTGTGTGTAAAGGGACCTAACGTCCATAGTTGCCATGATGTGTCTGGATGGATCAAAACGAATTCCTTCCACCTTTGTCAGGAAATCCGTAGTATCTCTGAGATACGATTTCACCTCCGTCAAGAACGGCTTCAAAAAGAAGTCCACGTACTTGGATATTGGCTCCAAGCAGAATTCGCAGCCCGACAGTTCGGCTAGATTCTTATGTATCTTGGGGAGCAAGTATAGAACCGGTACACGTGGGAATTTTTTATTCAAAAATTCAAATTCTTTACTTCCTAAAAAGCCTTCTTCTTTCCCTTGTGTAAGGACCTCGGTAATCAATCCCTGAATTTGTTTTGTAGGATCCTCATTTAGAGCTCAGCAAGGATACAGGTACGAACATTATCGTATTCTGTTTTTAGAGCTATATGTATGACATTGCGGTTAAATTGTAAACAACTACGCACTCACGAGTACATTGTTCACACAGGTACATGTGATATTTATGACGAAAAGATAAAGTAATCCCCCAGTGGTGCACAAGACAGGTACGATATATGCGTTTGATATATATGAGTTTCATAAACCTTCAGCTAAGTACTCCTAGATTTTACAAGTAGGACATGTGTTGTTTAAAACAGGACTAACGACAAGAAAAGAAACTCCTCCACCCCTCCTGATATAGCAAGATCTTCGAGATTAAGGTATGAATTCCTTAATTTCTAACAATCGCTTTTTGGCAATGCAATATAATTACGCATTGTAAATCTGGACAATTCTTTTTGTTCACTCCCCAGATTGTTTTTGTAAAAGTGTCACCGGTTGAGACCTGAAATACGGATTGGTGTCAACGAATAGAAAATAATACAGGTGAAACTCACATGAACATACAGGTACATTTAATTTTATCCTAACGGTACTACTTTTTGAAAAAGAGGCTAATTGGTTGTATTAAAACGGTGTTTTTCTACATCCTAACAGAATATTAACAAGAGCTCTGATGATAGTTTGGACACGCTTGGTCCTAACCAGAAACGCGTCGGCAAATCCAGCAAGAGCTAATTATAACATTTAGTGTGGTTCAAAATAAAATTGCTTCATGCTTGTTTTCTCTTGTTTAGAATTGGCTCTCTTGATGTAAATAATTTTTTACTATGAAATGGTTCAACATATTGTAAAACTGTGGCACTGCAATGTGCATTGTTTGTTGGATGTAACACTTGATGTCTTATTTTTGTATAACTTGTAAGTGTTTTGTGTTAAATGTGGATTAAGTAAGAAAGTTATTTTTTGTATTGTGCATTCTCTTTTCTGCCATTTAAAATCTTTTTTAAATAATCCCAAAAAAAAGGTATAAATAAAAATACCATACCAGGTTTAATGAGATTGTTTATCTGGTCTTTACTCATAAACTCATTGAGAAAGAGGGCACGCTTGTGTATGTTAGATTTGTTAGAACCAAGGCACAAGAAAGCAGTGAAACAAAGGTGTGAAACTCGCAAAGGGGACAGAGTAGAAACACCCTGACCCCCTAGGCCTGCTCAGGGGGTCCCACAAGGACCCCTAAGCCCAAAAAAATAATATTTGTGTTTTTTTTTAAAGTCGCGGGGTACAAAAAAACAATAAAAAACATATAAAACAGCAATAAGAATAAAAAAACAGTTCTTTTCAGAACTACCTCAAATTTATATAAAATGCTACATTTTTTAAAAACTCTGTCTTTCTTTTTTTCTCCAGGGTACGCGTACCGGTACGTGTACCGATACGTGTACCGGGGCGTGCACCCCCTCAAAAAATTTTTAAAAAGTAATGAGTGTGTGTGTGTGTGGTGTGTGTGTGGGGGGGATGGGTGTGGGGTGTGTGTGTGGGGTGTGTGTGTGTAGGATGTGTGGGTGTGTGTCTGGGGTGTGTGTGTGGGGGTGTGTGTGTGGGGGTGGGCGTGTGTGTGGGGGTGTGTGTGGGGGTGAGGAATGTGTGTGTGGGTGTGTGTGTGTGTGTGTGTGTGTGAGGTGTGTGTGTGGGGTGTGTGTGGGGGGGGGGTGTCAGAGGTGTGTGTGTGTGTGGGGGGGGTGAGGTGTGTGTGGGGGATGTGTGGGGTGTGTCTGTGAGGTGTGTGTGTGTGGGGGGGGTGAGGTGTGTGTGGGTGGGGGTGTGTGGGGTGTGTGGGTGTAGGTGGGGGTGTGGGGGTGTATGGTGTGTGTGTGGGTGTGGGTGTGTGGGGTGTTTGGGTGTGGGTGGAGGTGTGGGTGTATGAGGTATGTGGGGGTGTGGGGGGGTGTGGGTGTGTGTGTGTGTGGGGGTATGTGTGTGGGGCACCCCCTCAAAAAAATAAAAAAAATAATGAGTGTGTGTGTGTGGTGTGTGTGTGTGTGGGGGGGTGGGTGTGGGGTGTGTGTGTGGGGGGTATGTGTGTGGGGTGTGTGTGTGTAGGATGTGTGGGTGTGTGTGTGGGGTGTGTGGGGTGTGTGTGCGGGGGGTGTGGGTGTGTGTGTGTGAGAGGAGTGTGTGTGTGTGTGTGTGAGGTGTGTGTGGTGTGTGTGTGTGTGTGTGTGAGGTGTGTGTCAGAGGTGTGTGTGTGTGGGGAAGGGGTGAGGTGTGTGTGGGGGATGTGTTGGGTGTGTCTGTGAGGTGTGTGTGTGTGTGGGGGGGAGTGAGGTGTTTGTGGGTGGGGGTGTGTGGGGTGTGTGGGTGTAGGTGGGGGTGTGGGTGTGTAAGGTGTGGGTGTGGGTGTGTGGGGTGTTTGGGTGTGGGTGGAGGTGTGGGTGGATGAGGTATGAGTGGGGGGTGTATGTGGGGGGGTGGGTGTGGGGTGTGTGTGTGTGGTGGGGTATTTGTGTGGGGCACCCCCTCAAAAAAAAAAAAAAAGTGTGTGTGTGCGTGTGTGGGGGGGATGGGTTGTGTGTGTGGGGGGGTATGTGTGTGGGGTGTGTGTGTGTAGGATGTGTGGGTGTGTGTGTGGGGTGTGTGTGTGGGTGTGTGTGTAGGGGTGTGTGTGTGTGGGGGGGTGTCAGAGTAGTGTGTGTGGGGGGGGAGGGGGAGGTGTGTGTGGGGGATGTGTGGGGTGTGTCTGTGAGGTGTGTGTGTGTGTGTGGGGGGGAGTGAGTTGTGTGTGGGAAGGGGTGTGTGGGGTGTGTGGGTGTAGGTGGGGGTGTGGGTGTGTAAGGTGTGTGTGTGGGTTTGGGTGTGTGGGGTGTTTGGGTGTGGGTGGAGGTGTGGGTGTGTGAGGTATGTGTGGGGGGTGTGTGTGGGAGGGGTGGGTGTGGGGTGTGTGTATGTGGGGGTATGTGTGTGGGGTGTGTGTGTGTATGAGTAAAATGTTCAGCTAACTATAACTGGTGTCAAACCTATGGTTTTCTCAGTGAATTTAATAGGTTTTTTAAATGCTAATTCCTAACTATAACTGGTGTGAAACCTATGGTTTTTGCAGAGAATTTCATAGGTTTTTTAAATGCTAATTCCTAACTATAACTGGTGTGAAACCTATGGTTTTTTCAATGAATTTCAAAGGTTTTTTAAATGCTAATTCCTAACTATATAAGGACTGAAACCTTTGTTTTTTTCAGTGAACTCGCAAGGTTTTTTAAATGCTAATTCTATTAGCGGATAACATTTATATATGTTAATATCCGTATGGGACCACCTGAACAGCCCTAGGGGGGTCAGAGTGTTTCTACAAGGCCCCCGAATCTTTTTTTTTCTTGTAAAAAAATGAGGTACGCGCACCGTGGGCCTTGGGGGTCCTTGTGGGACCCCCTGAGCAGGCCTAGGGGGTCAGGATGCTTCTACCCTGCCCCCTTTTTGACTTCTACACGTTTGTTTTTCTGCTTTCCTGTGCCTCAGTCTACCGAGGCACAAGATGGCTGCCAACAGTTTCTGTTTTGGAGTGTTGACAGACATTGGCAGCCAATCAGAATGCAGCTCGCGCACTAGAGGTACGCATACGGTACGCGTACGTGCGCGTACCGTAAGCGTACAGGTAAGCTGCCATAGATATATACATTTTTTTTAACCTAAATTACTCAAAATCCACTGGAGCACATATCTTGAGACATAGCAAAGGCACATCGGGCTACCAGTGCCTACAATTTTGCCAAGTTTGGTGGTAAACCATTCAGCCGTTCGAGCTAAAAGTGAGTCCGACCGCCCTATGGAAATTAACATGGGGAAAACACGTTTTGGGACCCCCCTTTTATCTCGGCCCCCGCTTGACGAATCCCCCCCAAACTTTCAGGGAAGGACCGGAGCGTCGCGAGGCAAAGTTAAGGAAAAATTCAGGAAGATTCACCAACCGGCGCCAAAGTTATTCCCAATAGAATGTTGCGATTTCCCTATGGAAAACAATCCTAACTATATATACCTACTGGCGACCGCCAGTAGGTAATATATATATATATATATATATATATATATATATATATATATATATATATATATATATATATAGTTATATATATATATATATATAGTTATATATATATCCAAACACAAACGTTACCCCTCGAGATGCCTCACACAGTGAGGGAACAGCACACCACATGCAGGCAGCAATTAGATTAGCAGGCTGCATCCAATCCAAACAGCCAGACGCGTTTCGAGCTTCAAGCAGCTCTTGTTCACTGGCAAGTAGTAAGGCAGGAAACAGCCATGTAAGAACACTTTTATTGCAACCTAAACAAAGTCCCACCCTAGTGGGCCTAGTGGAAATGGCATGCTGGTACTTATAGTCCATCCAAAATATCACCACTGAAGACTCTTTGCAGTTCTTAAACCAAGTGGTTAGCGTTTTCTGCCTTCAATCAAATAAGCATCCCGGTAGGGTGAATGTGATGCAGACACCACTTCTCGGTGCTAATATCTCTGCATGCGAGGCCCATCACTGTCCATACCTCGCGCTGATGGTTCCAACGCGCTGGGTCCGCTGTTGGCGTCGGGGCATTTCGCGGCCGGGCGAGCCTCTAATTGTTTCCAAACACAAAGGTTACCCCTCGAGATGCCTCACACAGTGAGGGAACAGCGCACCACATGCAGGCAGCAATTCGATTCGCAGGCTGTAACCAATCCAAACAGCCAGGCGCGTTTCGAGCTTCAAACAGCTCTTGTTCACTGGCAAGTAGTAAGGCAGAAAACAGCCATGTAAGAACACTTTTATTGCAACCTAAATTGGTGATATTTTGGATGGACTATAAGTACCAGCATGCCATTTCCACTACGCCCACTGGGGCGGGACTTCGTTTAGGTTGCATTAAAAGTGTTCTTACATGGCTGTTATATATATATATATGAGCAATAGATATGTAATCTGCTAATAATATTTAATTTTATGAACAGCTGTGGACCCCTTCCTGAATAGGCATTGCACACTACCAGGAGTCGGCAGACCACCAGTAAAGAACCACAGTTGTAGTAAATATAGGGTGAATCTAAACTGCAACATCCATGACAATGTTGAACAGTCATATATCAAAGAGGTAGTGCTGTTTATTGAGTTGAGTCTGAGATATTATCTCCAAAATAAAAACGACAGTAAGTAATTCTGACATGCTAATCTACTGCAGAAAACCACTTCGGACTATAAGGACAGAAAGCTTGCCAAGGTATAAAGGACCAGAAGAACAGAATTTGGGCAGCGTCTTCTTTACACCTGCAAGAGGAAAGTGAAGAGTGCACAAAGTGTGTAGTATGAAGTGGTGTACAAAATAATGAAAATGTGACACAGAACTTTATCTTCTTCGTAAATATGAATGTTTTAATACACTTGATGCCTATGGAGAAAATATGACTGTTAAGGAAAACATTTTCCTGATCTAGCCTACCACTGAAACCTGAAATAAAGTCAATGTAGACCCAAGACGAGAGATTTATTTGAAGGAAGAAGATTGAGGAAAAGAAAAAACACTCAGGGGCATATTTTGATGGATTTGCATCATCCTTGCACCATGCAACGGGATGTAAGGGTGATACAAAACTTAGAATAATATTTACCAAGCAGCGCAAGGCCTTCTTGTGTGGCTTTGTAAATGTGGATTAACGGAAGGCAGTGCAAGCTGCTGCATTGCTTACTCTGCTTCATGGAAGTACAATCCATGTGTGGCGCGTAAGTGGAGCACGGATATTCCCAAGCATATGCCTATGGATTTTGGCAGATTAAAACCTCTCGCCTAAGGCAACATGAAGCATCCAAATGGTTTACAGAGGAATTGAAAACCTTAAAACTCCATGTAAGCCAACTTCAACGAAAATGATGAAAATCGCATCTAGCAGGGGACAAAATGAAATATATTGCAAATTTGCATGCGTCCAAGAAGGCCACCTTTACGAATAAGGTACTAAGGGGCATATTATCAAGCACGGCGTTAAAATTATCGCCGCTTTAGAAGCCTATTTTCAAACCAGAACATGGGCTTCTATGGGAATTCACAAAGGCATATTATCAAGCTCATTATCGCCGCTTTTGCGGCAATTTTCTGCCGCTAAAGCGGCGATCATTTTAACGCTGTTCCTTGATAATACGCCCCTTAATTCTCGCAAAAGTTCTAAAGAAATCTTCAAGATCATGAAGAAGCTATCGAATACTAGCCTCGTGACCCCATCTGTTATGGCTACCCAGGATCTTTGTAATGACCTGAACTCCTTCTTTGTCTTACCTACGTTGGATGAGAAATTCTTTTTAGATCTTGTAGTAAAGATCAAATCATATTTACCCCCAAGGAGGAATGTCCTATTAATATATTAAAAGCAATCTATCGGGCCTTCCCTGATACGATTCTTGACTTTCTTAATCTTTCCTTGCCCCATGGCACTGTACCGTCAGTCTTTAAAGAAGCAGTGGTTATTCTGCTACAAAAGAAGCAGGGTATGGATCCCAAAAAGTTGGAGAATTACAGGTCTATATCACTCATCCCACTTCCAGCCAAATTGCTGGTAGCGCATGTAGCCACCTGTCTCAGTTCTTTCTTAGAAGCCACCAAGTTTCTGGATACCTATCGGGCAGGGTTTTGCCCGGCACACTCTACTCAATGAGTGATTCCTTCTGTCATGGACGAGCTCAAAGGACAGGCAGACATTTATTTCACCAGGCCCTTTTCCTCCTAGACCTGTCTGCAGCATTTGAGACCGTGAACCACAACATTTTGTTGGACCGCATTGCCGCAGCGGGTCTCGTGCGATCGGCCAGCGATTGGTTTAGATCCTTTTAGTGGGCCGCAAACAATGGGTGTGTCTCTCTCCTTATATATCTAACTCTGTAGAAATAAGCTGTGGTGTCCCGCAGGGCTCCTCTCTCTTGCCAATACTTTTTAATGTTTACATACACGCCTTGATCCCCAGCCTCCGGCAGATGGGGATAAAGATCTTTAACTATGCTGATGACATGCAGCTAATTTTTACCCTGGAGAACTCAACTGAATCCAAAGACTTTCATAGGAAGTCCATGATGTATCTTAAAAATTGGATGAACAACAACCAATTAAAATTAAACTCTGAAAGACTGAGATAATCATACCCAGCAATAAACTCATCCACGTGACACCCTCTTATTGGCCTCCTGAGCTAGGTGCAGCACCTCATAAACCAGTGATAAAGAGTCTGGGCTTTCACATTGACTCAGGTCTCTCAGTGAGTGCCGAAATTGGGTCAGTTACATCTGCTTGTTTCGTCCAGCTTCGCAAGCTGCGTAAGATGAGATGCTTCTTCAGCAAAGAGGCCAGTATTTAAATTGTGATTGCTCTCATTCTATTAAAAATTGATTATGGAAAATCGCTCTATCTTGACCACCCTCAAAAGCAGAGACATTGCCTACAGATGATCCTAAACCAAGCAGCGAGAATCATCTACCTTCAGGACAGACGTTGTCATATTAGCCCGCTGCTTAAGGATCTACACTGGCTCCCAGTGGAACATAGAGCTAAGTTTAAAACAGGCTGCATTCTTTTCAGAGCTATTCAGGGAACCGGTCCTAATTTAATTTCTTCGTTAATTAGTAAATACTTTTTTGGCAGTGCCTAAATTCAGAGGCAAATGCATTGGAGGGACTCGGTTCTCCTTTCTGGGTCCGAAGCTCTGGAATTCACTCCCCACTTCACTTAGGCTTGAGGTAGACTACATGCGGTTCAGGAAACAGCTTAAGACATGGCTGTTCACTTTGGCTTACAACTAAGGGGGTCATTAGGAAAGTCCACCCGCCATCCTATTGGCAAATGGGACCGCCTGGCATAAGGGCGGGGGTCCCGTGGGGGCCATTAAGATGCGCCTGCCACAGAGGCGGGTGCATCCTGCATACATGACATTGTGGCGGGCAGTGCACTAGGCCCCTAGATGTTTTCTGCTTGAACTCTCTCTGCTCTCATCCTTAGTGCCAAGAGACCGGTTGGTGAACGTACGCTCTTATACCTTTGTAACATAACATAACATTTTCAGATTTATCATTAGTGGCAGACCCAGGAATCCGTCAAAGTGCTACAGCTTCTCAGGGGAGTCGTATCGAGGAGAAATATGCTAATTTGTCCTTGCTTTTTCTGCTTTCTACGTGTTTCGATTCTGAAGCACACATAGAAATGGAAGTTGACCCTTCCTGCAATAAAACAGTCCTGTCTACATCACACCATGGTGTAAGGGTGCCTGAATTTGCACTAGGCTGCAGTTTGTGTGCCTGTGCAGGAAAAGAGCAGGAACGCACCATGCAATGGTAAATACAGTGCATTCCTGCCCTACCCCTTCCGGGCCAGGGAAGGCATGGCTTGGCAGTTCGGGCTGGACTGTTCCCATGAGGCACAGGGTCAGACTGATTTGCATATGGCCATGTCCGAACTGTGGTGGCAGAGTGGGCTAAAGAACGGTGATGGATTAAACCCAGATCTGTTGATTGGGTGTGAGTGTTTGATTGGTTCAGATGCTCCATCCATCACCACCCCCTTTTGTACCACTTTGTTCACCATAAGTTGGCAGGGTATGCTCAGACGTGAGTCCCTTGCTCACTTTGCCACTGGATTCAAGCAAGCCGGGCTGAAGACGGCTGAAATGCCAGAAACCGGTCCTCGGAAGCTTGTTTCCGGTCCAGGGAAGGCATGGCTTGGCAGTTCGGGCTGGACTGTTCTCATGAGGCAAAGGGTCAAACTGATTTGCATATGGGCTTGTCTGAACTGGGGTAGCAGAGTGGGCTAAAGAACGGTGATGGATTAAACCCAGATCTGTTGACTGGGTGTGAGTGTTTGATTGGTTCAGATGCTCCGTCCATCACCACCCCCTTTTGTACCACTTTGTTTGCCATAAGTTGGCAGGGTATGCTCAGACATGAGTCCCTTGCTCACTTTGCCACTGGATTCAAGCAAGCCGGGTTGAAGACGTCTGAAATGCCAGAAACCGGTCCTCGGAAGCTTGTTTCCGGTCCAGGGAAGGCATGGCTTGGCAGTTCGGGCTGGACTGTTCCCATGAGGCACAGGGTCAGACTGATTTGCATATAGCCATGTCTGAACTGGGGTGGCAGAGTGGGATAAAGAACGGTGATGGATTAAACCCAGATCTGTTGACTGGGTGTGAGTGTTTGATTGGTTCATATGCTCCGTCCATCACTACCCCCTTTTGTACCACCCCCTTCATGCAGCGCAGCCTAACAAGGTGGCTTGCTCTGCTGTGTTAATAGTTCAAAAAGCCAACAACTTTTTATTTTTCGCAATTGAGGGTGTATGTCCAGGAAGAAGACAGTCCCATCATCTCACTTAGGTCTTACTTGTGAGCCTAAATGTACAGAGTACCATGTTACTCATCCACCGAAACAATTTTGCACCTCCTCAATGATAAAAAAACTATTAATGCATTTTTTGCTCACAGCAATGGTGAGGTCATTTTAATCTTCAACCATCACGATTGTCTCTAGCACACTCCTGTGACATATACATGTTGTAATTTTCACTGAAATCACATCATGCATCAAGTCAACATAGAACAAGCTAAGAGAATTTAGTGTCCCCAATTATCCTTTCTACAGTGTGAGTAAAAGTACTTATAAAAAGGATTGCTTGAAAGATTTTCAGGAGCTTGACTTACTTACCAAATTGGTGGCTTTCTTGATTGGAGTGATATAATGCAGAAAACCTAATAAACAAAGCACTGCTGTTTTTAGCTCTGGCCTCTGAGACAGCTGAAGCTGTCTGTCCACACTATTGTCTTTCCCCCAAAGATTTTACACAATATTTTTAGGGATTTTTGGTCAGTAGGCTTTATCCATTGATCTACTGTATTGCTGTTCATGTTTTGCTTCCGTACCACAGAATACAGCATGGAGTGATAGGTCATTTCATTTTATCATTTAGCTTTTCTCAACCTAAACTGCACAAAGACTGTGTACATTGTCCGCATCTACCTAAACATAGTTTATTTCTTTTCAGATGTAAAGCTGGTTCAAAGAGTGTTTTTTAAATAATTTTTTCATATAAACTTTAAAAGGCAACTATCGATTCTGCCTCCGCTCTTTTATGCATTCTATGTCACAAAATGTTTAAGTGCAATTGGAGCATTTTAGCTCCCTATGATTTGAGTGCTTGTTCAGCTGGTGATTTATTCTAGACTCTTTCACAAATAATAAAATGCTTCTGGCAACTGAAAGTGTTGTTGTTTAAAAACCATCACCAGTAACAGTTTTGAATGATTCTCACATTCAAAATTTGTATTGCATACACAAGGCGGCCATGTTTAGGTGATGCTATTTTCCTTTTTCCTTTTCATTGTTGTAGATTAGGCATGCAATAAAAAAACAACCATAGACATAGCCAATAGGTCTCGCCTTTTGGACCTTTTAAGTGTTTAGACATACAGCTTATTATCCCGGGTTATTTGCTTCCCTCAACTAACTCATACTAGATGCAGTCACATGGACCGACCAAGATAAGAACAGCATTTGCAGTGACAACGGCTAAAACACATCTTCAGCAGTAGTCAGTGGGAGCAGATGTCCTTGTGCAAGCTGATCAGAGGAAAACTCCTTGGCTCCACATACGTGTACCGACTCTATTCCAAACATGAACATATTGAAAGTTTACCAAAATGATGTCTTTACACTTTCAGGACTCCAGTTTCGTTTTGCCACACACCCAATCAGCACATGAGCAAATATTATCATACTACGGAAGAAAAGTCAATTGCATACGATTGAAAAAAATGGTAAGACTGAGAGGTGCATCTTAAGGCGAATTTAATGGCTAAAAAGCAATGTAAATGATATCATATTTTGAGAACTAGCTCAAATCAACAATTTCAAATCTATTGTACATTAAACGCATCACAGGATTTGCCAAAATGCATTCTAAAATTGCTGTAGCACAAATCTTAAGGAAATAAAATGCATGTGCTTTAGAGGACAATGTCAAAAGGTAAATCACAGTATCCAGTAGCATATAAACATTGGCGAAATGACAACTATCCGTGCAGTGAGTATGAAAAAGATTTACTTTGATCTAGAGGGGTTGGCTATGTAAATGTTCAAGATTCTTGTGCACACATAACTGAATATATTTTCTCTACTACTGCGAAAAACAGAATTTTCTAAATTTTAAGACTACAGACAATCGAGTTACATTTTAGCTCCCTCTGATTTTCAGCTGGCCGTTGTAAACTGCTGAACTGCTCTAAAGGGTGTCGTCCTGCTTGGTCAACTGATCAGTGTAGGCTTCACTCAGTCGGATTTCCCACCAATATTGTTCTTCACACGGAAGTGTGCCCTATTCGTTAATTAAATGTACCTTCTATACAACCTAATGTCTTGCACGTTATGATCTTACTTGAATATTATTCAGGAATTGGAGCGCTTCACTTATTGATACCTTGCAACAACATAAGCTTGACAGTATCCCCTGTATTCTCAAGATTAGACTTGGGTGGTGGCTCTGCTCCATTCACGGAGTTTGAGGAGTTTTTCGCACTCCGCGGAAAACGCGGAGTTCTGAAAAACTCCGCTCCTTGCAGCGGAGTTTTTACCTAGTGAGGAAAATCCACTTCCCATTGATATTTCCTAACGAGTGCAGTCGGATTTCTCACTGTGGGTGGTCACGGAGGGTCGCAACTGCTTGCGTTGAGCAACATTCAGGGGTTGATTCCGATTCGGGAAAAAAACGTCCGTACGATTTGTATCCGGAGCCCTCTCCGTACGAATCGTGCCCGGCCGTCCGAGTCGCGAAGTACGATCCGTATGCCATGAATCCGTCCGAATCGTCGTGATCCGTACGTATTGCAAGGCTGAAACCGTGAACAGTACGACTCGTACACATACCGTACGACTCGTACACATGCCGTATGACCCGACGAGTACCATCCGGACCGGGGTATGAGGACGCAATTCGTACGGTCCACGTCAGGTAAGGGCGAGTCGTACGGAAAAGCACACAAACACATACACACCGTACGGTCCGTACACCCCATGATTACAGGGGTACGCACCGTACCCCTGCGATCATGGGGTATACGAGCCGTACCCCCATTGTACGATGGGTGTATGAGCCGTACCCCATGTACGATGGGTGTACGAGCCGTACCCCCATTGTACGATGGGTGTACAGCCGTACCCCATGTACGATGGGAGTATGGCTCGTAGACCCATTTTACAATGGGGGTATGGCTCGTACACCCATTGTACAATGGGGGTATGGCTCATACACCCATCGTACATGGGGTACGGCTCGTACACCCATCGTACAATGGGGGTACGGCTCGTACACCCATCGTAAAATGGGGGTATGGCTCGTACACCCATCGTAGGGTACGGTGCGTACCCTTGCGATCATGGGGGGTACGCACCGTACCAGGGGGGCGTTCCATACCTGTTTCGGCACAAACTCTGCTTTTACGGCTGTTTTCAGCTCCCGTGAAAAAAGGGTCGTACGGTGCGTACCCGACACGTATCGTACTTGCTGGGTTTTAAAAACCAGCCGCGAACCGTACAGATGTCACGTTCAGCAGGTTACGAGGGAGAATCATACGGAGATTAGAGTCGTACGGTCTCTGTACGACTCGTACGGAGTACGGCTCCTGGTACGAATCGTACTTCGTCGTACGTACGGGTGACGTTGCAGGGTACGATTCATACGGGAAAAACGCTCCGAACGGCTATTCGGAGCGGTTTTTCCTGAATCGGAATCGGAATCGGCCCCCAAATTTTCATGGAGGAAGCTCCGCTTGAGTAGGAAATGCTCTTGAGCGGCAGAAAAAAAGCAGCGCTGTTTTGCGCTGCGCATGGTGCTTTTCATGGTGAATCACCTGCTGCTGAAAATCAAAGCAAACGGAGTGAGCAAACGCATTTCGCCGCTTGCGGAATTTAGCATAGGGTGGCAGAGTTTTTAGGTCACTTTACTGGAGTTCCAAATAAGGAAACTCTGCAAACTTCTCTAAGGCCTACTCAAGAGGGTTTGTTGTGTAAATAAATACAGGGGCATATTTACAAGGGCCTTGTGCCACAGGAACATCACTTTTAATGACGTTCCTGTGGGGCAAAGCCCTGCTTCATGTGTAGAAAGTAGCGTTAAGCCACTTTTTCTGGCTTAACATCACTTTGTAAATATGACCCCTTTTTACTCAAACATCTTCATGAAAGGAGTGTGCAATGGGTGTTGCTGTGGACATTCCACCACAACATCCATTGCTTTTTGATCCTGCTCCAGATTTGCAAGGATTTTTAAATCTGATGCACTGCCAAAAACAAACGCCATGCCAGAGCAGGATTTAGAATGGCGAGTCGTGGACATTTATTTTTATTTCTCCTCATTTTTGCTTTTTTCTATCTGTGCTCCCTTGATGAACAATCAGTTAATATTGGTGATTTGCTACTTCTATGTGTGCTGCATTCTGTAGCACACATAGAAGTAACAAATTGCCATCATTGACTGTTTATTTTCAGGAAGGGACACCTTCCTGCACATAAACAATCATTCCCTGCAACGCAGGCACCCTTGCACTATGGTGCAGAGGTTCCTACGTTAGCGCTAGGTAGCTAATTGTAGTGCCAGCGCTAGGGAAAACATAGGGGTGCACTATATTGTTGTAAATAGGGTGCAACCCTGCATTTTGGAAATTTGGGATTGCGTCAATGCCAAATTTGATGCAGATCCTCACTCCAACATATAAGGCAGACCGCGTAGAGAAATACATTTTCAATGCTACCTGGAATATGTCCAATAACATAAATCCACAAGTCTGGATGTGTTCTTAACCTATATAAAATATCACACAGGACCAGATCATTCACCCAAAGAAAAGTGTGAGAGATAGAGAGAGTACCTCACGGTAGAACAACCCGAGGGGGTTCCCGGTTAATGATTGCCGGTATACCCGCTTCTCATTATTGGCAACTCTCTCTATTATGAAAAGACAAACGTGCACTCAACAGAAGAGTAGTGCGGACGTGAGAATAGTGAAGGAAAAACACAAATAGTGACCAACGTATCAAAACACTGATACCTGTAAAAGTGTGCACAGACACGTAACAGAACCCCAACAGACCGTTTTATTCTGATGCAGCAAAGCACTACTGGTTAAAAATGGTTACTTGTATACCATCAAAATATATCTCCTCAGGCCTGAGTTTTATTCTGATGCAGCAAAGCACTACTGGTTAAAAATGGTTACTTGTATAACATCAAAATATATCTCCTCAGGCCGGAGGAGATATATTTTGATGGTATACAAGTAACCATTTTTAACCAGTAGTGCTTTGCTGCATCAGAATAAAACAGTATCAGCAAGCAAAGCACCACTACACAATTTATTTGTTTTTTGGTGTGGTCTGTTTGGGGTTCTGTTACGTGTCTGTGCACACTTTTAACAGGTATCAGTGTTTTGATACGTTGGTCACTATTTGTGTTTTTCTTCACTATTCTCACGTCCGCACTACTCTTCTGTTGAGTGTACGTTTGTCTTTTCATAATAGAGAGAGTTGCCAATGATGAGAAGCGGGTATACAGGCAATCATTAACCGGGAACCCCCTCGGGTTGTTCTACCATGAGGTACTCTCTCTATCTCTCACACTTTTCTTTGGATGAATGATCTGGTCCTGTGTGATATTTTATATAGGTTAAGAACACATCCAGACTTGTGGATTTATGTTATTGGACATATTCCAGGTAGCATTGAAAATGTATTTCTCTACCCGGTCTGCCTTATATATGGATGTTGATAGATGGGTGAGGCATTAATTGTTTGAATACTGTTTGAGTGGGGGGCTGCCTCGCCTATTCCCTTCCCCCTGTACCCCTTTAGATTGTGCTGAAGTCTTTGTGTCCCTGAGACTTCAGACAGGAGGCACGTTCAATTTCAAGCCCATGGAGATCTTCCTCAAGATGGCAAAGCAAACATCAAAGTCCTATTTCCTTTCCTTGGCAACAAGTAACCACTGCAGGCCAACCCCAAACAGCAAACACCTCAGGGGCAGTAATCTTCCTTCAGCTTCTCCGGTTCTTCTCCTTGGTAAAGGTTCCTCTTGATTTCCCAGAAGTGATCTAAAGTTGTGTGGTCTGGGCCCCCCTTTTCATACACACAAATCCTTTATCTCTGAAGGCAGAGACTGTCTGTACCCAGCCAAAACCAGTTCTGTCATCACTGGTGCAGCTTCCTGGCAGGAGGTGGAAACAGCATTGTTGAAAGCAGACCTGGCCCAGGCAGGTGAAAGGAAATATCTTCCACCTACTCTAAATTCAACCCAGGTCCCATTCAGCCCAGCGCTGACTCATCAGACTGCCAGAGCCGCAGCCCCCTCCTAACTCCTATCACTTACAAGCCAGACATGCAATACACAGACCTCGCAGAGGCATACTTGTGGGTGAGGCAAGAAAATGCCTACTTTCTAAAAGTGGTATTTTCAAACACAGAATGTTAAAATCACCCACACTAAATAACGCACTTTAACATTCTGAGTTCAGGCATACTAAACTTTATTTTCCTATCTTGTTCCCTGGGTTATGTTTATAAGGTGTTATAATCAAAATGCTCATTCTGGCCTACGGGAACAGATAGCCTTGCAATAGTGAAAAACGAAATTGGCAGTTATTCAATATCAGGACATGCCACCTACATCAGGACATGTCCTACCTTTCACATACAGTGCCCCCTGCCCACAGGGGTACCTTGGGCCTAACTTTGGGGTGACTAACATGCAGAAAAGGGAATGTTTAGGGACTGGCAAGTGTGTGCACTTGCCAAGTCGACATGGCAGTCCCAGACTGCACACAGGCTCTGCAATGGCAGGCCTGAGACACATTTTACAAGCTGCTCTGTGGGTGGCACAATCAGTGCTGCTAGCCCACCACAAGCATTTGATTTATAGGCCCTGGACACACATGGTGCACTGTATTAGGAACTGACAAGCAAATCAAATAACCAATCATGGAATCACTAATCCATACAACAATTTATTATAGGGAGCACGTGCACTGTGGCACTGCACAGCAGTGGCAAAGTGCCCAAAGCATCTATACCAGAAAAAACACATGAGGCAACAGCAAAAAGTGGAAGGGAAACGCACACCAATGGTGCCAAATCTAACATAAAGTGTTTCAGCTCATGTTTTATTGATGCAGCCTTAAACTGCTACTGTTTACATTATCAGTTCAAATGAGAGTGAGAAGGAGAAAAATATTGAAACCTCAGATATGTTGTGTAGATTTGTGTTCTGCAAAAGCCATAGGCTTGCAGGCAGACAGTTGATTTCTCAACTGTTGCAAATTTCATAAAAGGCAACTCAAAATAAATATATACATATTACCTACTGGCGGTCGCCAGTAGGTAGTTATAGTTAGGACCTACTTTCCATAGGAAACCCACAACATTCTATTTGGAATAACTTTGGCGCTGGTGGACGAATCTTCGCGGATTTCTCCAAGAAAATGGTCCGCTCCTTCCCTAAAAGTTTGGGGGTGATTCATCAAGTGGGGGCTGAGAAAAAAGGGGGGTCCCAAAATGTGTTTTCCCCCTGCAATTTTCCATAGGGACCTTTAGCCAGGGCTACAGCCCAAACGGCTGAACGGAATTACATCAAATTTGGCAGAGAGGTAGAGTTTGGTTCACAGATTGTGCTTTTTGTTAAATGGTGTAAATCCGTTCAGTTGTTCCTGAGAAAATCAAAAGTAAAATCATAGTGATATCTAGAGACGAAGTACTGCACGCGTACGGAAATTCGTACAATTACGAGCACGAGCTGCATGCTGATTGGATGTCAACTGTCTGTCAACGCTGGAAGTGTTGGCAGCCATCTTGTGCCTCGGTAGCACAGAGTCACAAGAAAACAGTAAAACAAAGTTGAAAAATAAGGAAAGGGGGCAGGGTAGAAAGACGTTGACCCTCTAGGTCTGCTCAGGGGGTCCCACATGGATCTTTAGGCGCAAACATTTTTTTTTTTTAATAAAAAAACGCGGGGTACGCGTATGGTACTCGTACGCGGTGGAAAAGGAAAAACAAACCTAGAAGTCTGTTTTATTCTTAATTAGCTCCCGGGAGGGCCAAATCCCAGGGGCAATTTTTTTCTATAATGGGGGGCTTGGAAGTGGCCAACAGGAAGAAAAGAATGAAAAAAAAATAATGTCGAGGACAACGATGCTCCTGCTTCCTGCGTTTTATCAGGTCAATAGACTGTTTCCCATAACACAAAAGTTTATTGCAATAAATGCATAGAATTTTAACTTTAGCAAAATCAGGATCAATTTGTGGGTGTGGACTGCTTGCTGAAAATGCTGGTGCAGCAGTTGATGTGCTTGGTGCAGCAGCAGGTGGGTTGTTCTTCAACTTCTGTGTTGCAGCTTGAGCAAAGTTGTTGGGGTGTAAGTTCTTCACGTGTGGCTCCATATTTGCTGTGCCAAAGGAGTATTTTTTAGATGGATCACCCCTTGAAAGAGTTTGGAAAATTTTATATGTTACTTTTGGAGCATTAACCTTTTTTTGCCCTTCTGGAAAAGTAAAACACTGCCAAATTAGAGCTTCTTTCCTCCTCTTTGGAGGTTCTTCAGAAATGAAATATTCCTCTGAAGAATGTCTGGAAGATGAGTCTATTGCTGTTATTATGGTAAACTTAGTTCTATTTGACAAGGTTCTCATAAGGGATGCTTCTTCTTAGAAAGTCAAAGTAGAATTATTAAAATGGGACGGAAGTTTCAACAGTTGTAATAGGAAGTGTTATGAACCAATCAAATCTCTTCTTTTAAAGTCACATGGCTTTGCGTACGCTTACGCTGTGATTACCCGACTGTTACGATGCGAGTACGCATGACGTTCCACCGTGATTTGTGTAATTGCTTTGAAAAGTAATATAGGATTATTGGAACTTAAAAAAAATGTATTCATAATTATCCTAGATAATGTCTTCTGTTAGTATGTTCATTAAATACATAAATATATGTTTTTAAACAATTAATAACATTCGCGTCTTTGCGTACGGGGCGCCGTACATGATGTCACACGGAAGCTTTGATGCGACGTGAAAGCGTATTCGTAGCGTATGCCGAGAATGATTAGCAGTACAAACTATGGTGCGATCACTCTCTCACTGCCAAATCAGAGCACAGGGCGCGCTATGAGAATGGTTAGAAGTGGTCACTCATTGGAGATCCGATTCAGCTGTGTGGCTTATTCACGGTATCATAACGTTACCTTTTAGCCTGTTTAAGGTTGAGGTTTGCATGAAATACTATGCTATAGGCAGATAGGGATCTTTAGGCAGCACTTATCTCCATGAAGCTTGGTTATTATCATTTACAGATAGGTGCCTGAGGGAGGGAAAATAAGTCTATCTGAATGGCGAGGATTGCACAATAGCACCAGATCACTCCTTAATTTATAGACACATACAATTGCATGGCTTTTGTAATCAAGATGCGCCTATTTGGCCTGAGTTTTGAAAGGCACTCCAACACCTGCTATCATACCAACGTTCAGCTCACTGGAAACGTGAGTTATTTAATTTGAAATAATGCAGATTGTTGTGCAATTTTAGCAGGCATCTCTTACTTGATTACGGTAACTGAGCGTGTGGTTTGCTATAAAAAAGTTGTGTTTACTCCTCTGCGTGGGAAGCTGGATGTTTCCATCTGGCCGTCGACTCCGACCTTTAAAGAAGAGTCAACCAAATGAGCCATATAAGAGCGCTATTGTCTCAAAAAGAGGTCGCTCTTACATCTGCTAGAGAAACATTTGTCCTTCATGTAGCAAACACCCACACAGAAGTGCATGATTTATTAAATACAGACGTGCCCCTGCATTTTGGGGAGTTAATTCAGAGTATCTTTAATGCGTCCTTGACTACAGGGTTATCTTACTTTTTTAAAGTTAGAAGCAGTGGCCTTGTGACTTCTTTCCAACCTATATTTGGTGTCTTCTCTGCATTTTTTCATTCGGTGTTTTCCAGCATCTTTGGTGGATTCCCCTTAATACTCGCATTAGTTGCTGGTGTGCTTCTATTAATTTGTTTACTTAAATATGGATGCACATCCTGCAGCACACGAGAATATGTCCCGGCTGTTGCTGGTCCGCAACCGAATGCTTAGTTATTACGGAGCGCTGCCTCTGGCTACATTGAGTGCAGCTTATGGATTATCGTTTCAATTCTCCTTTTTCACATGTGTTCAACCTGTCTTCCATTGCCTGATGTGCGATTTCGATTGGGCCCTGGATTTGTGTCTCTGCTGTACGGTGTCTCCCAGCAAGGATTATGACCAGCTGATGAGCTCCTTAGTGGTTCAAGACTTGCTCTGTTCTGGCAGCGGGATTGTGGCCTTAGCAGCGATACATGGAATATTGGGATGTTGGAATGTTTTTGCAGTGGCGCATGACTTCTTGGCACGCAGTTACATTGAAGATGACCCGAGTTTTCCTCCGATGGTGATAGATGCTCCTGTCGTTGAGGAACATGTATGTTCATTTTCACTATTGAATTGGATGGCTGAAATGTTTTCAGATGAGAACAATGACTTCCTCTTGGAGGCTGTTGCTACATACTGTGCTTATACGCTATTGGATTAAGACTCTTGGTTTTTCTACCTATTCTTTATTATTTAGTTACTGTTTTCTATCAAACAGTGAATAATTTTTTGGCAAATTTGAACTTGACTCTGCTTTTCAGGCTAGGACTCTGAGTTCCTAATTCGCCCACGTTTATATCACGTGCTTTGGTCGAGGGAGGGTGTCGTGGGCTGAGCCTTGCACTCACACCGTGTTAAGTTAGCATGGGTTTATTAGAAGCTTAAACGCCATTTTTGCTTTCCTGCTCTGCTTTGCACACGTCACGCACTTGTGATATTGTTTAGAGAAAGCTGAGTATTGTGCTTCATATGAAAATAATTTGTTATGCTACATTTCTAGACTGCCTCGCTAGTTTAGTGGGTATAGTGAGAGCATGGAACATCAAGGTTATCTTGGATACTGTGTCTAATATTCGGAATGATCCTCGCACGTTCGACCCATAACACATATGCAAAAGTGGCCACCTCTGATACTGGCGCGTTTAATAATGTATTGTGGAGGCATAATTACACACAGTTGGAGAACATTTGTATCCTGATATTTTGTGCAGAACTCAATGTGAACCACTACTGCTGAGTACCAGAGGTATGGGTCTGCTCATGTAATCCTATGAGACCTTCTGTAGTTATAAACTAACCTGGTAGGTAGGGAGGGTGAAATGTAGGTATATTTTAAATCTGTTTCCCTTTAGCACTATAGGATGCTTTCTCCCTTTGTATTTTATGGAATAGTAATAATGCTGACAACCTAGTTTCTGATAATATGTTTGGTTGTATTATCTAAGGTACTGCGCATGAGATTACGGCGTTAGAAATAAACATTTCAAACTTGCACGTGTGTTTATTTACTCCTTGTTTTGGATTGGTGTAAGACTATAACGAAAGAGTGCTCTTTTTATCACCTTACTTGAGGTAATCTAAGTCGCATGTTCTGGGTTGACTAGTCATTGGTGTTTTTGCTATAGGATGAAGAGCCAATGAGTCACTGCTTGCTAGTATGGTAGGGGGTTTGAGTACTAAGGTGGGTTTTGGTGCACCGTAATTCACTGAGGTCCTAAGTCTTTATGCACAGTTCTGTGTAGGAGCAGAATTCCTGCAATGATAGTTACAACAAAAAGGCTCGATAAAGGGCCTTGAGTTTGAATCAGAACATGAAATTGAAGAATAATTGATAACCTGAGTCGAGAAAGGGAGCAAGTGTGCAAATTTACACTGCCTTCGGCCAGGGTAGTTGTTACAATAAAAAGGCTCGATAAAGGCCTGCATTTTGAATAGGAATATGAAATAGAAGAATAGTTGATAATCACAGCTAAGGAATGCAGCAAGTAGTTGTGTGTATGTGTGGATGATGTGTTGATTGAGTGGAAGATGAAAAAGGTGAAAAATAAGAAAGGTTGGAGACACGCAAACTATCCACTGCCTTGTCAGTGAAGTGGATCTTTGGATTTCCAGCTCATTACACAGATAGGGTGTTGGATTCTGCAGTGGGAGCAAGCGAAACGAGTACCACATCTAAGGAAGCAAGCTAGTGCACAAAGTACACACAGGGTGTGGTCGAAAGGACGCAAGAAAGGACGGAAGTGTGCAAATTACCCACTGCTATTCACGGGTAGTAGTTACCAAGAAGGCTGAATAAAGGGCCTGCACTTTGAATTTGAATTAAAGAAGAACAATTGATAAGCCGAGCAAAGAAAGGCAGCACTGATGAAATCTCAAATGACATCACTGATGACATCACTGATGACATCTCAAATGACATCACTGATGACATCACTGATGATATCATCCAGTGACTGTGTGTTTCTGTAAAGTTTAAATATGTTTTACATATTCAAGAATGAGTGGGTATATAAGTGTCTGGATGGAGGATTTAGTTGGTGCGTGACTGACTGTATGAGTGAGTGATTAAATGTATCTTACTGAATGCATTGGTTAGTGACTAAACTGTCTGAATGGGTGCATCAGTATGTCTGTTGTTGTGTAAGCTGCTGCATGTGTTGATCAGTAGCTATATGAGTGGCTATATGGGTTACTGATTGGTTGCCCAAGTATTTGTATGGAAGACTGAGTGTGTGTGTGGGTGGCTGGGAGGTGTGTGACTCTGTGCATAGATGTGTGAGCAGTTGATTCACTAGGTGTATGAGTTCAAGAGTGCGTGAGGAAACAGCTGTATGGGCGGTTGACTGTGTGCATGGCTGTGTTGGTGAGTGAATGGATATCTCAGTGCTACATGTCCAAGTAAGTACATATGTAAAACACAGTGCAAGTGAGAGTTGGCATATATAAATGACTATACATGAGAGCCAGTGATTGTGCGAGTAGCTGTATGGATCAATGTGTACTTGTATCAGTGATTGTATAAGAGACTAAGTATGTGTTAGTATATGTTTGTATAATTAAGGTGTTGTCTGTATAACTGTATAGATGAGGAAATGGGAGTGTGATTGATTCTTTGCATGACTGACTAGGTGTGTGAGTAACTCAATGGATGAGTGGCAGTGTGTGAGTGTCTGTATGGGTGTATAAGTGCATATGATAGTGTTGTATTGATGAGTGACTGTATGTATGAGTAATTGTATGGGTGAATGAGTGGATGTGTGTGTAGACCTAGGAATCAGTGAGTGCGTATGTGGTAACTGGTATTGGTGTGTCAATGGTTTCAAGAATGGTAGTCTGTATTTAACACTGGGTATATCAAAGGTTATATTAGAGTTTTAGGAGGTGCATCGTATTATCACATGAATGATGTCATCAGTGTTGTGAATGATCAGTGATGTTAGTTGAGATGTCATCAGTGATGTCATCAGTGATGTCATTTGAGATGTCATCAGTGATGTCATCAGTGATGTCATTTGAGATGTCATCAGTGATGTCATCAGTGATGTCACTGACCATGTCATGAATGATGTAATATGTGACATCATCAGCAGTGGATTGCGGGCGCGTGAGTTATAGTGAGTCCAACTAACTATAACGTGGGAATTTCAAGGGTTTTGTATGAGTAAAATGTTCAGCTAACTATAACTGGTGTGAAACCTATGGTTTTTTCAGTGAATTTCAAAGGTTTTTTTTAAAAGCTAATTCCTAACTATAACGAGTTTGAAACCTACGGTTTTTAAAGTGAATTATTACGTTTTTTTAATAGCTATTTTTTATAGCTATTAATTATTATAATTTTTTAAATTATTTAAATATTGTATATTTTTGTAACATTAATTTTCAATGTATTTTTCCTGTGTATTTATTTATTTATTTTTTTAACCCCGGAGCGCTCAGGGTGCGCGCACCCGTAAACCCATCCGTACACGTAGCGTAAGCGCTATTCCAGCGAGCGAACAAAAATATAAATATGTATTTAAAGTGAATATTACTGCAAGACATTCAGTAGCATAAGTAAAATGTCATTCATACGCACCGCGTAAGCGCCCCCAGAAGTGCCTCCGTAAGCGCCTATGTACGTGCCACGTTAGCGCACCCGGAAGCGCTCCGGAGTGTGTAGCATAAGCGCGTCAAGCCATGTGACCTTAAAACAACACTTTTCATTGGTTCAAAACAGTTTTTTTCCAAATATTGAAAGCCCCCACCCATTTCCCTCACTACCACTTTGAACTTGGAGAGAGCAAGACCTGTTCCCTGGTTCTTCTGCAGCATCTTGTCTTTTTCTGAAGAATGGCTGGAAGACAGCCAACCTCCAGTGACTCTGATGAAGGGTTTTTGCCCGAGGACCCTCCTCTGCACAAAGTTAAAGAACATTTTATTTGGAAATTTTTACCTTCCCCGAAGGTGAGAAAAAGGTGAATGCGGCGAAGGTGTGCTGCAAAATCTGTGGCACCACCTTGTCACGTGGTAACCCAACAAAAAAGTACAGCTTTGGCAATGCCACCTTAATCAGGCATGCGAAGGAGAGTGTCAGGGACCTGGCACGCAATCGCCCAACAGATGGTGGCAGCACCTCAACTGGTGGAGCAACACCTTCTGGTAGACAAGCTGCAAGATTAATTCCCAACGTGCAGCCGGTCTTTGCAGGTCTCAAATTTGTCTGTAAGGACTGCGACAAACTGATTTGCTATGGGGGAGCAGAGCATCGAACTTATTGTTCGGAGAAAACAAGAACACCGCTGCTCCACCCACCACGAATTTTTCCCCTTTTTTTTGCTTCTGTTGAGCAGTTTTGGATTCCCTGGTTTTGTTTTTCTCCCCCCAAAAAAACAAAAAAAGTATAAAATTGTTCTGAAAAAGTATAAAAAAAATATAAAATCGAAAAAAGAAGAAAAAAAGAAGTTATTTTTAGAACTACCTCCAATTCTCCAAAAAGAGCTATATTCCTTATATATTCTCTCATTCTTTTTTTCAATGAATGTGCACTGCATAAATAAATGGATAAAATGACTGAATGAAGGGTAGAAAGTGACTGAGGGAATAAATGACAGAAGGGGAGTGAGAGAGGATGAGTTGATGACAGTGAGGGATGGAAGGTGGGTGAAGCGGGAGTCACAGAGTGAGGGGATGGAGGGAGTGAGGGTAATATAGAGGTAGTGAGGGAAGAGGAGTGAGAGAGTGAAGGGACGGAGAGAGTAAGGCTAAGAGAGAGGGAGTGATGGAAGGGGACTGAGGAAGTGAGAGGACAGAGGGAGTGAGAGAAGGAGTGGAGTAAGGTGAGTAAGGAAAGGGGAATGAGTAAGGGAGCGAAGGAAGGGAAGAGAGGGGAAGGGAAGTGAAGCAGGGTGACTGAAAGAAGGTGAGTGTGCGAGGGGAGTGAGGAGAAGGGGAGTGAACATGGGGAATGAGGATAAGTGAGGGAAGCGGAGTAAGTGAATGGGAGTGAGGGAGGGTAAGAGAAGAGCAGTGAGGTTGAGGAAAGAGTGGTGCTAGAGGGTGGATAAAGGCAAGTGAGCGTGAGACAAGGGGAGTGAGGGAGTGAGGAGAGAGGGAGTGAAGGAAAGAGTGAGAGAAGGGGACTGAGTGAGGGAGCATAGAAAGTTAAGTGAGGGAGTGTAGGTGAGTTAAAGGGAGTGAGCATGAGGGAAGGGGGCTGAGAGAGTGAGGGGATGGAGGTAGTGAGGCTAAGAGAGAGGGAGTGAGAGAAGGAGAGTGAGGATGTGACAGGACAGAGGGAGTGAGAGAAGGAGTGAGTGAAGTGGAGTAAGGTGAGTGAGGGAAGGGAATGAGTAAGGGAGCGAAGGAAGGGAAGAGAGGGGAAGGGAAGTAAAGCAGGGGGTCTGAAAGAAGGTGAGTGTGGGAGGGGAGTGATGGAAAGGGGAGTAAACATGGAGAATGGGAATAAGTGAGGGAAGCGGAGTAAGGGAACGGGGGTGAGGGTGGGTGAGAGAAGAGTAGTGAGGTTAAGGAAAAGAGTGATGAGAAAGTAAATTTTGTTTGTCAAACTTACCTTATAAGTAATGTAAACGTAATGACATATTTTTAATACATTTAATATCTGTGGAAGAGGAAAAAAAAATAAGTTATAATTTTTATAATATATATTTCAAAATACAAGAGACAAGGCAGGAGATTAAAAGTCATAAAAGGGTACTAAGAGAAAAAGTAGGAGTGAAGGACACAGAAAGGGAAACAAAGGAATGGTGAAGGACAGAGAGAGGGAAAAAGAAATAGAGGGAGAGCAAATTACTAAGAGGATAATGAGGCGGATAGATTCAGTGACAGAGAGGAAGAGAGGGAGAGAGAAATGAACTGAAGCTGAGTAAGATACTAAAGGAATGTGAGTTAGCAAAACTAAAGGAGGAAAGGGAGTGAGTGACAGGGAAGGGGGAGTGAGTGAGGGTGCATTCATGACAATGAGGGATGGAAGGTGAGTGAATGTGAGTGAAGGGGCGTATGAGAGTGAGGGGACAATGGGAGTGAGGGTAACAGAGAGGGAGTGAGGGAAGAGGAGTGAGGAAGTGAGAGGACAGAGGGAGTGAGAGAAGGAGTGAGTAAATTGGACTAAGGCGAGTGAGGGAAGGGGAATGACTGAGGGAGCAAAGGAAGGAAAGAAGGGGAAGGGGAGTGAAGCAGAGGGACTGGGAAAAGGTGAGTGCGGGAGGAGAATGAGGGGAAGGGGAGTTAAGGATGGGTAATGAGGATAAGTGAGGGAACCGGAGTAAGGGAACGGGGTGAGGGAGGGTGAGGGTGAGAGAAGGGCAGTGTGGTTGAGGAAAGAGGGGTGATTCAGGGTGGATAAAGGCGAGTGAGCGTAAGACAAGGCGAGTGAGGGAGTGAGGAAATAAAGGTAGTGATGGAAGGAGTGAGAGAAGGGGACTAAGTGAGGGAGCATAGAAAGATAAGTGAGGGAGTGTTCGTGAGTAAAAGGGAGTGAGTGTGAGGGAAGGGCGAGTGACAAAGTGAGGGGATGGAGGGAGTGAGGGTAAGAGAGAGGGAGTGAGGGAAGGGGAGTGAGGATGTGAGTGGACAGAGGGAGTAAGAGAAGGAGTGAGTGAAGTGGAGTAAGGTGAGTGAGCGAAGGGGAATGACTGAGGGAGCAAAGGAAGGAAAGAAGGGGAGTGAAGCAGAGGGACTGGGAAAAGTTGAGTGCGGGAGGAGAGTGAGGGGAAGGGGAGTTAAGGATGGGTAATGAGGATAAGTGAGGGAACCGGAGTAAGGGAACGGGGGTGAGGGAGGGTGAGAGAAGGGCAGTGGGGTTGAGAGAAGAGGGGTGATAGAGGATGGGTAAAGGTGAGTGAGCGTGAGACAACTGGAGTATAATGTATATTTCACAATACAAAATACAAAATAACTTGTACAACATGTTATATGGTTTATTTTTGCTGTTCTCAGAATATATTGAATTTCACTAAAAACAGTGAGTTCAATACTACTCATCATATGACAGCGGGCAAAAAAAAACACAATAAAAAAGATTGTGTTTAAAAAACCCATACAACGTTTCAATAAATAATGTAAAACTTGGAAAAAACATATCTTAACTCATTTTTGATCCACTTACTTTTCCAAGAGGCCAAATAGTATATGGAAAGTCATTTTCTTTGGAAATTACTCAATAGTACTCTTAAACATCCATTTACCCGACTTTCTGAAAGAAAAGCTCCAACATCTTTTTCATCATGTAACAATAGTTATATTTCCACCTCTAGCTCACTCATGATCAACATTTCCTATAATACTTATATCACTCACTATGTGATACACTTACACTACCTCCATGACAACTACAAGTTTTTTATTAACTTGATCACTCTCACTCACAAAGTAATTTTAACTGCTCCAATCTTCATAGGCCAATTACCTTTCCTAAAATTTTGGTTGTAAAAACACTAGGTAAGAATTTTGTAAGTCAAAAGGCAAACGTTGTTTGAAAGTCAATTGAGTATCATTACAATTAGTCCAGCCTTTTTGACATTTTAAATAAGCTGTGTAATGTCCTGATGTTGTCAAAAGACCATCATGGAAAATAATTGCTACAGATATAAAGGTTCTTCCTGAAATTGATAATTGAGAAGCCACAACATTTTTAATTGTAGTTGTCAATTTAGTTCCATCAGGTCTACATCGTTGGAACGTTAAAATTACATACTCTCCATATCTTTGTATAAATAATGTTGATAGCATTGCAGATTTACATTGAGTACAGACCATGTTTTGATTTGCTTCTCTAACTAGATTATTAAAAGACACTGATTTGCAGTCTGGTAAAGTCAAACATATAAATCTTTCAGTGTCTATTGTAGTAGTACTTGAAAAGGATCAATTGTCGCAGTTATGCTGCCATTTATAAGAAAGGCCAAAAAGATTTTCTACATCTATACCTTCATCTTGCAATACAACAAGCATATACATTAGAAATTCCTGACAATCTTGCTGAATATTCTGTGAAAATTGATTTCGACCAGAACATATGTCTAAAACATTTCGAATTTCAGAAACACTTTCTATTTTTGTTCTATCACTGCTACATTTCTCAAACACAGAATTCAACAAACGACAAAATCTTTGATCCCGATTTTCAACAATCTGTTCTTGTAAAGTTTGGAGAAAAAAAATAACATTAACCACTACATTAGCATAGCAGTTGACACCAGAACTCTTTTCAAACTGAAATCCAACAACATCTTTAACTGAATCCTTTTCCTTTCTGCTTTCAATTACTGGTTAATCAACTTTTTTTCTTTTTGCTACAACTTCACTACAATTTTTCTCATTTCTTCTTTTTCGGCCTACCACACGCTTTTCAAATAGAGGATATTTAGGTAAATTTGGAGCATACTCACTTCTTAACCTATTATATTCTTTTACACAATTTAGATCTGCACTAATTTTTGTCTCATTAAAATCAATCAAGTACAATCCAGATAAAGTTCTGACTCGAGATAAAGCAACATATGCCATACCCTCCTTGAACACAGAACTTCCAATATTCACCAAAGCACTATCTACACTTAAACCTTGAGATTTATGAATAGTCACCGCATATGCCAAAGAAGCAGGAAACTGTTTTCAGCGGACATATAAATCTTTCACAAGCAAAAATCAAGCAGAACAATGACTGAATTGTTGTACTTCTTCAATTCCATCAAATTTAATTTTTAAAAATTCAATTCCATCTCTATTTTGGTAATTCACAAAATCAACAACATGACCCATTGCTCCATTTACTAAACCTCTTTCCACTTGTAAATTCCGTTGTAAAATTATACGACAATTTAAACATGCATACAGAGTCTTTTCCAAACCAGCAGTTTTAGATATTGTCTTCTCTAAAGAATCCAATTTTGATTTCAACTTTTCTGACAAAATAATAGTTGCTTCTTCATGCTCTATTTTATCAATAGATTCCAGTTTCACAATCTCTTGATTTTCTAACTTTAACATTTTGTTGTTGAAGATTGAACATTCTTGCAGAGTTGGCATCAAGCATATCACAGATTTGTTTTCAGCAATTTTCTTAAAAATATTCTATGGGAGAATATTTTTGTTTGGAAACAAATTTGAAATTAATGGTGCATGTAAAGCTTCTTTGCCATGCTCACTTACTTTTCCAATTCTTACATCTTGTAGAATATTTTTATAATCTTCATCCTTTGCCTGTCGCATATTTTGAAGCAGTTCTGCATATTTGAAATTTAACCATATATTAACATTTCCAATACTTCCTAGGCACTTCCTGGTATCTTCATGTGTAAGCATTTTAAACACTGGTTGTTCTTTCACTGGAGTTAGCTGCAGTAGATCTCCAAAAACAATGATGTGTTTGCCTCCAAATAACACATCATACTCTGTTTTAAGAATTTCTTGCATTCTTAAATGCACAAAAGCAAGCATTACATTTGATACCATGCTTACCTCATCAATGATAAGAACTTTCATTTTCTTCAGGATTCTGGAAACTTCACAACAAGCTTCTCCAGAGAGCTTGTGGTATTGCAATTTATTATCATGCTCTACTGGCAGCATCAATAAACGATGTAAAGTAATCCCTTTAATGTTATGTGCTGCCAACCCAGCTGGAGCGGTAACAACATAAGACAGCGATGAGTCAGTTCTTTTCTGCAGATAAGTTGCATTTGCTTTAATCAGAAAACTTTTTCCAGTTCCTGCTTCTCCACTCACGTACGTTCGGACAGGCATAAATGACGTACATGAGCACTCTTTTTTCTCATGACATAAACCATGCTCAATCTGTTCTGTGACTTCCTCATATATTTGTTTCTGCTCAACGTTTAGTTCTTTTTCCAAATCTTCTAAGTTAACTACATCCTCCTGAGCTTGTTCCATGGCTCTTTCCACTTCATCCATGGCAGTGGCAGCTTCATTTTGGATAATTGGTCCTCCTAGTGGATCCTGACTCAATGAAGCAGAACTCTGACTGTCTTGAGAACTGTCTCTAGCAATCTCTGCTGCAATTGTAGCTTCTTGCTGTATTTCCTCGTTCAACATTTGCAGATAATTTGAAAAAACAGGACATTCTATGGTATCCTTGGTTGCATTGAAAGAATCTTCAAAACTGATAAAATCTCCAAGTATTTCCTCTTCTGTACGCCATGGCTTAAAGAGTTGCAAAAGAGCTAAATAGTAAAATTCCCTTTTGTCAGGAGATTCGCAACTCAATTTTCGATGAGTAATCAAATGGCCTTTTCTTTGTTTCACCAGACATCCTTCACGTCCAATTACAGCATATACTCCTTTATTGATATCTTCTGTGATGTTCCTCTTAAAAGTATAGCTTTGCAGAACTTCATAGAGACAAACGTTCTCAAGATGACTACTTCTATTTGGATAGTATGTATCCAACATGTTTGTCTTCAAAATATCTGTACTGTTTGGTTCTTTCTCCGCCAAATACTCAATTTCTTGTACATATTTAAAAACTCGGTTTCGTGTTGCAGCAAGACCTAGGCTCACCCAAATGATTGTTCTAGATTTGGCATATAGACTTGCTGATGATAACCGATCAGAACATTCATATGCTCCAATTTCTCGATGCGACAACATCTTCAGACTGTAACTGTACAATTTCTTACTTAGACTCTTTTCATGTGAATTTTCCTCCCACATTTCCTTCAGTTCCGTCTTTTCTGATTTTGTGATGTAAGACGTCCCATATCGAGCCACAGCAATAGAGTTGTCAGCAACATATTGAATATACATGTTAGCATTCCACATGGACAAAATGACTGGGTTGTAGTCATTTATGTTTTTGGACTCTTCATTTCTTCTTAAGTTGTATGTATTTTTCGGTGATATTCTTGTCACAGTATGTCGCAGAGAAGACATTAAATTGTTCACTCTTCCTTTAGATATTACTGGTCGTGGAAATCCAAAACGACATTTTGTGTAGAACTTGTCCTTGGATTTGAACTTTCGACGACAGTATTTTCCACAACGATGGGTTTGAAAGCGTAAAACTTGATGTCTTAAATTGTTTTCTTCTGTACTTTCCGGAACAGCACATGTAGAATACTGTTCAATGAAACTCATCACTGTGTCATCCGAATCTGTTCCAAATTTGGGTGCATCTTTGATCCATAGCAGCATAAGTATGTGAGGAGCACCTCTTGCTTGATACTCCTTTCTCCAAAAGAAATCCAAAACCTCTCCAAGCGGAGGATTTTTTTGTTTGTGATAAAAGACATCATAGCTTCAAATCTATGATCGAAATATTTGCATACATTAACTGGATCCAAAGAGCACAGTTCTCCAGGTGTCTTGTATTCTATATTTTCAATGTTTGCATTTGCCTCTCGTAGAAATTGAAGTAAGTCTTCCCAAGCATACTCAGCAAAGCTAAGAGTGAGGAACCATGTGGGAGTTCCTAAGTTTCTTAGCATACATTTAAATTCCCCATGACGACGGTACCAATACTCGTTAGTACCACGCTGACATGCCATTGAGATTAATTAGGTGAGATTCCAAAATACCATCTTGCAGTTTGACTTTATCCATAAAGTCTCTTGCCGAAACATTTTGCAGATGTACTCCACTTTTCAGTATATGGTTCACTGCATAAGAAAGTCCAGACAAGTCACTCTCAAACAGTAGATGAAACAAATATGGAATGCATTGAAGAAACCTTGGATCTTCGGCATATAATCTTAAAGTCTGGTATTCAGATGCAGGAATTTGAACAGGTCGGTCGTCATATTGTCCACCTTGACCTGTTGGAAATAACTGAGGAAGACAACGAGCTTCCAAACTTTCTTCCCATACACTAATGGGACTTCCTTTTGCTTCTTTCATTTGAAACAAGTCAATAGCATTCCCCATTACTTCTTTGGAATGCAAAGGATGAACACTATAATGTTCATCAATTTCTTCAGTTCTAGAGACATCAACTTTTTCAATTTGCCCAACGGAGAAATCACTGTCCTCTTCTACAGTTGTTTCCTCTTCTTCAACATATACATTTTTGTAGTAGTGATTGTGTTTTACCAAATACAACGTTGCCTTTTTGACCTTCCTAACATCCACTAATTCTTGCCAGATTTTCTTACTCTTTGTTGGAACACCATTAACTAGAATACCCAGAGGTTCCTCTTCCACTTTTTCTACACCAATTGTATCAATATTTTTCTTAAAATCTAGAGGCAAATAAACAACTCTTCCCTTTAATCCTCTCTGTAAATTTGAAGGAGGCAATTTCCCTGTCTTAGGCTACATGCGAGCAATAGCCTGAAAAGGATGCACACATTGAATTAGAATAGACTCATAGGTATTTAAATCCATCAATTCAGAAGGAATGTCTACCAACTCAAGATTATTATGAACAGCTCTAGCAGGCATTCAGTTTTCATTTAATTTATTATAACAATATTTACAAATACGTTGATCAGAACCCAAATCAAATCAATTTTCTACCAACAAATAAGTTGCAAAATCCTTCCACTCATTATTTTCCATTTCACTTTTTACATATAAATCAACTAACCTAGTCTGATTCTTATAATGAGTTCGTCGACAACACACACAAGATAAATTAGGCCTTTCACTTGAAATGACGTTAAACCTTGTAATTTCATGGTCAAATTTTTCTGTACTTGAAATCTGTACATTCTCTTCCACATTACCTTCTATTACTGTCTCAGTTTCTGCACTGTCCTCTTTTTCACCAAAATAACAAAAATCAATTTCTTCACAAATGTTCTTCACGTCTACTTCAGATCCATGCAATAGAGCACTGTTTAACTGTTTTAGCTTAAGTGCTGGACTTTTTGCATAATACAACCTTCTCACTAATTTCCTCACTTTATTATGATGCACTGCTAACATCCTAAAATGGTGAAAAACACTCTGACATACTTTTCTTGTAAGACAAGCCAGTGAATGCCCATGCAAACCTGTTTTTTCTCTCACTCTGCAAGGATCTAACTCTTGCAACGTCTTCATTTTTTGTTTTACACTTTTCTTAGCATATATCCGTAAGAAATTGAGAAACAAATTTATTATATCCTGTTGCACACTACAAATATTACTACAATTCCAAGTATACACTGGAGCCTTAGGACAGCTCCCTAAAACTTCATCAGCTAACACCCCTTCTGCATTTCTAGGCACAATTTTTTCTTTTTCAACCGGACACCCGTCCTTCACCTCATATGCTCGACCACTGGTGTCAACTGCATGCACCAAATCATTATCCTGAAAGTAACTCTCTTCATTAAAAAATGGCTCACAACTTGAACTATGCTTACATTCTCCAGAAAAAAACATCACAAAAATTAGTCCGATTAATTACTCTTTTCCACTTACATTTTGATTTCAAAACATTGATTACCTTATCGAGTGTACGAATTCTATTGATTACTAAACTGAATTTTTTTTTTTACTTAAAATGCCTGATCCACAATCTTCACTATACTTTTCTTTTTTTTGCAAAAAGCAGTTTTCTTTTTATAATTTTTAACATTTTTTAATAAATTTAAAACAATTCTGTTATAAAACATTCATCTACGAATGTCAATAAATTGATTTCTCTGTCTATTACTAAAGACAATATCATCTCCTTCTACAGGTTTAACATTTTTTTGGGAGCTCTGCTTCATCTTTATATTTACAGATGATTTTTTTTTCTTTGAAACAATATCCAGATGTTTTTTACATTGCGTTAATTTCCTCAAAAACTCCTTTGTTTGCTTACCAGGAGCATTCTTTTTTTTCACTGAAGATTGTGTTTTGGATGAATCTTCTAATTGTGTTTTCTTGGACAATAAAGCATGTTTATAACTTTTTCTTCTTCTTTCCTTCGTCGGCGTATTCTTTTATCTTTCTATAGATGATTACAATCTGTGGTAAAGAAAAAATAACATATTATAGACCACTACTAACATACTACTTAGCAATGACAATAAGTAAACGATATAAACACTAGTTTACAACATAACTAAGTTTAGAGCACAGCAACTGTGTCACAGCAACAGTGCAGTACAGTTTCATTATCAATCCCACTCTCTGCCTGCACCATCTCACTCTTTGCGTGTGTCATCTCACTCTCTGCCTTCACCATCTCTCTCTTTGTGTGTGTCATCTCTCTCTTTGCGTGTGTCATCTCTCTCTGCAGGTGCCATCTCTCTTAGCGTGTGTCATCTCACTCTCTGCCTGCGCCATCTCTCTCCTTGCGTGTGTCATCTCACTCTCTGCCTCCGCTATCTCTCTCTTTCCGTGTGCCATCTCACTCTCTCTCTGCGCCATCTCTCTCTTTGCGTGTGTCATCTCGCTCTGTTTCTGCCCCATATCTCTCTATGTGTGTGTCATCTCTCTGTTTGCGTGTGTCATCTCAATCTCTGCCTGTGTCATCTCTCTCTTTGTGTGTGTCATCTCTCTCTTTGTGTGTGTCATCTCTCTCTTTGTGTGTGTCATCTCTCTCCTTGTGTGTGTCATCTCACTCTGTCCCTGCACCATCTCTCTATTTGTGTGTGTCATTTCTCTCTTTGCGTGTGTCATCTCACTCTGTGTCTGCCCCATCTCTCTCTTTGTGTGTGTCATCTCTCTCTTTGTGTGTGTCATCTCTCTCTTTGCGTGTGTCATCTCACTCTGTGCATGCCCCATCTCTCTCTTTGTGTGTGTCATCTCTCTCTTTGTATGTGTCATCTCTCTCTTTGCGTGTGTCATCACACTCTCTGCCTGCGCTATCTCTCTTTCCGTGTGCCATCTCACTCTCTGCCTGCGCCATCTCTCCCTTTGCGTGTCATCTTTCTGCCCTATCTCTCTCTTTGTGTGTGTCATCTCTCTCTTTGTGTATGTCATCTCAATCTCTGTCTGCACGATCTCTCTCTTTGTGTGTGTCATCTCTCTCTTTGTGTGTGTCATCTCTCTCTTTGTGTGTGTCATCTCTCTCTTTGTGTGTCATCTCTCTCCTTGTGAGTGTCATCTCACTCAGTC